>NW_027509197.1:19420000-20020000 GCF_051911475.1 Siphateles boraxobius | reverse complement strand
TAATGACGTGTAGTTGTAGTTTGCAATAACGGCTGTCTTACTGTACATTATCACTTGCATAATATCTTATTATATGACTGGGTTATTTCTAAATCAGGCTCTTCAGACCTATCTGGATCAGAACAATACTCAGATAGATGACATTGTGACTCTGGTGCGTGGCAAGCTGTCCAAACAGAACCGAGTCACACTTGGAGCATTGGTGGTGCTTGACGTTCATGCCCGGGACGTGTTGGCCTCTTTGGTACTGAAGGGTGTGGATGATGAGACCAATTTTGAGTGGCTCAGCCAGCTACGCTACTATTGGATTGTAAGTCAGTTTGATTGTCTGTAAACGTGATTGAAAATTATTGCGACCTTATTTGTGAATAGTATGTCCAGATATTGTTTTGGGCACCAGATGATCTGCTTTGATTCCATTTTTTCTCTCAACTCTTTGATTCGACCCCGTCTATGAAGGAAAACCAGCTTCAGACAAAGATGATCAATGCAGGCTTGGCATATGGCTATGAGTATCTTGGAAACACACCACGACTGGTCATCACCCCTCTCACTGATCGCTGCTATAGGTCAGAATGCTTTAGATTATACAAAATGATAAAAAGTAATCATTTTCAGTGTAGCTCCACTCAGAGGAAGCTCTACAAATAATAATTTACTTATTGGATTGTAAATATTATGTCATTCTGTATTTTTTATCCATCATTGTTTTCTTTTTTTCTAAATGTTAAAAATATATAGTCTATATACTCTATTTTCGTTGGAGCACTTTAAAACTTTATTTAGCATCCTTTAGTGGCGATGTTTCATGTTTAGGGAAATGCAATAGACCACAGGGGCCGGTTGCATAAACCGATAAGACTACTCTTACAAGTTAGACACCAATTTTTTTCTTTAAGACTGTTCATAGCTTTTTAAAATCAGTTACATAAAAACGTAGATTAGCCTAATTTGATACCGAAAAGTAAAACTGAAATCCCCAGACTAACTGCTAGTGGGTCACACTAGAACTTAAGACATAGTCTTAACATAATGGCTATGTTTATACAACCGGCCCCTTACACATTCAAAAGTTTGGGGTCAGTAAGAATTTTTTTTTTTTTTTTTTAAGAAATTGATATTCAGATATTCAGGAAGGATGAATTAAACTGATCAAATATGATACTAAAGACTTTTATATAAATGCTTTTTTTTTTAAACTTTCTATTAATCAAATAATCACAAGCAACAAAACAGTTTTGAACTTTGATAATACTAAGAAATCGCCTTGAACACCAAATCAGCATATTCAAATGATTTCTGAAGGATCATGTGACACTGAAAACTGGAGTAATGCTGAATGCTGAAAATTAATTTCACAATAATAAATTACTTATAAATTAAAATAGAAAACAGCCCTTTAAATGACAGTATAATACAATTTTACAATGCTGTTTTTACTGTATTTCTGTTCAAATAAATGTATCCTTAGTGAGCAAAAATATATAAAAAAAACTACAGACCACAAACTTTTGAATATTAGTTTATTTTTTTTAATCTTTCAAAACGACTGAAAATATTTGGAACTATCTGTTATTAAATTCAGTAATTTTTTTAATTCAGTTAACACCACCTCTGGCTGCACCTTTTATTTACCAGAACTCTATTTGGAGCTTTACATTTACATCTTGGTGGAGCCCCAGAGGGTCCTGCAGGTACTGGCAAGACCGAAACCACCAAAGATCTGGCTAAAGCTGTAGCTAAGCAGTGTGTAGTCTTCAACTGTTCCGATGGCCTGGACTACATTGCACTGGGAAAATTCTTTAAGGTAAGTTTTACAAAGTTATAAATAGGTATTTTACACTTTTTCACAAGTTGTGCTTAAGCCAAGTTATTTAAAGTTTCTTTTATTTAGCTCACAGCAAAAAAAAAATGTATGTATATATATATATATATATATATATATATAAGAACATATAATAATATAACAGTATTTGGCATTGGCTTACTGGAAAAGAAATAATTCTAAATAATTGTAACATGTATGTTCTGTGTTGTCCCCTTCATTATGTTTCATTTTGGTTTAGTCCTGTGACCTAAGCTGCGTCCCAATGTGCATACTATCCATCCTAAATAGTATGTGACATTAGTAATTGTCAATACTATTTAGGGCATAGTATGCACATTGGGACGCAGCTCTAGTTTTCCCCAGTCTGTTTGATTAGTAATTTCATTCACCTGTTCCTTGTCATTCACTCATCCGTTCTCCCTCAATCTTCGTCCATTCTCGTTAATGTTATGTTGTGTTTAAGTGAGTGTCTCCTGAGTTTTTATATTAAGTACTGTTATTCCTCTTCTCTGTCTTCATTGTGCTTTTCACTACACCAAGTACAGTAATACCACATAATGAGATTTGTCTTGTCTCATCTTGTCTTGTGTTGTTTTATAGATTACTAATCCCACTAAATATTACTTATTTGAGTCTTTTCTAAATCCAGAGTTCAATTAGATATTACTCTGGGGGAAATACAGTTTTATTTAAACCTGGGAATAAACTAAAAGTTGTATTATTTTGAAAAATTTTAATAAAAGTAGGATAAATATTTTTTTTCTATTTCATTATGAGAAATGACCATGTTAATTTTCTGTTAAAAAAAATGAATGAATGAATGAATAAATTATTTTTCTCAGATCATGTTGGAGAACATGATCATCAAACTTCTGGAGTTCATGTCCTTTTGGGTTCTGTTGGCATTAAAGCAAAAGAGGAACATAACAAAAACTAAGACATTTTAAAATTAATATTAATTTCCAGTTAAACCTTTCAGAATAAAATGTTAAAAGTTTATATCGATGTTAGATAATAGCAAAAGTATAGAATTATTTTCTCTAGTGGCATTCGACTTTTAGACCCCACTATATCTTATAATTAATACAGGCATGTCAGTTTTCCTTTTAGTTTGGTATGCTAGCAAAGATTGCAATGCTTTTGCTATACAGCCTCAGTACTATCACAGTCTTAGTACTATCAGGGCACCACAGCTGTATTTTAATCAGAGGGCATAGAATTGCAAAGAGTTTGCGTTTTAATGTCATCCTGCTCACCTTTGTCAGTTATCTTGCAGCACAGGTGTGTTCAGACTACATTTGCTGTAAGTCATGGTAAAGATACTTGGTCTCTTCCAGGGCTTGTTGTCGGCCGGTGCCTGGGCCTGCTTTGACGAGTTCAACCGTATTGATCTGGAAGTGCTTTCAGTGGTGGCTCAGCAAATTCTAACCATCCAGAGAGGTGTGTGTTTGTGTGCTCGTTTTGAGTTAGAATGTTAACTGCAACTTGAGTGGATTTTAAGGTTCAATCAATGGAGCTACAGAATTTATTTTTCCAAACATCCTATATACTATCAAACTTAATAGATGCCTACATCTGAATTTGATGAGTCGAGTCCAGTAAAATCAAGCATTAGGATGCTTACATTGCATAAATCTATCAATAAAATGAGATTTCTGTATTTGGGGTTGGATGCATAATCATTTTTCTGCAGGTATTTCTGCCCACGTTGAGATGCTGCTGTTTGAGGGGACAGAGCTGAAACTGAACCCTACCTGCGCTGTCTTTATCACCATGAACCCTGGCTATGCTGGACGCTCTGAACTACCTGACAACCTGAAGGCATGTAGAGAACCAAGTCCACTCCAAGATGTGCAGAGTACTGTATATGGAATATGCTGAAAAGTGCTTCACTGAAACTACTATAAGAACTTTGTTAATGTTAACATAAGTCAACGAATAATAACAATGGGTATTTAATATGTAAATTTACGTTATGTATGAGTGTAATATCCATTGATTATTATTTTTAATATGACATTGTATATTGGTAATGTTTCTGTAATATTCTTGTCACTGTTCAATATGTGTTTCTATTCCGTTTTATTGGAGTACTTCATTTAGCTTGTTCTATAATTGTGAATGTTGTGTAATTTTCTGCTGCAGGCTCTGTTCCGGACAGTAGCTATGATGGTGCCAGACTATGCTCTGATAGCTGAGATTGTGCTGTACTCCTGTGGATTTGTCAGAGCACGACCGCTCTCAGTGAAGATTGTAGCTACATATAGACTGTGCTCTGAGCAGCTCTCTTCCCAACACCATTATGATTACGGCATGAGGGCTGTCAAATCTGTTCTGACTGCCGCAGGGAACCTAAAGGTAGGACCTGTATCTACGAAAAATCCCCACATGTTGTACTTTTGTCAACACTATGATTTAAATGTCTCAATTAAAAATAATATGCTTTAACTTTGCAGTGACACATATGAGTATAATATTTATTTTGGTTTTATATTTGATTTTATTTGGTCTTATATTCTTCAAGATGACATATTATGCCCCTTTTCACAAGATGTAATATAAATCTATGGTGTCCCCAGAATGTGTCTGTGAAATTTCAGCTCAAAATACCCCCCAGATCATTTATTATAGCTGGTCAAATTTGCCCCTATTTGGGTGTGAGGACGAGAAACAAGAAACACAAGAAACAAAACACGCGAATCATCCAAAATCTCAGAAATAACCAGTAGTGCAGTGCAGGAAGAGACCCAGAAAGAGGTTACAACTTTTAGACTGCACCTGGATGTTTCTGAATGGTTAGTGGATACATTTATGAAGTTGTTGTGGAGTTACATTGATCTAATCGACTTGCATGTTTAACTTTTGCAAAAATTGACACAGTTCCCTGAGGTCTTTAAAAGGAAACTGTGAAATTTTTTGGTTATTTTTTTGTTCTGTGCAGCCAGCGACAAAACAGTTTGCAGCTTTGCTCAGACTTTTGCCATTGTGTTAGAACTGGTTACACTGTTGTCGCTTGAGAAAACCAATGGCGGCGCCGGAAGTGGAAATGTGCCTTTCGTTTACACGGCTACGGCGTTTTGGGGGCTTAATAACGCAAAAAAGTGACACCACCCTCCAGAGTGGAAGTCTTAAAAACGCTCCACCATCGCGTTCCCGTCTAAAGGGTAAAAACGCAAATCTGCTCACAGTGGCTCTCGTCGCGTACACGTTTACGTTACAGGCATTCGCCAGTACAGGAAAATAACAACCAACTTGTCGGATTATTTCCATACGTCAGACCTTCAAGTTGCCCTAGCAGTCTTTTCAATAGTTGTACAAAATATTCTCAGATATTGGTGTTGTTGTGTGGCAGTGCTTCACATTGCCACCTAGCCGCCTGGAGTGCATACTACATCGAATTTCACACACTTTTGCGTCACCATATGCACGCAGATTCCCCCCCAAAACACTCGTCTAAACGCAGACTAAAAAGTGATAACTTTTGCGTTTTCTCTTCAGATTGTTTCCGTGTAAACATAGTAATATTATAATAAGATCCCCTTTCTTCATCAGAAGGGGAGCGAAATCTGATTGGCTTATTTTTTGACATGCTTGCAGAGAAAGGCTTACCAAAACGAAATTACTGGGTTGTCACTTTTCACATCTGGGTTGGTAGATGCACCGGGGACCAGATTATAGCACTTAAACATGGAAAAAGTCAGATTTTCATGAGGTGTCCCCTTTAAATGTTTATTACAAAAGCTGTAATCTGTTGCTTTAGCCTAACTGATTAAAGTCACAAGAGAAATACTGTCTAAAAAACATTCTGTGGTGTTTACCATTGCAATTCAAAATTTATGGCCTTTTATTTGCGACTTCCCTGGCCTGAATCTATAATGATGTGATTTGAAGAATCAGCTTTCATTTTGTATTTAAATGTGAAGGCCTTTGTTGTTTTGATTTAACATCTCATTTAATTTAGTAGCTATATGTTTTGGCTTCTCCTTAGCCACCATTTATGAGTACTTCATAAACTTGTTAAAGCAATTCTGAATGACTCCCAACTGCAGTTGACCCAGTTCCTCTTTGCCTGCCACTGTTATTAGCATAGAGTTACCAAAGGTCAGAGAAGTGAAACATTTCCACTTCATCTCAATTCCCTCTGCATGCTCCTTCTCCTCTCTCCCTCTCACCACTTTTTGCCTGTGGATCAAAGCCAAATGAATCTGACATTGAATATAAATAGTGTTCACAGCACGGAGAATTGCAAATCTTTGTAAAACACGAACTATTGAAATTAAGAAGAGTGTTAAAAAAACCTGCGTGTCCCAAAAGAATTCTGGGATCCAATCAATACAACTCTCTCCCTCTTTCTGTCGTGTAAAAGCACAGAATGTAAGAAAGCATGCATTTCAGATTAAAATGTCAATACAAATCTGCAGTTGTCATGTGTTATACTATAATTCTGTTTGATTGCTAGACAGGCAGTCGAGGCGTTTGTGCAGAGCACCGTAGAATATGCTCATTTCAGCATGATCAGATCCCTTGAAGCAAGGCCAGAACATGGTGACTTTCATGTTCATAGATGGCCCTACCTGAGCTCATTCCTTGATATTTGATTTATTACTGTTGCACTCATTTCATCTAAAAGCTTATTTAGTATGCACAAGGGACTATCCTCATACACTGAGACACTGAGAATAGTAGTGCAGCAATTGGGCATCAGAGAAGACAGGTCAAAGAAACAACTGCGGCGCTTACACAATGTGCCTCGAGCAAGATGAATAAGGTCTTTCCATTTAATCTGTTGTTCTGATACTACTGCGCCACCTGAATAAAAGCCATGCCCCATGTCCCTTGTCAGAGCCACATAGGCCACTCACTCCCTACAAACTTTTTGGAGTGGCAGTTGCATTTATTTGGAGGAGTGAATCCCATCGTGTTCTGTGTTTGTGCTGAATAAAGGATTAACTTCTACTACATCAAACTGACAATGGTTGACATAGTAAATACGGCAGTAGTTTGTGGCTGCAAACAAGGAAGATGCCAACCGCTATTGACCAAACTGATGTTTGTGACCAAAGACGTTTTAATGTCCAGCAATTGTTAGTAAACAGGGAACTGTTCATACACTGTCTTTTGCTTCTAGTCACGTCACTGCATTAATACTAGTTGCACTGCATTAATACTAGTTGCTCAGTTTGGATTTTGTAAATACACTATATACGAAAATGAATACAATTTAAATAATAAATAACATTTTTTACCACTGTGGCCTTCTCAAATCTATGCATTAGTAAAATGTAATTATTCAATTATATTTGTACTTTTACTTATAATATAAAGGATTCTTGAAGATTTTATGTTTGTAAAGTTGTGCATATGTAAATGCATTTTACATTTTAGAGACTGTCAATACGTCTATATTGTACTATTCAGCGAAATGTCTACCATATCCCTCACTCGCTTTCAAGGGGCTATATGTAGAATTCAGAAACCCTTGTTATCAGCAACACCGGAACTGCAGCCAGCTCATACACAACTCACTGAACGTAATTCAATGTGCCGATATACTCACAGCAAAGTTATTTTTTATTCTTTGCTTAGAAGTAAAAATTATTTGGAAATACATTTTCCAGTCATATACTGTGCTGTTAAACACCCAGATGCTGTCCTAAGAGGATGTTTAGATTAATATGTAAATATGTGCGGCACGCTTTCCCGTGGTCACAGTTTCTCGTATTAAAATAATTTTCAGCATCCCCACATTATTGTGTGAAAACTTCCAATGTTGAAAAATATCTTGTTACATAGTTGTAACATTTATGCGTATTACATATTACAAGTCTTGGTTGTGGCAAATAAAGTTTAAGTACTTGGATTTATCACAGTTATAGTTGACTAATGATAACTTACAGTGTTTTGTGGAAACAAAATTATGAATGAATGTACCATCGTTTTTTACACTGTCCTTCTTACAGTATAAAGGCTATTCACTAAAAAGTGAAAAATGTATTGTCGTTTGCAGTGTTGTGTTTTAAATAAAATGAAATGTACTGTAATGTCTTACTGATGACAAAACAAAAGATCTCTCTCACTGAAGCTTTAATTCAGGACTATAGCGATAACTGTATAATAACAATAGCAAAAGCAGTGTTTTCTTTGCGCTTTCTTCCGTATCCTGAAATCCCCTGCAAAATTAAAAACAGCAAATCACACCTATCACAACTTTACAGTTTAACTGTGGCACTATTGTATAAATACTTACATATCAAGCAATCGTGACACATGGTAAAAACATTGTTACTCATACATTTGTTGAGACATTGCTGTTGGGTCCTCTGCTGTTTGATGCTCTGGTGTTTAGGATAAAAGTATCCATACTACTTTTTCCTTATTTCTCACTGTCACTGGGTGTGAATAGTTTTGAAAAAGTTGCATATTTTTTGTACACATTCTGTCCTTTTACACTGGGAAGTGTGCAGCTGATTTAACTGTTTGACATTCAAATTATTAAGAAAAAATTATTTTTGCATGATATGGCCTCTTTAATAAAAATATGGTCATTACCAGAATTTTAAAGTTGTGAATTTTCTCGTAGAATGCAGTCATTGACCTAAATAAATAAAAAGTGTGTAGATCAGGACAAGCACTCAAGACAGTAGTGACAACTTGCAATTTACTAGAATGTGACCTTTGCTCTTCTTAATATATCTGTTATGTGACAATAAGAATCCTGGAATAGCAAAGCCACAAAAAATCGGATGTCACACAACTGAAATAGGCAGAGGAGGACCCTGACCTTGACAGCTCCCACTCACTTTTCTCATTTTGCCAAATTTGAATAGTGTCTGCTTGTGTCATTTCTGCTGTACTCAGAAATGAATATGCCTGTGTCATTTTCACAGCAATCTTTGCACCATCACACCCGAGACTGCACTCTTTTGCCATCTTGAAATTACTTCTGGAGACAAAGGCATGCTCTAAACCCCTCAGGTCTGAGTTGCAAATCACTGTGATGGTAAAGAATGAGCAAAGACAATGTGGCTGAATGCCACTTTCCCCTGGAGATCCCGGAAAAGTGACAGCACAAGCAATTCTTTTATTGAGTGTCAAACTTCTTTCTCTCCCTGTGTTTAACATGTCACAGCTGAAGTTTCCAGAGGAGAACGAAGATATTCTGTTGCTGAGATCTATTATTGATGTTAACCTTCCAAAATTTCTGGCTCATGACCTTCCATTATTTGAGGTACAACATCTAGGACCACACACCAATATATTCTTAATATACCACAAATTATACATTCATTAAAATTTATTATGTAATGCTCAAATTAATATGAACTAATTCACTAACTTCTCAGTCGTTGTGAATCTGTCCAGGGCATCACTTCTGATCTTTTCCCTGGGGTCAAGCTTCCGAAACCAGACTATAGTGTGCTGCTTGAGGCTATTAAGGAAAACAGTGCCAAGATGAACCTGCAGGTCACTGACTTCTTTGCTGAGAAGATCCTGCAGATCTATGAAATGATGATTGTGCGTCACGGCTTCATGTTGGTGGGAGAGCCCTACGGTGGGAAGACATCGGCCTACCGTGTGCTCTCTGCTGCCCTGCATGACATCTGTGAGAAGGTGCTGGAAATTGACAACTGTTCACAAAAACTAGTGCTGCTCTAATAGTCACAGTGGGAGTAGAGCTTTCTGCATTTAACATTGTACATCTGTTACATAAGATAGGGCTTTAAACTTTTGTTCTTTTATCCTCCTTATTGACTTTTTTTGAGTACTTTTTTCTTGTACCCAGAGGATGTGAAC
The DNA here is from genome assembly GCF_051911475.1 of Siphateles boraxobius. Lineage (NCBI taxonomy): Eukaryota > Metazoa > Chordata > Actinopteri > Cypriniformes > Leuciscidae > Siphateles > Siphateles boraxobius. The sequence goes on along the minus strand of NW_027509197.1, from coordinate 20,010,378 downwards.
TCCCAAAGTCTCAAATACTCCCACATTTCTCAAGCAGTTCCAAGTGGATGTGAATTTGTATCACAATACCACAATACAAACTGCTCTTTTTGCATAATAGAACGCTTAAAAGTCTGCAAAATGTTTTCATAAAAGGAAATGTGATTTCTTGTGTTTCCAAAGAACAGGCAACACATTTAGTGATGGTACTGCTATAAATCACTGCACTGAAGCACATTCATACACATGCTAATATGACACGATTGAAAACACTGCGCAAAAACGTGTGTAAGTGTTGTATTATAATATCAAAAGAACTTAACCTGTTTTGAATGCAGGGTCTGATGGAGGAGAACAGGGTTCAGATCACTGTTATCAACCCAAAGTCTATCACCATGGGCCAGTTGTATGGCCAGTTTGATCCCGTCTCCCATGAATGGTCAGATGGCATCTTGGCTGTCAGTTATAGAGCTTTTGCCATTTCCCAGGTACATTTCATTTATCTTATTTGTCCATCTATTTCACTCCTCTCTCCCTCCATTTATTCAACTAGTGCAAAGTGCCCGTGCAAAATCAGTTTTTGTGTGTTTTTAGTAATTGTTGGTTTGGCGTGTTTGAGTGCTCATTGTTACAATTTAACAGCAAAAGTTCAGTGACATTTTTATTTGTGGATGTAGAAAGCAAATATTGATACTGACATAATGACATACAATAAATATGGAACATTGAACTACACGATTCAGGGAGCAGGCTACACAGTGAACTCCGAGAAAACGCTACGCTTGAGCAAACAGTTAGTGAATAGGCAACTACAAATGCTGGCCTTGAAAGAGACTGTGAACCCATTGAATAGGATTTGTTTAGTTGGTGAATAGCATAGGCAATTATTAAATAGTAGCGATAACGTTAAGCGCACCAGACTTAAATATAATATTCAGAAGTAAACAGCGTAGCTGACTTACAAATTCAGTTAACATCCACAAATGAATCAGCACAATGATTCAGGGAGCAGGCTACACTGTGAACTCCGAAAAAACGCTATGCTTGAGCAAACATTTCATGAATAGACTTCTACAACTGATGGCCGTGAACAAAATATAATATGTGGAAGTTAACAGTGTAGTTGACTTAATGTTTAGCTGACAGAGAGTTTATGTCAGAATGTTTATTTTTAAACCACAACCTTCTACGTGCTTCTTTTATCAATATATTTAACGATATCTTTTGTATTTCTAATCCAAACAACCTCAAAATTGGCACTGCACTTATTCGTGCCCGTTCATACATTTATTCATCTATCTATACCTCTATCCTCTCATCCATCCATCTCTCCATTCCATCCCCCCTTACATCATTCCTATCTTCCTTTCACCCAATCCCCTCCTTTCCATCTGTTTACCCCCCATCCACCCATTCCTTATTCCCTCATCCATCCATCCATCCATCCTTCTGCGCTCCCTGCCTTCATTGATCCACCCATACCTCTCTCCTTCCATCCATCCATCCATCCATCCATCCCCCTTTTTCTCTAGGCTGTCTATTCATCCTTCCCTCGCACCATCACATTTATTGCTTCTCAGCATTGCACACATTGTGTAAGATTTAGTAAACAGTAATAATGGCTCTCCATGTACAGAAAAAAAAATTGTGTTTAAGTCACTACTAGATACATAAATGGCAATGAATGTTAAATTCTCTGCCATCAAGTTTAAGACATCTCAAAACAGAGTACTTAAATTCCCACAGTGGTGTCTGCATTAAACATGCAGCTCTTATATTTATTTCACCATGGTAACACTAAGCCCAAAACTGTGACATTTTTTACCCACTAACTTTAATGTTATAAAGAGTTCAGTAATACCCACATTCCCAAGGGATTACAGTTTGAAGCTTTGTTTCCCCCTGGTTTACGATAGACATGTTTTTGTTAAAACCGTTGTTGGCAGAAGATATGGTAGATCATTCTCTTTGGTGCAGCAAGAAAGTGAGGAACAAACCTAGATCCTCTAATAGATGTAATTGAGGAATAAAAAGCAACATAATAAGAGCAGACTGGTGTCAAATGTTTGCCTCACACTTAGGTTTATATTTGATTGCCACTGCTTTTTCTTGAGGCATTGAATGCATGTTACAGAATCGTAGAAAAAGCCTGTTTCAGTGGAGAGAACTAAGCCAAAACAATACAAGCAATACAAGCTTGTGATATGTTAAACAAATGTGGAAGTGTTTTACAGGAGAAACTTTCATGAGAAAATGTTAGTTAGCCTAATTTTTCAATCCAAGCATCCATGGTTTGTCATAGTTACACGTACAAATATTTTCACTTAAAAACTTTTAGAAAATGCTAGGAAAAAACAATGTCATTATTTGTTCTGCAGAAAAACATCTTGTGCTGGGTAGCTCCTATCTACAAAATGTTAAAATAAAATAACACCATGTACAATAATACCTCTTTTATTCTGAAATAGCTATAGCACAAACAGAAAAGTTAAAGTTAGATTGTTCAATGTGAGTCTGACTGTCCGCTGCCTCCCCAACAGAGTCCTGACAGAAAGTGGCTGATTTTCGATGGGCCTGTGGATGCCGTGTGGATTGAGAACATGAACACTGTACTGGATGACAACAAGAAGCTTTGTCTCATGAGTGGAGAGATCATCCAGATGTCCCCGCAGATGAGCCTTATCTTTGAACCCATGGACCTGGAGGTGGCTTCACCGGCCACGGTGAGATGAAATTAAACACAAATAATGCAAGGTGTTTCAATTCAAAAGTTTTCTATCATTTTGAGTTTGGAATTCATTTTTAGAGCATTTATTTGATTTTTTTTCCTTATAATAAGGAATGGAAAAAGCTTGAAAAGGTTATTTCATGAACCGTTGATCATTTATTCTTGCAGCGTGACTTCTATTTAAGTTGCTGGTCAGATTTTTCCAAACTTGGAATGCAGCCAAAGTTACATGAGCTTGTATTTCCGGTCTCCCGCATTCGCATGCCTATGAATGGAAGTCACTGGAACGATAATTGTAGTGTGAACACAAATTTAGATTTTTCAATTATTTTGTTGTTCAGAAAACCATATGATTATAGTTATATTCTAAAGAGGATATTTTTTAATATTCATTTAAAGGGGTATTTTCAATTCACACATTGTATATTTATTTTTCCCTAAGACTTTTTGCATAGAAAAAATAACTGCACACTCTTTTAAGCACATTTATTACAAAACGTTCATTGCCCCCAGAATAATTTGTTGTATGAATATCTTAACATGCAATATGTCAAAAGAAAGCTCAGAGCCAATGCTGTAAAAACTAAAAAGAAAAAAAAACCTTTTCATTCTTGCTTCATGCATTCTTTTTTTTTATCAACACCTGAATATTGGTAAGTTTCATTAAAAAAGCAACATTTAAAAAAAATAAAAAAAACTGAGAAAATTGCGTTTTTGTCAAAGACTATGTATGTCCGGATCAGATTCAGAATGATAATCAAAACATATAGATGGAGTAGATCACTTCGATCAACACCACCAAACCATGCACAGTTGTAAGTACCACCCTGTCGGCCCAACGATTGAATCCAACAGCGTGGTATAATGCGTTTAGGTCTTTATCTAGCGCTTATGTGTAGTTTACTTAATTTATTAGAATGTAATTTCAATCTAACTTTAGCTCCGTGCTTAATCTAACTCCAATTTCAAATGATTATTAAATTTAGACAGTTTTTCTAATTAGGAACTAATCATAAATAATGGTTATGTATTAATTTAGATCTTTGATTATTCTGGGTATCCCATACTTTAAATTATTCGCTCATTAGACGTTCATTCATTAGACGTTCAGACGTTCATCCACGTTCATTACGTGGATCTTCACGGACACAAACTCGCCAGTCTGATCTTAGTCCGGTGCAGAGGGTGCAGGGTTAGCTATTAGTGTACTTCTTTTAAACTAAAAATAAGAAAGTATACTTTCAGTCTACTTTTTATGTACTTTTTAGAAATATACTTAAAATGTCACTTAAGTATACTTGACTTCTACTGACAGAAAAGAATTTTGATCGAGATAGTATAAAAGTATAATTAAGTATTACGTATACTTGGCTTGTAGTTGTGTTTATTCTTTTGATTGAGTAGCCTATTAAATACTTTATCACATAGTTTTACACACCGTCTTATAAACTTACAATGTTTGAAAATATTGATTTATAAAGAAAACAGATATGTTCCTAATTCAGAGTATCTGAATTTTTGTGTAGGCTAGTCCACTAGTAGTGTACATAGGAATTTATTTCAGATCTACTTTACTCTTTCCCCTCCATTGACCCATGAAGAGGAAACGACTGTGAAGCTTTGGGGGTGTTGATGGACTCGATAGACTCCATCTGTTTTTTTTAATCTTTGTTCTGAATCCCATATGGACGTGGATTTTGACGAAAATAAACTTCAGCTACAACCCGGTTCCTCAGAGACGTCGGATTCAGTGGCCAAGAGTTGCGTCGTACAGTAAAGAACTTATCTGAAGCAGCAGAAAGGAGCAGCAACTGGCTGTGGTTGAGACGGAAAGATTCTAGCTGGCTGTGTACAGGCCGCCATGCTACGGTTTCGTAGAATTCTTGAAAACTTGAAAGGTCTGTTGGTTTATTTGTATAGGTTGTATAGTATTTACAGTCATTACGTTCCTGTGTATATTGCGTGAATGACGGGTGGTTGGGCAGATATTGTGTTTTGCGGTAGGTGGTATGCCATACGGAACCGTTGCCACTGAAACTGCATATTAACGCACCAGTGGGGCTCGACAGCCTTAGTCAAACGGGTTGGCGCGTATGGTTGGGTTGCGGAGAGATTGTGAGATTGTGGTTAGGTCTCAGCAGCAACTGTTGGTTTATTTGTATAGGTTGTATAGTATTTACAGTCATTACGTTCCTGTATATATTGCGTGAATGACGGGTGGTTGGGCAGATATTGTGTTTTGTGGTAGGTGGTATGCCATACGGAACCGTTGCCACTGAAACTGCATATTAACGCACCAGTGGGGCTCGACAGCCTTAGTCAAACGGGTTGGCGCGTATGGTTGGGTTGCGGTGAGATTGTGGTTAGGTCTCAGCAGCAACTGTTGGTTTATTTGTATACGTTGTATAGTATTTACAGTCATTACGTTCCTGTGTATATTGCGTGAATGACGGGTGGTTGGGCAGATATTGTGTTTTGTGGTAGGTGGTATGCCATACGAAACCGTTGCCACTGAAACTGCATATTAACGCACCAGTGGGGCTCGACAGCCTTAGTCAAACGGGTTGGCGCGTATGGTTGGGTTGCGGAGAGATTGTGAGATTGTGGTTAGGTCTCAGCAGCAAGAGGGAAGTAGAGGTCAGTAAGCTGGGCTGAGTTGAGTGGGGGACGGAGGGGGGTGACTCTGGGACGCCAGAGTCACTGTCGAGCCCTCTTGAGGTGTCGTGGGCTAGTCGACGAAACACTGAGGACGGAAGGTGCCCACTTGAAGACCCTAGAGATGTTCCCTACTCCGCTCAATCCAGAGGGTTGTTATGGGGGACCGCACTGTGGTTGCAGCCGTTGTGTGTGCTGACGCGCAATACACTGTATTAACACCAGACAGAAGATTCACGTCACCAGATGGAAAGAAGCGTAAATGGATGGAGAAGCATAGGTTACTGTAAAGCTTCGTCTTAGTTGGTGATTATCTTGGCGAAAGCCGAGTACAAATCAGCATGAAGTTTTAACATCTAGTCTCGTGTAATGGAAATCAGTCACTTGTTTCTAACTTTGGGATTGCTTCAGCAAGCATTTGCAATATATTCCAATAATATATTCCTGTAATATATTCCACCTACAACGGCAGGCATACACTGCACATTAAATACAGTACAGTCTAAAAATGTGATGAAATTTGATGAAAATATATCCTCACATTTCCCAACGCATTTTGTTATATCTTTATCAGAGTAGACATCTCTCAAACTGCCTTTGATGTTTTGGGTTGCAAAAAAAGTAGACCATCAAATGGGATTGTCGTTGTCTTTCGGTAACCCTGTCAAAAGAGGACTCTCCAATTCACTGGCAGTGCCACAATAACACACCCACACTACGATTTCCCCTCACCCAGCCTACTCAAGAATGACTTAATGATATGTCGCTGCTGAAATAAATTTTTTTCAGAAACACCAACGCGATTTCCTACCCTTATTTATCTCAGTGTTCTCCTAAGATGGCTTTGTATCTGACAAAGCTTCTGCCTCACACATCCTAGCCTGAGGAAAGGCTCTTATAGTTATGAATCGCAGCCTTTTTTGGCCCAGTGTGGGTAGAAGACTATGATTCAAAAGAATGGGTGATGATGACAGATTAAACAAGCGTGTTATGGAGACAGAAAGCGTGTGAGAATCTCAAAGTGTTTGTGAATATCTGTGTGTTTTTGTGTTGTTTGCGACCGGCACCAGATCAAAGTCGATGCTGGAGATAGAGCCAGAGAGAAAGAGTGAGACAGAGATCAAATCTGTGTGAATATCGTGTCTTGCTTTGACAGAAAAATAAAGAGGCCTGGCTATAGCATAAGCATAAACCATCTCCCTTTGGCTCAAATCTGTCTCTTGCAGTTTCTCTCTTGCTCACCTCCTTTTCATATATAGATGCATGACTCATATGGCCTGCTGCAAACTAGAGCAAAGTTCAATGAGAATTCAGTTGAACAAGCTAACATCTCCTTGAGGTCATGCTTGGCCCAGATGTCTCCTCGGGCTTAACACCTGTGCAAAAGCACCCAGTTTGCAATTCACGTACACCTCTACCATTTGCATGGGTCTTCCGTGGGAGCCGGTTTCTGACAGCTGTTTCAATCACGTAACCTTGATGATGTGCTATTCATCAAACCATTAAGCACAAAAGACCTTTATCTTTATGAGTAACCCAGTGCAGCTGCCGTGCAGATGAATAAAATTGATTTTTTTTTTAACTATGCACCATTCCAGATGGCTAAGTAATAAACTTAAAAAGTTTTGTACCCTTTTGAGTTGTGTGTCCACATCCTTTTGAAAGTGCTACTGTGGTCACGAGTGCTGTTTGTGCGCAACTTTTTGATATTTACAAAAGTAGATGGTCATTTCATTGCCATCATCTAGTCAAATGTCAGCATTGTTGCTGCATCAAATTGATCAAAAGTGATTACTGACAAATTAAAATAAATGCTGTTCTTTTGAACTTTCAAAGAATCCTGAAAAAAATTTCAACATTGATAAAAAGAAATGTTTTTTGAGCACCAAATCCACATTTATTTCTAAAGGATCATATCGAGTGAAGACTGCAATACATATTTAAACATTTGAACATATTCTTTATCAAGAACCGCTTTCTGTGCAGGTATCTCGGTGTGGTATGATCTACATGGAGCCTCACATGCTGGGATGGCGGCCTCTGATGCTGTCCTGGCTCAACACTTTGCCATCCACTCTGAGCTCCATGCACAAAGACATCATTACTGGCCTCTTCGACCGCATACTGCCTGCATCTCTTCAGCTCATCCGCAAAGGCACTAAGGTACAACTGTAACTGTGCTGCAGATAATGAGCGAGTGCTTTCCCACTGAATTAAAGGCATCTTTAATATTAAGAGAAACAATTGCACACTCATTGAATTGATATTCTCCTCCTGTAAAGCACTGACAAATTATTTCAACCCGATCCCTATTCTCTCAAGCTAAACAGGATACCCAGTTTGGAACATGATTAAATAACATATGTTTGTTAGTTTGAATGATTTTTGCTTTAAACATATCAACATGAGTGCAGTCATCCATGAATGGTGTACTTTTTCAAAGATACAATTCAAAGTATCCATTGTTGCACACCCAAAATACTGGAATTTAGTTGGTCATTTGCAGAATGTTTTACTCAAATATATTTGCATAATGATGCTAATTGACAACTTTCCAAGTTGTATATCTCTCTTATAATTCATCATCTTCTTTTATGTTAAATATTTTTCAAATATCAATCTCAAATCAATAGTTTGTGTTCATTTATTTATAAATTATTGAGCACTTTAAGGGGACATGGTGCTGGAAAAAATATGAGCTGGGAATTTATTTATTTTTTTCAACACTTTTGCATTTTCTCGCAAAAGTTTTGCGTTCCTCCAAGAAACTTGCAAAAGCAATGAAATATTTATTTTTTCCCACCTCCATATAATTTCCATCACCAGTTTTTTTAACAAGAGTTAGAAAAACAAATGTCAACTTGTGACCTCTTGTCATTGAAATGCACTGATACTACAAAAAAGACACAAACAAAGACATTGGTTTTTATATGAAACATAATTATTACTCTAAAAGTCTGGAAGAAGGCATTACATACAGAATTTCCTTTCCCAATAATCACAGGCTTCTGCAGTTAAGGGTTCTTTTGTGCTTACATGCTTGCATTGTGCTCAGAATGGTATAAAGTACTAATTATGTCCTTTTTTTTTTTAAACACTTTTCTGACAGTCCAGTTTTGTCTATTGCTAACAGTGCACTTTGGTTATACAGTTTTTGTCAGACAGAGCAGAGCTTTCTTCTGCCACTCATTTGCTGCTATATTTCTTCCTTTGTTAATCATTTTGTCTAGCCATTATTGATCTATTATTTATTATCTCATGTCGTACCTTTAAGATAGTTTTGTCCAGTATAATAGCACACAACCATATATCTTGCCATGGGTTCTTGGTCCGGACTAATGGAGTGTGTTTTGTGTGGGCATTCAGGAATTATCTCCCACATCCAACACGAGCCTGGTGAGGTCTCTGATGAATCTGATGGACTGCATGATGGATGAGTTCAGAGAGGAGAGCCAGATGAAAGGGGTGAATGAGAGAGATGTCTGCTCCTGGCTTGAGGTGAGGAGATAAAATGTGAAAAAAAGATACAATGTAGAATGTTGGACACTTAATGCACTCAATACTCACAGCTTTGCCTGTGAAGCCTAAACTGATCTGCACTTCTGCTGAGCCCACACTGAGGCAGTTAACTAAAAATCAAGCAAAACATCTTAACAACCACATAACAATGTCGTAGCAATAATCCACAACGCATTAGCATCATGGCGGTATGTTTCACATAGGCACCACTCACATTTTCATCATTTGATCTAATTGTGATAAAATCGTTATGTGCAATATTTTACATTAATTAATTGTTTATGCAATATATCTGACACATAGAAGAGGGTTCAAAAGGTTATGAATACCCAGGAGAGATGCCTTAGTGGATATAGTGCATCTCAATGATCTTTTAAATTGTTTGATTAATCAGCTTTCATGGCGTTGAAAGTTTAGTTTCACTTAGTCCTCAAAGAATACTAGGGACTTTTTTTTGTTTGACTGCAAATTCTTGATATTAATTGCTTCTCACAAATGTCTTCGCTTTACTGCCCCGGAAGGTCATATCTGAAGCCAACTTCTGCCATTTTTTTGCGTGTTTTTGTCTGACTCTGAAGTCTGTCAATACTGTCTGCATTTCTCCTCTAAAGGTAATAATCTTTCTCCACCTGCTCCTCTGAGACGGAGATCATATCAGTGGATCAAAAAGTGCCAATATAGACTGGGAGTCTCATTGATTAGCTGCTAGTACAGGATCAATGCTTAGAAAATCTCCCTCCTCCCAGATAGGAATGACTTTATTTGTCGCCTCTCAGTTTGTCATCAGAGGATTGCACAATCTTGAAGCTTTTTTTTTTTTCGTGCCAAAGGAGCACAAAGCATTTTGTCTCAAATCAATGATGGCAATGTTTGTATTGATTGTCATTGCTGCAGCAGATTGATCTTAAGGTGGAATTAAATTTGTAAAGAAATATTTATGAATAATTGATTGGATTAGTAGCTGTGGGAAGGTCAGCAGTGAATACAGCAATTACACAGCAATTGAGGAAGTAAATATTATATTATTTATGGAAAAACTCAATATATGATACCTAAAAATGGACTTATCAGACGTTAACAGTAAGATGTTACTGAGCTGTTTGTTAGTCAAAATACACTACTAGTGTTGACTTCTCTCACTGCATGAAAACATACTTTTTCTCTCTTCCTGTATAGGGCATCTTTGTTTTCTGCCTCTTGTGGTCAGTCGGGGCCAGCTGCACTGAGGCTGGACGGGTAAAGTTTGATGGTTTGGTAAAGGAGATGCTGGCAGGCGGCCTCAGTGAGGAGACGCGCACACAACATGGAATCTTGGAGCATGTGGAGCCTCCCGCCAAGCAGCTGACAGTGCCTTTACCAACTGAGGGCACGCTCTATGAATACCGCTTCCTCAAAGAGGTCAGGAAGTTTCTTCAACACATTTGAGTGGATATGTTGAGAGAAACAGATTGGGTTCTTTTGGGAAGTTTTTTCCTGTTCCAATTTGTTGGGGGTGATTAGGTAGCTGCCATGAAATACTTTTTGAAAACTCCTCTACTCCATCTAAATCCATTTTAACATCTTTCTGATCATTTACAAAAATTAAAGAACCATCTAAAAAAGTATTTATTGAGGACAAAATGTGACAGTATTTTATTGTTATCTATATTATCTTCACTTTCCTGCAGCTTCTTATTCCTTCTCAGAGATGTTTCTCAATCTGGCTTTCTACAAAGCAATTGTGCAATCCTAATATTCAGCATGATTTGGTATTAAAAATGCCATCTTGGCTTGATCAATATTTAGAATACATACAAAGTGTAAAACCAACCTCTTTTCTGGAGCTTGAGGCATGTGGATTTGACTATTTCCTTTTTTTTCATCCTGAAATACTAATAAGAAAATCCACTCTCTGCTCAGGAAGCACACTCTCCTCATCCCGAATGAGCTAATCTGTCTTGTTATTTCTTAGAAATCACTGTGTAATAAAACTTCAGGCATAACCTGGACTAATTTGCCAATTTCATGCCTCATTTAATGCTGAAAATGTCATTTATTAGAGAAGAAATTGATTATCCATTGCTTACATTTTTCTGCTGTAGATAAAAGCCTTTTTTTCTGAACAGACAGAACATGGAAGCCCATAAATCTTTTGTGGTGAATATAAGGCTTCTACAAAGAGTGCATCATGAAATTGTTTAGGGTGCCATGATGGTGTAATTAGAAACACTGCAGCATTAATACACACTGTAATTTCATGCAGCATTGAAGGACAGAAAAACAAAACCCCAAACCAAAAAGTTTACAAGAATATTTATTGAAATTGTTTTTCATAAAAATGGTTTACATAAGCAATGATACTCTAACAGGGTCCAGGCAGATGGGAGTTGTGGACTGAGGAGCTGAAGGATTTTCCCCCTATCCCCAAAGATGTGCAGTTCAACGAAATAATTGTGCCTACGGAGAACACTATACGCTACACTGCTCTCATGAAGCTGCTCATCACTCATCAGAAGCCCACCGTCTTTGTTGGCCCCACGGGGACTGGCAAGAGCGTCTACATACTAGTGAGTGTGTCAGTGCAGTTTTTACCACAATGAATACCAGTCTCCCACTATATTTAGAATAGGATTGTCAATCAATTACAGTGGAAATGAAGCAGTCAGTCAGGTTAACATTATTTAGTAAATGGATTTCCACTCTAGTCAAAAATTATATAACAAATACGATAAATGTAACCATTTAAGAGACAAAAAGATTTTTTGCTATAGCTTTTGTAGCAGGGGCACCGCCATTTTGCAGTACTACAGCCTGGGACGTCACAGGGTTGGTTGTCTTGCCTGAGTTCAACAGATACAACAGTGGAGGACAGATAGTGAAAGATTAAGATAGTTAAAGATGGAAACAGGAAAGCCACAGCGCATAAGAGGACAAAAAAGAGGTCACTATTGCATTGCTCCTGAATGTAAAAATGAGTTTTACATGTTAAAGCAAATGACAAAAGAGTCAATTTTCCGCTGAAACGGAGAACAGTACTGTTTCACTTCCTAAAACACATTCAGACAGATGTCCCACTGCCTCAAGATTTCCATATGTATACTTGGATATAGAATATGTTGCAAAAATGACTGTCAGAAATTAAAATGAACAACAATCAATTTAATTAACCGTTTGTCATTCCACAACATACAGAGATAGTTAAAAGCTAATGCAAATCGCTAAATAAATATTTACCATGACTCCACGTTTACCAATCAGTACTCCATACGATTAATAATCTCCGAATGTTATCTCCAATTCCGTCATCTTCCTTGCCATCATCTTTCTTGATCCATTTGCATTCCGTGCAATTAAGTTTTTAACCAACTTCATGAGTCCTGAATTATTTTTGTTCGCCTATCTTACTTGCCGACAGACATTATGAGTTTATCTATTAGTAGTAATGATTACAGCAACTTAACGGACAAATCAAAGACCAGAATCGAAACATTAATAATATTCATTATGGAGCCAACCAACTTTGTGACATCACAGGTTGTAGTACTCAAAGATGGCGGTGCCCTTGCTACAAAAATTATAACAAAACATATTTTTTTCTTTTAAATGGTTACATTAATCGTGTTTTATATCGTGTTATATAGGCTATCGTTTGATAAATAATTTTTAATTGGAGTGGAAATCCATTTACTAAATAATGACTGACTGCTTTATTTCACCTTTAATACTGTAAGTTAATATTTTAACACATTTGTTTTTATATTTAATTGTACTAAATTAACACATTAAATTGGCACTCCTAATTAAGAATATTTTGTGTGTTTGTTTTTATACTTTATATTTCCTGCATAATTCAGATTTTTCTGGTTGTGCCATTTAATGAGGAGAGTTTACTGCAATTTAGAATTGTATAGTGTTTAAAACTCAGTTTAGTATTAATCAGTTCACACTAATATAATTAGTACACTTTTTAATGAATTGTGACTCTTCAACAGATTGAAATTATTTGTGTTCATAGGTAAACAAAAGTTTTACCTAAGACTAAAACTCATCTGTAGAATTGAGTCTCACCTTCAACAGATAATTTGCTTTAAACAGAATATTCTGTCATCATCTTCCGACAGTCCTGCCGCTCGAAACTGAGACTTGCTGCTTGAGACTTTTTGGGAGCATAAAATAAGTTTATTTAAAGTATGATATATTTAGTCAGAATTTGAACTCTTGTCCCCTGCCTTGACTGACTGAAAACTTTACCTCTGTACTAACATGTCTTACTAAAGCAATAAGCCCCGCGAAGCCTTGATTTACAGTGAATTTAGAACAGCTAAGGGGCGTTGTTAGGCACATTCATACTTTATTTTATGAATTTTATTCATAAAATTAAACACCAGCAACACAAAATATAACGTTATAACACTTTTATTTCTCCGCCAAGCAATGCAGTTCCAAATAGGTTACCAAGCAACACATGCAGCAACCGGCAGCAACAAAGAACCACAAACGGCAGTTAAGCAGTAATACTAATGTAATACGGTCACAGGTGTATGTTTGTTGAGTAATGTACAACGGCTTCCAACACGGCTCTACCATTCAGAATCAAGTATCGGAACTATCGGTTTCCTTTCATTGTCACTCCGAGTTACGTCGGATGACGACGAATGGGGTTTCGCTTAGAACGCCTATCGACTTCGAGTATTACAAAACGAGCCAATGGCAAAGAAATGCCATGGGTCTGCGGAATTTGCATAGCGTATCTCCGCCTTACCTCGTGGGTATAAAAGGAGGACGCCGGCAACAGGCAGATATGTTTTCGCTTCGGAGCCAAGAGTATTTCTTCGCTCCACAGTCATCTCTGACTTCGCTCTACGAGACGAGCTTCTCTCTCCGGTGTTGGTGTGACGGCGATCTGCAGCGAGCTCACAGTGCCTGCTGATCTGTGCAGTGATCTGCCAGTGTGTGTGTGTGTCTCCCTGTGTGCTTCAACATCGCGGAGTTTTTTTCTCCCCTCATAAAAGAGCTCGCACGCCAGACCCCAGCCCCCGCGGGACGACCAGCCTGGTCCTCTGCCAGGGCGCGGTTGCTAACATCGGGCCGCTATGCCGTCCACGTCTGGGGCAGTTACTCCGCTTCGCTGCCCCTCCGGGGGGACGCCTGTGGTTCGCATGATCCCGCTGGTTCAGTTCCTTGGAGCCTGGTTAGAGCTTCCCCGTCTGTCCCGCTGGGTCGCGCGGACCATCAGGCTCGGCTATGCAATTCAGTTCGCACGGTCTCCTCCCCGCTTGGGGAGTCCGCTCCACTTTTGTCAGTGGCTATGCCACCATCAGGAGAGCAGAGATTGCCACCCTGCTGGCGAAGGGTTCAATCGAGACTGTCCCTCCAGCCGAGATGAGGTCTGGCTTCTACAGCCCCTACTTCATTGTCCCCAAGAAAACCGGTGGGTTACGGCCAATCCTGGACTTGCGCGTGCTGAACCGCTCCCTTCGCAGGATGCCGTTCAAGATGCTCAAACGCATTTTCGAATGCATACGGCCCAGGATTGGTTTGCAGCGATCGACCTGAAGGACGCATACTTCATGTCTCTATTCTCCTTGACACAGACCGTTCCTTCGGTTTTCTTTCAGGGGCAGGCATCCAGTACGCGGTTTTCCCTTTCGGGCTAGCCCTGTCTCCTCGCATCTTCACGAAGGTCGTCAAGACTGCCCTTGTTCCCCTTCGGGAACACGGGGTTCGCATCCTGAGTTATATCGACGACTGGCTGATCATAGCTCACTCTCGAGTTCAGGTTGCGAACACAGGGACCTAGTGCTTCGGCACCTAGCTCGTCTGGGCCTTCGGGTCAACTGGGAGAAGAGCAAACTTTGCCCCGTGCAGAGGATCTCTTTTCTCGGTATGGATATCGACTCGGTCGCCATGTCCGCGCAGCTTACGAGCTAGCGTGCGCGCAGTCACTGCTGACTTGCCTGAGACAGTTCGAGGGCAAGAGTGCGGTTCCACTGAAACTTTTTCAGAGGCTCCTGGGGCATATGGCTTCTGCAGCCGCGGCAACGCCGCTCGGATTGCTTCATATGAGACCGCTTCAGCTTTGGCTTCGCGACCGAGTCCCGAGGTGGGCATGGTAACACGGCACCCTCCGAGTAACAGTTACTCCGACCTGCCGTCAGACCTTCACCCTGTGGTCGAACCTCAGTTTTCTACGGGCCGGAGTGCCCCTGGAACGAGCTTCGCGGCATGTTGTTGTAACGACAGATGCCTCCTCCACGGGCTGGGGTCCCATGTGCAATGGACGTGCTGCCGTGGGCTCCTGGACAGGACCCCGTCGCCTCTGGCATGTCAATTGCCTCGAGTTGCTGGCCGTACGTCTTGCTTTGCGCCGCTTCCGGGCCGTGCTAAAGAACCAACACGTACTAGTCCGCTCAGACAATACCGCCACTGTTGCGTACATCAACCATCATGGTGGTCTACGCTCCCGCCGTTTGTCGCAACTCGCTCGCCACCTCCCCATATGGAGTCAGGAGCATCTGAGGTCGCTTCATGCCATTTATATCCCTGGAGCCCTGAACTGTGCAGCCTACGAGCTCTCACGGCTTCAGCCACTCCCTGGAGAATGGCGACTCCATCCCCAGTCGGTCCAGCTGATTTGGGACCAGTTCGGGGACGCACAGATAGATCTGTTTGCCTCCCACGACTCGACCCATTGCGCCCAGTTTTATTCCCTGACCGAGGGCACGCTCGGCACGGATGCTCTGGCGCACAGCTGGCCGCAGGGCCGCAAGTATGCGTTTCCCCCAGTGAGCCTTCTTGCGCAGACCTTGCGCAAGGTCAGGGAGGACGAGGAGCAGGCCATTCTGGTCGCGCCGTTCTGGCCCGCCCGGACCTGGTTCTCTGGACTAGTACTCCTCGCGACAGCACCTCCCTGGCCGATTCCTCTGAGGAAGAACCTTCTTCCTCAGGGACGGGGCCACCTATGGCACCCTCGTCCCGATCTCTGGAACCTCCACGTGTGGCTCCTCGATGGGACGAGGCAGGTTTGAGTACCCTACCACCAGCGGTGGCGGCTACCATCACTTCCGCTAGGGCGTCGTCCACGTGACACGTCTATGCGTTGAAGTGGAACCTCTTCGTCAGCTGGTGCTCTTCTCACCGAGAAGACCCCCGGAGATGCTCGATCAGCGTTGTGCTTTCCTTACTTCAACAGGGGCTGGAGCGAAGGCTGTCTCCCTCCACCCTGAAGGTCTACGTTGCCGCTATTGCCGCACACCATGACCTCATCGAAGGTAAGTCGGTGGGGAAGCACGACCTGGTTATGAGGTTCCTGAGAGGAGCGAGGAGACTAAATCCGCCTCGCCCTCCTCTTGTTCCCTCTTCGGACCTCTCAGTGGTTCTAACTGCCCTGAAGAGTGCTCCATTTGAGCCCCTGCAATCAGTTGAGCTTAAATTCCTGTCTATGAAGACAGCGCTCCTGGTTGCACTGGCCTCCATCAAGAGGGTAGGGGACCTGCACGCATTCTCCGTTGACGAAGCGTGCCTGGAGTTCGGGCCGGCTTACTCTCACGTGATCCTGAGACCCCGGCCTGGATACGTGCCCAAGGTTCCTACCACTCCCTTCCGGGACCAGGTGGTGAACCTGCAAGCGCTGCCCCTGGAGGAGGCAGACCCAGCCTTGCACTGCTCTGTCCAGTACGCGCTCTCCGTGCCTATGTAGACAGGACGCCGTGTTTCAGGACCTCAGACCAGCTCTTTGTCTGTTATGGTGGGAAGCTGAAGGGAAAGGCTCTCTCAAAGCAAAGGTTGTCTCACTGGATAGTGGACGCCATTGCTTTGGCATACCAGCAGCAAGGTCGACCGTGCCCCCTTGGTGTGACTGCCCACTCCACCCGGAGTGTGGCATCCTCTTGGGCTCTAGCGCATGGCGCCTCGCTAACAGACATCTGCAGAGCTGCAGGCTGGGCGACACCTAACACATTCGCCAGAATCTATAATCTCCGAGTGGAGCCAGTGTCCTCTCGTGTACTCGCTTCAACCAGCTAGTACCGGACCCGCTCAGGTGTCTTCGCTTGCTCGCCATTCCACTCCACGGACTGGATACGTTCGATATTCTCCTCAGGTGAGCTTCCCCGAAAGCCCTGAGCTCCTCCAGCACTCCTGATGTCGGCGCCAGTGTCTATTGCCTGCGCGTCTGCTAGGTGCCTCCCGTGTGCACAGTCCCTCCTCTGAGTGACCCCCACATGTGTATTTCCACTGTAAGCCTCTTGAGCATGTGTCTTTCCCTTGGCAAGCCACCTTGCCACCCCTGGGGTTGAAATATTCCACCTGCGGCTGGACACCCCAGTGTTCTCCATATGTCTCCTTCGGGTCATATGTGTATTCTCTAAGTCCCCCCCTCTGGGTTGGCAGTAATTGCATATTTCCCCTAAACTTTGGGATATGCTCCCCAGTGTACCTTGGTATTCCTGGGCTAAATAGGAGTCCTTCGTCCGTGCCAGTCTCACGACAGGGATCTCAGATTTACGCAGGGCACTGGAAGACAGCTGAGAAGGTGGCGTGATTAGACTGGTAACCCCATTCGTCGTCATCCAACGTAACTCGGAGTGACAACGAAAGGGAACGTCTCGGTTACGTATGTAACCCTCGTTCCCTGAGTAGGGAACGGAGACGTTACGTCTTCCTGCCACTCTCCGCTGTACCGCGGGGATCGCCTGAGCTCAGTCTTGGCTCCTCAGCGAAGAAACATATCTGCCTGTTGCCGGCGTCCTCCTTTTATACCCACGAGGTAAGGCGGAGATACGCTATGCAAATTCCGCAGACCCATGGCATTTCTTTGCCATTGGCTCGTTTTGTAATACTCGAAGTCGATAGGCGTTCTAAGCGAAACCCCATTCGTCATCATCCGACGTAACGTCTCCATTCCCTACTCAGGGAACGAGGGTTACATACGTAACCGAGACGTTTTATATACTTACATAAAGGTGTCTTTTGTCTTTTGGTCTTGTATAATCTCACCTATGACACCAAGTGAGTCAGGACTTCAGCTGGTGCCACTGCTCAAAAAGAAAAAAGAAAAAAATATTTAGGTGGACAGCACAACTGTCTCTACCCACAGCTGAGCATAAAACCTCTTACATGATTTTGTATGTCTGCACACTAAGGGACGACATATCATCAGATTGTGATGAGTCAATGGTTCGAGACCAACTGTGGCCCACTATACATGCACCCCAACCCCTTTCCACACTCATATTTTGGTCGGTGGTATGGTTAGAAAGTGACTCGACTGAAGATCCATTAGTCAAACAGCCTCATCTGTTACCTGCATCATTATGCTTTTGTTTTAAATACACCTGTGGGATCAATTTAGACATCATATGTTTGTGTAATAAGTAATTTTGTTTAAAACTCTTAAAAATCAATATAGTCTGAATCACCAGTTATTTCAGTAAAATTGATAGGATTATTCATTCTTTATACTCACTTACGCACTCACCTCATAGGTCCCTCTGCCTCCCCTTTCCTTTTCTCCTTCTTTTTTTTTTTACAATTTCCCCTCATGAATCTTTGGCAAAAATTTGAAGGACTCTAAAAGTTTCAATGTTATGAGCGTGAAATGCCTGCAGGTGCCAATGACTTCATCACCCTCATTTAGCACATGAATATTAAATAATAATTTTTCACACTCTGCCACATGGCTCTTTCACAGAATTGTAAGGAATGAAAGAGATTGTATGTGTCATGCATAAGTGGAGCAACTCACGTTCTCCTCAAGCTATAATGAATGAGGTCTCTCTGACATGTGCATAGATTTACATTAATTAGTTGTAACATGGCTGATCCATAATAAGAGCTTTTATGTTGGTTGTTCATGTTGTTGATTTTCATCTTTTAGGTTAACTGTTAAATTTATTTGAATTTAAAGAGATCCATATTTCTTTGGTTTTTTAGCTTGTATTAAGTTATTATATGAGACACAAGAATAATTATGTCAGGTGTGAAAGTTATATTTAACCATTTCCTAGACTAATTTACTTACAGCATCTTTTATAATGGTAGTGACAGGCTAAGAATAGAAAGACTGTTTTCTTATCACTTCTAACACAGGTTGAAAGTGTTCATGAAAACATGCATGCAACGTCTGTGCTAACTAGAGCTAATTAAGTGTCTCTAAATCCCCCACAGGACTTTTTGCTGAATCGTCTGGAGAAAGATGTGTACAGTCCTCTGTTGATCAACTTCTCAGCCCAAACAACAGCAGCACAGACTCAAAACATTATTATGTCTAAACTTGATAAGAGAAGGAAAGGAGTGTTTGGTCCTCCCCTGGGAAAGAAAATGGTATACTTTAAGCATATTTTATTAACCTTTTTGTCACTGGAGAGGATATGATTAAATCTGTTAAGTTTTACTAAACAATTCTTTAAAATTTTAGTTTGTGACTAAAAGTCTGACTGTAACTTGAAAATTAGTTCTTAATTGCCTCTAAATTAAGTGA
Organism: Siphateles boraxobius; assembly: GCF_051911475.1. Lineage (NCBI taxonomy): Eukaryota > Metazoa > Chordata > Actinopteri > Cypriniformes > Leuciscidae > Siphateles > Siphateles boraxobius. The sequence continues at coordinate 19,991,038 of NW_027509197.1, read as the reverse complement.
GAAAAAATGTGTTCCTGATTCACAAGTTCACCTGTATTTAAAATGGGATGTTTAAAATGGCACATTATCTTCCAACATTCAAAATGACATTGACATCAGTGTTAAAAACATTTTAGTCCTGTCATTTTTGAGTTATTTTGACTTTAATTTGCCTTTTGATTACTTTGATCAGGTGGTGTTTGTGGATGATGTGAACATGCCAGCAAGAGAGACCTATGGAGCCCAGCCTCCAGTGGAACTCTTACGGCAGTGGCTCGACCATTGGAACTGGTATGACATGAAAGACTGCTCCATGATCAGCTTAGTGGACATCCAAATCATGTGTGCCATGGGTCCGCCTGGTGAGTTCATGTCACTGCATGCTAATACCTTTTTTATTAAAGGCAAATGCAGTTCAAAGAGCAGTGTTCAGCAGGGTTGTTATTGTTAACTAAAACTAAAGCAAAAGCTATTCAAAATAGTTTTTCAGCAATGGAAATAAAGCAGAAATAAAATAAAATATATATATTACATGAAAATTAGAAATGGCAACTTAGTCACAGTAAAACAAATCTATCAAACTTTAGGAGGCCAATAGTACTTGCATGCAACTTTGAAATTCCAGCAAAGGAAGCAACAAGTCTAATGTTTTGAACAGTGTATACTGATCTGCTAAATTTTTTGACATGTCCATTGTCATGTGCAGGTGGAGGTAGGAATCCTGTGACTCCTCGCTTTTTACGCCACTTCAACACTGTGACCATTAATGAATTTGATGACAAAACCATGTACACTATCTTCTCCAAAATTCTGGACTGGCACTTAACCATAAGGTAAAGGTGCTTTATACCAATGTGAGTAATAAATAAAGTAAATTTTTAATACATTTCCTGTTTTTACCTGCTTTCAGATTTCCATTTCCCAAACCGTTCACCAGCGTCACCTCTCAGATCATCAATGCCACCATGTCTGTGTACCAGGAGGCCACTAAAAACCTCCTTCCAACCCCAACCAAGTCCCACTACCTCTTCAACCTTCGAGATTTTTCACGCGTCATCCAGGGGATCTGCTTATCACGGCCGGAGACTGCAGACGACCCTATGGCCATCAAACGCTTATGGGTGCATGAGGTAACTGCAAACACAGTTTTATAGGCCATATCATTGTAAGAAAGCTAAATTGATGTTGAAATATCCTCTCATGCAGGTTCTGAGGGTGTATTATGACCGCTTAGTGCATCCGTCTGATTGTGCATGGATGGTGGGCTTCCTACAGGAAGTTTCTAAGTCTCATCTGAAAGAAGACTTCCATCAGCTCTTCAAGCATTTGGACAGTGATGCAGATGGGCTTGTCACCGAAGATGACCTTCGGAGCCTCATGTTCTGTGATTTTCACGACCCCAAGGGTGAGGACCGCAACTACCGGGAGGTGGGTAATCCCGAGAAGCTCCGTCAGGTGGTGGAGACCCATCTTGAAGAGTACAACAATATAAGCAAGGCTCCCATGAATCTTGTACTTTTCCGGTTCGCCATCGAACATGTTTGTCGCATCTCCCGAATTCTCAAACAGCCCCGAGGTCATGCTCTCTTAGTGGGAGTCGGAGGGAGTGGCCGTCAGTCGTTGACGCGCTTGGCCTCCCATATGGCTGAAGCCGAACTCTTCCAGGTGGAGATCTCGAAGAGTTATGGGGTTACAGAGTGGCGTGATGACCTCAAACTCATCATGCAAAAATCGACATCTGGGGAAACTCACGGAGTCTTCCTTTTCACCGACACCCAGATTAAGATGGAGTCATTTTTGGAGGATGTGAGTAACTTGTTAAACACTGGAGAGGTTCCCAATCTCTTTGCCGTAGATGAGAAGCAGGAGATTTGTGAGCGCATGCGTGTCTTGGACCGTCAGCGTGAACGTGATAAGCAGACAGACGGCAGCCCACTGTCTCTTTTTAACATGTTTTTGGAACGCTGTCGCAGCCAGTTACACGTGGTACTGGCCATGAGTCCTATTGGTGACACCTTCAGAAGCCGCCTGAGACGTTTCCCGGCTCTCATTAACTGCTGCACTATTGACTGGTTTCAGGTTGGTGTCCATTTAAAGTATGTAAAGTGTTATTTTAATGTAATTGATTTACTATTTTAGTTTTTATACATATTTTAATTTTTATACATATTCATATTTTAAAAAGAGTAATTTTATTTATTTATTATATATTTAAATATGTAAAGTCACCTTTATTTTTATACTGCTTTATACAATAGAAATTGTGGTTGCACTTTATTTTACAGTACGTACACTTGTAAGTACTTACCATATCTTTCTTACTTACCTAAGATAGTACTGGGTATTTAGTTTCTAAGGTAACTAAATGGGTTAAGGTTAGATTTAGGGGTAGGTTCAGGGTCAGTACCTAGTTATTACCCAGTTACTGTATTTACTTTAATAAGTACATAGTATGTACAGTACATGCGGAACATGACTGTAAAATAAAGTGCTACTAAAATTGTTTCAAAGCAGCTTAACAGATTTATATAGAAAAGTAACAGAATTAATGATGCGTGCGAACTTCATCAAATATGAGATAAAATCTGCGATATGAGATAAAAGTGTAATGAATCTTTATGTTCCAAAAGAGCTGGCCAGCAGATGCGCTGCAGGCTGTAGCGTCTCGTTTCCTGGAAGACGTTGAAATGACGGACACTACTCGTGAAGGCTGTATTAGCATGTGCAAGAGCTTCCACACATCCACCATAAATCTCTCTGCAAGTTTTCTTTCGGAGCTGCAACGCTACAACTATGTCACACCAACTTCCTATTTGGAGCTCATATCTATGTTTAAGCACTTACTCCAGCGCAAAAGATCGTAAGTCATTCTGGTCTAAGAGGCTTTACATTAGAATCATGGACTGATTAGGTTTTAATAATTAGGTTGTGTCACATTTTGGCATGCAAATTCTTTGTATGATAAGCATTATTTATGGCACTGATGATGATATTGATGGTATCTGTTGTTACAGTGAGATCATGAAGCTGAAGAGTCGTTATGAGGTTGGTCTCCAGAAGCTGGAATCGGCCGCCACTCAGGTGTGCACAATGCAGGTAGAGCTGGAGGCCCTTCAGCCTCAGCTGCGTGTGGCCAGTAAAGAGGTGGAAGAGATGATGGTGGTCATCGAGCGAGAGTCTGTGGAGGTATCCAAGACAGAGAAAGTGGTCCGTGTGGATGAAGCAGAGGCTAATGAGCAGGCGATGGCTGCCAAGGCTATTAAAGATGAATGTGATGCCGATCTGGCGGTTGCTGTGCCCATTCTGGAATCCGCATTGGCTGCTTTGAACACTCTCACACAGCAGGTTGGAGGAAACTAATAATAACTAATAACTAATAATTATTCTTACTTTATGTTGCATACAAATTGCATACTAGCGCATGTTTGCATAGAAAAACCATGGAAAAGTAGCGCAGTTGAATGGAAAAGCACATGCTGTGTAAACTGACCCAGCTTTCCAGATGAAGCTTCCTTTAACAGACTTGGATATGTAGGTTTGCTGTAGTTGTACAATCAGTATTGTATAAAGCGCCAAATAAATAGCTGACTTGACTTTTGCAGAAAGTGCCATGCTTGCTGTATTCTTGCATTTACACAGCTTTGACCAGCGGATGTCGCTAACGTGTCACTTTACCGTTTCTCATTATTACGAGAAAGTTTCTCATTATTACGAGAAAATTAGTCCCTAGTGAAAAATAAATATACTAAAATGTATTTGAAATACATTTATTTTCTGCTATGTATACTACAAATACATTGACATATTTATGTACTTAATATAAATACCCTGCAATTGTACTTTTAGTATACTAAATTGGTATACTTAAAGGCTGCTAAATTTGTGCTTGATGCACTTTAGTTATCCGTAAATAGTGCTGAAGTTCAACTAAAGCTATACTTAAGTATATTTGACTGTGCGAACAGTGGAACTATTTCAAGTAAACTTTATGTACACTTTACATATCTTGCATTTAAAGACTGATATACAGTGATCATACTATGCTTACTAATAGTGATATTAAAGGTGCTCAAAGCGATGTCATGCGTTTTTTAGGCCAAAACATTTTTTGTCACATACAACAAACATCTCGTCACTATCCGCTAGCTGCCTGTCCCCTGAACACACTGTAAAAAAGTGGGGGGTTAGTGCACAGATGAGGAGGAGGGAGGGCAGACCCGTCGCCAGACCTCAGTCTTAAGGGGGGCATATGAAATGTATGGGGGGGCACAATTATTATTAGCCTACAGTGTGTATATTTATAATAATCAACTCTAGTCGCGCAGCACGTAATCATCACGTTAAAACATATAACCTACAGCAATATGACCAGGTAGCCTAGCCTACACCACATTACACAGAAGCAATGTTATGAATATCCATAAAACACTTGACTACACCACATATTAGATGTAAAACTAGAAGCATCTCTCAAACATTGCATTTTAAAGCAGTCAACAGAGGGATATGCATTGCCCTAACACACACACACACACATACATACACACGCACGCAAATACACTCGCACAGATACTTTGAGTGGAGGACAGCGCTCTCTCTCCAGTCCCAGTACAGCGGGAGGAAGCGTTTCTCCGAGCAGAACCTCCTCATCAAAGTATCATTCCACTCGGAAGGAACTGAAGCGAGTAAGCCGACGAAAACTCGTTTTGAAACCGCTTTCAAAAATGCGCGGTAACTGTTGAGTGGCTTAGTTGTATGTCACGGACGTAGCCTAACGTTCTTTTGTAAGGCCGTGATAGGCTGTTGCAGTGTAGATTCCCATCAATCAAACTAAATCACACCATTGTTTCTTTATATTTCTAATATTTTAATTATAAAGAATGCAACATTAATGCAACACAAAATTAGCAACTATGATAATATTAACATTAAATTAAAATTAAATTATCTGTGCCTCAAGTGGGGGGGCACAAGCATTTTTTGGGGTGGGCCTGGCCCCCTATGGCCCGCCCATAGCGACGGGTCTGAGGGAGAGTCTAGCTAGCCTTCGTTTTGTTTGACAATACTTTAAACGTCAACAAGAAGTGATGTCACCCGACATCGCTTAGAGCACCTTTAAACACATTTTAAGGCTTTATATTAAGAAATATGCATTGTGCAATAAAGTACTCCAAATAAAGTTTAATTATATTTATACCAGTAAGTCTCAAGTGATATGTCAGTAAATATGTTAATGGATTTGTAGTATACTTAGTATGAAATAAATGTATTTTAAATACTATTTGGGTGTAGGTTTTTTTCACAAGGGGTCATTATTATGAGAAAGGTTCTCATTATTACCAGATTTTTTCCCTGAATATTATAACATATTAACTCATTATATGAGTATCATCGCCCAAAACATTATCCATATAAAACCATCATATACAGCATTATGACATCATTTACTTACGGGTTGTGATGCAGATGCTGTCAGATCCAATACTGTTGGCTGCTTCATCTTTCAACAAGATTCTTTGTGAACTCTCCATTACACTGTGTCTCGCTGACGAAACAAAATGCTCCAAACAAACATATAATCCTACAACAAGATCCAGGATGGCATTAAAATGAACCATCCACTTGTTTCCGACGCTGGGATCCTTCTAAAGTCTGTACAGAAATGCAAACGAGCTGTTTAAACTAGACGCATCGAAGCAAACGCTCTTTCACTCTTCCATTTGTCCTTTTGACAGACTCAAGTACGTCAGAAACTGAACACGCATCTGAATACTGTATCCAATGTAGACAACATCAGTGATTATAATGGGTTCTATTTGCTTTTTGACGCAACGCTCACATCCAGTGTAGGCAAACGTCAGCCATTAAGTCAACCGACTGAATGCCAGTGGGCGGGGCCTGTGGTGCGATGATGTGTAACTATTCATCGATGTCTTGCTCTGGAGGCAGTCATATGCAAAAGTTTTTGCCCGTGTGACGTCACAAGTCACCCAATATCAGAACAAGCTGTTTTTGATTAAAAATAAATGCTTTGTTTATTATGAGGAGGACATTTAAGCTATGAAACTTGCAGGATGTTTTGATAGTACAAAGAGCTCTTATATGTCAAAAGATCAAGGCAAATTTAATTTCTCATGTCATGACTCTTTTAATATGTACTTTTTAAAATACTGCATACCATCGATTTTCAATTAATCAATCTATACCACCCTCTGTAGGATATAACTGTGGTTAAAGCCATGAAGAATCCCCCAGCTGGTGTCAAGGTTGTGATGGAAGCCATCTGCATCCTGAAAGGCATAAAACCAGACCGTATCCCAGACCCCTCAGGCTCTGGCAAGAAGGTGGAGGACTTCTGGGGCCCAGCGAAGAAACTGCTAGGAGATATGAAGTTTCTCCAGAGCCTTCACGAGTACAATAAAGACAATATTCCAGTCAACTATATGAGCGTCATCCGCAACAAATACATTACCAACCCAGACTTTGTTCCGGAGAAGATCCGCACGGCCTCCGCTGCTGCAGAGGGGCTCTGTAAATGGGTTTGTGCCATGGACTCCTATGATAAGTGAGTTATAGCTAAACTAAAGGTGCGGTCACATTAGCCGAATTTTGCAGGCAATAAATGTCCATTGTTTATTGTCAATAGTGTAGTGATAAGTGATAGTGAAAAGTCACTTTCAAACAATACAGCTTTCTGTTTATCAATGCAGAGAATTAGCTACAAACATGTTGCAAAATATTATAAAAAAAATTGATCACAAGGATTCCTATTGAAATAATTGAATTACATCATCAAAACATTCGCTAAACAATTGTAAATGTGACCAGACCTTAATTCATAATTCATGAGGATTTTGTATGGGTCTCCAAGAAAATTTTATTTTAGAAAATATGAAAAATATTTTTTGTTTTTCCCTTTCACAGAGTAGCAAAGGTAGTGGCCCCAAAGAAAGAGAAGTTGAAACATGCAGAAGAGAAGCTTAAGGTGGCCATGGAGAGTCTCCAAAAGAAACAGGCTGCTTTGAAGGCGGTCCAGGACAAACTGGCCAAACTACAGGAGACTCTAGAAGCCAATAAGAACAAAAAGGCTGACCTTGAGAATCAGGTAGGCAGAGGATAGTAGTCACAAAAAAGAGGCTACGCAAGGTTCTCACAGTCAACAAGCGGTTCGCTACTGTTCCTGTACCTTTGTGTATTACACAATGTTAAACTATTTTTCTGACATTCTTTGTAACCTCTCCTCCAGTGCAGCCCAACCCTGTTGAAAATGTCCGCTCCTTGCATGAAGTTTGTTTATTTAGGAATTTAGTTTGTGTTTTTACATCAAGAGGAGTTGAGGGAATGTTTTCCTTTTCTTCTTTGTTTACTTTCATTCAGATCATTTTTATGTTCGAACTTTGAAGTTGTATAAGTGAAGCCTTTGTTTCTAAACCCACACAAAAACACACACGCGCACACACACACGCACATGTACTGTTCTCATTTGTCTGTGGAGACTGCCTGTCAGTTTAGCGCGTTTGGGTAAACCAAGCATCACCAAGGCCCTGCTGCTGTTTTCTGCCCTATTTCACTTCCTTTCATGTTCCTTATTCTTTTTCCACCATTCTCTCCATGTTTGTAATTCAGGCTGTCTGTTTTCCCTATTGGAGGGTAGAAATTGTTTATGCCATGCTCTCTCAAGCATGGCCAGAATCAAGGCACTTGAATGCACTGAGGAAAACCTGTTATGCTGTTCCTGAAGCTCCACTGGAACGGCCTCTTTTAAACTGTTTTCTCACTTGGGATATGAGTTGGAAAGAACAGGAATTATGGAGGAATTCATCTCAAAGACAATAAAGTGCCATGATGCCTGATGCACCAATGTCACATAGAATTAGTGAAGTATCATCACAGGAAGCGAGTAAGATGTTTGGATTGCTGTCAGCTTCATGTCCTAGCGCTGAACTTCTATCACTCTGCAGTAGCTGTGCAAGCTCACTCTGTCATTTCAAACAAAGATGATGTTTCTCTAGTGCCAAACTGGGGTTTCTAAGATCCATTTATCTGTGATGATGAAAGAGGACATGCACTAGTGGATCAGACATTCTATTAGATGCTTTATTTGGAAGGATGTTTGTGTAGTAAACATTCATTTCTGGTCACACATTTTTTATATAAATGCAGTCATATCTGATCGGCCTTTTCTATACCATGTGAGTAGCTGATTCTCTTTGAATACAGATGACCACATTTGGCCTGCTGTATCTTTGATGCCAACACCTGTTTGTGACAGTTTTTAAAAACGTGACTGGCCTTTAGAACTGGCCTTTAGTTGTTATGGTACATATCAGGGAAGAAGTGTGTTATAATATTGTTAAAAACTGTTGCGCTGCTTGATATTTCTGTGGAAATTGTGACTTTTTTGTCAGGGTTCTTTGATGAATAGAATGTTCAAAATAACCTAATTTATTTCAAATAGAAATCTTCTGTAACATTATAAATCTATTTACTGTCACTGTCACATTTGATCAGTTGCATGCATCCTTTTAGTCTCCTTATTTCCCTTTTTTTATTTTTCTGTAGGTGGAGCTGTGCAGTAAAAAGCTAGAGCGTGCGGAGCAGCTCATTGGTGGGTTAGGGGGCGAGAAGACCCGCTGGAGCGAGACTGCCTGTAACTTAGGCGAACTCTACAACAACCTCACTGGAGACATTCTCATCTCTGCTGCTATAGTGGCCTACCTGGGTGCCTTTACCTCCAGTTTTAGACAGGTGTGCCAACACGTAAAACAATCCATTTCTCTTGCTAATCCAAGTGCTTATCAACCCACATAGTTCATATCAATAAAATATCAATATCAACATAAGCTAAAATCCATTACTTTGATCAACTATGTAAATGCATCCATAAGTACGCAAGCACACATATTTAAAATCTTCAAGCACAAGGACTTGAGATGCAGTCACATTTACCGTTGTCGTGCAGATTTTTATGGGGGAAATCCAGTCATTTTAGACAAAATTTAGGTTCAAGTTGGTCATTCAGATTCCCAAGATTGATCAACAGAAAGCTGCTTAGTTGAAAGTGACTCTGTGAGCTGTGCTTCATACTGTACATCGACACTCTATTGACAGAAGACATTTTTTGCTAATGTGACCTCACCTTTATTCCCTTATTTGTAAGATTGCACAATTTAACTAAATATTTTAATTTGCTGTTAGTGAAATTACTTAGCTAACACTGATTTCATAGTAAAAATTTGAATATAATGTTTTATTGTCCAAATTAAAATCCTAACAATATTTTACAGTGCAGGAGAGTCTATTGAACATTGAAAGACATCTGGGACAGGGTTTGTCTGGCTGAAATGTATTTGTCTTGTTTAGTTTTCCATCACTTTTCAGTCTATGCACTATAACGTGAGTGAAATTCATATTATTTTCAGTACAGTTTATGCGTCTCAGGTGGAGCGTTATTAAAGTGTTTTTGATATCCTTCTATAGACATTATTTGTATACATTTGCCCCTGTCAGCTGGTTACTCTTAACAACCGAGCAGAGTCCATAAAAAAATGAATGAATTCAGTGAAAACACTTTGTACAATACCAGGGATTGCTATGGTGAGTTTAAAGCACTCAGGGAGCAGGGAGTAGTTTAACTTTAATATTTCCCCCTCTGTGAAAGCAATATCTTTTCTCCCAGAAGAGGGTTTTTTATATAAGCTTTCGTGCAGGTACATGACGCACAGCTTATTACCTTTGTGTGCAGTATATCTTTATTGGGTTTAAACAGAAAACAAAGATATAGAAGCAATAATAGTACAGTCCACAGTACTATTATTAAGTTGAAACTAACAGATAAGGTTGAATCTATGGATCTGTGTTTTCAAACAGGATTAAAACTTCTTACATGTATTAGTAGACTAACCAGTCGTCAGTTTATGTTTCTAGATTAAACTGTCTAAAGCAGCTGTGATCATGTTGCCTTTCTTGAACCGTGTGTGTGTTTCTGGGTCTGATCTCTACAGCGAGCTACAGAGGAGTGGATTGACACATGTAAGACAAGAGGAATTCCTTGCTCCAAGAACATGTCCCTTATGAACTCCTTGGGTGAGCCGGTAAAAATCCGTAGCTGGACCATTGCTGGCCTACCTTCAGACAGCTTCTCCGTTGACAACGGAATCATCATCTCGTGAGTTTTTTTAGCCAATATATGTTACTTTATATTTGACCATTTTAGAGTGCCATTTGTATTAGATATGATATCAGACTTATTTTAGGAAGTTTCAGGTTTAGGAAACCAAGCCATTTTCATGTTTTATGAGATTCCTTCAAGCAGCATAAAAATGCAGCTTTGATGAAGCGCAACAACAACATTCTCACTATTCTCACTAGTCAGTCACTGTAAACATATTTAATCTATTTCACACTGGATTGCACGTATTTCATTAAAAATGAAATATAGTACATACTAGATGTGCAGGAGATATAGATTTGCATTCTGTAGCAATACCGCAGTGGACAAAAATGTGCATGGATGTACTGTATTGCTGTAACGGATCAATACAGAAAATACAACTTTTAGACACATGGTAAATACTACTATTTAACAGTAGTAGTGAATGATTTGAGTTGAGGAATAATACAACAACATTTTGTGATAATATTCTTAAATATGTGACCTGGAAGTTATTAGAAAACTTTCAATTTTGTATAAGATGGAGATGATTTGTCATGGACAGGAAACTCTTGTTTGTGGAGTATTAGTGAGATGTTTGTTCTCTGCAGTAATGCCAGGAGGTGGCCACTGATGATAGATCCTCAGGGCCAGGCCAATAAGTGGCTGAAGAACATGGAGAAATCCAACAGTCTCCATGTCATCAAGCTCAGTGATGGCGACTTTGTGCGCACACTAGAAAACTGCATCCAGTTTGGCACTCCAGGTGAGAGGTGACAGCTTTTAAACACGAGGACAACAGAATTCAGAAAATGAATTTCAAGTTTAATTTTATAATACTCCTATCACTGCTCGGAGAGGTCATTTTTGTTTTGTTTTTTGCCAAGGAAACAGTAAAATTTAAGAGTATTCGTTTTGGTCTTAGCAAATGCAAAAATCAAAGATATAAACAACAACAAATATAATAAACTGTTCTCACAGGTGCAATACCAGTATTTCTCCCCAGGGGTCCCCCTCCACCATCAAAAACAAGCACACATCACAGTTAGATCCAAACCAGTGCATGTTACCTGTTGATAAATGTACTCATTCTCTCTCTTCCCCTGGAGCAGCATAGTTGTGTCTTGTACATAATGCATAAAGCCTGAAAGCACAAATTTTAATTTTACACTCTTGAATGCAATGGAGACCCAGGGGTGGACCCAAACCGCAACACGAGATACGCAAATGAGCCAAGTAATCTGGCCTTAGGTGCCTCTGTCTTCCATCCTCAGCTCCTCCTCATCGGTGTTGCGCTGGGATGAAAGGCAGCTGCGTAGGCAGGCCGGTGCTTAGCTGTCTTGTGTGGATTGTTTTTTGTTACCGTTCACCTCTAGAATTTGCATTGAGTTCATTTATTTATTAATTTCTTTCTTTGTTTTCCTGTTGCATTCCTTCAATTCCCACTTCTACCTATTTTTCTTGTGAGTAGCTCAAATAAATGCTTCTGCAGCTTTTGTTCTGTTGTAGCTTAACTGTAATCATTCATCTATGTATTGTAGTATTGCTGGAGAACGTTGGGGAAGAACTGGACCCCATACTTGAGCCCCTGCTGCTGAAACAGACTTTTAAACAGGGTGGCAGTGTCTGCATCCGGCTGGGCGACTCCACTATTGAATATGCTCCAGATTTCCGGTTTTACATAACAACAAAGCTACGAAACCCACATTATCTACCTGAGATCTCGGTCAAGGTGAGTCTTCTTTACATGTAAAGTCACATACAAATGCGCATGTGTCATACACACAAACTAATGTCTTGCTTCTAAACAAGATTGTGTAAACCTTGTTGTCTAATAACTGTCTTGTATGCTCACCAAGACAGCATTTATTTGATCAAAAATACTGTAAAAACAGGAATATTGTGAATAAGTATTATTATTAAAAATTACAATAAGTGTATTTATATTAATATATTTTATTCCTATGATGGCAAAGCTGAATTTTTAGCAGCCATTACTCCAGGCTTTAGTGTCATATGATACTTCAGAAATCATTCTAATAGAGTGGTGCAGGGATGAGTTCAAAACCCAGAGGTATAATTCGCCACTTCACTTGTTCCCTCAAGATTCCCTATGGTGTTTTATAATAGGGTTTTTATATTTATGAGTAAAACAAGGACTGTGGTAAACATAACTTGACGATTCTTGAACGTTTTGCTCTACAACATAAATTACAACACACACCCATATCAAAAACTTTAATTTTATTTTAATAAACATATGTTTGAAATAAGTAACTAGATAAGAACATTTGGGCTGTGTAAGTGTGCGCAGTTCACGTTGTAGAGCAAAGTATCAAGTTATGTTTACCGCAGACCTTATTTCACTCTTACCTTATTTTAGACCTTATTTTATAAAAACATTATAAAACCCCATAGCAAAATCTCGAGGGAACCAGTGGCGAATTAGTCTTCAGGGTTTTGATGTCATCCCTGCACCACTCTGCTGCTTTGGTGCTCAAAACATGCGCTATTATTATTATTATTATTATTATTATTATTATTATTATTATCATCACTGTTGAAAACAGTTGTTTCTCTTAATAGTTTTTGTGGAAATATATACATTATACATTTTTTAGGATTCTTTAATGTATAGAAATAACAGCATTCATTTGAAATGGGAATCTTTTGACATTACAGATGGCATTTATAAATGTCATTATAAATGTCTTAATCAATTTATTTCATTCTTTCTGAATAAAACTATTAATACCTTTGAAAAATATATCTTCCTGACCACAAACTTTTGAACGGTAGAGTACATTGATTTTAATATACTTTAAATTACTTCTCTTGTCCTTGAATTAATCTTTGGTTTTGAAACACTCTGGTGTTTTGGTCTGTGATGGGGACTGAGTCAGTGTCATTAAGTGTACAGTCTTTGAAAGCATCAAAGTTAAAAATTAAGATCTTTTAAAATTGTATTAAGTGAATCTATCTCCCCTCAGAAGTGTTTTAATAACATGGTTTTTAGTCTCATTCAAAGGAGCTTTGAGCCGTGCCGTCTTCTACATTAAATCTTCTTGGTTTAAATTTTCTTTAATTATGCAGTTAAACTGCAACCAGAAACTGATAAATAATTAAACCATTGGCCAGTTGAGTTTTTTTCATGACACTTAAAACAAATTTCTAGTTATTTTTTTGGAACATAACTTTTTCTACCTCTTCTGCCATAAAATCATAAACATGCACATAGAAAACAAGTTTTACTGTTAAACTTTGTCAGTGTTACACTGTTACAGACAGTCTTTATGACCATTGTTTAAAATTAAATTGAAAGGGCAGGTGTGTCATTTCTGTGCCACTAGGTCCACCTAAAGGATTTGCAAACAATATTCTGAACAGTCATCTGCCCTAAACTCATTGGCTGAGTCAGTTTTGCTGTGTCAGGCTGGTCTGCATACTTGAACACAATGTTTAACTTAAAAAAAAAAATACCCGCTTGAAATACCTGGACTCTGGACTTGATTTCTTAACAACCACCTAGACTCCTTAATAAGTCTGAGATATCATTTCAATTTAGGATGATGTAGGAGCATGTGGTGTTCACAGCAGGATAAAACAAATGATAGTGTTGTGGAACATCAGGATTACAATTCTTCATCACAAAGTATGTTCCACCAAAGACTCACATGTATCACAGCCGGTAATTAAAGAAATATTAGGTCTGATAATAGCAAGCAAGCAGTCACAAAACCTTGGAGGATATAATTTTCTAGATTTGTGATCGGTTATGCCAAATCCATAAAGCGAATCTGTGGCCATCTGAGGCTCTTGTAAAAAATAAATACAAGGATCTGCTCTCATTAAAAATAGGATTCTAAGAACAGCCGCCCCCAGCACTGTCAGTGTTTTTCTCCTGTTCTGTTCAGGTGACCCTGCTGAACTTCATGATCACCCCAGAGGGGATGCAAGACCAGCTGCTGGGCATTGTGGTGGCCAGAGAGAGACCTGACCTTGAGGAGGAGAAACAAGCCCTCATTGTACAGGGGGCTGAGAACAAGAGGTATCACCCAGAAACACAATTAACCTGACAGTTTAGTGCTTTAGTCCTATGGGTTCCTTACTTCAAGTATTGTGTCTAAAAGCAAGGCAAGTTGAATCCTTGGGTAAATAATGATCTCCTTATGAAGTGAGGGCAAAGTGCAACATGCCCTCTCAATGCAGTCATGTCAAAAACAAACCAAACAGGTATTGTACATTTGTGTGTTTATCCATGTACTCGCTCTCTCTCTCTTTTCTTTGTAGACAGCTGAAAGAAATAGAGGATAAAATCCTAGAAGTGCTCTCTGCCTCCGAGGGCAACATTTTGGAAGATGAGTCTGCTGTTCAGATCCTCTCATCTTCTAAGGTTCTGGCCAATGAGATCTCTGAGAAACAGGCTATTGCTGAGGTTACTGAGCAGAAGATTGATCAGACACGCTTGGGCTACACCCCCATCGCCATCCACTCTGCAATTTTGTTTTTCTCCATCGCTGACCTGGCCAACATTGAGCCCATGTATCAGTACTCTCTAACCTGGTTCATCAACCTCTTTATCATGTCCATTGATAATTCTACAAAAAGTGACCTTCTTGAACAAAGGTGCTATGTCCCTTCGGATGTTATTTTTAAAGCATTGTCTATACAGTAATTTAATGTGTTTCATCTTAATTATGGCATGCTTTGAAAAGTAAAGCTGCAGCTATAAGACACTTTGAATATCTAGCATATATAGATAATTAATAGGATAGTTCAAGTTATATAATTATTTACTTACCCTAATGCCTCGTGTCATTTTGAAAAATATTTTTTGCTTTGGTTTGTTTTTTGTCCATTCAGTGAAAGTATGTTCCACAAATGAAAGAAAGTCATACAGGTTTTGGAATGACAAAAATTATGACAAAACATTCCCTTTTAAAGGCACCACAGTTTCCTGAGAGAGTATCTCTGACATGGATTCTGTTGTAATATGGACGTGTTGCGTGAGGAGGTTTTTTAAACAAAAGAATTTGTTTCCCTGTATGACTATTTAGCGTCAGCACTGTCTTACTCGGCCAGTATGGCGTTCTGATGTGAGTTTGATATCTGAGAGCTTTGGGAATATTATGACACTTCAGCCCAGGGCAGAAAGAATCCTCTGGTTAAAAGAACACATTCCCAATTCTCTCTAGGACAGGGACACCAAAACCAGATCTCTAAAACGTATGAGAGTGCTCTTAAAGCTCTTCTACAGTAGCAGCAGGTGTTTATTTAATATTTTTAAAGTGTGTTTATCTAAAGTGACATTTAAAAAGATGTAATGTCTAGTCCAGTGGTTATCAACCTGGTCTCCAAGACCCAATCAGACAGTGGTTCTGAAACTGACTCCAGGGCCCCCCATTTCCCACAACAATATTCGAAGGACCCATGACTTTTCCAGTTTTTTGTTGTTGTTGTTTTTTTTGTGATTTACTAAATAGAGATTAAGGATACTGATTTTTAAAAATGTGTACCTGATACAATTTCAGAACTTTGTATAACCAGAAAAATATATATTCATTACAGAAAATGACCATTACAAGTCTTTCTTACTTTAGGTGACTTTTTCAGGTCTAGAAATCGCACTTTTTTAAAATGAGGCTTTCTCACATATTGATTAAAATGTAAAACAAAAACAAACAGAAAAACACTGAAAATATAATGTTTAGATTGTTTATTATTATTTTAGATTGTTTATTATTATTGTTATTGTTGTTGTTATTATTATTACCAGAGATACATATCAGCTCAGATTAGAAGGTAATGATTTGGACAAAGTCCAAAAAAGGTTCAGAACCACTGGTCTAGTCATTGAACACAAATATGATGATCATTAATGTTAAAGCTATAAGGATATTGATAAATTCCAATGATGATGAAAACGGGAAGAACACTTATATAGCAAACATACTAATAGAACTAAATCAAGTCCTAAAAACAAGTGTGGTCTAATAGCATTTCAGAGGTTTGTGTATTATGTTTAATGTACATCACATCACTCGTACACTTTTTTTTTCTCTAAACCGTTTTCAAAATGCTTCTTATTGAACTGATTTCAGCCACAATGCTTTCTCTGTGTATTTAGACTCCACATTCTGAAGGACCATTTTACGTACTCGCTTTACATCAACGTATGTCGCTCTCTGTTTGAGAAGGACAAACTCCTCTTCTCCTTCTGCCTCAATGTCAATCTACTCAAACACAACAAGCTTGTGAGTAACTGCCTCCACTTGCACACAGTTGTGATTTATTGAATCAATAAACTTGGGAAAGACAGTGCTTCATCTGATAAATATTAGTAAGAATGAAGAGGTTACCCTCACACAAGTCCTCTTTAGGTTAATGACTTGCATGCATCAGTCTGACGATGTTTATATCTTGACTGTTTAAATGGTCTTGCAACATTCGTCCACATAAACACTAGTTTAACCGATCTAATTGAAGTTTAAGTGATTTATGATCCATGTTTGTCACACTGGCTCTCCAAGACTGAGCTGTTACTCAAGTTGCAACTGTCTATCATCCATTTATTGTACTGTCAGTAGTTTTGTCAGCCCCTGAATCATGTGGTGTGGGGGTGATGCACCAGTACATTTATTTTCATAGACTGCTGCTTTTCTGTCGGTGACTTTAAGACTCATTCGCTGTAGGTCTGTTCTTTTGAGTTGGATGTTTAATCAAGCATAGCTGCTGAAAAACAAATCGTGTCTAAACTCAGTGAAGGAGAATTTTCATTGCAGATATAACTGAATGAGGTAATGCATTGACAACTTTCCCCTACCACCTTCTGCTCCCTTCTCTTTCAGGTGGATGAGAATGAATGGCGTTTTCTCCTGACAGGCGGTGTGGGTCTGGATAACCCTCATTCGAACCCCTGCACCTGGTTGCCTAAAGCATCCTGGGATGAGATCTGTCGATTGGATGAGATGGAGCGCTTTAAAGGCCTGCGGAAAGATCTGGCTCTACTCCGGGACGGCTGGAAAGAGGTTTACGATAGCAAGGTGCCATTGAGATTAAGCACACACCATTTCTTTCCTGCTCAGTGGTATGTAATAGACAGGGGAAGTATGAAAGGAACACCAGATTTTTCATTTTATGGTCTGTGTTCTGCAGGACCCCCATCACGCTGCATTCCCTTCAGAGTGGCAGGAGAAACTGGGACATTTCCAAAGGATGTTGGTCATAAGATGCTTACGGCCAGACAAGGTAAGGCTCTTTTTATTGTGTTTATTAATATACCTCGGATTGGATTGTAAGAAAATTAATACTTTTATTCAGCAAGGATGCATCAAATTGATCAAAAGTTAAAGTAAAGACAATTTTAATGTTACAAAAGATTTCTATTTCAAATAAATGTTGCTCTTTTGAACTTCCTGTTCATTAAAGAAGATTCAAAATGTATCAGCACCACAAATGTTTTCAACATTGATAATATTAAGAAATGTTTTGAGCACCAAATCAGCATATTAGAATGATTCATGCAGTATCATGTGACACTGAAATACTGAAGTAATGGCTGCTGAATGTTAGTCATTTTAAATGTTTGTATTATTTCACAATATTTTTTTTATCAAATAAATGCAGCCTTGGTGAGCATGAGAGCAAACACATAACAAAATGTTATGTATGATATAATGTGGAGTATCAGTAAAAACCTCACATTTGGACTTCTTGTGTCTACCCATCTCAGATTGTTCCCATGGTTCAAGAGTTTGTGTCAGAGAACCTGGGGCAGCAGTTTATTGAGGTCCCACCCTTTAATTTAGCCACAGCTTTTGCGGACAGTCACTGCTGCGCTCCGCTCATCTTTATCCTGTCCCCAGGATCAGACCCCATGGCAGCACTGCTCAAGTTTGGCGAAGAGCAGGTACAAACAATTATAGGCTTTTAATCGCCATCATTTTCAGATTAATTTATTCTGTATTAGTAGAAAGATTAATTTTATTAACATCTGGAATGCTGTTTTGGTTTGTGATGGGTGATGCTCTTTTATTATTAACACTGTGTTTGTCTTGTTGTTCAGGGTTTCACAGGTAACAGACTGACCTCCCTGTCTCTGGGACAGGGTCAGGGCCCCATCGCCATGAGCATGATTGAGACTGGTGTGAAGGAGGGAACCTGGGTGGTTTTACAGAACTGCCACCTGGCCACCTCTTGGATGTCCACCCTTGAGCGTGTTTGTGAGGTAGTACATAAAGATTTGATGATCCAAACATGATGGAACAGTAGCTTTTAATAATATTATTTTCACACCCACATTTGCTACTTTATGTAGAATATTATTTTCGATGTAAAATACTCTTTATCATTTAAATCCATGCATTGCACGTCCAGTGTATGGGTGTGTACAACAAAAAACAGTGTGCAGTGGAAATACTCTGAAGCAGCACTTTGAATTTCTGACAGGAGCTGAATCCAGATACCGTTCACCCAGACTTCCGCTTGTGGCTGACCAGTTACCCCTCTCCCAACTTTCCCGTGGCTGTACTGCAAAACGGAGTCAAAATGACCAATGAGGCTCCCAAAGGTCTACGATCCAACATCATCCGTTCTTTCTACATGGACCCTATATCTGACCCTGAGTTCTTTGACAGCAGCTCAAAGCCGGTAGGTCACAGAGAATTCAAGGTTTTTGAAGCGCTCTCAACATAATGCATATCTTTTGATGGTTGTAATGTTTATTTTTGGAGTCCTTCATAATCAAACTACCTATTAATTGTTTCAAATAAATGTAAAAAGAGGCTTCTGTGTGTGTTTTAGGCTGTCTTTAAGAAGCTGCTGTTTAGCTTGTGCTTCTTCCATGCCCTGGCCCAAGAGAGGAGGAAATTTGGTCCTCTTGGCTGGAACATCCCCTATGAGTTTAACGAGACAGATCTGCGGATCTCTGTCCAGCAGTTACACATGTTCTTGGACCAGTATGAGGTGAGATCACACGTGTATTTTCTTTATATACACATACAAACAAATTTTCTTTCACTGTTCTTACAATAGACACACAGACTCTCCTCATCACCCTCTTCCTTTTCATGCTTTCCAGCATGCCCCTTAAACCACCCCTAAAAAAAGAACGTTCTTGACATTTTCCCAACTTCAGAGAAGCACTCCTCATACTTCCCTTCCTCCTTTCAAAACAAGCAGACTGCACCAACTGATCAAGGGTTTCCCTCAATGCTCTGACATTTCTCCATTGCTGCGGAGTGCCACCCACTGCATTAGCAAGGGAAATTTCAACAGGAAATGTCACAATCCTGCCACTCCTCTGTCCATCTTTTCATGTCCCCACTGAGGATCGTTATATCGAACCCACAAACCTGACATGCATCTCCAATTAAAAAAAGTCTTTGTTGAGCGGCCCGGCTTTTAAAACAGATGAGGAGGTTGCTGTCTGTTTTTTTTCTTTTTTCTTTTTTTTTGTTGTTGTCTTTTTCAAAGCAATCTGAACAATAGGGTGGAAAAATTGGGACACAGCCCTAACCTTAAATGTCTTTGTTAGAGTCATGATCAAAGTAGCGTTCACACATGTATCCACACTATTCAAAATTAAAATAAATAGCTCATATGATAAAAAAAGTCATAATCATGAGAAATCAAACTTCCCTTAATCTATTTAGATAAAATAGCTTCACCTCAGTCAAAAAATAGAGTTTATTGAAACTGAGCTGCAAAAACGATTCATCATGGAAATGGATTCGTCATCTGCTCCCTTAAAATGCTTCAGATAATTGAAAGTATTAATTAAAGTCATCATTCTCATCTGATTACCATCCCCAGACAATTTTCATCCACCATCTTATGTATAGGTCATCTTATTAAGTTTAGTCTTGCTTATATGGTGATTTCTCTCTGTGTCCTTACTAGGAGATCCCCTTTGATGCTCTTTGCTACATGACAGGAGAGTGTAACTACGGAGGTCGGGTCACAGATGACTGGGATCGCAGGACCCTGCGCACAATAGTTTCCATATTCTACACCCCCAAGATCATTGATGATGCCGATTACAAGTTTGACCCCAGTGGTCTGTATTACTCACCACCTGAAGGAGATGTAAGACACAATGACAAAATGACAAAAAGTTAAATGAAAAAAATATTTCAGTCTGTCATATACACCACCATTCTAAAGTATGTTGGCTGGTAAGATTTAAAGTCTTTTATGCTCATCAAAAGCTGCATTTATTTGATCACTAAAAACAGTAATTAGAGCTGTGGAATATAATTGTTTTTTCGATGCATCGCTATGCTGATGTGAACGATTCTGCATCGATGCTTAAAAACAAAAGAATACATTTAAAAAAAAAATCTAATTAAATATTTGTATATCTATAATATAATAAACCTGCTGCTGTCTGTCATTAATGTTAATCAAGCAACTAAAGAGAAGAGGAAATCACTCCTCTTGACTAAATAACTTTTGTAGTTTTAATAATAATCAATTTATTTGTAATAAATGCACTAAAGACAATGCAGTGATTATTTTTACATTTGATTATTACATTTCTGTATTATTTCTTAAATTATTTAAATGCTTCTGTTAAAAAAGTAAAGGTAAAAAGTAAAGCACTGTAAATTTCATTTGTTTGTTTCTTATATTGTATTTTTTGTAGTGTTTGTTATTTGCATCTTCATTCTTGTTTTTAATAACAAAGATAAAATAACAAAGAACTATATTGTGATTAATAATATAATTATTATTAATAAAGCAATTGAAGGAGAATATGCATTGTGATAGATCTAGAATCGTTTAGATCATCAATTTAAAATAAATGATTGTAAAGCTGAATTTTCAGAATCAATTTCTCTAGTCTTTAGTGTCACATGATCCTTCAGAAATAACCAAGAAACCTTTTTTATTATTATCAATATTATAAACAGGTGTGCTGCTGCATTTATTTTTGTGAAATCAATGATATACTTTTTTCCAGGATTCTAGAATGGATATAGTAAGTTCAAAAGAACAGCATTTATTGGAAAGTGATTTTTGGCTCATTTCCCCAGAGTGATTGATATAAAATCAAGTAAATTATTCATTATAAAATATTTATTTTATTTTAAGTTTATACTTAAAGATAAAATACAGAGAATACAATAAATATAGTTATTGTACCTTATCAAACCTTAAAGAATTAATTGTATAGTACAAAACCTTGTCCATTTTAAGAGGCGTTTTGTCAGACAGAATTTCTGCAGCTGACATTAAAGTTAGTTCAATATTTCTGTCATACAAAATTCAAAGAGATTCTCTACACAGATCTCGCTGGAATTCAAACTGAATGACATCCTTTTCCTTCCTTGATCATCTTTCTTTTAAAGGAAGACCATATGCACCTCTGCAGGCCGAGGTTTCTCATTCAAAACAAAGCCTAAGAGAAAGCAATTATAAGAGAAAACAACTATTCTTTTCTTTGTACAAGCTCTGTCAAGGTGTTAGTGAGCTCAGTGGGTCAGAATCCCTCCCATATTATTTGACTGTTTAAAATTACTACAGATATAATTGACTTAGTGAACAAACAAAAAAACATGAGTCTTTTGGAGATGCATCGGCCTGGCTCTTTCTGAAATTTCTGAAAAAGGGATTATGAGCTATAAGTTCAATAACTAAACACAGCGGGGTGCTGCCAATGGTGATGTCTGATTTATTTGTGAGCACATGTATAATCTATGCCCAATTTTATTTGGCATTTTCTCTCAAAATCTTTTATTCATGAATGTCATTTGCATAGCCATTATTATAAATGTCAGCAATCTCAAGGGTAGCCTGTTTTATTTTAAGTGCATGCCATTATTTAGCATCACCATCCTGGATTTAGTGTTGCATTAAAAAGCTGATTGTTTCCTTTCCAGTATAACAGCTACATTGAGTACACCAAGACACTTCCTCTAAATCCCTCACCTGAAATCTTTGGCATGAATGCCAATGCTGATATTACTAAGGACCAAGTGGAAACGCAGCTGCTGTTTGATAGCATTCTTCTTACTCAGGTGCGCAAACACATTTTGATTATTGATGCAAACTAGCTAGTATAAAGTAGCTCTAGTAGTACTATCAATGACCTGACTGATTTTTGTAACGGTTATTTTTGCTCGATTTTGCCCTCACAGTCTCGTTCTTCAGGTAGCAGTGCTACATCTACTGATGACATGGTGTACGAGGTGGCTGCAGACATTCTTAATAAACTTCCTCAGGATTTCGATATAGATGCTGCCATGCGCAAGTACCCTACCAGCTACAATCAAAGCATGAACACAGTGCTGGTGCAGGAGATGGGACGATTCAATAAACTCCTCAAGACCATCCGGGATTCATGTGTCAACATCCAGAAGGCCATCAAGGTCAGAACATTAGCAAAACCTCTGTGAAGGTTCAGCACTTCAATCGATCATGTTTTCAGGTTCTTATTCTTCCTGGTCTGAGCACAAATTGTGCTCCAGTGGGAATTTGCAGTCTAATGGAAGCATTGTTGTCAACTATAGAATACTCCCATGAGGCTTCTGACAAGCTCAGCTGTTAGTTTGTGGATGTTTTCTCTCCATTTGCTCATAGCATGGCCCAGTTAGCAACATTCATTTAGCTTTCATGAGTATATGATGGCATTTCATATCACGCTAATGCACAAAGTATTCATTATTGTCTAAATGCATTTATTCACAATGTAAATGATTCAAGAAAGCTTGTTGAGGGATGATAGAAATTATATAGGATTATTAATATATCTGCAATACATTTATATTGGTTCTGTTCTGTTTACTGCTCTCCCTGCTCTTATCCATGCTAGGCTGCAAGGATGGGCAGGGAGTTCGCCCAGAACAGAACCAACATAAATGTATTGCAGATATCATTAATGTTTTTGATAATAATTTAATGTGACAACAAAAATTAAGAATCACCTGCCAGAACTAATGCTACGCTTGAGATTAATATAAAATAATCTCATGAGATCTCAATGAGATAATAAATGTATAAATTATAAAATGTATATATTTTATTAATAAATTTGTTTTTTTGTATTTAGAAAGTTCAATTTAAAATGGTTATTCTAATGAGTGTAATGCTTCTGTTTGCATTGTTCCTTAGTTTAAATAAGCAAAAATTCTGAATTATGCTAGTTTTTCTGCAAAATCTTTATATGGAAGCAATGCAAACTAAAAAAAAAATTTGTATTTGAACATTCACTCCCTGCTGAAAGATACAAGGAAAATGCATCGTACCCCAGGGCATGTCCTAATGCTGTTCACTCCAGCTGAGCCTCTTTGTCCTTTAGTTTGACTGACAGCTCTGATCCCAGTAAGCATTACCACCCCGCAGGGTGAGAGGGATGCATATGCTAAGATCTGATCACAACCCTGGCTTTCATTTACACATTGTGAACCCTTATCCTAAAAATAACCCTAAAATAATCCCTTTATCTCTTCTGACTACAGCTTGATTTCTGCTCTGAAGAACCTCTCCTTTATCCTTTCATTATCATTCATGATCATTCATCTCTATACAACATCAAATGCAAATAAAGTTTGAAACCAACCCTTAGAAAGAAAACAACAACGTAATTTTTCCTTAGAACAGAAAATGTCAATATACTATAAATATGACCCCTATGAGGAATTTACACAGGTGACATGTGATGGCAATTTCCATGCAATTTTGACTATTATAAATAAAACAATCAAGATAGAAAGACAAAGCAATGATTGAATGCATGTGTGCATCTTGATATAGGGACTGGTGGTTATGTCTGCTGAACTTGAGGAAGTAGTGAGCAGCATTCTGAAGGGCCGAATCCCTGCCATGTGGATGAAGAAGTCATATCCCAGTCTCAAACCACTGGGAAGCTACATCAGTGACTTTCTTGAAAGACTCATGTTTTTACAGGTAAACTCTTCAGTGATAAAGCATATACAGTACTTTTCATTCCACCACAGCCCATCACACTTTATTTGGCATGGAAATGGCATGTTTGCAGCATTTGCTTAGTCAAACTAAGTATCAAAGACTACAATCACACTACTGTTTAAAGTGTGGGGTCAGTAATTTTTTTTTTTTTTTAAAGAAACAAATTATTTTATTGCACAAGGATGCATTCAATTGATCAAACGTTGAAGACAAAAAATGTCTTTCAAATAAATGTTGTTCTTTTGAACTTTCTATTCATCAAAGAATCCTAAAAATAATTTCCACTAAAGTATTACCGTACGTTCACACCGCCGCCGACTAGAGCTACAAAGAAGCTCTGGACGCCCTGTCAAGGACGCTTGTCAAAAAGTACGGGGAAGCTTGTTGACGCTTTGGTCGCTCTGACGTAGCAGGGAGAAGAGAAGTGTCACAACATGAAATGTCACATGAGATGGGTGTTTTTGCATTCCACTTCACTGCTTTTCTATTTAACTATGTAAACACGCGCTAGACTGTGTGCTCGAGCTTTGTGTCTTTTGCCGCGTCTCGCGCATGTCACAGCGTTTTAAAAAACGCGTCATTCAAGTTAAAATAAGTTAAACTTTAAGAACAAAAATGTGAACTATCCCAGCTATTTTATCCCATGCCTCGTTCTTTTGTAACTGGTCACTAAGCAAACAACGTCATATCATAAATGATAGGAAACCCAGCAACGGCGTTTATTAGCTTCTCCTCCATTTTATCTGAACTAATATTTTGGTAGGAACGAAAGTTTACATCGTGTGTTTCTCCGGAATCAGCCAGCGCGGAGGACGTCTATTGCTGTGTCCCAAATGTGAAGGCTGCGTCCTTCGAAGGCCGTATTTGAAGGCCGATTGCGTCACAGCGGCGCGACGAAGGATGTCCCAATTCAAAGGCTGCATCTTGGAAGGCCGCATTTGAAGGCCGATTGCGTCACCGCGGCACGATGAAGGCTGTCCCAATTCAATTTCGCATCCTTCGAAGGCTGCATTCAAAGGCCGGTTGCGTCATCGCGGCGCGACGAAGGCTACCCTGATTCAAAAGCGACGCCAAATGCACCCTTCGTTTCCCCGTGAAAGGGAGGATACATAAATGGATCCTTCGTGGCTTATCCTACCCGATCCCACCCCATAAGTAATTGCGCGCCGGTGACGACAGCAATTTTATTTTAAAAAATGACGGATGATTGTTCTTGTCGCCTAGCAACTATGACAGCTACCGATGAGGAGCGGGAGTAACATTTGAACTGCACTTTTTTATAATCAACTGGGTTTTATATTCCCGTAGTACGGAGCCCGGAAAGTCGTCTGTGGGGGAAAAAAAACAATCCGTGGCGACAGTTGTGCGGTCCGTCCCCTCAGTTTATAAACTGTACTCACGAATTCTTAAACTGTTCCCTCGGTTTAACAAATCGTGCCCATGACGATTCAACCAGTCCACCTGTTTATAAGGGATGCTTTGCATTGTGTTTAAACTTCATTTTTTAAAATAATTTCTTCAATTTTCTAAAACTCCATTTTTCGGAGGAAAAAGCTCAGTATAATAGAATAAGCAAAAAAATACTTCACATATAAAAAGAAATATAACACAAAAACAAGGTTAGGTTTTATTATATAAAAATAAAACATTCATACATTATTTATGATTAACATATTACTGTCTTCAATGAACTCATTTATAGTTATAATTATAAACACAAATAATAATAATTATCATTATTAGCCTATTAGTAAATTTAGGCTACATATTTAGAAGCCGCTTTTATCAAAAAAAGGAACAAAGCGATTCGTCAAATGTCAGTCGTAATACAGGTTAGACAGAAAATAATAATACATCATTCGCAACTACTTTTATTTGTGCAAAAACGAATGGACGCAAAAGTACACGGACCCAAGACTAACTTTTTCTACAAATAACCTACATTATTTGAAATATGTAATAATATAAGGTCCGTTTTGCGTCCACTCGGTTTTCTTTTTTTAACCCATAATTGAAAAACGAAAAATTAACGGTTGTTAGGCTATTTTTAAAACGCAAAGTTGACCACCAAAATTTGAATTTGAACTGTACACACCAAATGCTGCGCAAAAAAATAAATATTTATGTATTTTTAGATTTTTGTTTATGACTTTTTCCCCTTTTTGAATATTTGAAATATTCACAAATTAATATGGAAAAAATGTTTTCTACGGCCAAATTAGAACATGGAAATTATATTCGAATTTGTTCGTTTAAAAGTGGACATTTCAAGCTTTGTATAGGTAGGCCATATTTTGTTTCAGTTCATTTTTGAGACGCGCCCCAGTTCACGGAGATCATGAAAGCGCGCCTGCTTGTTTAATTTTATTTTACAAAAGCACAAAGTTTTCTTGTTATTGTGAGTTTACACAAATAAAATTGTGTATTTTTATACATGTATGTTTACACACAAAAATATTGTGAGTACAGTTTATAAACTGAAGGGATGGATTGCACAACCCTCGCCACGGAATGTTTTTGTCACGTTTTCTATGTGTTATTAGTTCAGTTTTGTGATCTTGTTTCCCCCGTCTTTGTGATTTTGGTTCAGTCCTGTTAGTTTTCCCGCTCCTCATTTGTGTTCAGTTTCTTCACCTGTGTTCTGTTTATTATCCCATTAGTCCCTGTCCATTTAAGACCTGTGTTTTCCCTCAGTGTTTGTTGGTCGTCGTCGATGTAAGGTTGTGTGTTTTTTAAGTCCTGGAGTTTCCTTTGTTTCTGTATGTTCCTGTAATTTTAGTTTGTAAATAAATCAACTATACTTCAGTTCCCGTGTCCTCGTCTTCGGCATCCTGCAACAAACATCCTGTGGGCGTGTGGATCCAACTACCTCGTAAAAGATCTCCCACTCCAGCCAGTTCCAAGCCCGCCTGAGTCCATCGCCTGCCCGCCAGCGCCTGAGTCCATCGCCTGCCCGCCAGCGCCTGAGTCCATCGCCTGCCCGCCAGCGCCTGAGTCCATCGCCTGCTCGCCAGCGCCTGAGTCCATCGCCTGCTCGCCAGCGCCTGAGTCCATCGCCTGCTCGCCAGCGCCTGAGCCCATCGCCTGCCCGCCAGCGCCTGAGCCCATCGCCTGCCCGCCAGCGCCTGAGCCCATCACCTGCCCGCCCACGTCTGCTGATCCAGAGACTGTTCCCATACCTCAGCCAGTGTCCACACGAGCCAGAGTCCACACGAGAAGACACAGCGCTGATTGTGATGTCTGCGGCGATTCTGTGTGTGTGGGCTACACGTACATCAACTCTGGCCCATGAGTCCAGTTCCGAGTCCCATGATGTGCTGGCCCCGTCCAGTTCCGAGTCCCATGATGTGCTGGCCCCGTCCAGTTCCGAGTCCCATGATGTGCTGGCCCCGTCCAGTTCCGAGTCCCATGATGTGCTGGCCCGGTCCAGTTCCGAGTCCCATGATGTGCTGGCCCCGTCCAGTTCCGAGTCCCATGATGTGCTGGCCCCGTCCAGTTCCGAGTCCCATGATGTGCTGGCCCCGTCCAGTTCCGAGTCCCATGATGTGCTGGCCCCGTCCAGTTCCGAGTCCCATGATGTGCTGGCCCCGTCCAGTTCCGAGTCCCATGATGTGCTGGCCCCGTCCAGTTCCGCGCCAGAGCCCGTTGATCCTGTGCCAGAGCCCGTTGATCCTGCACCAGAGCCTACTGATCCTGCACCAGATGCACCAGAGCCCACTGATCCTGCACCAGGTGCACCAGAGCCCACTGATCCTGCACCAGAGCCCACTGATCCTGCGCCAGTCCTGTCCGGCCCGGAGTTTCCTTTGCCGCTGGTACTGCCCAGCCCAAGACCCTCGTTGCTGCCGGATCCCCCCTTTCCTGTCAATTTCTCCATTAAAATTTTGGGGGGGCGCCCAACCGAAGGGTCCTCACCGCCAAGGACGCCCGAGGGTCCGACAGCTCCGCCCTGGACGCCCGAGGGTCCGACAGCTCCGCCCTGGACGCCCGAGGGTCCGACAGCTCCGCCCTGGACGCCCGAGGGTCCGACAGCTCCGCCCTGGACGCCCGAGGGTCCGACAGCTCCGCCCTGGCCACGCCCACAGCCGGGTCCGACAGCTCCGCCCTGGCCACGCCCACAGCCGGCTCCGACAGCTCCGCCCTGGCCACGCCCACAGCCTGCTCCGCCCTGGTCACGCCCACAGCCTGCTCCGCCCTGGCCACGCCCACAGCCTGCTCCGCCCTGGCCACGCCCACAGCCTGCTCCGCCGTGGCCACGCCCACAGCCTGTTCCACCCCGGTTCCCCGAGCTACCAGCTCCGCCCTGGAGGCTTCCCGTCCCTGCACCACCATGCCCTCGTCAGCCTCAAGGGCGCCCACCCTCCCACCCCTTTGGATGTTATACGGCGCGAGGACGTGCCTTCGGGGAGGGGGAGGTTCTGTCACGTTTTCTATGTGTTATTAGTTCAGTTTTGTGATCTTGTTTCCCCCGTCTTTGTGATTTTGGTTCAGTCCTGTTAGTTTTCCCGCTCCTCGTTTGTGTTCAGTTTCTTCACCTGGGTTCTGTTTATTATCCCATTAGTCCCTGTCCATTTAAGACCTGTGTTTTCCCTCAGTGTTTGTTGGTCGTCGTCGATGTAAGGTTGTGTGTTTTTGAAGTCCTGGAGTTTCCTTTGTTTCTGTATGTTCCTGTAAGTTTAGTTTGTAAATAAATCAACTATACTTCAGTTCCCGTGTCCTCGTCTTCGGCATCCTGCAACAACCCTGACAGTTTTGTTTTTTTCCCACAGATGCAGGTTTTTTTCCCTCCATAATACGGGGTTGAAATATATATTTACCATATTCATATTCATCATTTATATTGTCAATTTATGCTACATAATAAAAAGAATACACTAGCCTACAAAATCGCATCAAGGTAAGAAGTGAACATTTGAACCATATGCCTATGTATGTTTTATTTTATTTTCATTACACTATTTACGTAAGTTAACACCCAATACTTGAACAGTTTAAAGTGTAATCTGGCAATTCAGGAAGCAGCTTCTGAATTGGGACGCAGAAAACCTCTGGCCATGAAAATACTGTACATGACTGAAACATCCTCACCATGCCTTCCAGTAAAATCTAAACAAAAAATGACAATAGCCAATTCTGGATCCATAGCTGTTTATTCAATTATATAAAATGAATGATCAGGATGGCAGCCGTACTCTCGCACCGTTGCTTGGCGCCAGGAGCGGTAATCCGGAACACCTGGATGCGCAATTAGGAAATCCTGCGAAGGCTACATGGTGCGTCCTTCGAAGGACGAATAGGCTGCATCCTTCGAAGTCCGCGGCCTTCGGAGGATGCAGCCTTCACATTGGGACACAGCTCTCATTCCTTGCTGGCTTTTGCCGCGCTCTGGCCGCTGCTTGCCGCTGAACCGCGTCATAGCTCATTACCATAAAGTTGAGCTACTTTCAACTTTCTGATTGACGCTCAAGACGCTCAAAACCATGTCTATGCTCAAAACCATAGATATCATATAGAGACTAGATGCCCTATTGGCCGTTGTGGCGCAAGAAATGCGGCCGCCATCTTAAACCGGTCATACTCCTATTTGCGTTGCATAGCAGCAGTAGATGCCAGAGCACTGTGCAGCATATTCCTGCTCAAATCGGCGGACCATCACTCGGAGATTACTTTCCACAAGTAAGATTTAAGATTTAACATTACCGTACTATTGATTGTATTTTGTGAACAAAATATTCAATGTGTCCTGTATCGTAGCTACGTGTATGACCTTTGCAGCAAAAAAAAACGCTTGAAAATCAGTTCGGTATTCAGTGAGATATGATTAATTAAATGCGCTGACAGCTCATTGCACCTGCCAAACAGATTACACTGAGCGGAGCGGGTGACCGGTTTAAGATGGTGGCCCCACGGCTCGTCCGCGCCAATAGGCAGTAGCGGTCGATAGGGCGTCTATCTATATGAAGTCTATGCTCAAAACGGCCAAAACGCGACGCCGATGGATATGACGCTCCTTGCAACTGTGAGAAGCCAGCTTCCATTGAAAATGAATGACTTCCGGTAGCTTTGGAAGCTCAAGTCGGCGGCGGTGTGAACGTACAGTTAAGCAACACAACTGTTTTCAATGTTGATCGTAATAAGAAATGTTTTTGAGCTCCAAATCAACATATTAGAATGAGTTCCTAAAAATTTTGAACGGGAGTGTATGAGAGAAAAAACCTTTCCTTTCTTACTTTCAGTAATACTGTTACATATTTGGATTTGATAACCACAGTTCTGTACATAATAAGAATTTCTAGTGATCAATTCAAGTCTTTACTTACCTTGGGATACTCAAGTGCACATTCATACAGCAGATGAAGCAGAAAGGATTCTAGTGTGCATAGTGAGGCACAGGAAAATCACATGAAATGCAACTGACTCGCTGTCTCATTCAGTGAGCTCAGATTAAAAAAGTGCTTCTGCAAAAGACTGTATTGTAAATGCATTATACAAGTGCCCTTTCATTCAATAAAAGGAAAACATACTTTGAGTCTGTTACATTCCAAAGACTCCTTTTAGCCTTCAAGTTATGCCTTTAGAATCAGTTGATTTTGTTTGTGATTTATTTGATTTTGGTGTTTAATAATAGTATCATCTGTATCATCCACACAGTGCTGGTACATGGACGGCACACCTGCAGTGTTCTGGATGTCCGGCTTCTTTTTCACTCAGGCCTTCCTCACTGGAAGCCAGCAGAATTTTGCCCGAAAATACACCACCCCCATTGACCTGCTCAGCTTCGACTTTGAAGTCATGGAGGACAAGGAATACAAAAAACCCCCAGAGGATGGTGAGAAAGATAAAGAAAGAGAAGGAAAAGAAAAAGACTATTGACAAGCATGCAATGTAAAATATATGAAAGGGAAATAGGTTACAAGTGACAAGGAAAGAGAGACGCACAGTTTCATTAACCCCTCACTGCGGCTGAGTGCCATCAATCAGAGTCAACATTACAGTGCTGTGAGATCAGACCCCTGCTGCTCTTTCATCAGTACATGATGAGCATCTCTCCAGAGGAACCCATCTCTCTGAGGCCATCACACACTGCATGAGGCTGGTTATGTGTGTGTTTGACTTCAACAGATACTTTGTTGTGTCTACTTTTTTTCATAGTTCAGTCAGTCAGTGTATAAAATGGGGAGAGTTTTTAGTTAGCGTGCATGTGTGCAGGGGTGTAAAGTACTTCATTATTTCAAGGAATTTGAACTGAATAGTCTTACATTTTCAATGCAAAAATTATCCTTAAATTATGTTTCTGCATGTATGCATTTTTTAAATCTTTATGAGCTCAGGGCTTGATTTTCGCCGTGGGATTGCGCGTATTGTGCATAATTTTACTCATTCACGCAAATGTTGTGCTCACACCCAAAGTGCACGCACATAAAGCTGCCTCTCAGTACTAAATTGAGTTCCCTTTCGTTGTCACTCCGAGTTACGTCGGATGACGACGAATGGGGTTTCGCTTAGAAAGCCTATCAACTTCGAGTATTACAAAACGAGCCAATGGCAAAGAAATGCCATGGGTCTGCGGAATTTGCATGGCGTAACTCCGCCCCACCTCGTGGGTATAAAAGGAGGAAGCCGGCAGCAAGCAGATATGTTTTCGCTTCGGAGCCAAGTGTATTCTTCTCTCCACAAGCCATCTCTGAATTGTCAGCTTTACAAACGAGTACCTCGAGTGTTGGTGTGACGGCGATCTACGGCGAGAGCGTGCTTCCTGCTGATCTGTTGCAGTGGTCTGCCAGTCGGTGCGTTTCTCCCCGGGTGCTTCAACACTTGAGTTTTCTCTCACTAAAAGAGCTTACACGTGGCACGTCTTTTTAAAGATGTCTCGCCCGTGTACTTCTGGTTGCGGCAGATTGGTATCGGACTCTGATGGGCACGAGCGTTGCATAGTATGTTTGGGCATTGATCATGCTAGAGCAGCGCTCGTGGATGACTCATGTTCTCTCTGTGGGAACATGACCATCGCGTCATTACGGTCGAGACTCCGTGAACTCGCAAGAGTGAGAGTCCCCTCATCCACCCCCCGTCCTGCGGCTGGTGGCCAGGGTGATCTGAGGGTTACGGTCTGGAACAAGGCGCCGACTATGTGTCCGCGACCCCAGCCCCCCTCTTCAATGACGGTGCCCGCTAGTGAACTGCTGATTCCCGCGGGTCTACCCTCTGGTGGCCCGCGGGCTTCAGTTGAAGCTACAGAGGAAGATGCCATGTCTGTTGCAGCATCACTAGGCGGGTTTGACTCTTCTGGAAGTGAGGGCTCGTCACAGCTGCCACCTTCCGGTGTGCATACGGCTGTGCTCGAGTCTGATCCGGAGATGACGGCCATGCTTTCCCGGGCAGCCGCGAGCATCGGACTTGAGTGGAGGCCTCCACCCTGTCCTGAGCGCTCGCGGCTGGACGATTGGTTTTTGGGTAAGGCCGCCGACCCTCGTCCTCGGCAAACCCCAATACCTTTCTTCCCGGATGTGCATGATGAGATCTCGAAGTCCTGGAAGACCCCCCTGTCTTCTCGGGACCGCTCGCTGGTCTCATCCGCCTTTCCTCCCCTCGATGAGGCAGCTGCCCGTGGGTACACTGGGCTTCCCCCGGTTGAACGCTCTGTTGCCATGCAACTATGTCCGCAGAGTGCTTCTTCTCGGGGCGAGCCTAAGCACCCATCCAAAGCCTGTAGATTTTCGTCGACCCTGGTGGCGAAGTCTTACAGAGCGGCGGGACAGGCGGCTGCTTCACTGCATGCTATGGCCACTCTGCAGGTCTACCAGGCCCAGATGCTCAGAGACATGCACGAGGGTAGGACAAACCCAGGGCTCTTTGATGAGCTGCGCGCCGCGACCGACCTTGCTCTCCGGGCGACGAAGGTTACCGCGCGCTCCCTGGGTTTGGTGATGTCCACAGCTGTGGTCCAGGAGCGACATCTGTGGCTGAACCTGGCTGACATGCGGGACGCTGAGCGGACCCGTCTGCTTAACGCCCCCTTGTCCCAGGCCGGCCTCTTCGGCGGTGCAGTTGAAGACTTTGCCCAACAGTTTTCAACTGCCCAGAAACAGACCGAGGCCATCAAACACATTCTGCCCCGCCGGCCCGCTGCTGCCTCCACCTTGCCGGCCGGGCAGACGCCTCGACCTGTTTCCCGCCGAGGGCGCCCTCCTGCGGCTCCCGCCCCTCCCGCCCGGACCACGCAGCAGCCTCCACCCAGGGCCGGTCGCGGAGGAAGCCGTAAGAAGGCGCCACAGCCCTCTCCTGCCCCGCCCCCCGCTAAACGCCGGGCCAAGCGGCGCTCCTGAGACGGGCTGCTCAGGGATGATGATTGTTTCTCAGGAGGTGGTAGCAGGACCACTCCTTCCCCCGGTGGAGGGCCGGGGGAGAATCTTTTGTTCTCCACTCCCCGCTGCTCACCCACGGGTGGGCAGCACCCTAATGTGGTTAAAGACAGAAACAATCCCCTCTTCCCTGAGCTCACAGAGTTCTCGGGCGACACAGAGCGCCGCCCACAAGCCGTGCTCTCCTCGCCCCCCTCTGTCCCAGAGGCGGTTGACACGGCGTGCCGTCCACGGACCGCTTCGCCCTTGTCCCCCTCTGTCGCCAGACCCCTGGCAGAGCAGGCCCCCGCGGGACGACCAGCCTGGTCCTCCCCTGGCCCCCTCTGCCAGGGTGCGGTTGCTAACTGTGCCCCCTCTCCGGGCCGCTATGCCGTCCACATCTGGGCCAGTTACTCCGCCTCGCTGCCCCTCCGGGGGGACGCCTGTGGCCCGCATGATCCCGTTGGTTCAGTTCCTGGGAGCCTGGCTAGAGCTTCCCCGTCTGTCCCACTGGATCGCGCGTACCGTCAGGCTCGGCTATGCGATTCAGTTCGCACGGTCTCCTCCCCGCTTCAGGGGAGTCCGCTCCACTTTGGTCGGTGGCAATGCCCCTATCATGAGAGCAGAGATTGCCACCCTGCTGGCGAAGGGTGCAATCGAGACTGTCCCTCCAGCCGAGATGAGGTCCGGCTTCTACAGCCCCTACTTCATTGTCCCCAAGAAAACCGGTGGGTTACGGCCAATCCTGGACTTGCGCGTGCTGAACCGCTCCCTTCATCGGATGCCGTTCAAGATGCTCACCGCCAAACGCGTTTTCGAATGCATACGGCCCCAGGATTGGTTTGCAGCGATCGACCTGAAGGACGCCTACTTTCATGTCTCCATTCTTCCTCGACACAGACCGTTCCTCCGGTTTGCTTTCGAGGGGCAGGCATACCAGTACGCGGTTCTCCCTTTCGGGCTAGCCCTGTCTCCTCGCATCTTCACGAAGGTCGTCGAGGCGGCCCTTGTTCCCCTTCGAGAGCAAGGGGTTCGCATCCTGAGTTATATCGACGACTGGCTGATCCTAGCTCACTCTCGAGATCAGGTTTGCGAACACAGGGACCTAGTGCTCCGGCACCTAGCCCGTCTGGGCCTTCGGGTCAACTGGGAGAAGAGCAAACTTTGCCCCGTGCAGAGGATCTCTTTTCTCGGTATGGACATCGACTCGGTCGCCATGTCCGCGCAGCTTACGAGCGAGCGCGCGCAGTCACTGCTGACTTGCCTAAGACAATTCGAGGGCAAGAGTGCGGTTCCACTGAAACTTTTTCAGAGGCTCCTGGGGCATATGGCATCTGCAGCCGCGGTCACGCCGCTCGGATTGCTTCATATGAGACCGCTTCAGCTTTGGCTTCGCGACCGAGTCCCGAGGTGGGCATGGCAACACGGCACGTTCCGAGTACCAGTTACTCCGACCTGCCGTCAGTTCTTCACCCCGTGGTCGAACCTCGATTTTCTCAGGGCCGGTGTCCCCCTGGCTCGAGCTTCCCGGCATGTTGTTGTCTCAACAGATGCCTCCACCACGGGCTGGGGCGCCATGTGCAATGGACATGCTGCTGCGGGCTCCTGGACAGGACCCCAGCGGCTGTGGCATGTCAATTGCCTCGAGTTGTTGGCAGTACGCCTTGCCCTGCACCGCTTCCGGGCGTTGCTCAGGGGTCAACACGTACTAGTCCGCTCAGACAATACCGCCACTGTAGCGTACATCAACCATCAGGGTGGTCTACGCTCCCGCCGTATGTCACAACTCGCTCGCCACCTCCTCCTATGGAGTCAGAAGCATCTGAGGTCGCTTCGAGCCATCTTCATTCCCGGAGCGCTGAACTGTGCAGCCGACGAGCTCTCACGGCTTCAGCCCCTCCCTGGAGAATGGCGACTCCATCCCCAGTCGGTTCAGCTGATTTGGGACCAGTTCGGGGACGCGCAGATAGATCTGTTTGCCTCTCACGACTCGACCCACTGCGCCCAGTTCTATTCCCTGACCGAGGGCACGCTCGGCACAGATGCTCTGGCGCACAGCTGGCCGCAGGGCCGCAAGTATGCGTTTCCCCCAGTGAGCCTTCTTGCGCACACTTTGCGCAAGGTCAGGGAGGACGAGGAGCAGGTCATTCTGGTTGCCCCTTACTGGCCCAACCGGACCTGGTTCCCCGAACTAGTACTCCTCGCGACAGCACCTCCCTGGCCGATCCCTCTGAGGAAGAACCTTCTTTCTCAGGGACGGGGCACCCTATGGCACCCTCGTCCCGATCTTTGGAACCTCCACGTGTGGCTCCTGGATGGGACGAGGCAGGTTTGAGTACCCTACCACCAGCGGTGGTGGCTACCATCACTTCCGCTAGAGCGTCGTCCACGAGACACGTCTATGCGTTGAAGTGGAACCTCTTCGTCAACTGGTGCTCTTCTCACCGAGAAGACCCCCGGAGATGCTCGATCAGTGTTTTGCTTTCCTTCCTTCAACAGGGGCTGGAGCGAAGGCTGTCTCCCTCCACCCTGAAGGTCTATGTTGCCGCCATTGCCGCACATCATGACCTCATCGAAGGTAAGTCGGTAGGGAAGCACGACCTGATCATCAGGTTCCTGAGAGGAGCGAGGAGACTAAATCCTCCTCGTCCTCCTCTCGTTCCCTCTTGGGACCTCTCAGTGGTTCTAACTGCCCTGAAGAGTGCTCCCTTTGAGCCCCTGCAATCAGTTGAGCTTAAGTTCCTGTCGATGAAGACAGCGCTTCTGGTTGCACTGGCCTCCATCAAGAGGGTTGGGGACCTGCACGCATTCTCCGTTGACGAAGCGTGCCTGGAATTTGGGCCGGCTTACTCTCACGTGATCCTGAGACCCCGGCCTGGATATGTGCCCAAGGTTCCTACCACTCCCTTCCGGGACCAGGTGGTGAACCTGCAAGCGCTGCCCTCGGAGGAGGCAGACCCAGCCTTGACACTGCTCTGTCCAGTACGCGCTCTCCGCGCCTATGTAGACAGAACGCAGTGTTTCAGGACCTCAGACCAGCTCTTTGTCTGTTATGGTGGGAAGCTGAAGGGAAAGGCTCTCTCCAAGCAAAGGTTGTCTCACTGGATAGTGGACACCATTGCCTTGGCTTACCAGCAGCAAGGTCGACCGTGCCCCCTTGGTGTGACTGCCCACTCCACCCGGAGTGTGGCGTCCTCTTGGGCTCTAGCGCATGGCGCCTCGCTAACAGACATCTGCAGAGCTGCAGGCTGGGCGACACCTAACACATTCGCCAGATTCTATAATCTCCGAGTGGAGCCTGTGTCCTCTCGTGTACTCGCTTCAACCAGCTAGTACCGGACCCGCTCAGGTGTCTTCGCTTGCTCGCCATTCCACTCCACGGACTGGATACGTGCGATATTTTCTCAGGTGAGCTTCTCCGAAAGCCCTGAGCTCCTCCAGCACTCCTGACGTCGGCGCCAGTGTCTATTGCCTGTGCGTCGGCTAGGTGCCTCCCGTGTGCATGGTCCCTCCTCTGAGCGACCCCCACATGTGTATTTCCACTGTAAGCCTCTCTGAGCGTGTGTCTTTCCCTTGGCAAGCCACCTTGCCACCCCTGGGGTTGAAATATTCCACCTGCGGCTGGACACCCCAGTGTTTCCCATATGCTTCCTTCGGGTCATATGTGTATTCTCTAAGTCCCCCCCCTCCGGGCTGGCATTAATTGCATACTTCCCCTAGCTTGGGATATGCTTCCCAGTGTACCTTGGTATTCCTGTGTTATATGGAGTCCTTTGTCCAGGCTGACAGGGATCTCGATTTACGCAGGGCACTGGAAGACAGCTGAGAAGGTGGCGTGATTAGACTGGTAACCCCATTCGTCGTCATCCGACGTAACTCGGAGTGACAACGAAAGGGAACGTCTACGGTTACGTATGTAACCCTCGTTCCCTGAGTAGGGAACGGAGACGTTACGTCTGCCTGCCACTTTCCGCTGTACCGCGGGGATCGCCTGAGCTCAGTCTTGGCTCCTCAGCGAAGAAACATATCTGCTTGCTGCCGGCTTCCTCCTTTTATACCCACGAGGTGGGGCGGAGTTACGCCATGCAAATTCCGCAGACCCATGGCATTTCTTTGCCATTGGCTCGTTTTGTAATACTCGAAGTTGATAGGCTTTCTAAGCGAAACCCCATTCGTCGTCATCCGACGTAACGTCTCCGTTCCCTACTCAGGGAACGAGGGTTACATACGTAACCGTAGACGTTCTTTTTCACTGCTTATTACACTTAAACAGTCAAATCTACATCAAATATTGTAAAAATGCCAGTCTTGGCGAGTATTCACATAAACACAGTCGGTTATGTTTTAAGTGAACGTAAACAGTTGAGAAAGAAAACGCCTGTGCAACAGTATTAATAGATCCATGCGTCAGGTCTTAAAATGACAGTAGCCTGATATACCTGTTGAAAAAAAGTTTACTTTGTACTTTTAAATGTGGATCTCATGATCTATTTTTGGCTAGATACTGTGACTTCTCATGCAGTACCCATACTTTTTCTAATAATTAATCCTCTGTACTTTTTGTATTTGTGCTTCTGTCAGGTGTTTACATCCGTGGCCTTTTCTTAGATGGTGCCCGCTGGGATCGGAGAACAAAACGCTTGGGAGAGTCTTTCCCCAAAATACTGCATGACGCCATGCCTGTGGTGAGAGACTGTAAAATGTCTTATCTCATTCAAATAAGGCTGATGATATCATGCATATCCTCTGATGTGGGTAGATATTACAAACTGAGATTCAAGTCACAAGAAAGTCATTCCACTGTAATGATGGAAAATGTATCAAACTTGCAAAAACTTGTTTCAGTGCAATTCAAAAAATGTTTGCTTGCAGGCAAACTAACAGTAACTATGGAAACAAGAAGCAATCATGAGAGAAAAATACTTTTTTTTTCACCCAAAAATGTGAACCAAGGGACATTATGCTAAAAAAATAATTTCCTGCACAGAGCGGCTAAATCATATGTGCAGACTTTCAGGTTCTTCAGTCTTCAGATTAGTCCAGTTATAAAAGCATGAAATGTTTGGTTGTTATTAGGTTCCATGTGTGAAAAAGTTAAACCACAAATAAAATGCATTTCTTCTGTTGAATCCACTGGAAGCATTTAAAGTCTACATGAAACAGCATTCCCAAATTGACCATAATGTTACATATTTCAGAGTGAAACCAGATATTGGAACAAGGATTTTTTTTTATTATTATTATTAATGAGAATGTATTAAGAAAGTAAATATGTTGACTTCAATTTCAGCGCAGCCAAATAAATCTCTTCAGTGCCAAATAAAACCACATGCCTAATACACTTGAAGGAAAATGAGAACTTCGGCAGCCTTATATCCAGCAGAGGGTCTGCACAGACACCCCAATTTTCAGATTTCCTTGAAGATGGCTCTTTTCATCACCATTTAATTCAAACAAATCATCTTGGGGCCTCTTGAAGAAAGTTTAAGAAAATCTCAACATTAAAAATGTTATTTCATGTTTAAATACAGTACGAGAAGGGAGTTCTGAATATCTATATACGACAGGTGATATATTCAAATAGTTTGTTAAATGTAACGGAACGGGAAGATAAGAGAGAAAAACTTCTGTTAGTTTTGTCCTATTTATTCTGCACAATGGACATTGCCACAATAAATAATGCATTCAGTGCCTGTTTAATATTCAGACATTTCATGAAAACTCATTACCAAAATAATTTTTTGACAAGAGCTAAACTTAATTAAACATGCATTTGTTACTTACAGTTAAACTTTGAAATGCTCATTTCTTTTGAAGGCCATTATTAATTTCAGTTGAAAGTATTTAATCTGAAACACTGAGCATAAATACACCCACAAGTTGTATGTGTGTGTGTGTGTATATATATATATATATATATATATATATATATATATATATATATATTGTTTCTGAGGTATATTAAGAGTTTCTGATAAAGGGATTTGAATTTGTTTTTAGTGACAACTTTCTTAGTTTTACAGTTATCTTGGATACCAAGCCAAGAAAAATGAGTCAGATTATCAACAAGGGAAAAAATAAATGTTGATTCACTACCATATTTGTAGTGAATTACTTTTTCTTTTTTTTACAGAGTTGAACAAAAACGATACTCGGTTACTAACGTAACCTCGGTTCTCTCTAGAGAGGGAACGAGTATTGCGTAAGTTTAGCTTACGCTACGGGAAAGATTCATCTTCTCGAGATACTGAAGCCAAAAAATTATCCTTAATTTTGTATAACTTGTCAACGCAGTGCAGCAGCTAGCAGACCTAGAGCAGGCCATCTCGCGTGCTCATTGGCTGCCCTGCGGGCAACTGCTGCAGCCTACCAGTGCGCCCGGCGTGACGTCACGCCAAATGAAGGGCGCCCGCGCCTTTATAGCGTCACAGCCCACCAGATAGGCGTGGCTTAGCGTATAAAATAGGGGCTGTAGGCTGAATTCTCTGGTTTTTTGACGACTGAAGCGAAGTCTCTCGTGGCGTGAGCACGGCCGGTTACGCAATACTCGTTCCCTCTCTAGAGAGAACCGAGGTTACGTTAGTAACCGAGTATCGTTCTCTTACGAGAGGTTCTCTCGTATTGCGTAAGTTTAGCTTACGCTACGGGAACACTTTGTCAACGCCGTGCGCGCCAAGCATCCACATGAGACCCCGAGCTTAAGGGGAACCCCATAAGTGGAAAAAATAAGGTGGCCAGCCACGCGGGCCATCACTTGTACATAAGCACACATAGGGAATACAGAGCAGCGCGCCAGTCTGTATAGTCATATGGCACATACCCTACTTAGTGCAGCATACCCAGGAGAGCTGAGTCATGAACGTGATCTGAGCAGGAGATCTGGGCAGAATACACCTCTTTTCAGACTGACAACAGTTTAGCCTGCAAGGCAGGAACTTCTAGGTTATAAAACCTGACAAAGGTAGACGGGGAGCTCCAGCCCGCCGCTACACATATGTCATGGATAGAAATTCCACTGGACCATGCCCACGACGAGGCCACACCTCTCGTGGAATGAGCCCTGATGCCCAGAGGGCATTGCAGGCCTTTTGACGCGTAAGCTGCCGCTATAGCGTCAACTATCCATCTGGACAGGCTCTGTTTCGAGGAGGCAAGCCCCGGAGCGCGTAATGTAAAACCTCAGCGCTCTGACAGGGCAGAGGAGATTCACATCACTTTCGCTGTCAGATGCTGGGAGAGCTGACAGCGAAATAACTTGCACTCTGAATGGAGTGCCCATCACTTTAGGGACATAACCATGTCTAGGTCTGAGGATGACTTTAGAGTCATTCGGTCCGAACTCAAGACACGACGCGCTGACAGACAGCGCGTGCAGATCCCCTACACGTTTTACTGACGACAGTGCAGTCAGAAAAACGGCTTTTAGTGATAGATATTTCAACTCCACGGAGTCTAGTGGTTCAAATGGAAAAGCTTTCAGGGCCTCGAGGACCAGTGAAAGATCCCACATGGGAACCGACGGGGGGCTCGGCGGATTCATCCTTCTAGCTCCTCTAAGGAAGCGGATGACCAACTCATGTCTTCCCAGTGACTGGCCGTGCGTCGATTCCGCGAATGCTGCTACGGCCGCCACGTAAACTTTGAGCGTGGATGGGGATCTTCCCTTATCCAACAGCTCTTGTAGGAAAGTGAGCAGATGCGCCACCCCGCATGTCCGCGGGTCCAGACCTCTGTCGGTGCACCATCCAGAGAACACCGACCATTTAGACGCGTAGAGACTTCTCGTGGAAGGGGCTCTAGACTGCGTGATCGTGTTCATCACTCCTTCTGGCAGGGCAACGAGTACCCGTTGATCAACCATGCATGCAGAGACCAGCGCTCTGGATGGGGATGCCAGATCGTGCCGCAAGCTTGAGAGAGGAGATCTGCCCTCACCGGAATCGGCCACGGAGCTGTATGTGACAGCCGTGCCAGTTCCGGGAACCAAGTCTGATGCTCCCAACGCGGGGCTATGAGGAGCACCGAGTGGCGCGTTTCCCTGATCCTCTTGATCACCTGTGGCAACAGAGAGACCGGAGGGAAAGCATATAGCGGGAGGCTGGGCCAAACCTGGGCCAGCGCGTCCTCGTCCTTCGAGAAGAACATCGGGCATTGAGCGTTGTCTTTTGACGCAAACAGGTCGACTTCCACTCTGCCGAATAGGCGCCACAGTTTCTGGACCGTTTGGGGGTGCAGGGACCATTCCCCTGGGGGAACATTGTCCCTGGACAGTCTGTCTGGGCCGTCGTTCAAATGGCCAGGCACATGCGCCGCCCTCAGCGAGCGCAGGTTCGTCTGTGACCAAATAAGGAGGCGTTCCGTCAGATTGCAGAGATTTCTGGATCTGACACCGCCCTGACGGTTTACATAGGATACCACAGATGTGTTGTCCGAGCGGACAAGAACATGCTGGTCCTGTATAAACGGGAGGAAGCACTTCAGCGCGTTCTCGACCGCTATCATTTCCAGACAGTTTATGTGAAAACCCTTCTCCTGGTCTGACCACTGGCCAAAGGCCGGTCTGCCCTCGAACAGCGCGCCCCAACCCGAGTTGGACGCGTCTGTCGAGATGACCTTCCGATAAGAGATGGTTCCCATCATTACTCCATGCTGGTACCAATCGGCCACTAACCAGGGCTGCAGAGCTGTTATGCAGGTCTGAGTCACTCTGATTTTCTGGCCGCCAGACACCCAGGCTCGGCGAGGCGCGCGAGCGTTCAACCAGCGTTGGAGCGGGCGCATGCGCAGTAGGCCCAGCTGGAGCACCGCTGCAGCTGATGCCATACAGCCCAACATCCTTTGAAATGTTTTCAAAGGGAGAAAGCTGCCCTTCTGGAAAGATGCGGCTAGGTGGCGAACACGGCGCGCGCGCTGTGTCGATAAACGAGCCGTCATGGTCACCGAGTCCAGTTCTATTCCTAAAAAGGAAATTGACTGGCTGGGCAGTAATGAGCTCTTGGTCCAGTTGACCGTGAGACCCAAGCTTTCCAGATGACTGAGAAGCACTGTTCTGTGAGATAGTAGTTCTGTCTCTGACTGTGCCAATATCAGCCAATCGTCCAGATAGTTCATTATGCGCAGCCCCTGACTTCTCAGGGGG
This sequence comes from Siphateles boraxobius, assembly GCF_051911475.1. Classification (NCBI taxonomy): domain Eukaryota; kingdom Metazoa; phylum Chordata; class Actinopteri; order Cypriniformes; family Leuciscidae; genus Siphateles; species Siphateles boraxobius. The sequence continues at coordinate 19,948,497 of NW_027509197.1, read as the reverse complement.
GCGAGCGCCGCGTCCATGCACTTTGTAAATGTACGGGGTGCTAGGGACAGGCCGAACGGCAGGACGGTGTATTGATATGCCTGACCGTCGAAGGCGAATCTCAAAAATTGCCTGTGACGGGGAACTATCTGAATCTGAAAATAGGCATCCTTCAGATCTAGAGAAATAAACCAGTCCCTCGGGCGAACGTGCGCGAGGATTTTTCTGGTCGTAAGCATTTTGAACGGTCTTTTTACAAGCACTTTGTTCAAATATCTCAGATCTAGGATAGGTCTGAAGGCTCCGTCCTTCTTGGGTACGAGAAAATATCGGCTGTAAAAGCCTGACTCGCTCAGAGAAGGCGGCACCTTTTCTATAGCCCCTTTGCACAGCAGCTTTGCTTTTTCTGCGTGAAGTAGGTGTGCTACTTCCGCATTCACTATCGTCGCGGTCCGGGCTTGAAAGCGCGGAGGACGGCGAACGAATTGAAGTGCATAGCCCTGCTTTATTGTGCTCAACACCCATTCTGAAATCCCTGGGATAGTTTCCCACGCAGCTATGTGAGCCGCCAGGGGGCGAATGGCCTCCGGGTTCAGACCGCCGCCATTTGCGGGCTTGTGAAACTGAACCGGAGCCGAGAGCGCGGCGCGGGCATTCTGGGCAATGGCCGCTCGCTGACAGCCGAGACCGGCTGACTTATGTGAGATGTCCCGATCATAAGGGATGGGGAACATACTTTTGCCACACTTTGACGCGCGAGCAGCGCTCTGGGCGGGAGAGCTCTCTGTAAGCGTGAGCGCGCGCACGCGGGCACGAGACTTACAACTGTATCTGACGCCCCGATCATAGTAGATGGGGAGCGTTTTATTAACGCCCTGTGTTTCGTGATAACACTTAAACGCACAGGCGGGACCCGGGGGAAGGTTTGTGTTAGCAAGCGTGAGCGCTCTCTGGCGGGCACGAGACTTACGTTCATAAGCTTCTTTGATCGTGTAACAGAGCGGGCAGATAGTGGGCACAGACCTGTGGACACATTTCTTACATTCAACACTCGAGCGGCTTTTCTGCGCTTTATGAGAGTGTGCTCTGTGAGTGACACGGTATTTTGAGTGCTTATGTGTAGGGGTGAACACTGGGGCGTGGGCACATTCACTACACTTAAAACACTGACGGCGTGAGCCGGACCAGACATTATACTCTTTTTGAGATTTCTCTGGGTCGCCGTGAAAACGGCGTTTGTGTGCAGGCGAGAGGGTGAATAAACCGGCTCGTTGGCTGCTAGTTGAACCACTGCAGTAGCCTGTTCGAAGGGGACTGACAGGGAAATGAACTTTGACGGCGGTCCGGCCGCAGCGGGACACGCGCGTCTTTTCTCTCCCGCTGTTAGGAGGGCTTCGCGTGCTCAGACTTCAGCGTGAGCCTTTGCCGAGGCCCTCTGGGGGGCGGCGGTCTGCGACGGCTGTCTGAGCGCGATCTAGGGCGGCCGCCCTGACGTCGCTGCGAAGGCTGATGCTGAGGCTGTGCTGGACGCTGGGTGCTGGTTCGCACAGGAGGCTGGCTTTGTCTCTTGCGAGAGCGGCCTGTGGCGGAACTCGAGCGTCGCGGCAGGAAGAGGTTCATGGCCTGCGTGGTCTTTTGCACCATAGAGAAGCGGTCAACAATCCCGTTCACCGCTGGGCCGAAGAGACCAGTGGGGGAAAGCGGCGCGTTCAGAAAGGTAGCTCGCTCAGTTTCCCTCATATCCGCGAGCGTTAACCAGAGGTGCCTCTCCGTCATGGTTAACGCGGCCATGGCTCGTCCGATGGCCTGGGCTGCAGCTTTGGTGGCGCGGAGAGAAAGATCCGTCGCGCTTCTCAAATCCGTAACCGCAGCTGGGTCCCGGCCCTTCTCATCCCATTCACGGAGGAGGTCGGCTTGCAGGATCTGAAGCACAGCCATCGAGTGTAGAGCAGACGCGGCCTGGCCGGAGGCGGCATAAGCGCGGCCGACCAAGGCGGAAGTGGCTCTGCAGGCTTTAGACGGGAGGGCTGACCGTGACCGCCATCTCGCGGAGGGCGGGCAAAGGTGCGCTGCGACCGCCTCTTCCACAGGGGGAATCGCTGTGTACCCTTTCTCGGCGGCGCCGTCCACTCGGGAGAGCGACGCGGAGGCCTGTGACTGAAGTCTAGCAGAAAAAGGTGAATTCCACGACTTCGTCAGCTCCGCATGAAGTTCCGGCAGGAATGGAGCGGGCCTGGTTTCTGAAACTGCGCGGCGGCGACTTTGAAGGAAGCAGCCGTCGAGCCTGTTCGGCGCGGGTTCCTTCGGCAGCGACCACTCGAGCCCGAGACGGTCGACAGCTTGCGTCAGCAGGCGCATAAGTTCCGCGTCAGCTCCAGCGCGGGTACGGGCGGATTCCTGGATTGACGAGGAGGCGGAGTGAAGCGACCATTCCTCGCTGTCTGATGCCAGGATAGAGCAGCAGTCTTTTGTGGCGTGTCCCACGGACTCATCCTCCGAAGTGACGGCAGTGAGGCTCGCAAGCGGCAGCTGCGCGTCAGTGAGGAGAGGTGGGGAAGGCGAGAGCGAGGCTCGAGGGAGGTTCTCCGGCGAGCGCGTCGCTGTGGCCACAGGTTCCGGCTGTCTCAGGGAACGGCGCTTCTTTCTGCGCGGTCCCACAGGGGGCGGAGTGACTGCTGTGGTGTTGAACGCTTCGAGTCGAGCCCGCAGGGTCGACAGCGGAAGCTCCTCACAGAGCTCGCAGCCCCCGGACGCGAGGGCGAGCTCTGCGTGTTCCAGGCCCAGGCAGAGAGCGCAGATCAGGTGGCGGTCTCCGGCGCTGAGCGGGGCTTTACACGAGCCGCAGGAAGTGCGAGGCATCTTTAAAAAGACGCTCGCTGCTCTTTTAGAATGATTTGCAAAAAGGATACGTCGCCGGATAGCGTAGCTCGCACGGATGGCTGAAGGTGGCGAAGACGGCCGGCTTCCTCAGCGCTGTCCTAAGCTGGCTGTTCGCTGTTCGACGGCGGCGGTGGCTTCTCTCAAATCCAGCGATGCGAAGAGCTCGCTGAAGAGTCGAAAAATCAGAGAATTCAGCCTACAGCCCCTATTTTATACGCTAAGCCACGCCTATCTGGTGGGCTGTGACGCTATAAAGGCGTGGGCGCCCTTCATTGGGCGTGACGTCACGCCAGGCGCACTGGTAGGCTGCAGCAGTTGCCCGCAGGGCAGCCAATGAGCACGCGAGATGGCCTGCTCTAGGTCTGCTAGCTGCTGCACTGCGTTGACAAGTTATACAAAATTAAGGATAATTTTTTGGCTTCAGTATCTCGAGAAGATGAATCTTTCCCGTAGCGTAAGCTAAACTTACGCAATACGAGAGAACCTCTCGTAAGAGAACCCCACTCCTCTCATTCTGTTCGAAATGATGAAATAACCAACCACATGCCATTACACTGGAATTTCATATTTCCATAGTAATCAAAGCAGATTGTAGGAAGCGAGGAAGAGCAATGAAACTGTCTCAACTACACATCATCCTGTCTGTTTGTAGATCTGGCTGAAGCCCATGAAGAAGCAGGATGTTCCAGAGCGCCTGTGCTACATTTCTCCTGTCTACAAGACCAGTGAGAGACGCGGAACCCTTTCCACCACTGGACACTCCACCAACTACGTCATTGCAATGAGCCTGAATTCAGACGTGCCTCCAGAGCACTGGATCCGACGTGGAGTGGCCTTACTGTGTCAGCTTAACTCGTAGATATTCTGCTCTGCTTCTAGTGTCCTTCACTTGACTCTTTAGGGAACAATCCGTGGCTAATGTTTATTTAGATATACCATTAAATATGAGTTCAGTAAAAAAAACTAATTATACCATTTAACAAACACCTAAATAAAAGTCTTCCTATCTGTAAAGTCAACATCTAAAAGATGATCAATAGCAATAATAATACATTTATAAAGATTTATAGATTTTAAGTAGATAAATTACAGCTTTTACAAATATATTTTCTTAGAGTGGAGCATTTTAATTAGAGGGATTTTTAATAAGCTGAAACTCAAAGTAGGCTTTGCAAACTTTATTTTCCACTTTTGACAAAGAAATGCACAGACAATCAGCAAGAATGGCAAATGTATTGAAAACGCTTTAACATCCAAGCTGTGTAATTTTTTACAAAAAGAAAAAAAAAATTCTGCCAAACCTGAAACTAAAATAAGTAAATATCTGGATGGTATTTTATTTTAAATACAATCTAAAGCATGAAGAAAATTAGTATGCATCATTTTTATTTATCGAGTTTGTTTCTTTGCACCACATAACCAAGGTGTTTCAATTGAACTTTAGAGCTGTGACAACTTCATTTCACAGACACATACACAGGATTTAGATCTAATCTTTGAAGACTGCTCAGATGACCCCCAAAATAAATTGGCTTTACATTCAAGCTGTAAAAATTAAGTACTTCAGGGAAAGAGGAAAGTCAACAGTATGTTCTCATCTCTTAATTTCTGAACAGAAATGAAACTAGACAGTTTGTTTCATGCATGTTTCCATCCAATCAAGTACATTTGATGAATGCAATTAATAATGATACACACCCACGACAACAAATAAATGGATGTCACATGGTGACAGGATAAGCATGAATCACATAACATGCCCCACCAACTCATGATGATAGGGAATTCAAGCAGCGAAACACAGCAAGTGGAATGTGTAGAGGCGACTGCGGGCACAGGCACCACTTGTGCGCAAATTCAGAAACAGCCCATATTTGGCACAATCACATCAAGGGGGGGCAGATTAACAGATGCTCTATAAATTTGATTGTAGTCAGGCTTTTATACAGGTTCACATAAGGCCAATAATTGAAATGTGTGCATTAATTTCAATAATGGGAAGGTGTCAACAACGAATGTTTAAGATTGTCAAAAGAAAACACAAATATTTCTTAATTTCTAGGTTAAAAAAAAAGGAATGGTTCTCCCAAACTTTGTATGGAAAGTAAGTTTAGATGGTCAGTGAATAAAAGGTACCGATTTCTCACAAAATATTAAGAATTTTGCGCAAACTATCCAGAAATACCAAAATGTCCTATAGCTAAAATAAAAAAAAGTAACAAAATGCCAGCATGTTTAACAAAAATTTGTCTTCAGTAGCAAATCTCTTTTGGGGAACATAATTATTTCATGAACTTCAACTGTAACAAGATCATTATTTACAACACTTGGATATGAAAATCAACTTGGATTTATATTCAGAAAGTAGTCTAGATCATGATAAAAGTTATCAGTGAACAAATAGACTCCCCAAAGAAAAATAATGTATTCCTTGATGTACAGATATGCTCAGCTAATTGTTCTTCATTTAAAAATCACAGTGATTTACCACTAGCTTTTAATACTGGACTTGTTCAGTCACTATTCATCTGACCTTCTGAATGCGATCGGTGTTTCGGCAGCACTGCGTCACAGGTTATTCATAACACTGTTGCATACCTTTTTCTTCAAATACTCAAAATTGGCCAAAACATTAGTACAATCTTAGCCAATAATGACAGAAAAAAAAGTAGTAGTCAATGCTGACAGCAAAGTGTAAACCAGTAAAGAAAGTAACTCTTTAAAGAGAATCACATGATCTTGGCACACAATACTGACCAGTACTTTTCAATAAATTAAAAGAATATGCAGAGTTGATGCCAGTTGGGCTCTGTTGCACCATTTTAGTGCCTGACACGGCAATGGTGTGACACACTAGACATACACAGCACAACACGCCAGTTACAAATGAATGGACTATGAGTTACAATATATATGAAAGAAAGAGCTAAACATGACACTAAATGAGTGACTGATGAATAGCTGCTTCTCTCTAGGACAGTCCTAAAAAACACAAGTATTAAAGGGATAACCCAAATAATGGGAGTGTTTCTTGTGTGCTGTGCATATGTCTGACTGGACATACATACTCCAAAAACAATAACGACAGAAGAGAACTGTCCAGAAGCTAGATCTACAAAAGAGCTTGAAAATGACAAGTAACCTTTTTGAGTGGCCTAGAGAGGAGGAGATGAGAGATGATGAAATGTAAACTTGTTTGTGTGCATGTCCATGTCCACTGTAAGCTATTGATGCAGTCTTCTGAGACATGCTTGCAAGACTGTACCATCACAAAACAAAGCCACTTTAGGGCAAAGCACGAGTGTGAATGTAGCTGAATGACGCCTCCAGCTAGAAGCCAAAATCAATCACAATGTGATCCTCGAAGATGGCGATCAGCAGCATGAGGCCGAATCCCGTGAGCATGCCCAAGTTCTGTAGGACGAAGTGACCCATCTCACAGCGTTTGTGCTCTTCGCTGTCACCATGAAGCATCTCTGGCAACTGAAGATGTAGAGAAATGTATATTGTTAGATAGAAGATAACATTCTAACACCGGTAACTCAGAACAAATACATTTACAGGACAAAAAAAAAATGGTATGCTGCATATCTTAACAGAAAAATACTGATACCATATTACAAGTTTATATTACACAGGTTACTATAATGTTGATGTATATATGGCAAAATATTAACTAATTGAGAGTTTTTTTTTAATGCATTAAATTGATCAAAAGTGACAGTAAAGACTTGTACATTGTTGCAAGAATTATATTCCAAACAAATGTTATTTTAACTTTATTCATCAAAGAATACAAAAAACTATTTAAACATGGATAAATAAATAATAGCAAATAACCATGTTATAATGATTTATGAAGGATTATGTGACACTGAAGAGTGGAGTAATTGATGCTAAAAACTCAGCTTTTCCATCACAGGAATAAATTACATTTTAAAATGTATTAAAACTGAAAACAGTTATTTTAAATTGTAATAATATTTTACAATATTACTGTTTTTACTGTATTTTTGATTAAATAAATGCAGCCTTAGTAAGTATAAGAACTGCTGCTAAAAGGCCCAGTATGAAGTTGACCGCCAAATATTAATTCACAAATGGTCAGGTTGTGCAAGGGATGTGCAAGATCGCACTGTAACTGGCAAGCTAAGATCATCTGCATTTTGGTTCTCTTACCATATCAACTAATGCCACATAGAGAAACATGCCAGCAGTGACAGCAAAGATCCAGCTGGTGACGTTGTGCGTGTACTGTCCCACGGCCGTGCCGATCAACATGCCAGCGTAAGCCATCAGGGCAGAGAGGACGTTGTACACAATGGCTTGCTTCACGGACATCCCAGCCTTCAATAAAACAGCAAAGTCACCTGAAAGAAAAAACACAAATGTGCACTATTAATGTACAATAAACAACAGTAAAGTACTGTGCATATAGTTAACCCATGCTAAACCTGACAATAACTGCCTCGAGAACGGGCTGTCCTTCTTAATCTGTCAGAAAAAACTAAAGAGGACTTTCCTGCTGCCACTCATTTCCTCCTAATTACTGAAAATATATGCGAGGAGCCTTCACATACATTTGTCCTTTCTAAACTACACTCTGGACTTTTAGTCTGTGTCATCAGGCCCAGTTAAATCAGTCAAAAGCAATTAAAAGCACTTCAGGCTGGTAAGAAACCCTGTATTATAGCCGTGTTTCTTAAAGGGTCATGAAACCCTAAACCAAATTTTTCTGAGATTTTAACAGAGGTATGCGTGTTGAACACCATTGAAGACAATGTTAGCATCGGTTAGATTTAATAGTAGGGTGAAAATGGCTAAATTGTAGTTTTTTCCCTCTATTTTCGTCTTCCGGGTTTAAAAAATCTTCATCGTGGCAGAGCACTGTAAGTGCTTTGATGACTCATCGGTGTCTCATAATTATTAATGAGACTGAGTTTTCATATTATATGAGAAGAGACAGTGTCTCTTAATTATTCATGACACCACGTGGATCTTTCCACAGACATGTCAAACTGTGATATCGCGTAGTAAAGGAGAGAGACAATCATGGGACGCAAGTGTTTGTGTTCGTGGGACAAAAGTCAAAGTGGGTTGAATATATTTTCCCGCCATGCTGCCAGGGCTAGACTCTGGCTCCGGGCGGTTGGTTGGCCATCAACCACGGACACATCTAAATTATATGTGTGCAGCAAACATTTTTCGAGAGAGAGCTTCGAGAACTGGAGAATGGTGGACTTCGGCCTTGTTGACGACCAATGCAAGTTACGTCTTGCGATAATGTGGTACCAAGTCCCGAGGACTTTTCTATCCTTTCAGAGGTATGTGTGTGTCTAAAATGTAACCCTGATCGTTTTACTTGCCTTTTGTTAAATAAGCACTCGTTATTACATTTTTTTATATTTCGATAATACCTCAATTGAATGCTTAATTTGTGTAATTAAATATATATGTAATTTGGGTTCAGGGGGCACGTAGATCTAGGCTATGCACAGAATCTTTTTTTATTATTTTCAAATATATGCATTTATAGTGTGTATATAAATAACTATATATTTTATAATGACATTATAATTATACATGTACATTTATATGTTTTAAATAGAATTACGATTACTGTAGGCTAATATATGTAGCAGGGCATTCAGTTACTTTTGAAAGGACAATAATAGTGTCAGTGTATTTCATTAGACTTTAACTTTGCTAGCTATAAAAAAAATCTAGCATTTCCTCACGTTACCACTGATTTTTAATGACAGTCGATATGCATGGGCCACTGGCGATGACAGTTCCCCCCTCTCCCCTGCCACACCCACTCCCTCCCTTCTTCTCACAGCCATCCACACCCATTTAAGTTTAATTTTTTCAAAAGGATTATGAGCTAGACTTGAGCTGAAAGAGGGGGGTTTCATGACCCTTTAAGCCACAATACGGGGAGTCTAGTAAAAAAAAAAAAAAAATTGTTAAGAGTCCCGTTGCCTCCACTGAATAGCAAACAGTAAATGTAAACATCAAATACAAAACATAATTAATACATCAAAGGCATACTGTTTGTTACTTCTGTGGTATTGTAATGTCTGGTTCAGTTCAAACAAAAAAAGGGTAATTTTAAAAAGAGTGGCCCTCTAGACAGCTACCTCAAACTTCATAAAAGCTTTGCAGTCTTTAAACCCATATGTGCCGCAGTGTTGCTTTAGTCCAGTGTTTTTGATTCATTCAAACATGAAAAAGAGAGCAGAGAAAAACAGCTGGGGCTCTTTGCCTTGATGTTCCTGAGTTTGTGTCAATCGAAAATGGATAAAGGACACCTCATTGGCGATAAAAACTCACACCAGCTTACACCAGGATTGCCGCATCACCCTGAAGCTAAACATGACCTCATTGACATGTTGATGTCTTTTTTTTCAGGGTTATGGCCTGTTCACACCAAGGACAATAACTATAAAGTTATAATAATCATTCGAATTGTATTATTATGGGCACGTTACAACTATAACATTAACAGCACAAAGGAACAATATTGTTGGAATCCCTTCCAGAAAATGAGAATCCACTCAACTTTAAGCTTGATCATTTAAGACAAGCAGAAGACATCATAACTGCAGCACAAGCTCATAATAAACAGAATGTTAATTTTTGATATGGACACTAATCATTTTACTGCACACCTAGAGGTCAAATGAAAGTAAATGGATCTGCTATTCAAATATTTTGTCTCTTGACACTACAGCTGGTTAAGCCACTTACCTAGTTCATGGGGCAGTTCGTGACAAAACACAGCTACTGAAGTACTAATGCCACCCGTAATATTAGCACTGAAAGCAGCACCTGTAGGTGACAAACAAAGTTCCTCAGATACAGAAACCCTTTTGAATAAAGACAAATTAATCTACGACTAGTTTCAATGCACACAAACTGACCTATAGCGAGTCCATCACTAAAGTTATGCATCCCATCTCCCATAATGACCATCCATGCTATGCTGGCAATGCCTGCATCTTTCATTTCCTGGTCAGAGTGACAATGCCCATGGTGGGAGTGACCATGTCCATGCTTTTTTGACTTGGCCTTTGGCCCACTGTCCTCTTCCGTTTTTACAGCTTCCTTATAGGGGTGTTCTGAAACAGAGATGGCTAGCGGCATCTTGCTGGGTGAATCAAGAGACTGCAACTCCGTCATCTGAGTGTCATTGTGTCCGGCTTCACAAGTCGTACCGTCTCCTGCATGAAAAAGAAAGGAAGGACAACACTGATGCAAAAACAGGTTTTATTCAATCCAAAAAAAAGTATATTTATGCTGTCTCAATTGTTCAGACTGAGACTCAACCTACTCAGCTCTCAGCCTGGGCTCAGACTTCAATGAGCTGCTCTTGACTCAAATGCTGTGTTACCTCTTAAATTTTACTGCACCAAGGTTGGTGTGTTACACAGCTTGAGTTCATTCTTATAATATCAGTTTATAGGAAGAGACTCAAAAGGATCTTCAGGATATCAACACATACAACTTTAATTAAACGCAAAAATAAATTGTGTTGGGATTTGATAAAGAAATGAACAACCCACCTTCAGTTAAAGGCTTCAGATGGAGCCACTCAGCATCTGAACGCCTGTTGAGTTTGTGGTCTGACAATTTCCTCCCGATCTCTGCCTGCTCTCCCTTTTTCTTTCTCTGGCAGAGGCCTCCCTGTGGAAAGCATGAACAGAGAAGTGTTTATAAGCACTAGGTTCTGAGAAGTTTGTTTCGCTGTGCCCCACTATCTGCAGCGATTATGGATTTTATTTTAGTCTGCCTCAACCCTGTCATGGTTTTCTTGACCTTTTTGCAAGATTTCTAAAAAAAAAAAAATTCTCCGTTTAAACTCGAAGGTATTGTGGTGTCTCATACCCTTTGGTCGCTGTAGTGTTTGAACATGCCAATGCAATGTTCAATAATGAAGAGGAGGTAGATTCCTGCTAAAGCAGTCAGTCCTTTCCAAACTCCATCAAACTTTGTCAGATAATCCTCTACAGGTTCTTCCTCCGTCTGTCCTTCAAAACTGTGATTATGGTCCCCTTGAGACTGCAAAATATAGGGAAACAGTTGAAAAGTTTGACCGTTTGCACCTTGCAATGGTTAAATCTTTGTTTGTCCCAAAAAATGAACTTACATGAGGGAGTAGATGCAGTAAGGCATCCCCACTGAGGGTTCCCACCGCCAGTGCCACCAGGAAGGTCAAGAGAAACTTGAAGCAGGATTGGTTGAGAATGGGCACCAGAATAACACCCAGCAGAGACAGCAGACTGATGATAGTGATAGACACAAAGCCCCACATCCAGACCCACACTGCAGAAACATAAACAGCAGCAGTGGGTAAGCGATCACTGGACGCATAAGGGCTTTTCACACTGCACTTAACCCTGGGTTATCGTCGTTCTAAACACCGCTTTTAAGACCTGGTAAAGGAGCGTTTCATACTTGTAATTTAGATATGGGGTTAAAAAGCGTTGCACCGCTTTTGCAGTGTTAACTCCGCATTGCGGTACCAAACCTATACAGTGTAATACGATGCGGTGTTAAAATGTTACAACTAGATGCTAGCAACCGACAACCAATGGCCTGCCTTATATTCACTCGCTTTGGGCAGTCACGGAAACACCGCGCGATGTATATAAACAGTTGGATTGTTGTATATAAACAACTGGAGAGAAGAAGAGACAGTTTCATTCTTACTTTTGTAGTTTGAAAAGTTAGGGTTAGAAAAAACTTGATATTACAGTCAGCAATGTGTAATATGAGGATGCGCAATGCTAGAGCCTTTATGTAAACAGTGCTGTGCATGCCATGTGCTGCGCTTGTCCAGTCAGTAACACTGACACTGCAAATATGCAAATAAGGACTTTAACCTGGGGTTTAGGATTGTTCAGTGTGAAACGTGAATAAAGATAACCCAGGAATCCGTTTACCCGGGGTTTAGAATGACCGAAGGATGGGGAAAAAATTAAACATGCTAGTCTATGACACACTATATGAGATGAAATGATAGATATTGTGTAATCTGAAACAGCATAAGGTAGGAAATGTCTAATGTAAATATCATAGAACAGTTTTAATATGGTTTAGGAATTGGTTCTCAACTGGTTGTTAAACTTTACAAAGCTTTACCACCATTTACTAAATCTGTTCACTCTCTTTATTAGCTAGCAAACTAGACCGGTATAGAGAGAACTGTAGATGAGTGTCTATACTTTGTCGATACAAAATCATACTAGTACAGGATCACTTTTACCTGCAGATGTTGCATCTTGTGCCTCGGACTCAACGTGGTGATAATGAAGGATGCAGAAGCGTCTGTCTATCTGGTAGAGCAGTGCTGGACATAAATAGGTGAACTGCACTGGAGATATGAGAGAATCTGAGCTCAGTCCATACTGGTGTAGCAGCTCTGTTAAATTCAGGCACTGACGGAAAGAGAGAGACTGAGATTTTTACTTTGCATTCATACATGACTAATTTCTCAACGAATACAAGGAATAAAAAGCACATATCAAATATATATAATATTAGTGCCAGTTATAGTATTTTTCAATTTTATGTCATCCTATAATAAGAAAGATGGATGAAGACATTAAATGCTAAAAACAAAATACAAAAGTAGTGATTGGACATTAATTTGCATTATTATATCGTTAAACGTAAAAAATACTTTATTACTGTCTACCACTGTTAATTCCACAAATCTGTCATAGTCCTCACAAAAATAAACTGAATAATGCATAATAATTTATATGCCTAGCTTGAAGTAGTCCAACTGCAACTATCTTCTGCAACTGTCATTTTTGTTACGAAGTGCTTTTATGATGCCAAAATTGTAGGGCTGGTCCGAATACCATTTTTTGAGCTTCGAAGCTTCGGTAGTAATGAACATCGAATATTCGAAGCTTCGGCGAGAGGGGGCTGAACATATTCTTTTCACTAATAAAGGCAGGAATCTCTGTGTTGGTCTGTCTTTTTGCATTTTGATTATTTCGAGAACCGTTCATCCAACCGACTTCACAAGGGAGTGCAGTGTTGCATTTGGTGCAATATAGATGGACACGCGAGACGCGACACATTCAGAATTAATACTTTTAGTCAGCTACAGAACAGCGCGAGCGGGAAGCAGCGCACCTCACGCGGGCAGGGTTTATATGCTCCGAGAACGGACACTCCACTATGATATAAAACGCACACACACAGGTCTGTTAAATTAAGCAATACTTTTAAGGTAGTCTAATATTTTTCTGACTAACAAATTACTGACACAGTAAAGGGTAGATTTAAATAAAGAAAAACGAAATTTAAATAAAGAAAAAAATAAATTTAAATAAGGAAAAACGAAATTTAAATAAAGAAAAAAATAAATTTAAATAAAGAAAAACGAAACTTAAATAAAGAAAAACGAAATTTAAATAAAGAAAAATGAAACTTAAATAAAGAAAAAAACGAAATTTAAATAAAGAAAAATGAAACTTAAATAAAGAAAAAACAAAATTTAAATAAAGAAAAACGAAATTAAGTTAAATTAAAAACGAGATTAATTTAGATTGATAATAACGGGTAAAAGGCTAATACATTTTGTTTCTATTATTCTATTTTCCACAATGTCAAAGCAACGCAGCTTAACCCAAAACACAAGCTCAGGCATGCACTTCGGTCCATACAAACTCCGCTGTTCTGCGCTCTAGCCAGAGAACACTCCCGTTGCAGTTAGGCGTCGGTTCTATTTCTAGCATGCACGCATTTTCCGCGTGGCTCGAGCCGCGCCTGAGACGCGTGTTTCACACAGGCAGTGTGCAAACTCCAACCTGTTAACATGGGAGCTGAAATAAAAGCGTACATGCCACACAGCTGAGACGCTCACGCCATGCAGCCAGTGTGTCGCCGGCCTTATTCAAGCGCGAGTGAGAACCGTTTCGCGGGGGATCCCAGGTGTGCAAAAAAAAAACAAAAAAACGAATATTCGAATGTCAAATTTTCAAATCGAATACCAACCCACCGAACGAATATTCGAATATTCTGGTCCAGCCCTACAAAAAACAAAAAAACGAATATTCGAATGTCAAATTTTCAAATCGAATACCAACCCACCGAACGAATATTCGAATATTCTGGTCCAGCCCTACAAAATTGAACTATGCCAAACAACTAATAACCAATCCCTGATCAGACTCTTGAGGCACATCTGAAGAGCACTACCATTTATTAACAACCATATGGTAAGACAGATGCTGAGATGTACCTCCTCATGTTGGTGAAAAGCACTGTGTGCATGTGATTTGACAGACAGATCTTCTCCTGGCACTTCTCTTCTGCCCCTCTGCGGCTGAATAGGGCTGTGATCCTGGTCATCTCCGATGGTCTCCAGCTCCATGGCCTGAGTAACAGTGGTGCTGGTCTTGTTGCGGCCTTGATGGGCTCTGACTTTAGGTGGTCTCCTGTTTCTTCTAGGTTGTGTGGTGGGAAGCTCAGTGGGTGAAGAAGGCTGGATTCGGGGTGTGAGCTGAGGCGTTGCTAAGGTGTGCTCCACAGTGTCTGGACCATGGAGATGAGGGTGGGGGTGCTTGTGGTGATGGTGGTCATGATGATGGTGGCTTTTGTCACTGAGATCATTGTTTTCTTTTGTATGTTCACTACTCTTTTGGTCATGATCATGTTCCAGTTGTTGTTGACTGTGTGTGTGTGAATGTGTGTGGTCATCGTCATGATCTTGAGTTTGAGGATTGTCTGTGACATGTCTGTGGATGTGTTCATGATCACTGTCTTTCTCATGGTTATGTTTCTCAGATCCACTGCGAGTGGTGCTCTCGGCTGTTTTGCTGCACGGTAGCTCCTTGTCAGGGACGTGTTCTTCATTCTCGTGGTGGTTCTTGTGGGACTTCTGGTGAGGGTGCGGATGACCGGCCGAATGCGAGTGCCGTCCTTCCTGAACCTCGAGAATATCCAAGTGTGCCACATGATCGTGGCCAAGATCCTCGTGCTCCAGCCCAACAACCCTTACCTCTCCCAGCCCTAAACTCAACAGCAAACTCTGGAAGCCTTTAAAATCCAGACGATCCTTCTGGCCGTACCTACAGAACAACTGGTGAATGTAGTAACGTTGCTCGTTCTCTGCAGGTTGGCCATTGCTGCCGTGTACTAACCGGTCCGATAAGCTATCGCAGGACAATTCTGAAATCTGCAGGTCGCTGTGGACATGGTCATGGTCACCATGGTTGTGCCCGTGGTGATGGTGGGACCCTCCTTCATGGCAGTGACTGCACTGATGGTACAGCAGGGTCAGCACGCAGAGAAAGCAGAATCTGGTATGTGTGTGAACTCTCATTATCTCCTCGCTTAGTAACCTCTGTGAAGAAATGAAAATCCAACAACTCAGTACAACAGAAATACACCCAAGTTGTTCTACAAAAGGCAATAGGCTGTATGCCGAACGTCACAATAACACACACGTTATTGCAAACGCTTGTCAGAGAAAGTGTTAACAGCAGTATGAACCGATTGTGATATGTATGGACTTTAAAGCAAAGTTTCGTGAATAACAACCATATTAAAATGTGTGGCTTGAATCTGAGATTCCAATGTCAGCGTTCAATGGAGGGACAGAAAGCTCTAAAAAAAAATTATAAAAACATCTTCATTTGTGTTCTGAAGATGAACAAAGGTCTTATGGGTTTGGAACGACACAAGGGTGAGTAATGACAGAATTTAATTTTGTGTGAACTAACCCTTTAAAGTGAAAGTGCAATAGAACATAAATTTTGACAACCCACAAATCTGATTATTTAAAAAAAAAATTGAAATGGCTTTTCATCTTGAGAGCCTTATTATATGGAAAAGGATGGAGGGGGGACATCTAGATCTATCCCTTTTTCCAGGGGGCTGATAGATTCCCAGCTGGAAAAGCACTGAAGAGCTTTAATGGTTCCACTACAGCAACTACTGTGAGCCTTGGAGGGGAAAGCTTGATCAATCTGTTATTAAACAAAATAGAGTCAAGAGATCTCAGCATGAGAAAGAGTCTTTGCTTAAATCTGCATACAAGAGCCACAAATAAGAAACATGTTTGTGAAATGGATATGGGTGCAAGCATTTCCAAAAACTTTATTCCAAATGCATTTCCATTTATTCTCTAATAGTTTTTGCACACTAGCAAATCTCACAATCAAATCTCTCCAAATGTATCTGAGCAGAGAGTGCACTTTACATGCATAGGAATACTCTAATATTAAGAATTTGGTTACAGTATGATTATGAAAGCATCATGTAAACACATTGACCCGATTGCTATAACCAGATTACCCCAATATTCCATTTTCTAGAAATCTGAAAAAGAAAATGCAAAAACAACAACATGCTTCGGTTTTTAGTTAGCTGCAGCTAACTAATTTCTTTCATTTCTAACTTTTTTCATGGGTTATTTATGTTAAGGAAATATGACACCAACTGTGAATTGTGTTTACAGAAAAAAAATCTGTATGCCTAACATTAAAAGACATTTATATGCAGCAGGGTTTTTAACCATCAGATAATCATTTATCAAACGTAACTTCCCTATCGGAAGGAATCATAAGTCTGCCAAAAATAGTAAATGCAAGGTTGAAAGTACATAGAGATCACCGTAATATTTGGCTACAGTGCATTACAAGTTACACTGAAAAAAAGTTTTCATATCTGCAAAAACAGTTTGCTGTAACAGATGTGTTAAGCTTTTTAGCTTGCACTTAATTTACTGAAAAAAAAATTCTGATAAACTCAAGGGAAAAAAACCTACAGACTAAAAAGTATCTGTGCATAGAATACAAAATAACCAAATTTATTAAATGGTTGTTTAAGCCAAAATATCCTGTGAGCAGTACTTACGACAGCCTGCGCTCCAGCCTGTTAAAGCATATGAACTCGTATTAAAGCGTGAAGATGGTCATAGTACATATATAGTTATGATCCTTCCCCTCAACAACACAGTGTTTATAACCATGAGAGTGGAGTGACCTCTGAACCCTTCAGAATAAAGGATAGGCCAGGAGCACAGCCTGTATGAAGATAATCCTGCCTCATTGTGCTGGCTCAATACACTCTTTGTTGGTTATGACATCCCAAAAATGGCTGATAATTTTTTTGGGGGGAAAATCCTTAAAATCAGCAGTCATGTGCTGCAGAGATATCATAAGACAAATACTAGTGGACTTGACTTTGTTCAGCTGGAAAACACTTGTGATCAAGTGAAGTGAAAAGGCATGTGAAATTCAGAGGGGCTCTTCAACTGAACATCTTAAACACCACTCCACTGTTTGCAAATTATCATTTGAATTTTCATGTGAAATATGCCAATTATAGCATCCTCATACATCATTACAGGGAGTGTTATGAAACTATCAAATTTCAAGATTTTAAAAGTTAAAGCGTGAAAGATGTGATGCCTTTAAAATGTACCAGTAAATCTGAATCAAGATGAATATATCAAGATGAAATATAAAGGAAATATCAGAACCATTCGGTGTTGTACCAGCAGTCCTGGCAGAAAATTTAAAGCAATTCTGAACAAATGCATGCAGTATCACAACAGACACTCTAGTAGGGGTGTAATGATACCCCATGTCACAATTCGATGCATATCACGGTACTGAACTCACGATACGATATTATTGCGATACTCAAAGACAAATGGTAAAAGGTTAGCAAAAAACTAACTTTTGATTAAAATGCTAAATTTGGTATTACATTGGTTTCAGGAAAATGAATAGGCTTGTATTTGGTGCTGGTAACCCAATGCAAAGGACAATGGTGACACCAGAATAAAAATATTCATGATTCGGAAGCTGAAAATACAGAATTATTTTAGACGAATATGCTTGCACTCTTTTACTGACTACATACATACATAATGTAGGCCACTTTTTACTGGTAATATAAGACATTTGACATTATCAGGACCCACAAATATTCCCCCATTGCATTATTATACATTATATTCAACACATAGTAGTTTAATGTAGTACTGACACTGAAACTCTGTAAACTTGACTTTTCACACACAGTAATTTTCATTTTGGGTGAACTATACACAATATATATTGACACTATCAACAATACATATTGTTGCATGTTTGTATTGCGATATATTGTGACAATATATTGTTACACACTCCTACACCTGATCTTGTCTGCAGGGCCACTATCTGTGCAGAGCCAGAGCCATGCTTTCTACATACTGTTTTCAGTTTGATTGGTAACAGGGAAGGATAAACTGAACACTTATGTTTCCATGGGCACCTGTTTCAACTAAGATATGAATGAGACGAGCAGTGTGCCATTTACTGAGGTGTGTTTATATAGTGTCCTCACACACATAGGTTGGGATCAGAACAGTCTCAGGAACTTTAAGCCTCAAGCAGACGCACATAATCACAACCAGAGTACTGAAGCCTTCTTCTGAACAGATAGAGATATAGATGATTGTTCACTTTCTCATAAGTGAGATTCATGTTACTACTATGTCTGTAATGATCTTAATCAAAAGCCTTCCAGTGAACAGCCCAAAATACAGATGATTCTACCACATAATATTTACTTGCTTTTATTTTTAACTAGTCTCTCTCAGCGTTTCCGTTGTCCGGTAATTACCGGACATTGGCCGGGAAAAAAATGAAATGTCCGACAAAATTAAATCTCTCCGGTCAAATTGTCCGATTAAAATTTCCTAATGATCCCGCCCCCCTAACACAATCTGAATTTGAGAATAAGCCTAAAATGTATAAAGCAAAAATACACCGAACTTTGGCTATGTTATAAATATAAAGGAACAGGCTCTACCGTTTGAAAGTTATGAAACCACATCGCATGCTGAATTTCAAATAAAGCGCACGCCTAAAACGGCTGTAATATAGACCTAAACAACGAACGATTGAGTGAGACGTTTCAAATATGGCCAGGCCCAGGCAGACTAGCCTTAAAAGCTTTTTTCAGAGGCCAGACGATGGTGAATCAGGAACATCTCATTATAGCCTATAGATCAGTGGTTCTAGTCCGCGCACTTGTACAGTTTTTTTTTTCTCCAATCAAAACTAACCATGCACTGATGAACATATGCTATTCACAGTCTATATCAAGCAGGGACACGTTTGTGTGCATTTTATTTTGTGATTTCACCGGAATGAATAGAGAGTCTCCTCAACGGCGATAGATTGAAACGCGCGTCCGAGTGAAGATTGCGCAACTTGCACAGCGCGTCATCCATGCAACTGATAGCAGCGGACACGAGCGCTCAGCTTGATTTCAAAAACAACAGATTTTAGCGCTAGATCTCTTATTTAATAGCGAACTAAATTAATAATCTACTAGTTAACTGGAGATGTTTTATTTATTAGGTAGCCTTCACCGTGCCTCAATGTTCGAAAAGTGAATGTGTGTGAAACAATAGTAAAAAACAATTGCCGTTGATTGACGCCAGTCAGACGTTCATGTTTTTTTTCCGTCTATTTGAAAGTTAAGCTAATAATAACAACATGGTGCATTCTATATGGCCTGATTATGTAATTTTTTTAAGTTACATAGACTGCCTCCAGTTTTCCTCAACCTGACTAATTAAGAGGCGATATTTGACCGGCATATCATCAAAATGTCTGTATAACGAAACCTCTGCCGGTCACTTTGACCGGCACCCTTTTTTTATAGCGGAAACTCTGGTCTCTCTAATATTCCATTATGTTATTACAGATCAACTTTTGGCTTTAAAACTCTGAGCAGAAAACAAAACTGATTACAGTATTAATGATGTCTTTCCTAACAGTGCAGCCAAAATAAGCATCATGAGAAAGGTCTAGGGTTTATTATAAAATATTTAAATAATTTGATAAATCTTTGTCAGAAAACTTGACTATTTGATCTTATTTTTTACTGACTTCACTTCCCTCATAATGTTTGAACTTTATTAGTTAGGCTAGTAGTTTTTATTGACGCTTTTAAGTAATAAAATGAAATCAAAGTTAAGTTACATTTGTGAGTGAGTGGAGTAAAACCATCATTTAATGTTCTTTTTTGGAAAACAGGCTTGTAAATGCCTCTCATTACAAGTTTGAAACAATGTTTGTCATGTGTTCCTTTTTCAAATAAATGCATGTCAATCTCACAGCGCTTGCAGAGAGGGAGCAGAATTAACTGTGATCGAGCCACTCTGAACGGTGCTATACTTCAACATGACCCCAAACCAAACCATGACATGGCAAAAGTTCAAAAGAAAACATTGGGTGAACTCCAAATGACATGGGCAGCTACATGATGAATTTAGAATTATGTAACCATCTTTAACAAAACGTAAAAAGATTTTTTTTTTTACTAAATCTACGAAGGTAAGTTGTACCAAACATCACCCTTTGTAGAATCCATTCCTGTAATAAGCTGTTGGGCTAGCCCAAGTCCTGTTATGATACATTAAACTGAGCCTCTGAGCAATGGAGGAAGAGAGAGAAAAAGAGAGCCCTTAAGATGCATCATATGACTCTCACAAGGCTTCTGCCTAGACCGAGCATCTCTCGCAAGTCACGCACGAGTCCACCGCTGGTGAATTCCTGTTTACAATCTAGCTTACTGTAAGAGGCTAAGCAGGGTTACAGTGGGACTTGTCTGGATCAAATAAAGCAGCTTTTACAACACAGGCGATCAACTTTGTGGCGATCCGGCCATGGCGGCCAATAATCCTCTCCAATTCATGCCTGTGCCAACCCATTTTGTGATCAGTGTGAATTTTAGCAGGCCACAGAACATTTCTATAAGCTGCAGCTTAGCCAAGCAATGTGGGATCACGTCTCTCCAACCAATAACTCCAGATATATCATCCGTCCTTGGTGTATCTACGCATTTAATCGGTCATATTTCAACTGCAACACACACAAAAAAATTGCATGTCAGGAGAAGCCTCGAGGCTTGAGTGATGAGCAGATGCCACACAACAGATGGGAACTACACGTTTTGCCAGCACAAGGAATTCTGGGAAATGACAGCAATACATAGCTGCAGTGCACAAGGAACAGTTTGAGTCCAGTGAATGTAGACTACCTAACAAAGACATCTAAAAGGTCTTTATAGAAGAATATAGAAGACGGTCCAATAAGATGGTCCAGCTGGTTAAACGGGCCTGTTTGTGTGTCTAGGGTGAGTCAAGAATTAAAGCATGACCTCTTGACTCCAAACACACACACACCTTTAACATAAACAAACTCTCCAGAAGGTCCAGAACAGCACGTCATTCGGTTAATGTTGAGGAAATGAATCCTGATGCATGGTAGCAGTAGCAACACGGTTAAAGTTTGTTGAGACTAAATGTAAGATAACCTAGTAAAACTGCTGACAAACAGAAAGGTTTTCCACTCAAACCACAAGTACTTAAACTGTAAGCTAATCAGTCCATAAACTTACTTGGTTTACATCTCATAAAAGCAAGCAGAACTGCTCAGATCACATGAAGAGAGCAAATAAAATACATTCCACCATCAGCTGAGTGACCTGGATTAACCTAGACATATTTATAGAGTGGTTTAGGCTAACTCTGACAACATAACCAAGTCAGATACAATCAATCCAACATATCGCAAGCTAAACCAGTGGCAACCTTTGAAACCACCAAGTCCAAAATAAGTTAGTGTTGTTGTCACCTTGCTGAACTGCTGATCTTCACACTACTAGGATCTTCTTTCTACAGTCTATCCAGCGTAAAAACGTGGCATACAGATTAGTTTAGGATCTGCAGATCTGCCTGCAGGTGCATCCGACAGCTTACCTCTTTCTGTTTCAACGGGGTGGAGGAACAAGTCATACGTCGTCAGACTCGGGCAGGGAATGCTCTACAGCAATATGGAATGAGATCTGATGATTTGAACTCTTCAAGTGTGCTGATTTAGTGCAGAGGGGAGGGTGTACTGGACGTGTGTGTTTGTAAGGGTTGGTAGGTGGGTGTGTAGGAGTGGGTGGAGGGAGAGATTTGCGCTAATCAACCATGAAGTAGACATCAAATGCGGAAAAAAAGCAGTTTAAGGCAATTTGTACTAGAGGTCGGCCAATGTATTGCCAAGGCCGGTATATCGGCTGATATTTGGCATTTTTTAAATATCGCATCGGCCGATGAGTTTTTCTGATTGGCCGATGTGTTGGAAGCGGGACTTTTATTTTGACGCCAATGAGAAGAGAATGGCATCTTCATTAGTTATGGTCTCTGTTTAACAGTTTTGTCTAATAAGTCATTACATAGAACGGTTAAACAAAGAAAGGAAACTCTATACCAAAAGTATTATAGCTTTTGCTTTTATATTATTAGTAAAAGAAAGGCAAACACTATTATACGTTCTCATTTACAGTCAGCATTCAGTATACGTGTTTATCATTTAAACAAATCTTTGAATATCTAATAAAGATTTAATTTCACAAACCTCGAATCCAGCAGTGAGATCTTCTGAAGTGCATATTTGTAGCCTGCATGAACGTGTTACTCTGTGTGTAACGGTCGGTCCGTGTGAATTGAAGGCAGACAGGAGAGTACAGCATCACTGTGAGATGCACGATCGACAAACTTAACATTATGCTGCGCTATATTCAGTTGCCCAAAATGTCATATTCATGTCATTTTAACTGTGTGCTGTATGTAAAATGAATGTTACCTTGTCTTTATTAGAGCCCGACCGATATGGATTTTTGGGGGCCGATACCGATAAAAAAAGCCTGATACCGATATATCGGCCGATATTATTTATGTGTACAGTAGCAATATTATTTATGTGTATTATAGTACAGTACCAGTCAAAGTTTGGACACACTTTCCTATTGGTGTGTACAAACTTTTGATGGGTACTGTATATAGAATACAAAGTACTTAAACAGAATAAATATATAAACGTTTTGCAATGATCACTCACATGTGGTGATCAAACACTTGTGTGACAAAGATATGTAATGGAGGCAGGGGAAATGATAGAATGAGAAGATACATTTGAGCTGTAACCAAACTATTTTGCATTGCATGTTATATTGTATTATATTCTAAATACTGTTGCATAATCTTCACTAACGACTTTGTCTTTTAATTTAGTCACGTTATATAAAACAACTTGTGATCAATAAATATATCAAAAGTGTCACTGATATTATCTTCTATTTTTAGTCTTAATTCCTCTAATCTCTACAAGTAGAGGAATAACTCAGATCTTTTTACTAAAGTAAAATTTATAATATCATAATGAAAACGTTTTTAATTACATAATGTACAGACTTTTATACTATTCTAAATAAGTAGTAAGCAAAATGTACCTACTAAACGTGAAACTAGGCTACTCTTGACGCAAAATGGCCCTATATAAAGTGTTATAATTATATAAATTATTGGAATATTGCTTGATGTTGTAACGTAGCGTTATAGGCAGAATGAGCTTTAACACGGTGTCTACACCGGACGCGGCCGTTATTGCTCGCGTCGCAACAGCTGTTTACCCGAGACGCAGAAAAGCACCCGTTACAGCGCAGAATGGGCCATCCGTTTACTGTCAGAGATTTGTCGCTCGCGTCACGCATTTTAAATCAATGTTTAATCAATCAATTGCCTGGATTTAATAAATAAGAAGTAAATTTAGCAGACAATATAATCAGGACTTCTCAGCTGAGCGCTTGCAATAGTCACAAGCTCACACAATACGTGACAGAGGCTGGCAGCAGAGAAATCAATTCAGTGAATTACACTGCGCAAATCAAAAGTAATAGTCTACTACCCACTGGATGAAGAAGGGTTGGCTCTCAACAGAACATATAATATTAATTTTATTTTATTTTTCGTGTTCGCATTTATGAGTAAAAAACGGATGTGACAAGCTCCGCAAGCGGCACTAAAGTGTTTTAAAACTTTCACATAGACCTCGAACAGAAAGCACAAAGCCTTTCATTAAAGTCAATTTCGTTTTGTATTAATTATATCTTCATTTTAATCAATGTTTCATCAACCAAATGCCTGGATTTAATAAATAAGTAGTAAATATAACAGACAATAGATAATCTTGAAACGGAGGCGTCGGCGAGTGAACTGCAACTCGTCTCATAAATGAACCGAAACTCAGGGTATAGACCTGAGAAATACATCTATTGAAATGTCTACTTTTAAACAGAACAAATCAAAACGAAACACAAACTGCTCTCTACTTATGTAGGCCTAATCCTTCTGAAATGTACATTTCTCTCTGGCGCGTTCAAAGATCGCGGGTCCGCATCCTCAACTTCATCTTTGCAGCCCACAATGACTGAAAACACTTGTTAATAAACGATTTCCATTACACGAGAGTAGATGTTAAAAAACTTCATGCTGATTTGTACTCGGCTTTCGCCAAGATAAGCACCAACTAATACATAGCTTTACATTAACCTATGCTTCTCCATCCATTTACGCTTCTTTCCATATGGTGATGTAAATCTCCTTCTGTCTAGGGTTAACGCGCGTCAGCACACACAACGGCTGCAACCACAGTGCGGTCTCCCCATGACAACCGTCTGGATTGAGCTGAGTAGGGGACATCTCTAGGGTCTTCAAGTGGGCACCTTCCGTCCTCAGTGTTTCATTGACTAGCCCACGACACCTCAAGAGGGCTCGACAGTGACTCTGGCGTCTCAACGTCAGCCCCCTCCGTCCCCCACTCAACTCAGCACAGCTTACTGACCTCTACATGAGATGTCTCACCTGCTGCTGAGACCTAACCACAATCTCACAATCTGTCCGCAACCCAACCATACGCGCCAAACCGTTTGACTAAGCCTGTCGAGCCCCACTGGTGCGTAAATATGCAGTTTCAGTGGCAACGGTTCCATATGGCATACCACCTACCGCAAAACACAATATCTGCCCAACCACCCGTCATTCACGCAATATACACAGGAACGTAATGACTGTAAATACTATACAACCTATACAAATAAACCAACAGACTCTTCAAGTTTTCAAGAATTCTACGTATCCGTAGCATGGCGGCCTGTACACATCCAGCTAGAATCTTTCCGTCTCAACCACAGCCAGTTGCTGCTCCTTTCTGCTGCTTCAGATAAGTTCTTTACTGTGCGACGCAACTCTTGGCCACTGAATCTGACGTCTCTTAGGAACCGGGTTGTAGAGTGTGCCACAAAACTTCGACAACCCACTTCCACTGGATAAACCTGTACTCTCCATCCTCGCTGTTCTCCTTCAGTGGCCAGAAAGCATACCGCAGTTTCTTCCTCTCATATGCCTCATCTACCGCATCCTCCCATGGCACTGTTAACTCTATCAGTTGAACAATGCGTGCTGATCCAGACCACAAAACAATATCTGGTCGTAGGTTAGTGGTGGCAATCACAGGTGGAAAAATAAGCCGTTGATCAAGATCAGCCGGCATCTTCCAGTCCCTAGCAGCTTCCAGTTGTCCTGAGCGAGAATTGGTTTTAGCACCTTTTCTTGGTGGTTGCTCGCCTGGGCGGAGGAATATTGTCTTCTGCATGTAATGTTTTGCTAGAACAGGCGGCAACTTATTGGTCATACTACGCTTGCCTTCCAACGCTAAAGCCAAACATCGCAATACTTGGTCATGGTGCCAAGTAAACCGACCTTGGCTAAGAGCCACCTCAAATCCTGTCAAAATGTGTCTTAATGTGGCAGGTGATGAACACAAAGGACAAGAGGGATCCTCTCCTACCCAGAGGTTTAGGTTCTGCGGTGATGGGAGAACATCATATGTCGACCTAATAAGGAAACTGATCCTACTCTCTTCCATTGACCAAAGGTCTTGCCAGCCCATTTTGCATTGTTCCACACTCTCCCATCTCATCCACTCTCCCTGCTTGGCCTAGGAAATGGCCTTTATACATCTCATCCTCTCCTCCTGCTTTCGCACCTCGTTGACTACCAGCTTCCTCCTTTGAGCTGGGCCTGCCTTGTGCCATTTAGGAGGAGCTAAACTGAGCCCAAAACCCCCTCTTCCATGCTGTACCCCTCCCACGATATCCCCAATTTAAAGGTCAGCCTTTGCATCTACTACAGATTTCTTTGCTGACCACTTTCTACCAGTTTTTACCACAGGGGCTGCCTCCCTTACACATTTGTCGCGTGACTCTGCTAAAGTCATTTCCAGTCTGACCTTGGCACACTTAAACTCCTCGGTTAAAGCAGAGACTGGCAGCTGCAATACTCCTTTACTATAAAGTCCCACTCTGCTGAGGCAGCGTGGAACACCCAATCATTTCCTGATGTATGAACTTATTAACGCTTCCAGCTTATCTACTGTTGTCAAAGAAACATCGTACACAGTCAGTGGCCACAGCAACCTTGGCAGTAGACCAAACTGAAAGCACCAGAGTTTTAGTTTGCCTGGTAGAGCAAAGCGGTTTTTGCTCTTCAACCCTTCCACTGCTTGTCGTCTAACTTCTCCCACTCGAACTGTGTCCTTTAGATCCCCATCGTACCATCTCCCAAGACTCTTCACTGGCTTCTCAGAAACTGTTGGTATTTCCTCACCATTGATGAAGAATGTTTTATCTACTACTTTTCCTTTAACTATCGAGATGCTCCTTGATTTAGAGGGCTTAAATTGCATTCGTGCCCATTCGATATTATCTGTTAACTTCCCCAATAGCCGATTAGTGCAGGCTACTGTTGTAGTCATGGTTGTCATGTCATCCATGTATGCTCTGATTGGTGGTAGTCACATCCCAGAAGCCAAGCGCTCTCCTCCTACTAGCCATCTTGATGCCCTGATGATTACTTCCATTGCCATGGTAAAAGCCAGTGGAGAAATGGTGCATCCTGCCATTATTCCAATCTCTAAGCATTGCCATGCGGTGCTGAATTTTGGAGTTGAGAAACTAAATTGCAAATCTCCAAAATAGGCTTTCACTAAATTTGTTATTGACATTGGTACTCTAAAAAAATCAAATGCTGCCCAAAGAAGCTCATGTGGCACTGAACCATATGCATTGGCCAAATCCAGGAATGTCACATGGAGCTCCTTCGCCTCCTTTTTAGCTGATTGAATTTGTATCCAGATAACATTGATGTGTTCTAAGCATTTTGAGAACCCTGGAAGGCCCGCTTTTTGAACTGAAGTGTCAATGAAGCCATTCTTTAATAGGTAGGTTGACAATCTCTGCGCAATAATGCTGTAGAAAATCTTACCTTCGACGTTTAATAGTGAAATAGGACGAAACTGACTGATGCTTGTAGCATCTTTTTCTTTAGGTATAAAGACTTCACCTGCTCGGCGCCATGCTCTAGGTACAACCTACTTTTCCCATGCCCCTTTTATCAATTTCCAGAATTCGTAGAACTCCTGAAGCACTCTTGTACACTCTGTACGGAACTCCATTAGGCCCTGGAGATGATAATGCCCTTGCCTTTCTCACAACCTGCTCGATCTCTTTCCACTTAGGTGCACAGACCTCGATTTGGTATTCTGGTGGATTCATAGGTAGGATATCTGACGGAATTGACACAGGCTCATGCCTTTTTGCATCTGTATGCGTTTCCTCCAAATATCTCTCTAGCTCAACCCTAGATGCTTTTAAAGTGTCATTCTTCTCACTGGTGAATAACTTCTTTACGAATTTGAAAGAGTCTTTATAGAAATTAGCCCTCTCATGCTCGTTTTTGTAGTGTTTCCGTAGGCGCTCAGCTCTGCGTAATGTTGCAAGCTTATCTTTTATGGCCCTTTGTAAGAGATTGAGTCCCTCCTTCTGACTTTGTTCTGCTTTTTTCCATTGCTTCCTCAGCTGTCTCCTTTCTCTAACTAACCCTTCAATTTTCTGCTGCCGTCTAGATACAGCGGGAGTAGTTTGTACTTTTTCCTTCCTTTTTTCCACACCAAACCTCTCACTTCCAAATGCGTAAATGATGTCCCCAAATTTATCCAGCTTCTTTTCAACTGTACCAGTTAATCTTGGCAAAGCATAGATCTGTGTTTACCGTGTCCCATGCAGTTTTCTCACAAGCTCTTGGCCATCTAACTCCAGGCCTATGCCCGTTGAGGTTCTTTTCTCTCTTATGCTGGTTAGTCTGACCGGGTTCACAAGTATCAATGTGTTCATCACTAACCGTGCAAATCCTCATCTCCTCTATGACAGGGGTACTGATATCCTGCGAACTGTGGTTTGCTTCCTGTCGCTGGATTTCATTCGACTGACTTGACTGACTTCGTAAGAAGTACTGATCAATGCGAGGCCCTTGTCCCTTCTCCCTCATGCATTTTATTTTCCCTTGATGAATCTTCAACCCCCTGACCGTTGTCGCCTTGCTCCAGCCACAGACACAAGCTTGGAGTTCAATGACTTTGTAGGGCCCTATGAAATCCGTTTTATTTTTTCTCAAATTCCGTTTTTTTTTTTTCAAATTCCGTTTTTTTTGGATTTATTTTTAGCCCTTTCGGATTTTTCGGATTTGCTTGTTTTCTTTTCACTTCTAAGCACTATTGACCGTTAAAAATTCAGTTACACAAACTCACAATTCAGCTTTTTTATTTAAACTGTTAATATATTCAGCAAAGCACATTCAAAATTCTCCAAAATTCAGCCAAACCTTCAACAAATCTCTGGCCAAAAATAACAGTAACATGAAGGTAACAGTTACAAGGTAGGATTGATGAATATTAAATTAAAGATTAAATGCAGACATGCTGCAGGGAGACAGAAACATTGAAACAACGATATAATAATCCTTAAAGCTATTAACAAACAGTGAATGCTTCTCTCTTTTTCTTTTGTTGCTTGATCAATATTAAGGACATGGACCGCATTACGTTTATTACCCACTGTCACTTTAAGACGTCGGATCATGTCCAATGACATGCGGATCCAATTGCACTGATGCACATCCGATACACTCACAAGACATAACCGACACAGTTTACGTGAATACTCTCCAAAACGGACATTTAGACATAATGTTGTGTGTATTTGTCTATTTAGACACGAAAGAGTGCTCAATTCAGTACTCGCGCGCTGTAGGTCTATTGTGCATGGCTGCACGCTTCGGGTTGGGTGTGTGCGCACAGAAAACCGTACCGAATAGTGCTCTTTTTTGCATCATCACTTTTGTTCAGATCGCCTGCTCTACTCATTCTCCCAGACGTTTACATTTTTTAACGTTTTATGAGACCGCTGGTTAGATCAGCACGTTACAGTATACAAATGGGCGCATCTACCACAAACGCAGTCACCGTTAGCTCATCAGGAGCCACTCGCTTCGACATTTTTTTCCCTACGCGTGAACCTGAGGTCGTATGGTTACTATGCAACATGTTTATCAATGCCATTTGGCCACGGTTTAGGTAGAGACCTTTCTACATTTGTTGTTTTAAACTGAAAAATGAGAAGTAAAAAAAAAAATGTTATTTAATATGTCAACAAAATATATGCAAATTCCGTTTTCATGTGTAAATTCCGTGATTCCGTCCGCGTTTTCCGCATCATGGAAATCATAGGGCCCTAACTTTGCTAACTGCAGAACCTGAACTAGTCTTTTGTGAAGTACTCTCCATACTCATATCCGTTTCCATTCCAATGTCGTTAACCATGCTGTCCAACATTGAGTCATCTTCCGCCCCTGCTCTCGCAGACTCTAGGGGTATTTTTCTCTTTAATTTCTCAGAAGCCTTGGGCGGGTGTCTCCAGCATCCTGTAAACACAGAGCTGGATACTGCCGACAAGGGTAACTAACCCTTACCAGCCCCACTGGGGTCTCTTTCCTCCTGTCAGCTGTCTCTCCAGGCTGTCACAAGGTCTTTCCCTTGTTGCCAGCAGCACTATTCACTGCATTCACTGGACGTATCCAGATCTTCATGATTTCCAATACACGAGAGTGGATGTTAAAAACTTCATGCTGATTTGTACTCGGCTTTCGCCAAGATAAGCACCAACTAAGACATAGCTTTATAGTAACCTATGGTTCTCCATCCGAACAATTAAAATGTCTCCTTGCTATATTTGATGTATTCATATCATTGCTTTTGCCAGTTCATTGTGACAGCTTTTAGGTGCTTTATTGGCAGCGCCACCCTTACATGAATCACCGCACGCCACATTTTTTTTTATATTCATTTATCGGCCATAATAAATGCAGATACCGATAGTTATGAAAATGCCAAATATCGGCCGATGATATCGGCTCGCCGATATATCAGTCGGGCTCTAGTCTTTATTTGAAAAAATATGATTCAGTGCGCACAAACAGCTTTATATCGGCCAACCTGCTCTCCAAGATGTCGGCATCAGCCATAAAAAAAACAATATCAGTCAACCACTAATTTGTACAGTATGAGCATCTTGACATCCACATATCCAAGGAAATCTCACCACTTATGAGATCTTTCTAGTTACATTATTGTAACTTTGTGTGATTCAGCACAACAACTTCTGTAAATTTGTTTCAAAGGGCTGCTGTAGAGCTTAAATATAAGAAGGAACAATCCTGCACCATAAGTAATGGTCCAGCGTTTTCACAGACAATGCAGAAGTGAATACTTTGATGCGTGTAGTTTTTCCCTGTGAGACTTCAGTCTGTGATGTCCAAGACACCAGAGGGCTATTATCCAGACAAGAGAGGTGATTATCAAAGAGAAGGCTAGATACTAATCAAAGGGATTTTTAACGCTTGTCAGGTCGATTGAGGAGTCAACAGGGGAGACGTATTAGAGAGAAACCACTGAGAAACATAGGCAGGATCCTTTATTGAAGGAATGCACTGAAAGATTATGTGTATTTTCAGTTAACTTTAGTCAGATGTATTTGCATTGTTACTAGGGCTGGGGCGGTATGGATTTTTTCTAACCGCGGTTGAAAAGCAAGGTTTTCCCGCGGTATGGCGGTAAACCGCTTTTAATAGCTAGGGTTAGGGTTAGTTATTCATATTTATCCCTGGGCGCCGATCGGAGACGGAGTTCACTGCTGATGAACTACTGATATTCTGGGGATAGAACATAGCCAATATACTAGGGACTTTAGCCTTTAAATATCTTTGCTGCATTGGATCAGTGTTCTTTCTAGAACAGCCAAGAGCTTTCTAGCCTCGCAACAGCAGTGCCTCGCATTGCTCATAGACCTTAAAACAGTCAGCGCCGCGGATGCGGTTTAGAAAATTTATCAAAAAACGTTGGTGCGGGTGGATGGCGGACAGGTGATGAGTTTTGTGATGCGGTTGGGGATGAAATAATAATAGCCTATCCGCGCATCTCTAATACGAATGGAATGTTATTATGCGTCATGGAACATTGCGCTCCTCAACTCGCGAAAGGTCGGATTTGCTCCATCTTTTGATGATAGGTTTTGTTTAAAAAACCTTGAATCCATGTAAGCCGCAATATCATTAGACATAATCCATGTCATTAGAATCAATGAATCCATGTCATTAGACAACGTGCACACATGTGCAGGCCAAGGTTATTTTTTTGTACTCGGTGATGACGGTGACGAGCTAAGACTCGCGGTTGGAGTCACGTGACCGCGGTATTGCGGTAATGCGGTAACCGTCCCAGCCCTAATTGTTACTGTGCCTCAGATGTAATCGACTATCCGTGTCTGTAAAGGTGTGAACCAAATGGCCCATACAGATGTATGGCCTATAGAAACAACTGATTGGTGTGAATGACAAAGAAACAGCATTGCTCAGAGTAGATTGCAGGGTAGATCGATCTCCTGTGGGAGGCCCTAAAAGTTTTCTATTGTTTGTAGTCCATTTGTCTTCATGTATAAAGTTCTGTCTCACAGACAGAACTTTGGGTTAAGATTTTTGAAGGGTGCTAAAATTGCTGCTGAAGAACTGTGCTATACTACTACCTTCAATAAATTCTTCTCCCCACAAGAACTCTGGTCAAGCTTACTTATTTTATGTATTGGAGAAATCTAATACATTGGCGAGCCACCCAAACCACTGCTCGGCCAAATACAGCAAAATCTAACAAATGCACCAATACAGAAACTTTGACTGATACGATAATAACCCAAACAAATACATCCAAAAAAGATATCGTTCTATATTTTGGGAGACACAATAAAATAATACTAATAATAAAACAACTTTTTACAAAATAAAACGTCCAGATCTCGATGTGCTTCAAATGACACAAAACAATGTACACTGACACTCTTCTTTCGGTTTTAAAATAGGTGCATCCCACTAGAACTGCAACAAATGATTATTTTGATCATTGATTAATTTAATGATTATTAGAATGATTAATCGTCAATTATTTCACAGATTAATAAATAGCCTTTTATTTAGCCTTTGATTTAGCCTTGACGATTCATCGAAATCAATCACGCTTCAACCAATTTGGCTTATTACGATTATGAAATCGCAAAGGCTGCGATTACTTTTTATGTGCAGTTTGTCAGTGACGTACAGCTCTGTGATCAGTAGTAAATATTGCTCCATCTGAAAGCACTACGAGTTTGATAAAAGACAACATTTAAAACATGTTTTTACTCCAAACTCACTTCATAACTATAGTTGAGCATCCTCCTGAGAGATGATGTGGCTTCTGATACAGAATAAGGCACACAACATATTTCTGAGATTCTATACAGTGATAAAAGCTATGTCGATTAGCATTGAAGTATAATAGGCCTATACTTTATTATCACGAAAATACCCAAGAACAGGGTCCGAAATTAACTTTTTGGCTCTCCTGCCACGGGGACTGGTAGATGAAAAAATCCACCAGCCAAGCATATTTTTTACCGCCCAAAATAATAAACAGCCTTTTTGTGTCACATATACATTCATTTCAGTACATTTAATTGAGATAAGGTATTATGTTGAATGAATAAGAGTACATAGAAGTCAAATCAGAGCAACAAATAGTAAGACATGGAAGATGTGAGCATGGAACTAGTGCTCATAAGGCTTAAAAAAATTAGTTTGGTTCCGGTTTCTGACCGACCCTGTCAATTTATGTGCGACCCAAATTTATTTTATGAGCTTGGGGAAAAATAATACAAATTAAATAAATACACAAATAAAAAACTTTTAGGCGAACTATAATTTATGTTTTTGTACAGCACCGTATTTGTATAGCCTGTTGTCCTCCAGCAATGCTAACAAACGAGGCAGCCACGGGCGTTCACACATTGTTGTTGTCATGTAGATGCACTGCTGCGCTCGAGACAGGGCGCATCAACTGAACGAGCAGAGATAGAGAGAGAGCCCCGGTCGCGCGCACGCACTCTCTCTGCGGAGCCAGGCGAAAGTATAGGCTTCACCGTCTCAAAACTAAGCACTGTCTTGCTCGCTCTCCCTCGCACATATTAATGAAAATAAATCGACACGATGGCAAGGTCGGAAGACTAAAGTTTAATGTGGAGCATTCGGAGATTTATTTTTTCCTGAATTACCTCTGGGTGGGAATTGTGCTAAAATACGTTGCCTTATCTTCTCTTAAAAGCGTTCCACACATTCAGCTGACATAAAAACCACACTTTTTTAAATAAACGAAAAAACTATCCAGTGATGAAATGTTTTCTGTGATGACACAAATCTTGTGGTATGTCCTAACCGCCGGGATAATCACACAACGCGCACACGTCCGATAATGACACGTCTAATTCGCGAACTAATGACTAATTTGAACCGATTCGTTTAAATGAATGGTTAAAACAACTGATCTTTCCAACACTGAACTCACGAGACGTCTGAATCGGTGTATAACTAATCGGTAACACTTTACAATAAGGCAACCCCGTTTGCCCCCGCGCACACATTTAAAATCAGCGTGTGTGTGTGTGTAACATGCTGGGACACACAAGGTCGTAGAGTCCATGTACATGTAGGCTATGTTATGAAAAAATAGAGTAGCTTATCAATCGCTACTGTAAATAAAAATAAAAAATAATAATTTCCTTCCCATCCCTTGCTGCCACTAAAAAAAAAAAAAAAAGTCCCTACCGACCCATGACCTCAACTGACAACCAACCGGAACCAAACTTTTTTTTTTTACGCCTAACAGTACATTTGAAGGTTTTGTAAAACTATCAGATACTTTACCGAAAGTAAACATATTTACCGATTAATCAGTTAAACATATTAAAAGTAAAAAAAAAAAAATATATATATATATATATATATATATATATATATACACACACACACACATTTAGCTTTTTTGTTTGTTTGCTGCATGGTTAAAAAAAAACAGTATATAGCCTATATTTGTTAAATCATGGGGTGCGTCGAGACGTGCAACCATACGCGCCTAAAGACATATTTCGCTGAGCAAGCACAATGAAGCAAGCGAAAAGAAGTAGCTACTGTGTGGGACCATTTCGACAGAAAGGGAGACGAAGTTACTTGCAAAATATGCTACGCGGTATTAAAATAGCAGTAGGCCTAGTGCAAGTACAATGCAATATCACTTGCGAAGCAAACATCCACAAGCAAATGAAAGGCGCTTTCCGAAGTTGGCCACTCTAGCGAGACGTTATCTCTGTATTCCCGGGACATCTGTGCCATCGGAGACCCCGACTCACCCCACATCATGTAGACATGTTACTTTTTTAAGTAAAAACTAGACAAACTGTGGATTGAGCTAGGCCTGCTATTTTTATTTGACGAAAAAACGTAGTCTGATGAAAAAAAAGCCGTTTTTTAAAAGCTTCAAACTGATTCAGTGTTTTCTTTTTGTCATCTTAATTTGTTAATTATTTAAGTTAA
The DNA here is from genome assembly GCF_051911475.1 of Siphateles boraxobius. Lineage (NCBI taxonomy): Eukaryota > Metazoa > Chordata > Actinopteri > Cypriniformes > Leuciscidae > Siphateles > Siphateles boraxobius. Next base: position 19,913,936 of record NW_027509197.1, on the reverse strand, counting down.
AAAAAATATATTTAGTGTTGGTCTATTTTTGGTGTGAAGAAGGTTCACACACGCTTCTTGAGGCACACACACACAAGGTCTCTCCCCCTCTGCAGTGCCCGCGCTACACGGTTTGGAGCACAGTATGTGCGCGCTCTTTCTCGCGAGCTGTAGATTCCTGGAGATTTGAACTAATTTGCGGGCATCAGGGAGCCGCTATCAATATGCGGGAGACTCCCGGAACTTCCGCAAGACTTTGGATGTCTGGAACATTCACCCACCAGTGTGGCGGATAGCCTTTTGAGATTTACTCGCCAAACGGAAAATCTACCCGCATTTGGCGCTTGGCGGGTGTTAATTTCGGACCCTGCCCAAGAAGGCTTGAAGAACTCCGATACACCATTTATTGTCGTAGTCGTGTGTTTATTAGTAATTTTTAATTAAAAGTGCTTTTTAATCTGTTTATTCAGCTACTGTGATAGTATGATGTCCATAGGGATTTCCTGGAATGATGTGCGTTATCATACTTCTGCGGAGCATATTTGGAGTTTCTGCGTGAGAGCGCCCTCTGGCTTTCATAGGGAGCAACATTTACTACTGATCACAGACCAGTCCTGCACTGACAAGCTGTGCATAAAATAATCACAGCGGTATAATTTCGATTAATTGTGCAGGCCGACTTTGATCGATTATTCAGCTTTTGCAATTAGTAAAAATATTGATGTTGACCTATTCTAACTAATAAACAAACAAGGAAATCAGTTAAAAAAAGAGAAACAAATATTTTAAATTTTATATTTGGACTGCACTGCAGTACCCATTTCAAACACTAGCTGTCAATATTATATGCTGCACCTTTGAGGCTGGGCATTGACACAAATTTTCTATTCATAACCTTGTAATTCGATTCTAATATAGATTTAATTCGATTCAATTGCTATTTTTTCCCAGTTGTTTAATAACTTTCCCACACTGGTTTGGCTGGCACAAACTGGTTTGGCTTCGTTTGCACTCCAAAGCACCGTGTCTTCTATTGAATTGCATCCAGGAGGGCTGCATTACAATATTGCACTACTGTCAGCGCCCCACTGCTCAAACCTCAATATTGCAGGCCCTTAAAATAGGTCATATGACACCAAAAGACTATTCAAAAACAAAAATATTTGTCAATTTGTTATTGTCGACGTTGTCGTAGGGCTGGGTGATATGGACAAAAAAAAACTACTGGTTTTAAACTACTCTTTATTGTCAGAACATATGACAAACACTTGCCAAACAGGTGACCATTTCACAAATCTGAGATAGAACATTCAAACATTTGTCATTTTTCCTAAAAATAAATATCGTAATAGAAAATTTTATTTCTGCATGTGCTAATGGGGGATATTGTTTAAAGTCTTCAAACAGGGTTGTGCTGCCTGACTTTGATGGCACGTATCTTCAGCACAGTTTCCAGTGCAGGCTGCAATATTAATATTACATGTTTTGTCTCGAAACGCATATTTGACAGTGAGATGACAGTAGTATTAGCTTGAGTTAGGATGCAGATTTACTATGTTAAATTTATGTTCATTAGCAAAAACAGTATCATCCGTTTAAAAAAAATGTAATTACCTCAATTTTATATGGTAAAATTTAATATTCTGACTGTTTGAATTTTATTAAAATTAACCATTGGTCATCCAGTATCATACATTTAGATCATGATAACCACATATAAAACCAGGCATAGCCTATAGCACCTCACTATCATGGCAAAATGTAACTTTATGGTTTCTATGGTATTCGTATGAAAAACAGTTGCCTAAATACATTATAAATGAAATACTTTAATTATATTCCATTAGTCCTTAATTGTCTAATTTGTCTACATTAATAATATAATACAATTCAATATGTATATCCCACATTTCATGGTGCAGTTAATATCACTAGGCGAACGTTACAGTAAATCCATGGTAAATTATGGGAATTTGTAGACGGAAAGGGATTCTGACTGTATCGTTGCGCAGTGTTTCTCCTGTTTGTCAGTGCTGTTTCATCTGCCTTTAAACTGGTTTAAATCACTGAGACATTTGTGTTCTTCGCTGGATTCAAGTGCTTCTCATGGATCTCCTGACCGATCAGAGTAAACAAATCTGCTCTAGTGAGCTGGCGCTGCGCTGCCGTTTGGACTTTGAGCCGAGCGGATAAATGTTCTGTGTGGCGCGCGGTTCAAATGAGTTTCGTTCCGCTTTTGGCACATAAACATTATCGAATATTTATCGAACTCTTGATATCGTTTTATTGAGAAAAAAAATATCGCAATAATTATCGTTATTGTCTTCTTATTGCCCAGCCCTACGTTGTCGATAATGTCCACTAATCGTTTCAGCCCTACATTACACAAAATGTTTTTACAAATGATCCATCTAGAAATAGAAAGTCCCATGATCATATGGCTACAATTTAGGCTATCTGCTAAAACTGATTCAGCCACGAATACTTTTTCCATCTCTATTTGACTGCAATGAGAATTCATAAAACATTCAAATACCTTTCTGTAGGCCCAATTCAATTGTTTTGATCACAAATCATCACACCAAACTCGTAAAGCTATGCTTAAAGGGTAAGTTCGGCGTTTTACAAGTAAAGCCCTGTTTTAAGATCGTTTCTGATGAAATCGAACGGTTAAGATTAAAATTTGGACACATGCTACTGTCCCGAGAATTTTAGGTTTTTGTGTTAGCACCCCCAGTTGTGTTAGCAACTGGCCAAAATAATGATTATGAATACAACAAATATAGCAAGGAGACATTTTAATAGTTTATTAATAAACAAGTGTTTTCAGTCAGTGTCAGCCAAAGATGAAGTTGACGATGCTGACTCGCGATCTTCAGTGAGCGCGCGCCAGAGAGAAATGCACATTTCATACGATTACATGAGTCTGTCTGTCTTTCGTTTTGAATTGTTCTGTTTAAAAGAGACATTAGACATTTCAATATAGATATATTTCAATTCTCAGGTCTATACGCTGAGTTTCGGTTCATGAGACGAGCTCCAGTTCACCCGCAGGCGCCTCCGTGTCGAGATTATCTATCGTCTGCTAAATTTACTTCTTATAAATTAAATCCAGGCAAATGGCTGATGAAACATTGATTAAAATTAAGATACAATTAATACAAAACGAAATTCACTTTGAAACGAAAGGTTTTGTGCTTTCTGTTTGATGTCTATGTGAAAGTTTCAAAGCATTAGTGCCGCTTTCAGAGCGCTCACGTCCGTAGTGCTGAACTGTCGCGTCTGTAACATTGTTTTTTCCTCATAAATGCAAACACGAAAAATAAAATAAAATAAAATAAAATGAATATTTTATGTAGCTTGTGGAGACTGAGAGCCAACCCTTCTTCATCCGGTGGGTAGTAGCCTACTTGTGATTTGCGCAGTGTAATTCACAGAATTTATTTCTCTGCTACAAGCCTCTGTCACGTATTGTGTGAGCTTGTGACTATTGCAAGCGCGCAGCTGAGAAGTCCTGATTATATTGTCTGCTATATTTAGGCCTTCTTCTTATTTATTAAGGCAATTGGTTGATGAAACATTGATTAAAATGCGTGGCGCGAGCGATCTCCGACAGTAAACTGATTCTGCTTTGTCTAGGGTAAACAGCTGTTGCGACGCGAGCAGTAACGGCCGCGTCCGGTGTAGACACAGTGTTAAAGCTCATTCTGCCTGATAACGCTACGTTACAACATCAAGCAATATTCCAAAAATGTATATAATTATAACACTTTATATAGGGCCATTTTGCATTAAGAGTAGCCTAGTTTCACGTTTAGTACATTTTGCTTACTAATTATTTAAAATAGTATAAAAGTACTGTACATATGTAATTAAAAACGTTTTCATTATGATATTATTCATTTTACTTTAGTAAAAAGATCTGAGTTCTTCCTCCACTGGTAGAGATTAGAGGAATTAAGAGTAAAAATAGAAGATAATAAGGTTTTGTCAGTGACACTTTTTATATATTTATTGATACAAGTTATGACTAAATTAAAAGACAAAGTCGTCGTTAGTGAAGATTATGCAACAGTATTTAGAATATAATATAATATAATATAACATGCAATGCAAACTAGTTTGGTTACAGCTCAGCTGTATAATTCTCATTCTATCATTCCCCCTGCCTCCATTACATATCTGTGTCACACAAGTGTTTGATTACCACATTTGAGTGATCATTGCAAAACGTGTTTATAAAATATATTTATTCTGTTTATAGCTGCAAAACGTGTTTATAAAATATATTTATTCTGTTTATAGCTACTGTGTAAAGTACCCATCAAAAGTTTGTACACACCAATAGGAAAGTGTCCAAACTTTTGACTGGTATACTGTACTATAATACACATAAATAATATTGCTACTGTATTATAATATACACATAAATAATATCGGCCGATATATCGGTATCGGGCTTTTTTTACTCCCTAATATCGGTATCGGCATCGGCCCCCAAAAATCCATATCGGTCGGGCTCTAATTAGAACAATCATTCATATAAACGCATTACACTTTAGTTTACAAAGACGTGAAACTCACCGAGTGGTCTGTGGTATTCACTGATATGCTCACGCAAAAATCGCTGCAAAAGATGCTTTCCAACAGGTGTTTTACCATTCGTTGTAAAACTGTGGACCTATTTTTCCAACGCCTCACAACCGGACATTCTTCCAAAAACTACGATAAAACCTGTTGGAAAGCATCTTTTGCAGCGATTTTTGCGTGAGCATATCAGTGAACACCCCAGACCACTCGGTGAGTTTCACGTCATTGTAAGCTAAAGTTTAATGCGTTTATATGAATGATTGTTCCAATGCACCTATGAAACCATTGTATAGGTGGGGGGGGCTGTTCTTACCCTTTAAGAACAGCTTATTCCTTAAGAAGAGGACATCACATGGAGAATTAAGCATCTTAAATGTGTCCTGTTAAGCACCTAGTTAAATGGTAACATCTTGGCACAAAATGCATATGCATGCTAATGCAGATGTTCAAGACTTAAGATATGAGCAAACTCAATCATGGAAATCTCTGAAAGTCCCTTTATAAGAATTAACATGATGACTAACATTACATTATATGACGTTGCCACACTTTGCTCCAAAATTTAGGAAGGAAGTAAAAGTCGAGACTTAAGGCTTTGTATGTGCATTTTAGTACTATATAGCCTAAATATAGAGATTTTACACTGAATACACATGGTAACTGAATGTTCAAGGCTAGCTATATAAACCCTAAATACCTGACCTGATTTTTTGGTCTTGAACATGGGAATAATAACTAAAACCAGTCACCTGGAATAGACCATAGGCTTTTTATGCGCATATATATATATATATATATATATATATATATATATATATATATATATATATATATATATATATATATATATATATATATATATATATATAATACTCCAATAAACCTCCACGCTAACTTAAAGTGTTTAATGTGATATTATAAAATGTAGGCCTAGATTTCCAGGCACCTGCCAAGACCCCTTAGCCTAAATCTTAAGACCAGATCCCTAACAAGACCCCATCCACTGAGTTATGTTCATTTAATCTCTTAAATTCTTAACAGCTCTGTACAGGCACCTATATCTGATCATGTGAACAAACTTATGGGCTGTTATTACCAAATGTGAAGACTTATTTGATTAAGACTGAGCAAGTTACGTGATTAAATGCCAACCTGTATTTGACTAATTCTTGTTTAATGCTGGTCTGTAAAGTGACTTTAAGACTGTTCATAGTAAAATAATACATGCAAAATGTTCAACTTTCAGAAAGAATCAATCAGTTGACAATTTCTCAACTTATTGTGTTAGCAGCATGTATTACTATTATCTAAGGGCACACTTGGGTTGTACCAAAACATATGAGTAGTTAGAAATATCCATTGAAAAGGATTCCCATTCACCTCAACAATGTGAAAGGACACAATCTGCTATATTTGTTAATAAGTAGGCCTACTTATTTCTGCAGCCATGTTGATTTGAGCCATTCACCTGAACCTAAATTCCACTAACTCTACAGCTGCGTAAATGCAGTCGCGACACAACAACATTAACTGGCACCTGAAGAATGCACACAGTCTCAAGCCCTTAAGCTCATCTGAAATGCCAAACTCCTCACCATAAATGTATACAAATGTCAGCAGCAACAGTCAACAAAATGAGCAGTCAAGTCGGACTTCTCACACTGGACCAACAATTTACATAAGTCAAAGCAAATATCACTCATCTACTGTTGTCAATGAAGTGGAGGATGTATTTGAAATACTGCTTCTTATGAAAGACGCATGTTATGAATAAGTACGTTAGGAATAAGTAATTAATTACATTTCACCAAAAATCTGTCTTTCTATCCATCTTTACTGACATATTTGACAGATATTTTTGAATGGCCATCAATAAAGAAAGATGCTGTAACTAGCATCTGGCTGCAAAGACTCTCAGGCAGAACTGAATTCCATCAAAAGTTGCAATACTACTAAATCACAATAATCTATTTCTATTAAGGAGTCTGGTAGGTGCATTTACTAATACTTCACCTCAAACAATAGGCTACATTGTATACTGTATCCTCAGAGTCTCCACTGATAAAAACTACACTCCTTTTATGATAAAAATAAATAAATAAATAAATTGCATGACCACTCAGCTAGGTATAAAAAAATAAACAGGATTTGTAAATACACAGTGTCCTTAAGAAATTAACACATTTTATGGAGTAATTTTGGATTAAAGATTTTAGATTTCCCTTTCCACATTTTGAACTGGTTTAGCATCTGTCTTTTTAGAAGCAGAGGCACTGTAGATCCACAAACAGCAGTTTTTGTGGTTAGGCACAGTTAAACAGAGGAAGGTTTCTGCAGGTGTGCACTGGCAGAACAGGAAAACAGCATCACCATGTCACTGTAGCAGTGCCACCATTTGTCCAATCATTGTCACATTTCCAGCATTAAAATGTAAAGATAAGTATCTTGTTAATGCTAGTCCTACATCAAGCTATATTTAAATGACTGTCTGTGTCTATTGGAGTAACACCCTTCTAAAACCCTATTGCAAAACAAACAGTGCTTGACTTGATTTATGTAGGCTAAAATATAAATAAAGTCAACTTATCAGAAGAAAAAAAGCTGGTCTTTTCAACTGGTCTTCCAGCCTCGCCAGGTTTTCGAAGGGATTTGGACACTTGTCAGCTAGTCAGGTTAGACTGACTGGGATCTGCCAAATACTCAAAACATGTTGCACTGTCTGGGCCCAGAAAATGTGCAAAGAAACTGTAATGAAACAATCTGCATTATAACACCACATTCAAAACGCAACCCAAGTTTAATTGGCCATTTTAATTTGACACTGTCAACTGTAATTGATGGATAAATTAAGCATATGTGCACAGACACCTCAACAAAAAAAGAGAGAAAAAAAAGATTAAATCTGCAGTCTAAGGAAAACCAGCAGAACTGGACCATTTGTTTTTTATAAATAAACCAACCAGCACGAGACAATCTTGAGGACTACAACACCCTTCACTTCTTCACATGACTGATCCGAAAGCCCAAACATAACGTTACCATTAAACCCCACACTTCCTCTTCACGGCGCAATAAATCTTAATCAATGCCGTGAACAAATGTCGATCTTATTAACAGTATTCGCAATAAACACGTGTATCTAAAGCAGGGAAATACAGTTAGTGGAGCAGCAAGTTTAAAAAGCGCAATCGCCGGAAATATGGTCAATCTAAATAGCAGCTGCTAGCACTGCTAACGCCGAAAGCTATAAAATCAATAATAAGTCAAAACATTTTCACGGTTTTATCGTAATACCCTGCTCTCATTGACCCTTCTGAAGCTGCTCGGGTCCATGTTGTGGGAGTGTATGAAAACAAAGCGGGTTTTATATAGTTTACCTCACTCGAGTGCCGTGTGCATCTCCTCTCCGCTCGGTACTAAACACTCACGCTGCGCACAGCACAAAACTCAGACCCCACTGCGGAAACGCCATTCTCAAAGACAATTACGTACTTACTTGTTACGTTCTTAAACCCGCCTCCATTGACCCGCCTCCACATTTCGAGAAATGTGTAACGCACTTTACGCAACGTGGAACGCGCTCTATGACGTGTGCTTCCGCCACCAGACAGTCTGAGGCCAGTCTGAGCGCGTGGCGGAAGCGGGCGTCACAAAAGTCGTTTATATCAAAGACTTTATGACTTTGGTAATATAGCAAAAATAATTGAGTCAAAGCCGCGGGACATTCTCACATTGGGAAAATCTTTCAATATGTCATGTCATGTAATTATGGCTGTCTGAGTTAAAGTCCACTCCAGTCAATGTTATGTTTTCTATTGAAATGATATTAGCTATTAGCTTGTTTTTAAGCTGATCCTGTAAAAAATATCTAGGCTACTTAGGCTACTAAGAAGTAATATAAAATTCATTCTGTTCCTCACACAAAGCTATATTTTAGATTGTGATAATATTTCACAATATTAGCATACTGTTTTTGCTGTTTAAAGACTAACTTTTCAATGGTATTATTAATTCTGCATTATTTAGAGATCAATATTAATGTATTTAGGGATGAATTTTATATATTTTCAGCTTGAAGAAGCATGTTGCCATAAATTCAAATCACACAATTCTGCACCTCAGGTCTCTGGGTTAAAAAAGTAATTATACTAACAGGCTTTGTTGATTATTTTAGAACTTATGATAACATAACATGTTTTTACAGCCTCAGATCAAACATAGCCCTCAGTAAACTCATAAAGCAAATTATCATTTCCCATTAATGCACTATGAAGTGCTGGAGTTGTGGTGCATCAACAGAAATCAGCCAGAGTTGCAGTCTTTGCATGCTGAAATATCATTAACAAGAAGTGCTGAGCCTGAAGATATTCTGAGAATATTAGATTCTAAAATGTTGCATTGTTCTTAAAACTTATGGATAATTTTCTGTCTGTCTGTCTGTCTGTCTCTATCTATCTATCTGTCTGTCTGTCTGTCCGTCCATCCGTGTATATATATATATAGATATATATATATATATATATATATATATATATATATATATATATTCACATTTGTATACATATTATTATCATCACATATTATTATATTATTATTTCAAAGCATCTTTACAGAAAATGTATGTGTCTACTACATTACAATTTAAAGTGATCTGTTATTAGAGGTGATGTCCTATGTCCAATTTCAGAAAAGTACTTATACAAATCACACAGTTAGCTAACGATGTATTAATTTAAGGCAGAAACAATTAGCATAAGGCAACATGTTAACAAATGTTTAGGATATATAGAACATTTGTAGCATTGGTGCATGTTGATTCAGAGTTTGCGTCATCTGAAGTCCTTGCAGGAGTTGGCGAAATCTTCATAAGAGGCTGGTTCCAAACTGGAGCTGACCTACTCTCTAGTTAAGGCAATTCCAGACCCAAATGTGAAAACGCTCTCCCTCCTTTAGACTCAGATCTATCATCTATCTATCATGCACAAGGTTTAACGATGCAGTTGGATCATCCATCTTGGATTCTGGTGTTGAATTCAGGTCTCATGAGGATTTTCATTCTTGTGTGTTAGACACAATCTCCTAAAATAGGGTGATATGAGCTAAATTGGGCCACTTTTTGGTAAATCGTTTGGAACAATAATACAATACCATATATGCCTTTCCCATGTGTTTTTATGATTAATAATGACTGTTTTTGATAATTTTGTGTTGAAATTATGTAATAAAATATAATTATTTAGGCCCTACATTTCTTGAAACATCAGCTGTGCCAACTTTTTTTGCATGACGGTTTCAGGTAAAATAGGCCAGTCAAACTGCAAAGGGAAATAGTAGGCTAATTTATCCTCAATTTTAAATTTAAAACAGAATTGCTTATACAGCCACATGACATTTAAACTGCATTAAACAAACGTATTCATATGCGCCATTAAACACACACACACACACACACACACACACACACACACACACACACACACACACACACACACACACACACACACACACACACACACACACACACACACACACACACACACACACACACACACACACACACACACACACACACACAGAGATGATGGCCCATTTTAGCTGAAACCATGTGGCCCATTTTACCTTAATGGGTTAAGCTAATTGAGCCACCAAGAAAAACATCACTTTTTCAAAAAATATGTTCATACACCAAACTAACAACATTATTTCTGATTTATGCCATCAAGACAGATATTATGCATATTTTTTTATGTGCATGTTTTTTTTTATTTTAGATTTATCATCCTTATAATAGTTTAGTTAGATTTGGTATGCCAGGCTACTTACCATGAAGCTTTCTGGTGTAGTCTTGATTTGAATGATTCCCCGCCCACCATATCAACCATAAACTAATCAAATCACCTGTTACTTGTCAAGCACAGTTATGAAAACAGTTTGAAATCATTTGCAGTCATTGGCTCTAAATTCCAGAGGAGCTGGGACCCCCAAACCTTAAATGGACCATTTTACCTGATGGCCCATTTTACCTGATATCCCCCAATGTGAAGGCGCAACAGCTTTTGCATCCCTTTGAAGAAATGACGGAACTGTGCTTTTGTGATCAGCCAAGACTGTGACAGCGAACATCATGCAGCATTCTGAAGACAAAAGGATTTATTCCGTAATGGATGCCACTCTTGTGGGAACAGCTAGAGCACCTTTGAGTGGTGTGAAAAATGAGAATATGTAAAGCTTAACTAATGCAACTTGAAAAACATGAAGAATCTTTATGGAATTGTACTGACAGAATCCTCTTTGATTTGTAACACCTTCCAGTGTGTTAGATCTGTCCAAAAGACATCTTCTCAGAAAGCCATAGGACCAGTCTGTCTGTTTATCTATCTATCTATCTATCTATCTATCTATCTATCTATCTATCTATCTATCTATCTATCTATCTATCTATCTATCTATCTATCTATCTATCTATCTATCTATCTATCTATCTATCTATCTATCTATCTATCTATCTATCTATCTATCTATCTATCTATCTATCTATCTATCTATCTATCTATCTGTCTTTACAACATGTATCATGCATATCCTGCAAATACAGCACCCATATATAGTTTCTTATCCCTGGCACAGTGAACAGAAGAGGATTCTGCAAATTTATAGAGAATAACATTGAGATGGGTACTGTTACAATAAAACACAGGTCTATTCTTAACCTCCGTGAATCCCTGCCTATATATGCATTTGAACCATGGCAGCTAAGCTGGCTTTTGATTCCTGACGATCTTGTCATCAGTTATATTCTGAGAATACATTCTGCATTAGAGATCTTAGGCTCTGGACTAACACAGCCTCGTCAAATCCCATGTTTCTCTGAAATCCTTACAGCGCAAAAGAAATATGTTAAAGAGAAACTGGTGAGAAATAACTGGTAAGGAGGAACAGGATCAAAGTCAGTGATGCTCAGTTCATGAAGCTGAGGAAAGTTTCAGAGTTTACCAGGGAAAACTTTTTTTTTGGAGTTTAGGAGGTATTATACTCTGCAAATAAACCCCGGTGTTTCAAACAGTCAGTAAGAATGTGTTGCCAGCTGGCATTAATCCAGGTCATCTCAGAGAATCAGGTGACACGGCTGCTCATAGCAATGGATAGTCGGCATCAAGATGACACACTTCACATATTAATCACCTGTCAGTCCCGGACTTTCGTTGACAAGCAAGAGTCATCTGAGAAATATGAAATGGTGCCTTTGCTTCGCTTCACTTTACTGTAAGACACCTGCAACACACTCCTTTCCTCTGGAGATCACATAGAATTATTGATGAGAGCTGCCACTCAGCTGCAGTATGTGTCTCAGGTGTCATTTTTCATTTCTCTCTGCATTCAGCAAAACAAACCACAGGCCTTGAATATCTTCCAATGAAAATCTCATTAACTTTCCTTTGAATAAACAAGGGAATGGATTTAGGTTTTAGTTTTTAAAATGACTTTCAAAGATGAATTTGGATATTTGATGCTTTTTTAAAAAAGTCTTCTGTAGAGAATGCTTGAAAAAGAGTGCAAAAAAGAAAATTATTACCATAGGACTTTACATGTAAATGCAAATCTGATATCATGAAATCAATAATTTTATTCTATTGAACACCATAATGCGTATGGTGGGTAGAAAAAAGATGTTTCAACTTAATCAAAAGTAAATATTTCCCAGATAATATTTAGACATAGGCCTAATATTTTTTATATTTTATATAGATTGAATATTCAATACTACACAAAAGTTTGGAGTATCATATGCTCACTAAGGCTGCATTTATTTGATAACAAATACAGTAAAATTGTGAAATATTATTACGATTTGAAATAACTGTTTTCTATTTTAATGTATTCTAAAATTTAATCTAATCCTGTGCTGGTAACGTTGAATATTCGGCATCATTACTCCCGTCTTCAGTGTCACATGATCATTCAGAAATCATTCTAATGTGCTGATTTGGTGCTCATAGGCCTGTCTGTAGCCTAAAAGAGGCCTAGAAATAGGGTTAGAAGTGGGGCACTACCTACTTTTTTATATTTAACATCAGAAATATATAGAGATTCCTTAGGAAAAAGTTCTCCGCACACAACCTTGCCGTTTTTGAGAAAAATTATGCTAAAGGTGCCCATTTTGAAAAAAAGGGAAAACATAGGGAATTTTTCACTTTCAAACATGTTTATCATATAAACCCAAAACTGCCGAATTACCACTTGAAGTACAAAATAAACCAGTTTGAAATTTGTGATATACCTGAAGTTGCTATCTAGGCACAGTAAACATGATAAGATTATCAAGAAAACTTCTACTGTAGCATTAACACCCCAATTACTTCTCATTATGTTGTTCCAATTCAAAGGCTATTACCTTTGAGGTAAAAAGGTATTATTATTTGAGGTAAAATCTGAATAACAGATAGAATTAAGCCAAAATATAATATATATAAAAAAACACTTTTCAAAATAACACATTTATTGGTGAATAGTCAATTTGCATACACGAGCAGTAACTGCACTACATGTACACTGTAAAAAATATTACATGCCATCTACTTAAAAAAAATGGTAACAATATTACACGTATTATATTTGAGTAGATTTTAAGGTTTGTTTTTTTAGTGAAATCTACCCGAATAAATTAAGTAAAATTTCCTAAATTATTTAGTCAATGATGAATTTAATATTATAAGTGGAATGTGCTTTTTTAATTTAATTTGTCTCACAAATAAATCAAGCAGAATTTACTCATTTGTATTAATGAAATTTACTTAATTATAACATTTACTGCCTTTTTCAGGTTGAGATAATAATGAATACATAATGCACTTTTTGTTATTCTGTATTTTTTGCACAAATAAAACAAATCTATATAAAATGTAAGACAGCAGTTTTAAGATATGAAAAATAAAAGCAAAAAATGCTAACATTTTCCATGTCATTGAGAAAGATAATTTTGTTAAAAACATGTGCATACAAATTTCTCTTGGAAAAGTCACATTCTTGACTAAAACTTGTGAATAACTTGTAGCAAAACATAAAATAATTTGTACTTGCTGAAAGCTTTTATGTAGAACATTATTAAACCTTCATCAATCAATGCAGTTTTTTTTCAGCAGAACTTGGTCATAATGCATTGTCTCAATCTAAGTCATGAGTTTGTTTTCAAGTGTTATAATTTCGGGGAAAACATGCAAACATCCAGTTCCAAGAAGAGCTTCTGAAAGGCCTCAAAAGTGTGCCTCAGTTCTTTCGGGTAGGTGAGGTTTAGTGCATACGTGAGTCCAAGAAGAACAGCACAGGCTCTTGCTAGATTTTCAAAGCCATGCCATGACTTGCATCCCCACCAAGATGATGCTGAAATCCTCCTGATAATCCCTCTTGCAGATGGCAATTTTCATTATGCTGCAGGATATCTCCGTTGCCACACTATAAAACAAACATTAAAGAAGTATTTTTATCTTGTCTGTCTATTAAAAGTCTGTCCATAATTAAAAAGTCGATTTGTGTACGGTTGTAAAAAAATTCTTATAGCAGCTTAAAATGCAAAGACCACTACAAGTAAACCATTATAGTTTATTTTCTTTGTAATCACTGAAACATAAAAATATTATGTTTCAGTGGACCACAAAGACAAAGAGTTTCACAATAACATAAGTAAAGTTTCACCAATGACAGAGGGTGTATTCAGGAAAAAAAAAAAATATAAATGTAAAATTACATTTGGTGACACTATTGTAGTGTGTATTAAATTATATTTAATAATATATTTAAAAATATTTAACACAAAATAGATTTTTGTCAGACACTATATGAAAAAAGGTAACACTTTATTTCGATGGTCCACTATAGACATTCTACTAACTGTAAGTAACTACATGTCATCTAACTCACATTATTAGTAAACTGCAAGGTTAGGTTTAATGGATTAAGTTAGCATGTAGTTGCAGTTACTTATAGTCAGTATAGAATGTCTAAAGTGGACCATCAAAATAAAGTGTTACCTTTTTTCATATAGTGGCTGACAAAAATATATTTTGTGTTAAATATTTTCACATTAGCTCTATATAATTTAATGGAAAAAGATTATTGTTTAAGTTGCATTTCTATTTTTATAAATACATAAATAATAAAAACAATGTACAAATATATTTCTCAAAACACCATAAATATATAGAATAATTCTAGTCACTTACATTGTACTCTTGGATGAGGTCAACAACCTCTTTTTCGCCCGATAACAGATCAAGCAACGGAGGACAACGTCTCTCATCATGTCGATGTTTTTATCGGGATTCTGATGTGACAAAAGTTTGTAAATAAGCATCACCCAAAAATAATGAAAAAATATTAATATGTTATGAAAGTTTATGTTTATTTATATGTTTATTTTTGGTGGAAACCGTGATACTTTTCCTTGATGAATAGTAAGTTCAAAACAACATCATTTATTTGAAATGAGAATATTTTGCAACCATCTAAAGTCTTTACTGTCACTTTTGATCAATTTAATGCATGCATTTTTTTTAAATCTTACAGACTGCACAATTTTGAATGTTAGTGTATATTTTCTATTTAATTTTCACAGTGTAAATAGGTCTTTTAAATATAAATATCTATCAGTGTTGTGTTATTGCTGTACTTTTTAAAAACAAAATTTATTTTGAATATAATGCTTATTTTATTGTCATTTGTTCATGGTCCACCCAATTCTATTTATGATTACATCTCACTACCATCTAAGTAGTTTTGCAGCCAATTAACTAGTGTCATTAAAACTCACAAAAAAACAAAACACTTATCCATTACTGATTTTGCACCTGCTATAACTTGAAGCAGTGTTCTTATGTTCAAAACCCTAATCAAACACTTAAGTCAACACTTTACATACTGAGCCTGCAGCGCAAACATATAACGCAGTTACTGTGCCAGCAGAATTACCACCACATTGTTCACTAATTAAGCATGTTTGTCTCGCTGCATATGGCGAAGCCCACATCACACGGGGTTATCCTCAGTTCAAAACCTCTCCTTGGGTTGAACACACCAGTTTTATAGTTTGATGGATACAGATTCTATTACCTCAAATCATTACCATAATTTTCCCCAGCCACATACACCATTTGTTATAAAAACCACATTTCAGACAATTGCAAGGCATTTCTCACACCTAGCAAATCTGTTTTGCCACATGTATATGATCCATCAATGTAATTTGAAAGAGCACAAGTGCGTTTTGCTATGAGCGACAGGCAGTTATTGAATTAGAAGAGCATGGCTCATCTTCACCTGCCAACACAGCTGCTAATGGCCTTAAATCTGAGAAGAGCCATGCCAAGTTTTCTATCTGTGAATTCCTCTCTTACACTTAGTGATTATCTGCAAGATACTTTATGTTTATACGGTGTGCATCACACATGGGATGGCTGGATTGATACCTATAAAACTGATTGTCACATGAAAATGTTGTGTTTCTTTAATGTTAATGATTATTATTATTATTATTAATGAGTATATTTTTCGCCAAGAGCAGAATTGCTGAAAGACAAGCAATCACAGACAGCTGTCAGTCACGGCCTATTCAAACAGAGAAAATGGTGTAGCATTGGAGTATTTTACTTACTAATGTGGTGATACTGCAAAATAGTACTGAAAGACAATAAGTGTATCTTATTTTATATGGAATGGCCTATAATGAGATTCTCGAATGTTTCAAATGTCTTTCAATTCGAAGGAAGATACACTTTTTTGTTAAAATCAGTCAAATAAATAAATAAATATATAATTATTTGATGATGCACACATAAAGAATACAAGACCCATCAGAAAGGATTTTTTAATTGTATAAATTATTCAATCTCATATACACTGATTAAAGCTGTTAAAGTCCCTGTAAAGTCAAACTTAGGTATGTGTTCTGAGTTAATCACACCACAGAAAAATTTGTTATTAGCCACCCAGCCAAATTGAATGATAAAAAAGCCAGCAAGTACATAAAATAAGCAATCAAAATCTTGAAAAAATGAGCTCTCAAACGCTGGGGGCGTGTCCGCTGGCTGCGCTGAAACCACGCCCACTCACGGGAAAGCTTTTCGCCACACCAAAGAGTATAGAAGTTTCCCTTTCAAGGGAACTCGCGTTGCGTCGAGATTGACGCCATGGGGAACGCGTTGCGTTGTGATGTCTTGAAGCACATGTAAAATCAGTTCAATGGAGTGGCGGGTGTCTCCGGGGCTCTGGTCCCGCCGCTGCCGAGGCACGGCGTCGATTGCAGTCCTGGGGTTCGCAAATGGATTGTTCAGCGGGGTTTGAGGCGGGCTCTGCCCTATCTCAACCTTCACCTGATCGATCCAGTGCCTCTTCTCTGGGTTTGGAAGCACGCGCTGCGGTTCCTTCCACCCCGGTTGAGGCACCAATACTACAACTATCCAGTTCTGAGGAATTGGATGTTATTAGTATTGATGCTTAGTCTGAGATTTCGCCACCTCAGTCTCATGCGTTTGAAGAGCTTTTAGAGGTTGTGACTAGAGCAGTTGAAAGACTGAATATTGAGTGGCCATCTGATAAGCAGGACGTTCATTTTAAAAGTAAGCTTGATGAACGTTTTCTGCCGTCTGCCGCCTACCGAGGTGTCGAGATCGTGGGAGAAACCGGTCTCATATAGAGTTTATGCACAAACATCTCATTATTCCTCTGTACACAATTATAAAGACCATGGTTATGGAGAAATGCCGAAGGTAGAAGAGACACTTGCGAGTTATCTCTCTCCAGCAACGGCATCTTCTCTTAAGGTTCCGATGTTACCCACTAAGCCCGTCTGAGTCACCTCCTCTCTGGTGGGCAAAGCATATTCCGCTGCTGGTCAAGCTGCAGCATGTTTACATACAATGTCATTACTGCAGGCATATCAAGCGGAATTATTGGGTGATTTAGATGGGGGGGGGGGGGGGGGGGGGGGTGTTGGACCTGATGTTGTATGTTAGTTACGTAGAGCCACAGATTTGTCTCTCAGGGCCACCAAGGAGACGGCTAAATCCATCGGCCGCTCTATGGCAGCCTTGGTGGCCACTGAGAGGCATCTGTGGCTCAACCTCAGTAATATTACAGAAAAGGAGAAGAATTTGCTTATGGATGCGCCTGTTTCTACTTCAGGGCTATTTGGTAATGCCGTTAATACTGTTGTAGAAAAATTCCAAGAATCCTCTAAACAGGCAGCTGCCTTCCAAAAACTCCTCCCCCGCCGTTCTTATCAGCAGGCTGCTGAGCGGAAGCAGCCTCACTCATCTAAAGCAGGCTCTTCACATTGTGCCACTCAAAAACAGAGCGTTTCCTCCCGTGCTCCGCCGCAAAAACCACGGGGACACGGAGGGCGCTCTCAAACCCAGCAGCCTTCAAGGGGTAGAACGGATCTGCGGACCGTTATATATCGCCAAGAAGGCTGCGGCGAAAAAGCCCTGAAGCTCGAGAGCTCAGGACAATTACCTCTTTTCCACCAAAAAAGAACGGGTTCGGAACTGGTGCTGGTTCAAAGTTGGTTCGGAGTTGGTTCAACTTGCGAACCTCCTCAGAACCTGTTTGTTTTTCCACTTCTAGAGCGCCCAGCGAACGACGTCGTTACGTCACTGTGTACGTCGCTTTACGTCTCAGCTAGAAACGCTTGCAAGTACAACATTACTTTGGGATTATCTCTAACTCGTGAACCAAGAAGGCTTTAAAAACAATTGAAATATGTAATCTTTTCTGATTAGTTATGTACACCTGTCTTGTCTTTTTTTTTTCTCCGTTTATTTGTTCTATTTTGTGACTGTTTTCTTCTTTGCTTACATAATGTTTTCAATAAAAAAAATAAAAAAAAAGCTAGAAACGCTTGCGCCAACTTCAAGCATAACAATTACAATGGCGGACTACATCGTGTTTCTGCAAATGTTTCTCCTGGCTTTGCGGTCAGAAAAGATGTTTAGGACACATCTAAACCCGCCCCCAGCCCCCGACGTAAGCATGACGTGGTAAAAGAACGGTTCTCTGGTTCTAGTCCAGCAAAGAGTTGGTGCCGCTTTGGAACCAGTTTTCCTGGCCGAGAACCGGTTCTTTGGCTGTCGAAACACAAAGAACTGGTTCGCGCGCAGGCACCGGCTCCGAACCGGCTCTCAAAACGCTTTGGTGGAAAAGGGGTAAGAGAGGGTAGTCCCCCCCGAAGTAGTGCGGTCATCACGTCTTTTTGCGGTGCCCGTCTCTCTTATGGAGGATGTTTGGCCGAGCACAAGTGGATCTTTTTGCGTCTCGAGAGACGTCTCACTGTCCACTCTTGTTTTCCAGAACTGTGGAACCTGTGGGCTTGGCCTCTGAGGGGGCCCAGCTCATAGAGTCAGGTCTCTCAACTGAGGTTGTTGAGACCATTCTACAATCCAGAGCTCCCTCCACGAGGAAACTTTATGCACTGAAGTGGAAAGTTTTCACTTCCTGGTGTAGTGACCGTCAGCTGGACCCAGTTAACTGCCCAATTGGTACAGTGCCGGAGTTCCTGCAAGAGCAGTTCACTGCAGGTCTAACCCCATCCACTTTAAAAGTTTATGTGGCGGCCATAGGTGCCTACCACATTCCTTTGGGTGGAATGTCTATAGGGAAAGACCCTTTGGTATCTCGTTTCCTCCGTGGCACGTTGAGGCTGAGGCCTGCAGCTCGTTCTAGGGTACCCACTTGGGATTTGGCCTTTGCTCTGCAAGGTCTCTCCATGGCTCCCTTTGAACCTATAGAGGAGGTTCCTGAGAAGTTTTTAACATTGAAAGCTCTGTTCCTCCTCGCCATTTCTTCTCTTAAGAGGATAGGGGATTTACAGGCTTTGTCGGTGTCTCCTTCATGCTTAGAGTTTGCACCTGGTATGGTCAAGGCATTTCTTTATCCAAGACCAGGTTATATCCCTAAGTTCCCCACTAATGTGGTCAGGCCTATCATTCTGCAGGCCTTCTGTCCTCCTCCTTTTCAGAATGCGGACCAGGAAAGAAATAATTTGCTTTGCCCAGTTCGGGCATTAGATGCCTATGTCCACAGAGCTGCCCTGTGGTGTAAAACTGATCAATTGTTTGTGTGTTTTGGGAGCCCTAGGAAAGGGTCCCCTGCATCTAAGCAAAGAATGAGCAAGTGGGTGGTTGAGGCCATTTCACTTGCTTATGAGGCGGCCGGACAGCCCTCTCCTTTGGCTGTCCGGTCTCACTCTACTAGGAGTATGGCAGCCTCCAAGGCCCTTATATCAGGAGTTTCCATTCAGGACGTTTGTGATGCGGCAGGCTGGTCCTCACCGCACACCTTCGTCAGATTTTACTCTCTGGACCTGGACTCTACACCGGGGTCTCAGGTTTTGTCCTCTTAGTGCTGCTCACTCGATTTCACACAAGTCAGACATTTCGTAGCTATGGTGGCGTTGGTATAGACGTTCCCCATGGCGTCAATCTCGACGCAACGCGAGTTCTCTTGAAAGGGAACGCCTCGGTTACGACTGTAACCTCGGTTCCCTGAAGAGGGAACGAGCGTTGCGTCGCCTTGCCATATCTCCTTCATGCCTGTCAGCGACTACTTCAGACTTTACGAAGCTGTCGCTCTCTGTTTTCAAGCAGGCTTTATAGCTTCCTGGTACGTGACGTCACTCGCATCTGACGTTCCGCCACACCATTGGACTGATTTTACATGTGCTTCAAGACATCATAACGCAACGCGTTCCCCATGGCGTCAATCTCGATGCAACGCTCGTTCCCTCTTCAGGGAACCGAGGTTACAGTCGTAACCAAGGCGACTTCTATACTCAGGGGTGCACATAACTGGTACACAGGTACGCATGCGCGACAAAAATCAGGAATGCGTAATCCCACTTGTGTTACTACGCACCTTTGCGCACTTAAAGTGTAACTGTCGCCAAAATGCAACCTAGGGTCTTTTTGTTAATCTATCCGAGGCAAACTTTCGTTTAAAGCAGTGCTCAGTAAGACTGGCAATTTCTTTGCTGTTTTCTCGCAGGTTTCTCAGTCGAGCTCCCCCTACAGTTTCGGAGTATACATATATATATATGATAAAACTGTCGTAAACTCGTTGTCAACACTCCCCCCTCACATCTCGCTCAGGCCATGTGCATTTGTTTTCAGAGAAGCCGGCAAACAAACGGAGCCATGTCCACTGAGGTATGTATGATTCTCAAAACAATATCATATAAATGTTGAGATAGTGGATATTTGTATAGTGGATATAGTGTATATTTTTATAGTGCTGCCAAACGTAATCAGTAACATTATGGCGAAAAACAATACTATAAGAAATATTTCCGCTATTTATTTATTTTTAGTTTAGCCTACAGCTACAGCTATTTAGATTATGCATTACCAAAATAAATGTGGGAGGCGCAAGATCTAAGGATCTTGACCAAGATAACCTTAGGAGGATGAAGGAGCTGCAGGAGCGACGCATGGCTGAAATGAAGGTTGGTTTATTACCAGACAAGAAAGTAATAATTCAGATACACTACATTTTGCAATAAACATTTTTCAATAAAAAACTTTTTTTTTTTAGGAAAAACTTCATTATCTAGAGATTGGACAAAAAGAAAAATTGCTTGAAAAGATTTTGAACAGGACCCCAGGAATTTTATTTGATGTAATATCATTAATGGAGGTACCCCCACATCCTGATCCAGTCCCAGACCCAGCGGCTCTCCACTGGTGCACTTGCCAAAATTGCAGGGAGATGGACACAGATATTGAAAGAGTGTGCTGTCGCCAATCCCTGCAACATTGCATTAGTCAGATGGCATACATGCAATATTACATTTTGGATGAAGGTGTGTTGCGGCTGGCTCGAGCTGCATGGAATGACATTTTTGCACTTTCGGACAACCCGGAGCTCGGACTCGAGCAGAGACAATTTCGACATGCGATCTATAGACAGTTTGTCTTGTGGCAGCATTGTCACCTGGGTGTGGGCAATAGGGTGGTTATACCAAGTTGCTGTGTGTGGAAGATCAGGGACACATTTCCTGATCCCAGGGCCCACTACAGTGGCTACAGGGTGCGCCGCTTAGAGTAAATATAATACTTTAGATTGATTATATTGCCATTATTGTAAATAGTTATCTTTTCAACCATTTTAAAAAAATATGTTTGCCTCAACTTTGTTGTGTTTCAGTTATTCAATTACACACTTTTTCTTATAAAATATATTTACTATAATAAATTACAAGAATCAAACATATAATTGCCAGTGCTGCTCGACATATTTTTATCTATACATTTCTGTATAGAAGATTGCAGTTCCGTTAGTCTTGTGGGTTTTCGGACACACTTTCCTCTCGCTATGTGTCCTCTTACAAGTTCGTGAGTGGGTGGTGGCTGTACTGAAGCAAGAAGACCCAGCCGTCTTGGGTCGTCAGGCCTAATTTAAACATTTCTGGGAAGGCCGGTACCACTTCTCAACCTCCTGGACAGAATGGCTCTCTGTATGTCTGGGATGTAGGAGTATTGTTTTTTTTCCTTCACTGTGTACACCCCCCAAGTCTTTGATTTTTTATTGTACGACCGCCGGTACCTGTAGATAAAATAAGCCTTTAATATGAATTATTTATAAAAAGATTGTTATCAAAAGACAGGATTTATATATATATATATATATATATATATATATATATATATAAGTTACAACTTACATCTTGTGTCCCTCCCGATTGCGTGCTGGCAGCTGTCGGTTATGCTTGTTGTAGTCGATAGCTGCAAGCAAAGTCCGGTTCTTGTAAATAAAAGGCGGGTATGACATGCGCTTTGCGGCATACATTAAAATGTGGTTCTGGAAGCTTTCAAGGTCTGATGTGGTCCTGTGTGGGAAATAGACCAAAAAAAAAACATGAATAACTATCCAATCTGCTCATAAAATAAGGCTATTTTGAATGTAGATGCTTACCTGAAGTTTATAAACTTCTTCACCTGTGTCAACCACCTTTTCTCCAGCACGATGGCGGTTAGTGCCTGGTGAGCCGCAGAACCTGTATTCACACCACATCATCGGGAGTAAAATGACTGCATCCTTACAGGGCACTATATCCTAAATATTCATTGTCTGTTTGATATTACCTGAAATTATCCAGGGCTTATTCTCACTGCCCTCTTCAAGAGGTTCATGATCACAAAAACCACTTGCCCATGCTTACATGGTGTAGCACACCAACCCACATCATCTGTACAAAAGGAATACAAATTATGCAGTCACAAACTATATGAGTCAATATGACAAAATTAATTCAAATAACATACCTTGAAATGCTCTT
This sequence comes from Siphateles boraxobius, assembly GCF_051911475.1. NCBI lineage: Eukaryota > Metazoa > Chordata > Actinopteri > Cypriniformes > Leuciscidae > Siphateles > Siphateles boraxobius. The sequence goes on along the minus strand of NW_027509197.1, from coordinate 19,891,048 downwards.
CGGTTGCGGCTTGTTTGCTGCAATACCAGACGTGATTTACAATGTCTTTTATCCACACCAGAATTCCAATTTGGTTCTTTATTGATCCAGCCTGATTAAAATAATAATGTAAATATTTAACTTTCAAACATATGTCTTATATCATGTTATGTCTATACCATGATTAGGACAAACCAACAAGTTGAAGGTTAATCACGGTATACATTTTTTTGGGGGGATATAAGCTTACCTGTCGAAGTTTCTTGCTTAAACTTTTAGCAGCATGCCAAATATCCAGTGAATGGTGGATACCCCAAGCCCTGTATTTCCCACGCTCTGGATCTGTAAAAAAAAAAAAACCAATAACAGTTTACAACTTAGGTATGATGCAAATCTGTTCTGCATATAATAGTAATAAGTCATACTAAGTTCTTACTTAGCAAGGTAGTGATCTGTGAGTGGGCATCAGTGACCACTTCTTTTATTTTTATTTCTGTAAGCAGTGCATCCATAGTCCTTACAAAACACTCCCTCTCCATGATTACAGAATTCCGGTTGGTCTCACGTATGTCAACAGAGACAATGTGCACAATGTCTCTGGAATCCTGTTCAATGGTCGTATACTTACAGTACTGTGCACAGTGACCTGCATAATAAATAAATCTGTCAGCATGTGAACATTATTAATCCTACTACAATTTATACTACAAAACCTACCAGGAGAGTCCATTCTGCCATCACCTAGTGAATAGAGCAAACAGACATTAATTTATAATTTCGAGATTTAATTGTTAATTTATAGCTAATCACAAACATGTCAATGTAATTGAGGTTATATTTAAAGTAAACTCACCCAAGACAACAACATGGTCATTTAGACGTAGACAATCTATGACTTCAGCCATAGTTTCTTCCCAGTACTCCTGAATTGGCTCAATACAGTAGGAGTCTTGAATTCTGAAGTATGTGCTCTCAGCAACCATCCCCATGGTCATGAATTTAAAAAGCATGGCCACTAGTTATTTCCAGACAGGAGAACGTTCATAGACAACATGAAATCACCAGACTGCATACCGAATTTCAGTGTTGGCTGGGAATTCCAACGCCACACCATGTGTCCGAATGAGCATATCTAATGAAAAGACATTAAAATTTTATTAAAAGAAAGTTATGCTACAATACAACCATTTTTTTGAAGCTTTTTTACCCCAACTGCTATGCCATAGGTATGCTAATTCACACAGCTGAACTGATAAACATCAGCTGACCCCAAGTGACCACCTCCCCCATACAGTTTTCAAATGGGAAATATGAGGATTGGGCCGACAAGCATTGAGGAGGTTAGTCGCTCACAGAATAATCTTACCCATTCCATGACGACTCCGGTACCCTGTGGTTTCAGTGTCACCCGGAATGGCTGAGCACCAGGGCAAGGTTCAGACAACTTGTCTCTGTGGTTGCACTTTTCTGTTGGAATTCTCAAGTACATGGCCAGTGCATGGAGGTTGTCATTATATGTGATGTTGGCTTTTTTTCCAACAAGGTCGTCCTCAGAAACAACTTTATGCTGCTCAGCTAATTTTTCTATTTCCTCATCTGGAGGATCCGGCGTTTCAAAATCAAGCACAGCCTCATCCATAGATATTTCTGTCAAATCATGTGCTTTGCCGCTACCAGTCCTGTGTAAAGAGACAAACTATGAGTACATTGATGATATAGTGCTTCATTATATGAACAAATGTAAAATTGACTTGTTCAAATATTGTTCATCATTCAGTTTCATATGAAAGGTGTTTGAAGGAATGAATGAGGCAGCATTATTTCAACACAAAATTTACAGCAAGTAAAATACCGTAGATGAAGAGAAGGGAAAAAATCATCGTCCGAGCTGTCCCCGTCTTCCAAGTTCAAATTATTAGGGTCCCCATAAAAATCATTGTAGCAATGTTCAGGGAAGAAGGAGGCGGGAACCGGCGAACAATCAAAATAAACTTTATTTAAAACAAACTAAAATACCGCCAGCAGCCCCTCGCGCATGACTGCTGGCTTACCCAAAATAAACATAACGGCCAGCAGCCCCTCGCGGACGACTGCTGGCTAAAATAAAACACAAATACAAAAAACAAAACTCAACTAAAATACAGGCCTGTTCCTCTCTCGATCATCAACGTCGTCGCTCCTCCTTTATGCTTCCGCTCCTCCGTGAGAGATACGATACCGGTGTGCTTCACAGGTGTTGCTCATTAGAAATCGCACCACTGGCCTTGCGCCGTTCTCTCACGTCCCTCGGCCGTCCTGTTCGCCACATACCCCCATCGCCCCTCACAGGCCGGGGGGTACCCACGAGCCTGTGCCTTCTCCCCCCCAGCGGCGGTGATCCCTGGGGGGTATGGACCGACAAGCCGAGGGAAACGGAGACGGAAGCATGATGAGCGACAGATCGAGAGAGGGGAGAGAGGAATAAAAAAATTGGTCCGGTTCCCACAACGCACTGCCATCTGGTCCCCCACCAGCTGGGCGATCTCCTCCGCGGTGCCTGGTGGTGACGCTGGGTAGCCCTCGGGGGACGGCTCGACGCTCCTCCGGTGCCCCGGTGGACGGCGACGGCTCCTCGGGTGCCTTGGGCAGTCCCCCGCTCCCTGCTCCTCCCCTTTGCTGGTGGACGGCAGCAGGCTCCGGCCCACGGCGAGGGGCGGCGACTCCTCCTCTCCCCCCCGGATGGCAGCCGCCCCTCCAATACCCAGGCGGCCGGCAGCGAGCTCGACCGTCCCACCAGCAACTCACTCCAGCGCACCGCCTCGAGCGTCCATGGCTGCGAGTCCCTCGCTCCCTGCTCCTCCCCTCGTTCGGCGGATGGCAGGCGCCTCCGGCCCGCGGCGAGCGGCGGCGACTCGCGAACCATGCTCGATGGCACCGCGGATTCCCCACAGTGGCGAGGACTCTCTGACAGCGCGTTCCTCCCTCTTCCCGGGTTTCGGCACCAGTGTAGCAATGTTCAGGGAAGAAGGAGGCGGGAACCGGCGAACAATCAAAATATACTTTATTCAAAATAAAACAAACAAACCAAAATACCACCAGCAGCTCCTCGCAGACGACTGCTGGCTAAAATAAAACACAAATACAAAAACCAAAACTCAACTAAAATACAGGCCTGTTCCTCTCTCGATCATCAACGTCGTCGCTCCTCCTTTATGCTTCCGCTCCTCTGTGAGAGATGCGAGACCGGTGTGCTTCACAGGTGTTGCTCATTAGCAATCGCACCACCGGCCTCGCGCCGTTCTCTCACGTCCCTCGGCCGTCCTGTTCGCCACATTCATCCATCTCTATGCTGTGTGTGAAAAACAACATACATCTTAGATTGGAGGGACAGATCAGTGTGAGTATATGAAACATTGCTGTGAAATACTTACAAGGTTCTCCTCAAAAAATCACCACCCCCCTCGTCTGGAGAGTCACAATTTTCTTCAGTAATGTCCATGGAGTGCATGCTACAATCAACAAATTTAATTATATAATTTGATACAATGGACTTATTGTGTACATACATGTTATTACATTGTTCTTATATTTTAAAAATACCTGCATGTAATTACAGCTGTAATTAATGTATGTAATTACATTTGTAATTACACTGTTGACCCTTCCCTTACACTTTAACCCACCCTTAAACCTACCCATACCACCACACATGCCCCTAACCTTACCCGTATCCCACCTCAATAGCAGCAAAAGTGTTTTACAATACAACATGAACAAGTAGGTACAATACACAATAAGTACATTGTACATATTTTCCAATGTAAGTACATAATACTTAAAGCCACTTAATATAAAGTGGGACCCTATTATTATTATTATTATTATTATTATTATCATCAATGTTCAAAACAGTTGCTTAACATTTTTGTGGAAATGGTGATACTTGTTTATTAAGATTCCTTGATAAATAGAAAGTTTAATTACCAGCATTTATTACATTCCTTTATTAAATTTATTAAACCATTTATTACATTTATTTGATGAGCTATTAGCTAAAAGCCCAAGAACAGAGCATCTGCTGCATGACATTTCATGTAACAATGTTATTCTGCATTGTTGCTGTCAAATAAACAAAACAAAACAAAAAACCTTCAGAGCATCCTGATGTTATTTCAGTGTATAAAAGGCTTTAGTTCTCACAGATCATTTGCACTTACTCAGATTGAGATGAGGAGTGAGTATATCCATCAAAAGGCCAGTACTTCAGCGCACACCACTAGACCTTTGTTTGTCATGCCATAGAGAGCTTTCAGACTTTGATCTCTCAGATAAATCAGCTGTAGCTCTTCTCAAGCACATACACACAATTCTCAGGAGTGTGTTTATGCTTTTATGTTTCTGTATTCCCTTGCCATCATAGGCCGTTATTTGTCCTCCCCAGTGACTTTTTGGAGGCTTGGTCCTGTCAGGAAGCATGTTGGGCAGATTGCAGCAGACAGGATAAGTGGTTGGTCAGCAGAGAAGCACTGCAGTATCCATTGGGACTGCTGTTATAGGCGATGGGTCAGCGTTTGCTTCTTTACCTGCATCTGCAAGTTATAGGCGTCAAGTAGGTCACACAGGAAATATTTATAGTCATAACAAAAACTCAGCCTGCAAGAGCTCATTTACGATGTTCATGCCCACCTCCTATTCTGTAATTTAGTTCAGTCGTGTGCTTCGAAACAATATTTGAAAAAAATTAAATAAAAAACATCTTACACACAGCATAAAACAGAGTGGTGGCCCTCAGGAATCAACTTTTCTGCAGAGTTTAGCTCAAAATAATCAAACACTGGGGCCCGTATACCATGATGATATAGTTGAACAAACTCATGGTTACAGGTTCAATTTTAAGTTGACAAAACCCAAAAGAGTCAATGCCGAAGAGGACTCTAGCTAACAAGCCTCAGAAGGACTGGTCTGGGAAGAAAACAGCCTCACTAGAACGCAGCCTTCCAATTGAGGAGCACCCACTTGTTTCATTGATGAATCATTATTTTTTAACTAATCGTTTGTGTGAATGATTCAATGACTTTCTCATAAAGACAATTATATTTTAAATGAATCGCTTGAGTGAATGATTAATTTGATGGCTCACTCATAAAGATTGCCGCGTGTTGCCTGCTGGCGTAACGTAACCTGCAGAAAGAGTCCACGAGTCGCCGTTCAGCCAATTAAATTCAAGGACTGGAACTAACTGTTCTATAAATGAAAATAAGGATTCACATCTGCCTCAACCATATATTCTGTTGGGCTCAATTGCTGTAGGCATAAGGAAAAGAAAAATGTTATGCTTACTATTATGATTATTTTTTTATGGTTATTTATCTGATTAATCCTTTCAGACATATCATTTTTGTATCAATACATTTATGAATTATCTTTTTTTTATCTTTTGATATCATATACTCATATTCATATGTTCTATTCAGACCAGACATTTGGTTCACCTCTACTCTGAAACATTTATATGTTTATATTTTGTGGCTACTTTCCCAAAAACGGAGACATGCTATTTTATTTCCGTCTTCTGCCCAGTGTGTTTTCTTTTTAATATCAATTTTATCAAAAGATGGTCATCTTACTAGGAATTAAGGTTCAGCTGTATTTGCATAAGGTCCAGACATGCTGAAAATACTTACATTTTGCTCTTTCTGTTGTTGAGGTGGTAAAACCACAATGCTTTGCTACATTTGCTTAATTAATACCAAGAGACCTGATGATTATTCTTTGAAAAGATATTTTTGACATCTACATCTTTGGTTCACTCTTTGCTCATGCTTCTCGCACTCAGGGTCCTTCATCTTCTCCATTACTCTTCTGGCAATATTATTTTTACTCAGAGATATTTGGTTAAAGAATTGCCTACTGTTACATTGTTACTTACTTTTAAAAGCTAATTATTACTTACAAATTTATCTAGCTATTCATTGTATTATTATTTTTATGATATGTTATTCTTTGCTTATGAATAATTTTTTTTTTTAAATTATCACTTCTTCGTCTGACTGGATCTCATTGGATGCACCTAAGCTTCATAACATTTTCACAAAACAAGATGGTGCAAGGCAATATATGCCATATTTACCTGATTTAAGAGTTTGACTCTCCACCGGGGAGCTTCTGTGGCAGCTTTATTCTAAGAGCGAGTTTATTTGCAAACTCTTTATTAGTCCAAAGCAGAGCATCCATACAATTACAAACCTCATCCATGTCTCATAATGAGGCCTGTCATCGATATTTATTTGGAGAGAAATGGGGTACTGCTTTATATGCTAAACATGGAGTAACAATGAGTTTGCATATTCCCTGAGCTGGAGACACTAATGGCTTGCTGTAGTCTAATGAAAGATACATTAAACCATGGAACAACCTCAGAGAGAGGCACACAGAGAGAAAGAGAGAAATAATCAGAGGAAGACGGAAAAAAAATGACCTCGAACACTTTCACTTCTGTAAAGGCAGGGAGAGGACATGACCTTTGTGATAGAGATTGTGAAAGAGCTCTCTCTCTCTCTTTGTTTCTTTCTCTTGTGCTCTTTCTCTCATTAGTGTCTTGTAATTAGAATTTGTATACTGATCAGTCATGCATTATATGACATCGTAGTTGCGGAATGAAGCTGAAGATTACACGAACAGCACTGAGATCACAATCACAGCGGCAAAGAAACAAGCCTGAATCTTCTTTAAGGGCTAATTATTGAGTTAGAGACAAATGTGATCTATGCAGATAGGGTGTATGAGGTTGTTGTCATATTGTGCTATTTCTCAGAGACATGACAGAGTCGCAGATGTCAATGATTATTCATCAAGAGAGGACAAAAAGGTAAAGCAACTAACTTTGCACAGATGACTTGATGAGAGTATGTGCATACTAATTTGAAGTCTTTCTTGCAAACCTATAGTGTTTTTAGTTCTGTCTGGCAATAAACATAATATACAGCTTCAAACAGCAACAAAATCAAATTAAAACATTTATTTCCTTACTTATGTCACGTGTGTCTTGTTTAGTTCTGTTAGTTCATTTGTGTTTTGGTGTGTTCCTGTTTTCCTGTGTTCCCTGTCTTTGTTAGTTGACCAAGGCTGTGTCTGAAATCGGCCCCTATAACCTCATCCACTATTCCCTACATTTGTAACAATCACCAGCTGGAGTGCCCTCGAGAGCCACCAGAGGGCGCTCCACAATAGACTAGTTTGATTCCATAGTTATTGATTACTTTCACCTGCATTTTGTTTAGCTCCCTTTGTTTACTCTGTGTATATATAGCCCTCTCTTTCTGTTCACCCCTGTCTGTTCTCACGTCAATGTTAATTTGGTTGTGTTTATCCTGTTTTCCTGAGTTTATCCTTTGCTGCTGCATTGCTCCAGTTCTGTTTGTCATTATGAAAGAAAACAACTGCTTCATTAGATCCTGCCTCTCTACTCTCCTTGCTGTAACCTCCTGCGACAACTTAGAGCAGATAATGTTGCTCTTACCCTCCTTGAAATGTAATATTCACCAAGCAACCATGATCATATTGAATTGATGCTCATAATTCCACACTCTCCCTCTAATTTAGCCACTATCAGGTTTGGTGTCGTCAGGTTAATGGCTTCATTAGGCCACAAATTGCCACCCAGGGCTGTGCAGAACCGCCAATTACCATTTTTCATCATTTGCTAGATAAGCAGTTGAAAATATTGCCCAAAAATTTCAAGTAAATCGATTATCTTGGGTTCAGAGTTTTTTTTTAAGTGATAAAGATCTTGCAACTTGCTGATGAAATTAAAGATGCCAAATATCATCAAACATGCTCAAAGCTTAAACTCATTCAACTATCAGACAAACACATATCTTTTCTAGAGTGCTGAGGACAAAGACACTGGGCAAAACAGTGTAAACTAATCATGCTTGTGGTAAAGTAGTTGTAAGGGTGTCTTTTAGAAAACTTAATTCTTTTTTTTTCTTTTTTTTCTGGTATTATAGTTTGCAATTTAAGTTTAATAATTAGCACTTAGCATGTCACATTTTTCCAATATGAACATTTTTAGTTAAAGAGCATGACATTAATAATGTATGAATTGCATAAGTTAGTGTGGTTACTGTGTCCTCGGCACAAAAATACATAATGGATTGGATTCTTATGCTAATCCACAAGTTATATTAAAACTTAACAGGCAGATATATTTAGTCATAACAATTTATTCAAAGATGCACCATTAATGTGGTCTGTATTCATGTGCTATATGCCATGTGTTTTGAAACCATATTATACTTACACATTTTATTCATCATGCTAATCTTTTAACTTTTATGGATTTTGAAGCCTAAATACAATCAGCAAAAGAAAAAAGCGAAATGTAGTCTACAAACTATGCTGCGGTCGCACAACTACAACGTTTATATCTCCACCATTAAAGGGGTCCTATAATGCCCTTTTCACAAGATGTAAAATAAGTCTCTGATGTCCCCAGAGTGTGTATGTGAAGTTTTAGCTCAAAATACCCCACAGATATTTGTTTGAAGCATGTTCAAATTGTTACTTTTGGAGGGTGAGCAAAAACACGCTGTTTTTGTGTGTGTCCCTTTAAATGCAAATGAGCTCCTGGCTCCCGGCGCATAGGGCACAGCTTCAAGAGCTTGTCTGTTAGCATCTTCGATTGTCTCACCGAAGCACTGAAAATTTCAGAAACTGTGAAGCCTTTTATTTTCAAACCGGAATGGATGAATATGGAGAGACTCAAGAAGAAGTGACAACATGTAGAATGCAACACAACATTTCTGAAGGGTTAGTTGATGAATTTATGTAGCTAATGTGGAATTTACTATCTTCTAGTCATTGATTAGCATATTGTGTCATGATAATTTATAAATTGCATTCTCGGGGACAGGGTTTATGTAAATTTTAGGGTTAGTGATGTGACTTACCCCTTGAAGAAGCTCATTGTAGTCCCTACCAGCCGTTTGTTAAAAAGGGATTTCTTTAAAAGAAAATATCTCCCTTTGCTTTGAACTTTGAGCGTCGTAACTTTGCAGATGTTGTTTATGCTCAAACAGCAACATTACACACTAACTAAAATTAAAAAAGTGAAATCATAATCAACCACCCCTTTAAGCATAACTATTTATTTAAAAAAAAACATTTTCCCAGAAAATGTGAGCTAGAATAGTTTGCAACTCCAGAGGTTGTTGGGGGCATTAACCATCATCATGCCAAACTGGTATACTACCTGCCTTTCGCGACTTCCATTAACAGCGAGGACACCCGATACCCTGGGTGGATCTCAATAATCCAAATGATGCTTCCTCGTTTCCTTGCTCCTTCACCCTCCAGCCCATGACTCGGAAGCCAATTGAGCTCAGCCATTTAAAGGGGATCTCAGTTCTCTAATTGCACTGTGAGGAGGCGAGGAACAAGGAAGCTTCCTGAGGAGTTATGAGATATGATACACAGGCCGTTTCTCAATATGCGTTCTTGTCTTTACTTGTGTTCTTGTGGACTTGTGAAACGTCATCAGTCGCTGCCCAAGTACTGTCTCAATACACAAGTTTGCATTTTGGCAAGAACGGTTAAAAATCCCGGAAGTGTTCTTGACACGCCCATTTTACCGAGGATGCATCGGTTGGTAACTTGTGATAGCTTGACGGCAGAAATATCCCAGCATTCATTTCGGCATTCAAGGAAGGAGCGGGGAGCAGAAAGGCAGAACAACAGTAAGTCGTTTTTCTACAATTTCGTATGCTATTTCATCACTAAATTCACTTCTGAGAGCATTTGATACTGTGTAGATTTCAAATATTGCCATTTTTACGAAAATTTATGGCGAATCGAAAATATGCTCAAACATTTTCCGTAGTGAAGAATCTCCATACGCGCACGCGGGTGTAGCTAGCGAGCCAACCGGCCAGTCATGCTAAAAACCTGGCTGTTATCATCAATAATTCTTGTTATGTTTGGGTACTGAAGACGGCGCTGTGCGGGGGTATTGCGCAATACCAGCAAGAACACATCGCCTCAAACTGTCAGCAGCGTTCTGTGTGCTCGTCTCCTTGTAAGTTCATTCTTCCAAGAACAACTAGCAAGAGCGTTCTCCCCAAGAACACAAGTCCGTTCTTTGCATTCTTGGTTTTGAGAAACGGCCACAGATGTATCCTTCCCTCACATCCTGAGGGGTGGAGCTAAGACGCGAGGAAAGGAAACGAGAATGCACAAAAAAGAAATGAGAAGCACCCTCTGTTTATTTGGGCACTTTTATCACCATGGAAACTTTATGGACATTTATATGTTTTATTTTATGTTAAATTAAATATTTATATTAAAAGTGTTATTGAGAAGATGAGTATACCTGTTGGGCATGATGTCGTTTAAAGTCCCCAACAACCTCTGCAATCCCATTTAGCTAGGACTACTTGTTAGCAACCATGTTTTTCTCTTCCAAGAAAAGTAAAAGCTTTAAAAGAAAATCACTGGAGGGTATTATAAAAGTTTATTTTTATTTTTATTTGATTATTTTTATGTATCTGTGGTCATGTTAACCACGGGCCTTATTTCAAGCATTTACCAAAAAACCCATTCAAAAGTCCATTTGACTTCAAGACAATGGAACCGGAAGTACTAAATAACTAACTCTAAAGTTTTGAATATTGGCCTACAAAAATATGTCATCCATGCAGCACCCTATAATCTCCTTACGTGTAGAAAATTGGTTTTAAATGACATAAGGGTATAAGGATAAATGATGACAATTTTTGGGTTACCAAACCTTTTAATACAGTCTTTGGAAGTGTGTTGATAATAGTATACGAGGGACCTTTTGAAACAACTATGTATGGGTTCAGAAGAGATGCGGGGTGCTAGCCAGTAGAAGTGAGATTTCCTTGCATGAAAACAAACTATTATTGCCAGTCCAGTGCATTTAACTCAAACAATCTGAACAGAACATTTGGGGGATTTTCATGGTGACAGAGCATTCTCACTGAATTGGCATATTATTTGTGAATAATATTTAGATGCCCTTCTAAAGAACTTTTCCCGATAACACAAAGCACATTACACAACACTGTGAAATTTCTGCTGATAAAAAAGTCCTTCATAGTGCCCATATGTTCAATTACTGATGCTGCAGTCAATCTAAAGACCAGTTGAGAATTCTGGGAAAGCAACATGCTGAGTTTATTTTAGGCTGCAGGCACAGGGAATCCAGGAGAGAAACTCTAATGACCAAAGCAAACTCTTATAGCTCCAGCTTCCAATGCATTTACTCTAAAATGACTTTAGCGGCATTTCCCGAACGAGCTCTTTTATCATTAGAGCCCCAAACTATGGAATATAATATTGACTTCATCACCATACATCTTCATAAGTAGATTTTATTGCCTTTCTGTTCTCTTATTTTAAAGCTGCACTGGGGTGCCAAAACAGCATGCATTGTGGGTAATGACTGGCATCAATATTACTGAAATGTGATTGGGTGATATGTGGCAGTCATTAAATGGGACGGTCAAAAAAAGGTCTTCTTGTGTACTTGTGTAAGGGGAGATGCCACAGCAACAAATATCCTCTATGCATGCATCTCTCTCTTTATACTTATAAATTATACAACAGTCCTCGAGTCTTGGCATTCAAGAATGCTGATATAGAGTCCAACAGCACTTTTCACTTTTTATCACTCCACTTGTCTGTGTTTGCACATTCCAGATAGACTGTCAGTCTGTGCATTAATGGTCTTGAACTCATTCATTCAACCTATTATTTAAAGTTGGCATGAAAAGGAAGATGCAATAGTATTTTTTCCCTATTGTGACATCTGAAGGACTTGATTTTGTCTATTGGAAATTGATTGGATTGCTGTGGTTTGCCACTTCTGTGGTCTCATGTGAGTGACAGGTTTTCTCTCCCTCGCACTAGTAAACACATCATCAGAGAAACACATAGTATACAAGGGCAAATCAAGTTCAGCAAGTATTTAAGTCAACTCTCCACATTTTACGACCCCTCACCTTCAGATTCTTGTATCCATGGCAACACACCAGTTGGAAAGACAGAAACTAGATAGAGATCATTAAGACCCGCGTTTCTGAGCATCCCGTCTCCATAAAAACGCAGTAAACAACTTTTAAGGGCTCAGCGGATTCCATCATGCTGCGGTCCTCTGTCTCCTAATGAGCCACCTGTCAATACAACTGCTATCTAACGCACAATTACATTATCAGCCCTGACACGAACAACAGGCCAAACATGGGGAGAACTGGAGGATGAGAAAAGATAGTGAGGGTTTGGGTTTGTCACATGTGGGATGGAACATGACACATGAAAACCAAAACATTTGGAAACCACCTTAGAGTGACTTTCTGTTTCTCTTGCAGCTGTTTGGAAATCAAAAGGTAAGACTCACTGACTCACTCCAGCATCTCTTCTCCTCTTTCTCTTCACTTCCCCTCTGGAGGAGCCTGAGGCAGGAGAGCAGGTGTGCTCCTATTCACCATAATGCAAATGTGAACTTTACAGCGGCATTGTTGCTCCTCAACTCTGCTATGTAAAATCACTCCATTGGCGTTTCACTGCCTCTAATGAGCTGCTTATCATCCTTGAGAAAAATAATGAGGTTTTTTTAAACACCGCCACCTGTCCATCTCCAGCAGATAACCAGGGCAGAGCCTCATGCTGTGGGCTGCAGCAACAAACGACCACTTCTGAATTTTTGAACACACAAATGAACTGAATAACAATGGAGACGTAATTGTATGTAAATAGACCATGTGAGTTTTCATTTTACTTCAATGCTATGAGAGAAGTGTGCAGATAGTCGACAAACAACACTGAAGTGTTAACAGGGAACTATTAGGGTGGTTTATTTAAGATTTGATTAGATTTGTGAAAGTCTTAATCTGTGATTCACCTGTAAACCAGGAACATTGTTAATTCAATTAATCTTAGACTTAAAAGTAAGTGAATAATAAGATAAATCCATACTTACATTGAGTACAATATATTGGTATATTTTAATTAAAGCCATTATACATTACATTATATTGCATTATATCTTTTATAAGATTTCTCTAAGATTTTGCTCCATATTGACATGATAGCATCACGCAGTTCCTGCAGATTTGTCAGGTACACAACCATGACAGCTCTCTCGGTTCCACCACATCCCAAAGGTTCTCTATTGGATTTAGATCCGGTGACTGGGGAGGCCATTTGAGTGAAGTTAACTCATTTGAGATGATTTGAGCTTTGTGACATGGCATGTTGTCCTGCTGGAAGTAGCCATCAGAAGATGTGTTCACTGTAGTCATAAAGGGAGGGACATACAGTATACAATACTTAGGTATGCTGTGGCATTTAAACAATGCTCAAATGGTACTAAGGGGCCCAATGTGTGCCAAGAAAATTACACCCCATGCCATTACACCACCAGCCTGAACTGTTATTACAAGACAGGATTGATCCATGCTTTAATGTTATTTATGTCAAATTCTGACCCTACCATCTAACTGTCGCAACAGATATCGAGACTCCTCAGATGTTTTTTCCAATCTTATATTTTCCAATTTTGGTGAACCTGAGTGAATTGTAGCCTTAGTTTCCTGTTCTTAGCTGACAGGAGTGGCACCCGGTGTGTTCGTTTGCTGCTGTAGCCCATTTGGTTCATGGTTTGACGTGTTGTGCGTTCAGAGATGCTCTTCTGTAGACCTTGGTGAGTGGTTATTTGGTTATTTACTCTTGCCTTTCTATCCCCTCAAACCAGTCTGACTCCTCTGACATCTGGCATCAACGAGGCATTTTCTCTCACAGAACTGGCACTCACTGGATATTTTCCCTAGAGATGTGTAACGAATTACCTGGGTCAGGCTTTGGGGATGTGTATTCAAAAATTATTAATTTTTCAATTAATAATTATTCATACGGGTGGACCCAGATAATCATACATGTTAAATCTCCCAAAAAGGGATAATATTTCCCTGCATCTGCATTCATATATGTACCTAGCCAATTAACCACAAAGGATTATAATTAATTGCATATGTAGAATATATTTTACAGACAGGTTAAAATCAGCTCAATTGTATATTAATACTTAATCACAAAGGATTATCGTTAAATATTTAATATATAAATTATGTCTATCATAGATCTATTGTCAGGATAATCTTTAAGGGGATTAATTTATAATCGAATCATCTGTTTTTCCAGCAAACCTGATCATTAGATCTAATCAAACCTCACCAAAATTATCCTACTTATAGACTTTCAAGAGAAATTATCCCTGTGGCCACAAGGGACAACATTCCTGGTCTATAACGATACTGTTTAAGTATCAATAAATCTTGTAAAGCACGTAGCTTTGGATCTTTATACATTAAAGGGACTTGTATATGAGCGAAAGACAGAATCAATAAATGAATATAATGCATTCAATAACGGCAAAGTTACGTATACCGGTTATAACAAACAATAAATGTATTTACAAACACAATAATGGCAACGACATAATGAAAGAGAGAGAGAGAGAGAGAGAGAGAGAGAGAGAGAGAGAGAGAGACAGAGAGAGAGAGAGAGAGAGAGAGAGAGAGAGAGAGAGAGAGAGAGAGAGAGAGAGAGAGAATCTGAAATGATCAGTGGCAAATTACAGACCTTAAAACCTTTGAGAGACAACACGGAAAATCACATCTTAAAGCTCTGAAAGCTCAATACGAATATATACTTGCACAGTTGCTTGTTGTGTGGCTGCTTCGAAGGCATGGCGATTTATTCTGTGGGAGAGTCACGTGGTCTGCAGATGGTCTGGAGCGCGCACTTTCAAACGAAGGTTTAAATGGTCTCGGATGTAAAATACCAAAGAAACAATTCAGGCTAAGTTCACTTCACTCGTCGGAGGAAATGAACAAAGGGGAATTCGGAAATGGAAAAATAAAAACTTAAAGAAACAAAGGAAAAGATTCAGAGGGTGATCACACGGAGCAGTTACATGATGATGCGAAGAGAGGAGAAGTAAGAGAGAGAGGAAAGCGATGGACTGTTCTCTTTAAGGAACTCAGTCCACGCCTCTGTGGAGTGCCACTGACCAATAATCATTCAGCAAACCTTGAGCGAGAAAGTTCCTTTTGTCCTGTCGGGAGGCTCATTTGCATGGTTAATGACAGTGTCAGAATTTAGTCAGAATCACTCTAAATATGGTACAGCATAGTAAAATACATTTTACGGTATGTTCATATACATATATGGCTTGGCCAGCCTTAGGGCGTTCTGTACATATCAGAAACGACATGTAAGGAGGATTATATTGCAAAGTTACATTAAAAGCATAATTAAAAATCCTTGTAGTTTGTTTAGAACTACTACACACTTCCCAGATACCTTCAGAGGACCTGGGCAATCGTACGAACATAACAACATATCAAATATATTTTGGTAAAGTCTTTATATGATGAAGTTAATGAAAGTTTCATGTGTGTGTGTGTGTGTGTGTGTGTGTCATGTCTCTCTGCGTTGTGGGGAGCACACAACACTGGGGGGGGGGGGCTTGGAATTCCTTTGATGCATCCAAAGTGAGTAGAGAGGAGGGTGCGATGGTCTCTGGTGAGTATCGCAGAGTCGTAAATGATGTCAGAAAACCAATCTCACCCCAGACTTTCTGGCGCCTAAGCTAGTAACAAAACTTAGACAAATAAACTAAATTGAAGAGCCTTCCTGAGACTCAGAATGGTTGTCATGTGAAACTTGTCCAGATACGCTACAGATGGTTGTACGTGAAAATACCAGTAGATCAGCTGTTTCTGAAATACTCAGACCTCTCTGTCTGGCACTAACAACCATGCCAAGCTCAAATTGACTTAAATCACCTTTCTTCCCCATTCTGATGCTCAGTTTGAACTTCAGTAGGCCTACATCGTCTAGAGACCATGGCTGTGTCCGAAATCACCCCCTATACACTTAAATAGTGCACTATTTGAAGGGACAGCCATTTGCAGTGGTGTTCGAAACCATAGTGGATGTAATTGAGTGCACTCATTCAATCCCACAATGTACCGCATCAACGAGTGTACAATCAGTGTACACTCAACGTCTAGAGAATACCTATGATGCACTGTGAGAGTCAAGCAATGAATGGATTCCCACATATCGCCAGGAGATGGCACCCACATCCATTTTCATAACCGCGCTGGTCCAGTGTAATATCATTCAGGTATACATTTCTATTTAATTTGTTATTAAATTGTTTAATTAAGGTTTATATGCTAGTTTCCATGTTTCCATGGTTCAAGATACATCTTTTTCCTTACTACTGGAACTGCCAGTTTACCAAGTTTCAAATGATTATTATTAATCAGCAACCACAAACTATGCAGAAACGGCAGCCCTTCCAGCACTCTCAGTGTCCGAATTCACTCACTCGTTTTCATTCACTCCTTCAAGTGAACTATATCAGTGGAGTACAGGGAATAGTGAATGAGGATTTTCGAAGTGTGGATCCATGCTCACTATAACAGCTAATATTGCCCACAACCCATCGCGCTTTGGAGGAGGATTCAGTTAAGTACTACAAACACAAGTAAAAAGTGTTAAGTGATGTTTTATGACGTGTTTTATGATGTTTTATGATGTTTTATGACATGTTTTATGACGTGATAGTATGTCCCAAAGCTTGTCTATTATTCTGCTACACACTCAAAAGTATGTAGGCTACTTTTTCTTCACAAAAAGAGGACATACTTTTGGGGCATAGTATAAGTAGGCGAATTGAGACACAACATAGCATAGGTAAACTTTTTGTAATGTCTACTCAATGCTTTACACGTGTGTCATGTAATAAGTGTCTGCCTTTTTAGGGCTTTTCTCATCAAATATTGACATGTGATTATTAGTGATTACTACTAATTAATCAGCACATAATTTAAGTAATTTAATGATTTTATTACATGTATTGACAGACCTAATTACATTATTTTAGATTTATTCACATTTTATGCACCACAAAGCAATAAGATCTGGAGGTGTTTATACCTAATTAACTTCATGACTGGGGTAATTCTACCAAATGATGAGAGGCAAATGGAAGGAACTTCAATTTCTTTTTTGCCAAAGGCAATAATCAGCATGATGATGATGAAGCTGATGATGATAATTGATCAGACGTGCAAATATCTCATTAACTTTCCTCTGTGTTTATAAGAATTAGTTTTTGTATAGTGAGAAACCATTTTGGACTATGATTACTCATTTTCTAACTGGAATGCTCTCTTTAAATGCAGCTTCAAATCAGTCGATTCAAAGTAAAGACATTAACTCGGTAACATAGGAATTACTATGATATGCCAAACAAATCTGGCAGGAAAAAAAAATCGTCATTGAATCTGTTTCCTTTATGACTGACTTTAAATAGATGAAATCATTTTGATGATTGAGAACACAAATGAAGGGTAATGTAAAACAAAAAGAAAAAAAGAAAGAGAAAACAATAAACAGTGATTTATTGTCTTAAAAATTGTTGACTGAACGGATACTTTAGCTTTGGCAGTATGGTTGATTTTAAGGAAAGAAACAAAAATCTGAAATTATATGAAAACTAAACTAATTTTACATGAGCTGATATATATATATATATATATATATATATATATATATATATGTGTGTGTGTAAAAACACAAACATTACTCTTTATATATATATATTTACATTACTCTTCATATATATATATATATATATATATATATTTCAGCTCATGAACCCTAGGTACAAGATAGCCAAACAAAATATAGCTTTGAGAGGTCTTACAAGAACATTTATTCAAACATGGTGATAGATTGTGCCTCAGTCAGAGGTGCTTTTGAAGGTCTTGTCATGACAGTGTTGACAAATGGAAGCCATCCATAACCTGCTGTGGCCTGACTGTACATGGGAAGCACAATGTGAGCAATGTGTTCCTCAATGTGAGCATGATGTAAAGTGAGAGAGAAATGGAGGAAACACCCCTCCAAACTCGGACGGAAACATAAAACACCAAGTCATGAGGTGGCGGCCGCCATCTTGTCCTCTCATTGATCAGATGATGACATGAGACAGATGGAGATGAGAATGGGGTATGAAGAAGGGGGGAACAGAGAAGAGAGTTATTTCCTCAACTCTTTACTGCCTTTTGTTAAGACTTTTTTGTGAACAGTGCAGAAAATTGACAGGCCATTCATCTTTTATGGATGTGATCAATCCTCCAAGCTTCAGAGTAAATAAATAAATTAATTGGGGTGAATATGACAAAACAGAGATCAGATATTCTTATAGGCATATTCATTTTGGTTTTTTGTGTTTTGCCTATGGGGACCCACATGTCCTCACAAGGATCATACATTTAAATTTACTCTTAAAAATAAAGGTTCTTTATTGGCATTGATGGTTGAAGAACCTTTAACAATCATGGAATCTTTCCAATGCACAAATGGGTCTTTATAGTGGAAAAAGGTACTTCAGATTCTTAAAATGTTCTGAACATTAAGAAAAAGGTCCTTTTTAAAAATTGTTCACTGAAATGTTCTTTGGGGAACCAAAATGGTTCTTCTATGGCATTGCTGTGGAAAAGGCATCCTTTTTGGAACCTTTATTTTTAAAGGTGCAGTGTGTGACTTTTAGCGGCATCTAGCGGTTCGGTTGCGAGTTTACACTAAGGGCTCAGCCCACCGCTCACCCCTCCCTTTCGAAGAAGCTACGGTGGCTAAAACGGGACAAACATCGTCGTCTGAGACGGCAGAGAATAGCCAGAGTAAACCAAGTTTCTGTACCACAGTCCATTATAAACCACATCATGGATAAAGTTTACAAAGCCATAGTCAGGTGAGGATCAAGGGTCTAAATACGTAATATAATAATAGTAATTAGTTGATTGTCTCACGAACGTAACCAGCACATTTCTCCCCACATAGCAAACCCATAATACAGCGAGGGAGAAGAACCACATGAAACTATGCAACTATATATTTTTTCTAACAGGGTAGTAAAAGTTTAGCTGGCTAATATGAGCTGTTACTGTGGCTGAGCTGGTTAAAGCGTTATGCCTTGTTTATACTGGATGCGTCCGCATGAGCCCAAAGGTGCGTGCGGCAAAAATAACGTGATTGTAACAGCGCGCGCGCCTCCGCATCCCCAAGACACCATTTACTACACACAATAGGCTTTTTTTCTCTGATTTTGGAAACTCGATCGACTTAAAATGCTTCCAAGATCGACGGGTTGGTGATTCCTGTAACTGTTTTACGGTCAATGACAAGAGTACTAATCAGCTGTCTCACGAACGTAACCAGCACATTTATCCCCACATAGCAAAGCCATAACACAGCGAGGGAGAAGAATTAAGTTACATGAAACAATCCAACTACATATTTTACACCACTGACAAGGGAAAAGTCACTACTCACAGTGTTTATGGCTAGCTTCTAGCTTTCTGCGGCTTCTCTTTCAAGGTAGTGACGAAACGCGCTCTGTAACGCTGTTTGTTCGCTGTCGGCTACGGTAGAAACATGACGTCACAATATGTCGACCTTCATAGAAGGGGATTCCCGCGCCTATGTAGATATAAATGCCTCATTCTAAGGTAATATAAACATTACGATTTATTAAGTAAGTTCTTTATACACCACTGAACACATAGTTATGGATGTCATATTGCATTTCTGTTAATAGATACTCAACATTTTTACACATTGCACCTTTAAGAGTGAAATTGCTTGATAAATATACTAAAGTTTGAAGTGGATGTCATAACAAATGTCAGTAGACTGGGAAGATTCATTCATAAAGCCGTAAGATCTTACCTTCATGCTGTGGAAATACAGAACAGAAGACAGAATGTAAGAGCGCAGGGCTGAAAAGGGGCAGGGCTACATAAGGTCTATATCTGTCATATGCTGATGGTCTTGCTTAGAGTTAGAAGAGATTTTATTTCTGTTACATTGTTGCTTTGCCTTTGTGCTCAACAACAGCAGACTGTCGATTGTATGCTGCTGAATAACAATCGCCATAAATAATGTTGAAAATCAGAGAAAAATGTAAACAAACAAAAAAAACATATTGTTAAGGCACATTTCTTAGAGTTACAAAGCATATGCATGTTATTTTCCAGTCCTTTCCTTAGATCAAAACACACTGCATTCAGTGCCAGGCAAGGGAGCAAAAAAGCGAGAGAGAGAGAGAGAGAGAGAGAGAGAGAGAGAGAGAGAGAGAGAGAGAGAGAGAGAGAGAGAGAGAGAGAGAGAGAGAGAGAGAGAGAAAGAGACAGAGCTACATAAAACAATTCACAAGGTATAAATTATCACAGAGAAAAAAATTAATTACAGAAAATGTGTGAAAAATAATTAATCTTCAAACATATAACACAATGCTCATTTGCTACACCATTTTAGTTAAAAAGAAATAAGATCATCCATAGATTTATAAAAATTAAAATCAATCAACACTCTAGACTTTATAAAAGCTGAAACCAACTCAGTAATATTCTGTCCAGGGGTCCGTTCTTCGTACGTATTTGTATCTCATATGGCTCAAAAAGCTATAGCCTAATCCCTTTCGCGTGATTTTTTCCCCAAACCACTTCAGCGGAAATCCCGCCCTGCAGCCGATTTCTTTGGTTTAGGTTACAGTGACGGATAGGTTTAGGGATCAGTGTTTGGTGTAGGCAATCAGTACAGTGATTGACATGACCAATGAAAACTTTAGAATCGGCTGCAGGGCGGGATTTCCACTGAAGTGGTTTGGGGAAAAAAATCACGCATCCCTTTCAGGAGGCGGCCATATTGGATTCGGCCGCCATATTGGTCTCAGGGACCATTGGCTCGGGCACCCTGGCTAAATCATTTCAGTATGCCCTCAGCTACATCTGTGCCAAAGTTTGTGCTTGTAGATGAATTTGCGCGAACAATGGGGTGTAAGGCCCCTTACTACAGTCCAAACCGCTTTTTTGGAAAGTGGCCATATTGGAATTGGAGGATCAAGGGGTCCAGATATACTGGGTCATAAATATAAACATTCCTTTGTGTTTCCCATGATCAATTAAGCTGAAAAACATATCAAGTTTGTATTTGTAACTGTCCGAGGGTCCCTGGCTTCGGCGCCCTAGCTAAATCATTTCGGAATGACCTGAGCTATATCTGTGCCAAATTTGGCGCTTTTAGATGAATTTGCGCAAAAATGTGCTTAAGGCCCCCAACTATTAGAAATAGTTTAATTAAAGGTGCTCTAAGCAATGTTGGGTGAACTCACTTCTTGTTGACATTCGAACTATTGTCAAACAAAACTAGCTAGCTAGACCCTTCCTCCTCATCCGCCACTAACTCCCCAAACCCCACCCCCAAATCCTTATTGTCGGTTATTGGCTGGAACAGTTTGTTATGTTTCGTGGTGCAGGTTAGCCCAGTTTGTTTTTGTTGCAGTTTTTGGAGCCTGGGGTGTCTGCAGAGACCGCGTTTTTTTTACAGTGTGTTCAGGGGACAGGCAGCTAGCGGATAGTGAGGAGATGTTTGCTGTATGTGACAAAAAAATGTTTTGGCCTAAAAGATACGTGACATCGCTTAGAGCACCTTTAAAAGCATCAAAATACCTCTCAATACATCAAATAAGGGCGTTGATTAGTTAATAACTAATAAATGAAGCCCCTAAGTTAATAACTAATGATCGTTGCGACGGAAGTGAATCAATCAAAACTAACTTTAGCAAGAAAATAACTTTATTCTAGAGCTGCTGTAAAGCCAAAACAATCTCTGTTACTTTAATTTCCTATTATCACTGTAAAGCTGCTTTGAAACAATCTGTGATGAGGTTCAGTTTGGAAGGAAGAAGACAGGGTCGGCGTGACTGGGACTCCTACAATTTTTATTAGATTAAAGAACAAACAAAAGGTGCGCCCACTGCAAGTTTAAAATTGACCGAACAATTCACAAAACCCTTTCTGCTATATCAGCTCTCTCTTTCCACATCAGACAACTCTTTCCACTGACTACCAGCATACAAGTCCTCAGTCCTCCTCTCCCTCTCTCTTCTCGCACTCCACAGCGGCTTATATCCGGTCTCTCCATGCCAATCACTGCAACAAGACACAGGTGTTCGTCATTTGCACTTGACCTACTTACGCACCGCTCGTCTCCTTCCTCTCTCTCCCGTTACAGACCTCGCGGAACAAGGCCCCCCTCGCCACACAATCTATATTGTTAAAAGCGCTATATAAATGATGGTGACTTGACTTGATGAAACAAAGATTCTCTTTTAAAACGAAAAAGACATTCAGAGCTCATCTCAGGATTTAAAACAGAAATAAGTCAAGTCAAGTCACCTTCATTTATATAGTGCTTTTTACAATGCAGATTGTTTCAAAGCAGCTTTACAGAGATAACAGATTTAGATTTGGCATCTAAGCAAGCCAAAAGCCAATAGCGAAGACAGGCGAAAAAGGCAACAGTGGCAAGGAACCAAAACTCCATCAGGTGACAGAATGGAGAAAAAAACCTTGGGAGAACCCAGGCTCAGTCGGGGGACCAGTCCTCCTCTGGCCAACGAACGAACAGTGTATGATTATGATTTAGGCAGCATTATGGGTCTGAAGTCAGATGGGATCAGAACTTTCACTATATTTATCCAGTTCCATCTGGTTGGGGGTCGGAGTCATCACGCCGGTATGGAGATGAGTTTGTTGAGGTGTCCATGAGGCCTTCACAGGACTGATGAGGCTGGCACTTCAGGGATCCATTGTCGTCGTGTCCATGCGATGGTCCTTCATCAGATCTGGATATGGCCTGGATCCTGCGGTTTGCGTTAAGCCTCGGGATAAACAGAGAGACTAATATTAGCGTAGATGCCATCCTTCTTATGATGTACAAAGTACATCAGGATTTATGGGAAGTGTTCCTGGTTCCGACTGATCTAAACTATGCAGCCTAGCATGTAATTATAGAAATCTATAATGTGTTATGTGTATGCTTAGCCAAAAAGATGTGTTTTTAGTCTAGATTTGAACTGACAGACTGCTTCCAAGACCATATTAGGAAGATTGTTCCAAAGTTTTGGTGCTAAATAGGAAAAGGATCTACCGCCAGCAGTCGATTTTGATATTCTAGGTATTATCAACTGGCCAGAATTTTGAGATCGCAATAGACGTGAAGGACTATAATGCGTTAAGAACTCGCTCAAGTACAGGGGAGCTAAACCATTTAGTGCTTTGTAAGTAATCAGCAATATTTTAAAATTTATTCGATGTTGAATAGGGAGCCAATGCGGTGTTGACAGAACCGGGCTAATATAGTTGTCACGATTAGTCAAGGCGGGTTATCATGGACCACGATCCTGTCCAGCCCGAGCCTGTCCAGCCAGAGCCTGTCCCGCCGAACCTGTCCCAGAGCCTGTCCACATCACGTGGACAAGCCAGTGTCTCTGGACAAGATGGCCGGCGCCGAGCCAGTGTCTCCGCACAAGATGGCCGCCACCGAGTCAGCGTCCCCCGACAAGATGGCCATCCCGGTGTCTGTTCCTGAGCCGTGTCTGTAACTGAGCCGGTGCTTGTTTCTCTTTGTCCCTGAGCCGGTGTCTGTTCCTGAGCCGGTGTCTGTTCCTGAGCCAGTGTCTGTTCCTGAGCCGAACCCCATAGCTGCCCCCAAGGAAATTTTGGGAGAGGGCAGTTGGTCCCCTGATGGGGCCATGGAGGCCGCTTCGCCCCGGCCGCCTGAACGGTCTGGCCTGGCCCGCCCCGGCCGCCTGAACGGTCTGGCCTGGCCTGGCCCGCCCCGGCCGCCTGAACGGTCTGGTCTGGCCTGGCCCGGCCGCCTGAACGGTCTGGTCTGGCCTGCCCTGGCCGCCTGAACGGTATGGCCTGGCCCGCCCCGGCCGCCTGAAGGCCTGCTCCGCCCACCACCCAGGTCTGCCATTGCAATGCCCTGGTCCCATTCCCCTGCACGGACCTTGCCCCCCTTCCCACCCCCAAGACCACCTCCGCTTCACCACCTTCCTGAACTTTTTTTTTTTTTTTAGTGCCTGGAAGCCGCTCTTAAAGGGGGGAGGGGGGACTAGATTTACGGGGGGACTACACAGACTACATTTCCCATCATGCACCTCCCTGGACTGATTACACCTGCACTGTGCTGATTACACACACATGCATCTCATTCACACACCCATATAAACCACTTCCACGCTCCACACCAGTGCGAAGTCTTGACTTTCCTGACTGTCATTCTGAGCGTTTCTCCCTGTGGATTATTTATTGCCTTGACGTTTCTAATCGTTCTCTGCCTACCTCGACTTGGATTGTTACTGGACCTTGCTTCTTGCCGCCTGCCCTGACCATTGCCTGTTATCTGGTTTGTCTCTGCCTTGTCTCCGTTGCCCCGTTTGCTGTTGTTGATTCCTGCCTGTTTGACTACTCTAATAAATGCCGCGAATGGATCCCCTTGAGTCTGCTACATATTACAATGGTCATACTTCCTGGTTCTGGTAAGAACTCTAGCGGCTGCATTTTGGACCAACTGTAGTTTATGTATTAAGCGTGCAGGGCAACCACCCAGTAGAGCATTACAATAATCTAGCCTTGATGTCATGAATGCATGAAACAATTGTTCTGCTGTTTTCATTGAGAGCATATGACGTAATTTAGATATATTTTTTAAGATGAAAAAATGCAGTTTTACAGATACTAGAGACAAACTTTCAAATTAAAGATTGGTATCAAAGAGCACACCCAGGTTCCCAACCGACGACGAAGACTTGACAGAGCAGCCATCAAGTGTTAGACAGTATTCTAGGTTATTATGTGAGGAAGTTTTTTGTCCAATAATTAGAATCAGTTCTTTTCCGAATTAAGTAGTAGGAAATTACTAGTCATCCAGTTTTTATTTATCAGCTATGCAGTCCGTTTATTTTGTGGATTGGTAAATTTCATCAGGGCCTGAAGAATCATAGAGCTGAGTATCATCAGCATAACAGTGAAAACTAATTACATGCTTCCTGATGATATCTCTTAAGGGTAGCATGTATAGAGTGAACAGCAACAGTCCTAGTACTGAGCCTTGTGGTACGCCATACTGAACTTTTGACCGATAAGACATCTCTTCATTTACTGCTGCAAACTAATAACGGTCAGATAAGTATGATTTAAACCATGCTAGTGCAATTCCACTAATGCCAACATAATTTTCGAGTCTATTTAAAAGAATGTTGTGGTCGATAGTGTCAAATGCAGCACTAAGATCCAGTAGCACTAATAGAGAGATACAACCACGATCGGATGATAAGAGCAAATCATTTGTGACTCTAATGAGAGCTGTCTCAGTACTATGATACGGTCTTAATCCTGATTGAAAATTCTCACAGATGCCATTTTTTTCTAAAAAGGAACATAGTTGTGAAGATACTGCCTTTTCTAGTATCTTTGACAGAAAAGGTAATCCGAGATCGGCGTGTAATTCACTAATTCTGTAGGATCAAGTTGCAGTTTTTTAACAAGCGGTTTAATCATAGCCAGCTTAAAAAATTTTGGTACGCATCCTAATGACAAAGATGAATTAATGATATTAAGAAGAGGATCTATGACCTCTAGTTTAGTCGGTATAGGGTCTAACATACATGTTGTCGATTTAGATGATTTAACGAGTTTATAAAATTCACGAGTTTATAAAATTCAAAATCTTCTTGTTAAAAACCAAAACACAAGCTTTGAACAAGACTTTCCCTGTAACCGAAAATAAATCTAAACACAAAGACTTTCCAGTTTTTAAAAACAAACCCATACAATCATCTAGTTTGGGAGGCAAGTATATTGTCGGACAAGGGTGTTCAGTTTTAGGAGTCTCTACTCCTGTACAATAGTCTGTTAATAAATGTATCTCTTCATTTGTAAGAGAACACTGACACTTTGCCATCAGTTGAGCAACTATACGAGTTGAAGAAAATCCCAAATGAGATGCTGTTTGCTCAATGTTCATGAAATTAGGTCCAGGCACTTTAGCAGAAGTCTTAAGGTGGTGATCTTGGATTTGCAAAGGATATCATTTAGTCCAGGAAAACTGCATTCCACAGCAGAAATATCAAAACGAGCTCCATGTATTATGGATTCGTCTAACAACCAGAAGAGTGATTTCATACACGGTGTCCTTTGTTTTAGGGGGTCTAACAAAAAGAGAGATGTAACCATCTGTAGGCCTCCCAGACTCTATAAAATAACACATGCAGCCACTCTCCAACCAAAGTCACTCGACCCCGAAAGAAGCCGTTTATAAATTGTAAACGGAAAGCTGCTGTTCTGCTTTGCAAGTTTATCAGTCCCCGTCCACCTTCTTCTTTATACAAAAATAACATACTCTTAGTAATCCAGTGTAATTTATCCCAGAAAAAGTCCACCAGTAAGGCTTGAATTTCAGTCATCATTTTCACCGGTGGATCTATACATGCCAGCTTATGCCAGAGAGAGGATGCAATTAAATTATTGATAAATAAGGTACGCCCTTTATAGGACATGTTGTGGCAAAAATTCTGTTAAACATCATCACTGCGTAAGAGACACTCAGAGTCAAATTAATAAAAAGGAAAGTATTTATTCTTGCAAGAATAGGTTCAGTCTAGTACACAGAAGTTACGCTGTGCAAGAGAGTGACACACAACAGGAAGATATGAGACAGCCTTTATACTGTTTTCAAGGTTCCTCCTCACCCGCTGTACCTTTCACCCACTCAGATAAGGTCCTTACTGCTGTTCAGTTTCTACTTAAAGACACAAACTGGTACTGAAATAAACTGGCCAAAACTGACCGTCTCTAAGGTCAGAGGTCCTGTCCCATATGTTCCTGAAAAGTCACGCACAAGCACGTACACACATATACTTTTATACATTGAATAGGTTCTTTCTCTTATGATACCTGTTTGGGATCAATGACTATTAAAATTTCCACAACAATTCCCCCCTTTTTATCATTCAGATTACCCAATCATAATAATAAAAATAATAGAACACATTTTAAGTCATTTCATCACACTTATACTCTTCATCTCTGGTTTTCACTGACCACTCTCTTAAACATTTGTGAAATAACATTTGGAAAAGTAAAAAGCCTAGGCTGTTTTTGTGGGGATAGTCCCTTAACTATTAGCAAGCAAGTAAAGCCTTTATCTGCGGCCGGGCTGAATGAATAAGCACTGTTATTGCACTCCCGACCTAGGTCGGACCCTCAGTCACCTCAGTATAAACAAGAAATAGTGTATAGTTTAAGTAGGAAACACATCAATTTAACACCCTGGTTATCATTACACATCTTAAAACCCACATGGCATTTCAACAGGCTAAGAAATACGAAGAAATAAAAGTAGAATAAAATCCCTCATTTCGACCCCTCTCCTTGTACGTCATCACATAGCGGATAACCACAGCTTTTAACCTTCTGTTCATATCAAAAACATTCATAGAAAGAAAGAAAAAGAAAAGGAAACATACACTTTAGCACATGTCACAGTAGCTCCCACTACTTGTATCATCATATTTTGTTCATCCAATTGAACAGACTCCCAGCTTTAACCAGTCTCTGTACTGAGCTGGAAACACATTATAATGCATGGTAAACATAACAATATTGATAATCCTATCGCTGAAATTGGTAGTACAGTACCCCCAACCCCCCAAAGATTAACCAATCTTATCCATTTACCATCAGTCCACGCCCATTTCCATACATCGCCTCCATTTTCCTAACCATATTTTCTTAACTTTTAACACCATATTTAATAAAATCTATCCTGAAAAGGTTTTATATATTTTTTTTTATCCATTCTTTTAACCAATGTAGTTGTTCAAAATTAACTCTACTATTTCAAATACGGACCATCTTTTAGCTTATTACCATACATATTCTCCCATGATCGGCCTTTCTTACCCTTAATGGACAGCCTAATCATCAAGTTTCTTCAATAATAATCCCTATAATTTACCTGAAATTAATAGATCTTCTCTTCCCAAAAACATTTTCCTTAAATATTTCCTAATGAATAAGTAACCAATCAAATCTTTTGATCTAGTGTATATCAATACTAAGCCCTATTTTGATTTAATCGAATCAAATCCTCAAAATAATCACAAAACCACATTCTTAAACCATTAGTTGGTTCACATCCTCCTCCAGGCGTGTTGATCATCTCGTTCGCCCCATGGACTATGGGATGGTTGTGGCCTGTTGGTGTAGGTGAGAGGCTTGGACCCAGGTGTCACACTCTCCAACCATTTTCTGATCCTTATAAGGTTTTCCCTTAAATCACGACCGCACCCCCACTGGAGTGAACTGTCACCTGTGAATGGAGACCTTAAGTATTTTGTTAGTGACCGCTTGTCTTGCCGCTCGTCCCCTTTGGTGTGACCTGTGGAATCAACAACCTGAAACATTATCTCCGGATAATTTCTTGCTCACTTAATAGCACTCGGGGTCCTTTTACCCTGAAAAACACTCAACCCCTGTCCTCATGCCCACACAATATTTATACATTTGGAACAGAATTAGTTCTGTTTGATCCAATCCTTCCTGACATTCTGTAAAAGGAAAATTTTAAGTTATGCGCTGCGCAGGTGTAGCACCTTTCTGCCACACTAATAACCCAGGCCAGGACAGTTAGCCAAATTCATCCATAACCATTATTTTATTGGGCCCATTTTGCCCTGTCTCCCAATCCTGCATGCTCTCTGTAAAGAGAAACAGATTTCGAGGTTATTGTCAGATAGTAAAGTACGTAGTTTCTTTTGTCTACTGTTCTCCCGTGGCCTTCGATGCCCTGGCGTTTCCTGTTGAAACAATCTTTGTTATTGGTGTGTGCGGCACACTCACAGACATCCATTTTGTTAGGCAGAAAAAATGGCTTCTTTCAGGGCTTTTATCAAATTACCCCTAGTGTTCTCCCAACATTTATTCAGCAAATGTGAACCCCTTAATAAACCATATTTGGCAATTGTTATACCATCTCCCTCTTGATGCACGACACAACTCGAGCATCAATTTAACATAACATTTAACATAGTGTTTTTTTATAAAGTTTGCCATCAACACTAACCCAAACGTTGTCCTTCAGACAAATTTCCTCCAGACATCTTTCTCTGCCTCCGAAACAAAAATATTACATTCTTCACTTAAAGCCACAATCTCATCTTCTTATCGAAGTATTTGAAAGGCAACGGCCCTCAGTCTCACAGCGTATTCTGCTTTTCAGGCCTGTTGTTTGGTCTCTCAAGCCAGTCATCTACAAACATTTCCAAAGTCATCAATTTTCCCTATCAGGTCAGGTCGTGCTGTGCAGACTTGGTCAATGTCAGTCAATCATTTCTCCCCCTTTGTTCACAATAATCATAAATGTGAGGGGCTCTCTTGATAATTTCATGTTGACTTAGCCAATATGTCACTTTGTTGTTTCCCTCAAATCTACAACATTTTCATTTATCTCAGCCCATGCCAGATGGTGATCTACAACTACACAATTCCAATTTACTGATCTTCAAATCTACATTATGTATGACAAAAGTATTACTACCAGACAGAGCTTGATTAGCCTGGTAATACCAGACTCTGCTACTTCACTTTGCTTCGTACACAGAGTCTGGGATAGCATAATAGAGAAGTGTTTTCTCTCTCGCTAGGGGGCGCGTACTGAAGTTTAAAATCATTGGTTACCCGTAAGCCAATCAGATAAGTTTGTTTATGACGCATGTTATGCGCCGACACAGCCGCACCGAACCACAGACATCATGCATCGAACTCAAATCTATGATCGAACTTCCACTGTAAACACTTGATGATGCGAGCGAAATACCCGAGTGAACATGGCTGTAAACGACTTTTTTGATCTGTGAGTGATGTAATAGAATGACTGCTGCGCTTGACAGGGCACAAACGAGCAGAGAGAGAGAGAGAGAGAGCCCCGGCCGCGCGCGCGCACTCCCACGTATACAACACGAGCGCTGTCTTGCTCTCTCTCCCTCGCGCATATTCATAAAAATCAATCGACAAGATAGTAAGAGGTCGGAAGACCGCGGTTTCACGTGGAGCATTTGGAGATTTTTAGAGATTATAGACTCTAGGAACAACATCTCAATGAACAACATCTCAACTATAAAGGCCTGTCTCATATAAGTTAGACGCCTATCTCAAGTACAAGCCGGTGCAGTTTGACGATTTGGGCAAATAAAAGCCCGGGCTATTATTTGAAGTTTTACGGTATTTAAGACCTGGAAAAGAAAAGAGACACTGACCTGTCAAAAGGCTCCCCAGTCTCTCGCTGACGATCGGTAATAGTTGATAAATTAAACTTTTCCCAAAGGGAGTAGGGCCACAACATCACCTCCATTCAAAATGTTTAATACACACTCTTCGTGTTCGGGCTTCAGTTTGCTAATGCCGGGAATATTCTCCACAACAGAGCCAATTGCATCCGCGTCTCCATATCAGCGTCGTTTTCGATTTCCCTGACCTAATCTTAAACACGGCGCTTACCGACTACGTCACGGCTTTCAGCCCGCCCTCTGTTCGTTGATTGGCCAGGCTGTTTTCAGGCCGGTGGAAAACAGAAAGATAGGCTGCTATCTCAGACTGACTACAGGAGCGAAATGAAATTAGCGGAAGTAGGAAGTCTGACGTAGTCAGGCTAGAGCTTGATGGCCAATCAACTTAAAGCTTGTCCCATGTTCTGTATTGTCTCTTCATCAGAATTATCAGCTTCTTTAAAATTTGTCATTTGCCTTAACCCATCTGTAATGATAAACTCATTCCAGAGGTTAATGACGCAATATACACACCATTCAGGCGGAATATTAGTGCCCCAAACTGATACATACAAGACATAGAGTGCAGTCACCATCACACACACTCATATTAGACACATATTTTAACTGTTCATTTTTAATGTTCGCTTTTCATTATATCATCTCTAAAAAGATTTAAATTTTAAGTAAGATTTTAAACTTCACATTTTACTGTAGCTTTTACCTATTTTTACATGGTCTCTTAACCAGTTTCAAAACATGTCTGTTCATTATTCATTTCATCTTAGCAAAGTCAGCTGGGTTGTTTTGGTTCATTATCACTATTTTGTTCTTTAGCTTGCTCTATCAGGCCGATAACAGAAAGACAGACACAGTTACCATCCCTTCCTCCACTCAAGCAGTCTCTCTCACTATAAACAAATAATCTTTTTCAACAGCCTCCTAAGACTGTAATTTAGACAAATTGTAATATTAAATTTATTACATTAACCTTTTACCATTCACCTTTGTTATCCAGACTCTTCTCAAATCTACAAAAGCCTGTCTTCATCTTTAGCCACCACCATGTCCAACGACCTTCAGGAGTTAAAACTATGTTATAAACATATTAGCTCAACATTAACTCTTCTATACATTTTACTTGCCCATATGGCAACCAACATCATGTCCCTCATATAATTAAGTTTTGTTACTGTCTCCGCAGCAAATAATGGCAATCACCTCATGGAATCAGCTGGCTTTTGAAAGTCCACTCCCGTTAATCATTTATCTTTAATTTTCTTCTCTTCAGGGTGTCGTCCCCTGGCATAGTTTCAGACACTTGTCACAATGAAAAACAAGCCATACAACGAATGCGGTTTCTGGTGAGTGGTATAGAGGAACTCACATTTCTGGGTCAGACTGCCGTAAAGTTAATTTTAACCTCACAGCGCATCTCACCTCTCAATGCTCTGCTGACCCCGGTGGCCTCCAGTAATCAGCGCTCAACTCTCATACCTTTCTCACAAATAACACCTGTTTCGTGACCCCCTTCGTTGGGCTGTCCCCTGGCCAGGAAGATCATCCCGTCATTGAGTAGCCACTCGTACACACGTACACACTGGTGACCGCTCATTCCCAATACAATCAGTTTTCTTCAACAGAACTCAGCTGTTTTCTGGAGCTTAGGAAAGGCACGTTCAAGAGTCACCAGAGCCATTCCGATTGCCTAATAGTGTTCACAGGGAGACAGGTTAATAACAACAGTATTTAATCACTTAAATCCATGAACTATCTTAAAAGCAGCAACCTAGCTACTTAGACTATACTCAGTGAATTTAGATCACAACCGTACATTCAGTGTACTTCATCTGTAGCCGGAGCCATCGGTCCTTAATGGTGGAGACTAAATGAGACAAAGTTGTTACTGGTCCTAAAATACGCTAATCAAAATGTCACCTCTATCGTTTAAGGTCTGTATTATTATTTTAAAGACTTCTTTAAAGTCATTCAGTTTTACATTTAAAACATTTACAAATACAAATTGCCCTCTGAACGGCAATGATTTCTTTTAACCTCTCCATGTCTATGATTTTCAACTGAAACACTGTGCTTTACTATCAATAACTTATTTTCACTTATGACACAGGCTCAGATAACAGCTTTTATCTGACATTTAATGAGAGAGACTCTGAGGCATCCAAGACTGGTACACTGCCCTCTTATAAACTTCTAACATCAAACTTTATCTACCATATTTTAACTCTAGCCCAGCTTAAGGCCTCTTTGCCAGAAATTACATACGTTTTCAAATAAACATAGTTTTACAGTTGTCCTTTGCCCACGTCAGGGAATCTAGACATTACAAATTTCCACTCAGATTGAGTCTCTGTCGCACTGGCTGTTTCAGCCACAGTACACATCAGATTTAGATAAGCGAACTGTTTCATTACAGCCAATAGCAGACTTATCTTTTGAAAGCAAAACATCAGCTTCTAGTTCTTTCATGGTCAACTTTTCAAGCTGTTTGTTTACTCAGATGCCTTTCAACACATTTTACATTTAGCAACTGTTAATTCAGTAGCCTACTACTTCTGCTTATTTGTTCTTACATAAAAATAATTATTCTAGTTCTCAATAACGTTTCACATTTCTCAATCTCAATTACCATAGTTTAATATTTGACTTAAATTTTTCCTAGGAGTTTATCAATCTCCAATTAGGATTTAATTTTGACGAGGCAAGCACTCTCTGCTTGTGATACTTTTGCAGTTATTGTAAATCATCTGTGAGATTAGTCTCTCTATATACTCTAAAATCTTTTTTTTTTTTTTTTTTTTTAATTACAACACAATCATCCTGTTAGTTACTTTGATATATTTTGCTACTCACATTTGTTGGAGTCATTATCTGTAATTTTACCTCAACCTTTATTCATCAATTCACTTATAAAAATTACTATTATAGATCTTTTCTTCAAAAGGATTCACTTTAAGAGTTCAATCCTTTGACCTTGTTTTTATCTCTTGTTCCTTCTCAGACGAAAATGTTAATATCATCATATTAAACACTGATCTACTTTCAAGCCCACATTAACACCAGAAATTTATATCACTTAATTACACTTTGTTTATTACACCTTCTCGGTGGGCATTTACAGTTACATGTTAGATGGTCCTGCTGACCACAATCAAGACACTCTCTGTCATCTAGTGGGTTCATGTGTCAGCCTCAACTACAGCATCAGACACCTGTCCTTTACTATAGTTTGATCACTGTGAGCTTGCAAACGGCTCCAACTTACTGCACACCCTTGAAGCAGTGTGTGTCCCATTCAGGAATGTAAACAGAGCCACTGATTAAGCAGTTCTCTGTATTCTTTTACAGTCCACCAGTGGCGGATTTAATCACAATAGCCAAATCATAATCTTCATCATTATCATTGGCCGGACATTAATTTTAATAAGCTGCATCGAAATGCTCAAAATATTCTAAGTTGTTTTCACAAAGATTTCGTTTAACTTTAGTCATACTTGTCCAGGGAAATTATCCCCGACCCATAATTTCATTTATAAAACAGACAATATCTTTTGCTTCAATTACTTAATATCAACAAATATCCAACATTATACATTATTGATTTCCAGAATTTTTGGTCAAAGTAGTCTTTACATTTTACTAATTTGGTATTATCATCAACAACCCTAATTACAGAACAAGTACATATCTAACATCCGGGAACCGGCAGAGGTGGAAAGAGTAATAAAATATTCTACTCAAGTAAAAGTACTACTACTTCAATGAAATTTTACTTAAGTACAAGTAAAAGTACCGGTCTAAAAATCTACTCAAGTAAAAGTAAAAAGTAGCTCATTTAAAACTGACTCAGAGTAAAAGTTACTGAGTTACTTTTTTAACAGCGGGGGTGGGGTGGGGGACCCCCGTGTAGGGTTGTAATGGTATAAGATTTTCACAGTATGGTAACGTCTCAGAAAATATCACGGTTTACAGTATTAATCAATTGTTAAATAAATAAACTGTATTATTAAATTATGGGTATTATTATTATTATCATCAGTTAAAATGACAGATAAATTAATGAAAACAGGATTTTTTTTTGGTTGAACAAATGCTTTTATTATAACAAACTTGAAATAATTTGTTTGTTTATTAAAATTTCAATAAAACATGTCTAATCAATTAAATTTGATAATTAATAATGAATTAGATTAACAACTTATTTTTAACATTAATAATTTATTAAAATGTTTAAGTATAATATTGTCCTATGAAATGTATTTTATTCAGAAAATTGATGTTTCTTTTTATTAGGGGTGTAACGATATTCGAACCAAACCGAAGAACCGCGATACAGAACCCACGATTCGAATCGCGATACTCTCATGGCGTAACGAATTCGCTCCGCCCTGCAAGCTAGCCCGACCCCGCCCAGCCCGGCTCATTGATTGGACCTGGAATCAGTGTTGCCAAGTCCGCTTATTATAAGCGACTTTGGGCTTGTTTTTCTGTAAAGTCGCTTACAAATATTGGTAGTCGTGGGTCGCGGCTTTTTTTGGGCTTGTTTCTAAAGTGTAGTTGCTTATTT
The DNA here is from genome assembly GCF_051911475.1 of Siphateles boraxobius. NCBI lineage: Eukaryota > Metazoa > Chordata > Actinopteri > Cypriniformes > Leuciscidae > Siphateles > Siphateles boraxobius. The sequence goes on along the minus strand of NW_027509197.1, from coordinate 19,856,228 downwards.
GGGCTTGTTCTCAGCTCGTTGAAAGCAGATATTTTCTATATGTTATTTAAACGTAGGAGTTTGTCTTGCCTGTTCCCTCTGTCTCTCTCCTTTCCCTATACACAGAGTTTTTTCCCACCCACATCCTGCTTCTAATTGGCTCTGACCCAGATGGCAATGAGTACCAGCCAATCAGAGGCAGAGCAGGGCAATCGGTTTTTTTTCTGGTTAGGAAACGTCAGTGAGTGACGTTTAAATGAAAATACGTGCGAGTCGCGACCATCGCGACTGATGGTGACTGGACTGTAAGAGAGTTTTTATATATAAATTATATTTTAGATATTATAGATATAGATATTATAGTTTAATATTGTTTAACCCTTTAACTGTCACTCCCCCTTTTTTCGCATAGACATGAAAATCCCTATTCAAACTTAAATGGTTGTAATTCAAGAATGCTTTGGAATATAGACCTATGGTTGGTCTTGTTTTAAAGAAGACATTTGCCAGATTAATGTTGAAGTGAAGTATTATGAAGTTATGAAAGTGAAACAGAAAAAAAGTTATACAAGTTTGAGTTTATGAAAATGAACAATGTAAAAATATAATTATTAATATTTTATATAAAATATATATATTACAAAATATATTTTAATCTAAAACTGCCAGAAAATGTAAGCCAAAAATCTGAAGAAGTTGTGTTCCAAATTTTAGGTTGATATCTCAAAAAATGAGCTTTCAGTAAGATTTTATTTGGCCGCAGTACCAACATTTTTCACTAGATGGACAGCCAAGCTTCATTACAGAAGAAAAATAAACTACCGTGTGCACAGTTTTACAAAACTAGGCACAGTTTACCAATCTGTCCACATGGATGTAAATTGACAATCTGTACCCACAGTTTAAAACTATCTGTCACCACGGATTGTAACAGTAGCGGCAGCGCGGAGTAAACGCGAGTAAACGCGATCATCTCTTCCTCAGTTACAGAATAAACATGAATGGACACCTGAAGGTATGTTGAAAAATACAGTATACTTACTAAAAGGCATCATAACTCGTGTAATCGCTCAATCAGTGTTTCATCAGCGCAAAGACGTCAATAAAACTGCATAGCTTGTCACTAGCATTATATTTACCTCAGCAGGCTAGTGATTAAGTGTCCACAACTTGTTGGTTCCTAGAGAAATTAACTCTTGCACTAAATAAATGCACAATATTATCCTACATATTATATTTTACTTAACCTGATAATTATATCTTGATTATTTAAAGTACGTTTAAAATATCTTTAATGAATATGACAGCAACTGTGTAAATTATTATATTTCAATAACAAATTAGAGTAAAGTTAATGCAAAAACTGCCTTATGTTCAGTTTACATGTTTTCATACAATGTAATGTACAATGTACATATGTATTTCATACATATGTAGTAGACAAACGCAGCTCAGCAGAACGAATAGGGTTATATATTTACTTGCAGTATTTTTGTGCTTAGCTTAAATATCCACAGACCATGTCGCGATTGGATTTATTGCACAGTTCTACTTTCCATGTATTCATCCATCCATTATTTTGCATGTTTTACGTGACATCTGCATTAAGTGAATTCCATTTTCATGACTGGATTCCGGGATTCCCTTTGCATCACGTAAATCGGGACATACCTTTATCTGCAGGAGGGATGGTGTCCTGTATCCTCTTTTTGCAGCCACTTTGTGTCCACATTTTTTGCAAATTGGATATCTATCCTCGAGGACAACCACACTTTTTTTCTACTTTTCATACTGGCCATAATTCGCTTGGCGCTTAGCTTTCAGCTTCAGCTGGGCGTCACCTTTTTTGCGCGTTTGTTCTCCCGCCCTTCAATCAATTCAGTAGTTTCCGGAGTGTGTGATTTTTTTTTTCCCCCCTTGTATTATTATTTTTTACTCAGTAACGGATATGATTTCAAATGTAGCGAAGTACAATACTTCAAAGAAAACGTACTTAAGTAAAAGTAAAGGTACAGATTTTAAAAACTACTTTAAAAAGTAGAAGTACACAAAAAAACTACTCAATTACGTAACGCGAGTAAATGTAATTCGTTACTTTCCACCTCTGGGAACCGGGCTGAATAATCAAACCCTGTTGCTGTACCCCCAGCATAGCTGGACCCTAGGTTCAAAACACAATGGTTATCAAACTAAAACTAAACCTAATTTCAATCATTATTTTACCATTAAAATATAGAATTTTTCCCCATTTTGCTTAATGAAACATTCCTTATCTTTATATCACATTAATCCCCGTTAATCATACTCAATGCCTTATTTTTATTCTGAAACTCATTTTTCATACAGTTAATTTGACTTCCATAAATTCTGTCAGACATTTTATTTTCATCACATATAGTTTTCTACTATATTCCTTCTCAATCTTTCCCTACATGTCAGTTCCTTCTGCATCCTCTGTTCTACATGCTAATTCTTTCTTTTCTCTACATGCCAGTTCCTTCATTATCTAACCAGTACATGATTGTTTGCTAACAATCCCCACACACATATCTCACACACCAACCTTTTTGTTTTTCACTTCCCTCTTCCATCAAGTCTCTCACTTACAGTTCCCTCTATTTCACACAGACAGCCTTATTGCTGCTTGCTACTTCAATCCTTATCATGTAAATTTAAGTTCTCAGACATCTAATGTCATGCATCCATTTACTGGATGAAGAAGTAAAAACTTTATTTCTCCTGGCAGTTCGACTTTTTTATCTGCCTAATCACACATGTTGAATGCAGCCATAACAACCTTTTTGTTTCTCACTGCCCTGTTCAACTGATTCTAGCACTACTTTCAGTCTAGTTGTGCTCAGTGTTCCCTCCCTTGGGAAATAATGGTATTTTCTCAGTTTTTTCAATATCTAAAACATAAATTTTTCCCCATAATTTTCTCATTTGATAGAAAAACCGGTGTATCAAATTTTGCATGCTTACCTTGAGACTTCCCCATATTGGCTGCTTCTCTGTTCTCTGTGGATTTCTCTTCAACGCGCGTTTTCCTGATCTGTTAGGCGTCCCCAACAGACCCGATTTTTTCTTTTAACCCAAATCGGTCGGGTTGCACTATTAGTGCCCTCCTAATTAAGGTTTACCAAAAACTGTTCTGGTTCCCCCTAATTAGCCTCAGTACCTAAAAACAATTTGCTCCGTCGTGGAACAACTAATTTTCAGGGTACCTATCTGTTTGAAATCTCTTGATCTGTTACAGTTCTCACTTAATCCCAGATTATTTATCTGCTTGAAATTTCTTGTTCTGTTACAGACCTCAATTAATCTCAGATCATTTTCCCTCGTATCTGTTTGAAATTTCTTGATCTATATAGATCTCAATTAATCTCAGATTACCTACCACAGAAACAGCCTTCAGCCAATATGGTTCACTCACATTTCATACCCGAAACAAAATACTTTTCCCCAAAAGAAAATATTTTAGACGTCTCTTACCAGAGATATGTTGGTTGCCACGGGTTCGCTTTCTTTTGATTCCAGTGGAGCCCCTCCCGGACCCGATAGCGGTCGGCCCCTCTCTCTCAAGCTTACGAGGTAGAGCTGGAACTGCTCAGTCCAGGTGGCCAAACACCGTCCGCTCTCAGGTCCAGAAGGCACTTCCAAGGAATCCCACTTCTGACACCAAAATTGTTGTGGCAAAAATTCTGTTAAACATCATCACTGCGTAAGAGACACTCAGAGTCAAATTAATAAAAAGGAAAGTATTTATTCTTGCAAGAATAGGTTCAGTCTAGTACACAGAAGTTACGCTGTGCAAGAGAGTGACACACAACAGGAAGATATGAGACAGCCTTTATACTGTTTTCAAGGTTCCTCCTCACCCGCTGTACCTTTCACCCACTCAGATAAGGTCCTTACTGCTGTTCAGTTTCTACTTAAAGACACAAACTGGTACTGAAATAAACTGGCCAAAACTGACCGTCTCTAAGGTCAGAGGTCCTGTCCCATATGTTCCTGAAAAGTCACGCACAAGCACGTACACACATATACTTTTATACATTGAATAGGTTCTTTCTCTTATGATACCTGTTTGGGATCAATGACTATTAAAATTTCCACAACAGACATTTATGTCCACTTTCCACATATTAAAGCTTCACTTTTGTTCCAGTTTATTTTAGCAAAGATAAAGCTCTAAAATCTTTAAGTAATTTCTTTAAAATCTCTATATCTTTTTGACTATTGACTATTACAATCACATCATCAGCGTAAGCGGATAAATTAATGTTACAGTTTAAACCAGGTATATTTCACCCAGTCAAATGTACTGTTATCTGAGTCTGTATGGTTAATGTATTAGTTCATACATTAATTGTTTGTAATTAAATGAATAAATTCCCTAATAACTCATTTTTTTAACTAATAGTGTTAATTAATATGTTAATTACCAGAATGAGCCAAAGCCTTGTATTTCAACTTCCAGATAATACAGGTACACATTAATACATGATTAATTACTTCATTGTTAGTGCAAATTCATGTGTAAATTACTACAATTACTAAATGACTAGTTAATAATGATGTGCCTCAACAAGTAAAGTCATAACATAATGATACCTTTGCAAATCATTAGCTAATGATTAATTAAAGCAGACAACTGGTAGTTGAAGTGCATAGCTTTGACTAATTGTGGTAATTAACACATTAATTTACACTATTAGTTAATAAAATATGTTATTAAGGAATTAATACACAATGACACATTGAATTAATATCAATTCATGTACTACTTAATCTATTAATCATATAGACTTTTTATTAGTTGCTGATGCAGTGACAATTAATTAATGGTTTAGTTCTTCATGAATCATACATTAACTCATGATTATCTGTGCATTAGTTAAACATGAATTAATGCATATTTGTGCACCCGTATTGTAAAGTGTTACCGAGTTTCTTAAAGAAAAATAACGTCTATTTTTTTTCTGTTTAGACATTTCTGTGTAACATTACTCTTTTTTCACATCTCTTGCTCCATTTAGATTCACTGAAGCAACACTAACTTCACCCATAAAGAATAAAAAACAAAATAGCAAAAACAAACCACTGATTATCATTAAATTAGCTTTTTCCACAATCATCATTGTTTATTTCAGTATTAAATTTTCTCACTAGCTTCTTTAACCTGTACATTTCTTTGTTGGTAAAAAAATCTTCAGCCGTCAGACACCTTGTCTTTTCAATAAACTGTTTAAGGTCAGGAATATTTGCGACTCACGCATTCACTCTGTGAAAGAGACAGGCTACAATCTGATTCACTGTCACTCTCTGTGTCTCCCTGGTCTTCACATTCACCTACATCTGTTTTCTTTACAGGTCTCAAGTCACAAGTATTATCACTTTTCCTTTGTTTTAACGGCACCTTAAACAGTGAATGTTCTGGCTCTATGTCAATGCCATCATTCTCACATATTTGCTCTATCAAAGGCTGTTTTTCTCCCTCGCACTGAGATCTCTGACACCTTGTTTAAGGCGTTACTGTCCGAACAAGTGACTATTCGATTTGTCAAGTTAAGTCAAAAGACCCAGTGGACTCCGCATCATCTGCCGTTTTGTTAAACAACCCCTTTGTTATAATAATCTCAGAATTAACCTGATTTATCCCTTGCAGCTCTTCTGCCGCGATCGCTTCTGTCTCTGTACTGTCAGTTTCTATGGGTTGATTTGACTCTGTTGCTAATGTTTCTCTTTTATCAGGGCAATCACGAATCAAATGTCATACTTTGGTGCAACCGAAACATTTCATTTCCCTGTTGTTGCAAATACAACATAGTTAAAAATCATCTATATGGAATTTAAACGTAAGTTCTAATTCTGTGTCATCTTTCACAATCATGTAGGCGTGTCACCTAAATGAAACTATGGGCCCTATTTTAACGATCTGAAACACAATGTGAAAGTGCAAAGCGCAAGTAACTTTGTGGGCGGATCCCGGGGCTGTTGCTATTTTCCCGGCGGGATAAATGCCTCTTGCGCCTGGCGCAAATCTAAAAGGGGTTGGTCTGAAGTAGCTTCATTATTCATAGGTGTGGTTTGGGTGTAACGGGAAACAAACCAATTAGAGCTTCATATCACATTCCCTATAAGAGCATGATGAACGAGGTGCGCTTGTTCCATGGCGCAATACTATTATAACGGCGCATTTACCAGGCGCGCTTCAGAATCGGTTCACAGCCGAGGAGATCAATGTTCTCGTCAGGGCCGTAAAAGAAAGAGAAGTGACATTGGGGATGGGACAAACCCGCCCAAATTAGCTTTGGTTAAACATGCATATAATAATTTGGGTAAATGTGTAAGCTTTATGCCTATTTTTACCATTGTCATGGACACAACAATGATTTCCCTCGTGTTTTAATATTTTTCCTTATAATAATGTATCATTTGCAAAAAGTAAAATGCAACTGTGTAGATGAGAGAATCATCTACAGTGTATGCGCGTTGTTCACACTTTTTATTATGACCAAGCATGCGCGCTTAAAATAGCATCTGAATGTACGCGCAACGCGCCACTGACTTTAGACCAGGTTTTTTCTGGTCAATGGCGCAATTGTTTTATAGAACTGTGCAACTCTTTAATATATAACATAAGTGAAACAACCAACATAAAGAACGAAAAGTAAACAACATAATTATATCAACAATAATGACAAATTATTATTTTTTAAATAGGGCAGCGATCCGACTACACCCTTCACAGTTAAAGATCAAGGACGGCTCTTGGTTTCACTTCATGTCCGGATCTGGTAACATAAAGTGGAGCAACAGAGTCAGTTTTCTTTGTGTCTGTCTGCTGAGGTTGATCCATGGGCACTGTGTGCTGAATGCTCAAAGACATTCCAGGCTCGGCAGTGACAGGCTGTGCTCTATCTGGCAAAAGGTGACGATGATTCCTGCGGAAAATTTGGCCTCCTGCAGTACTCACATGATAAGACCTGTAGGTGTCAGCAGGTTTAATGACTACAGCAGGCTTCCATTTACCCGACTCCTGAATTCGGACGTGGTCCCCATCCCTTAGTGGCGTGAGTGGTTTTGCTGACCTGTTGTAGTACTTTGCTTGATGTTGTTGCTTTTGCTCACGCCTTGCATGAACATCATTTCCACTGACAGTTTCAGGTTGCAACTGTTGGCCGGTAGTTGGTAAAATGGAGCGTAGTCTTCTGCTCATCAGTAGTTGGGCAGGTGATCTGAAACCATCCACCGGGGTGTTCCTGTACTCCAACAGATTGATATATGGGTCTTTCTTGTCCGCTTTTGCTTTGTCCATTAGTGATTTGGAAATCTGCACTGCCTTCTCACTGAGCCCATTGCTCTGTGGGTAATGCGGACTACTTGTGACATGCACAAAGTCCCATGTTCGAGCAAAGTTTTCATCTCTTCTGAGCTGAATTGAGGCCCATTGTCTGAGATGAGCTTTTCAGGAATCCCATGTGCTGCAAATACTTTTTTCAGTTTCATGATCACTGCAGCAGCTGTGGTGCTCCTGAGCTTTTCCAAATCAAAGTATCGGCTATAGTAATCTACCACCACTATGTAGTCGTCATTATTCCAAGTGAGTAGATCAGTACCGACCATCTGCCATGGCCGGTTTGGTATAGGATAGGAAATGAGTTGTTTGGATTTCTCGATTCCCATGTGGCCTGCATGAATGCGTTTAAGCATCTCTTCTCTCAGCTGCATGGGAATTACAATCTTTTCTCCCTTGAAGACCATGCCGCCCATCTCAGATAACTCGTCCCTATGATTCCAGTATTCTAGAATGGCTGTAGGGCATCGCTTTCTTTCAGCAGGCCATCCTTCTTTGATCACTTTCTTTAGCGTGGACATTTGGACATCTCTTTCAGTTTTTTCTTGAATATTTCTGAGCTTCGCATCACTGACAGGGAGAGCGCTGAGTACGGTATGCACTTGCACATCCATCTCCTCACTAAGGCTGTGATCGGCGCTGGGCAACGATTTCCTTGACAGCCTGTCGGCCACTGGAATATTTTTCCCAGGAATGTGTACGATGGTGAAATTGTACTTTTGCAGTTGCCAGATCATCCTTTGCAGTCTTGGTGGTGCTGCAGCTAATGGCTTTCTGATGATCGATTCAAGGGGTTTATGATCGGATTCCACTGTTACGTGCCGTCCATAGACATATTGATGAAATCTTTTGCAACGCCAGAGGATGGCCAGGAGCTCTTTCTCTATCTGAGCGTATCTTATCTCTGAGTCTGTGAGTGACTTTGAGGCATATGCAAGTGGTTTACCTTGCTGCAGCAAAACTGCACCTAGTCCATATTTGGAGGCATCCGCTTGCAGTGTGAGGTCTTTGCTTGTGTCGAAAAATGACAACACAGGTCCTGGTTCCCTGGTAATGATGTCTTTCATCCTTTGGAACGCTACGTCATGTTGCTTGTCCCATACGAACTCATGATCCTGCCGCAGTAGCTGTCTCAGAGGTGCATTTATGTCTGAAAGATCAGGTGCAAATTTTGAAAGATAATTGATCATTCCCAGAATTGTTTCTAGTTCAGCACGATTCTTAGGTGGAGACATCTCTTTTACGGCTTCCACTTTGTGAGGGTCCGGTTTGATTGCATCTTTGGAAAGACGGTGGCCAAAGTAGCTGACTTCCGGGACACACACAGTTCTTTTCTCAGGATTAAGGCATACCCCTTTTTCTCTGGACCTTTCCAACAACCTCCTGAGATTATGGTCATGTTCTTCTTTTGTTTTTCCGTAGACCAAGATATCATCCACGATGGCCACAACTCCAGGCAGACCTTCATAAATCTCATCTATTTTCTGTTGAAAGATGTCCTGGGCTGAGACAATGCCGAAGGGTAGGCGACGAAATCGATATCTACCGAATATCGTGTTGAAAGTGGTCAGTTTCGAGGCTTTTTCAGAAAGCTTGATTGCCCAGTAGCCGGATCTAGCATCCATTACACTGAAGTAACGGGCTCCTGTCAGCTTTGGTGTGATGTCATCTAGCGTAGGCATAGGGTAGTGTGGTTGCTTTATAGCCTTATTAAGATCACGTGGATCCAGACAGACTCTCAGCTTACCCGGTTTTGGGCTTTTCGACCACGCACAGGGCATTCACCCAATCTGTCGGCTCTGTCTCTTTCACAATGATATTTTGCTCCTCCATGGAGTCCAGCTCCTCTTTCAGCCGATCTCGCAGGGCGAAAGGAACTCTCCTCGGTGGGTGAATGACGGGCGTGGCTGTTGGGTCCAACTGAATGTTGCTTTCTCCAGGAAATAGACCACTGCCTGTAAACACATCAGTAAATTCATCTACAATCGACTCAGACTCTTTTTCTGGGGAGGATACAGACAGCACCAGCTTAATCATGTCTAAGTCCAAACATGCTTTTAATCCAAGCACGGGTGGTGACTGGGTGTCCACAATGAAGAAGTCTAGTGGCATGGCATTCTCTTTATATTTGCAATGTAGTTGGCTGGTGCCTTTAACTGACAATTGCTGTCCACCGTATCCTGTGAGCTTTTTGTGAGTTTGCTGCATCTTTATTTTTAGTGCAAATTTTTTGAAGTCTCTTTGAGGTATTACATTAACCTGAGCACCCGTGTCCAGTTTGAATTTCAACGGCAAACCGTATTCTCTTATTTCAATCTCCGCAAAAGCTTGCTCTGATGAAGTAAATGTGTTTGCATTTGTGACACAGTCAATAAAGAATTCACTACTCACGTCTGGGTATGCATCTTAATGTTTGTTTTCATTTACACAGTGCACAGATTTCGGTTTTGACTTGCAAACCTTTGCAAAATGGTTATACTTTCCACATTTCGCACACTGCTTTCCCTTTGCTGGGCATGTCTCTCTCCTTTTGTGTTCTTTACCGCAGTATCCACATATTTGGAGGCGTTCTATGTGCACATTGTTGGGTTTTGTGTTTTTCTGAAAGCTCTGACGCGTTTTTGCATGCTTTCCTATAGTGTGCACTTGTTGCGGATGCTCTGCATTTATGCTGCCGGTGGCCATACTTTTCATCTGCGCCTGCGCAATCTCATGCGATCTGGCAGTGTCGATTGCTTTTTCTAATGTTAGTTCAGCACCCTGATTGAGTAATTTCTCCCGAACATGTGGGGAATAAATGCAGAAAACGACACGGTCTCTCACCATCTCATCTGGATTAGTGTAGCCACAATCTTTAACGAGCAGTCTGAGTTCAGTGACGAACTGATCGAATGTTTCCGTGGCGCACTGCGTTTTCTCATTAAACTTGTATCTGGCAAAAATTGGGTTCACCTTTGGTACTACGTAAGCTTCAAATTTGTCGTAGTAAGTTTTGAGCTATTTAGCTTCATCCTCAGTGAGAGTCCATGTGTTATAGATATCCCGTCCTTTCTCTCCAATCCATAAGAGCAGGTAGCAGCATTTCTCCGTCTCCTCCTTGCGGCGAAACGGCCCCGAAAACATCAGTTCAACGTGCTGTTTAAACTTTCTCCATGCATCGGGAAGTTTCTGTGACTCTCAATCCATTCGCGGTGCAGGCACTCCGGCAGCATCCATCTTCGCGATTCACTCTGACACCATGTATTATTTAGTAAAAAAACGACTAGAGTCTCAGATCAGTTTCACATGCGGTATTCTCCTTTTATTCTCCTCCAACTTCTTTTCCCCCACATATTTCACCCACTGCCCCCTAGAGCACATATTCAGGAACTCCCTAACATATATGGGAATTACAAATCGATATTCAAACTTGAATATTACACTCTACACTCACGGCAGCCGCCACCTTTCACTGCATGACGCCGCGTGCGTGAGTGAGTTCAAAACTCGCCAATTGGTAGAAACCCTCTAGCACTGGTAGGTTTAGGATTAGTTGTGGGGGAGGGGCAGTGGCGGTTCTAGACCATTTCAACTGGGCGGGCCAAGCTGGGGCCAGTTGTACTGTTAGAGGGGCCAGTTACATATAGACCTTATTGTTGTCATATTATTTTCTGCACTGCACTGCAGGCATTAACAGGCAAAATACCATGTTTATAATCATTCAACAATGTATTTGCATTTCCTTTATATTTTTACATTTGCATTACATATTCAGTGTTAGTCACAGTAACTGTAATTGACATGATGTCCTTTTTTCTCTTCATGTTGGTGAGAACTATAGAGCAAAAGCAATGGGGACCAAGAAGCTTATAATTCATTTACTGAAAATAACTAACTTGCTAGGTAAACCGTTTACAGGGTTCCTGCACACTTTTTAAAGTGAAATTTAAGGCTTTTTAAGACCTGAGGAAATCAAAACTCATTCCGTACATTAGGGGTGTGGAATATTGACAAAAATATATCTCAATATTTTCAATGTTTTGTTGATAATTAGGTGATATTTTACTGATTGTGTTTTTGTGCTGGTGACATGGCTGGTTTAGGCCTGTTGTTAACAGCAGACTCACAAAGATATTCATATTTTTTAATATTCTATGCAGTGGTCAGTTAACAGCAGGGACCGAAATTAATTTTTTAATTAATTTTTAATTAATTTAATTTGCCACCTTAAATTGATTTCCAGGGGCATTTTCACCTATATATGGACATTCTTTCTAAACTTATTTAGAGTTATGAATCACCTTTTATGTCAAATACTAACATTCAAATTATTCAGTAATTATACTTATTTATACAATAATACTTAATTATACAATAATTATAGAGTACCACTGTTACCAGTCAAATTAATTAATTCAATCAAAATCCATGTTTGCAGTGCAGAGGTGACGCAGAAGCGTCATTAATATATTTACAATCCATTTACAATTGCATAAATAAAGCTATGAGATTTTTTTTTTAAATCGATATTTAAACTTGAAATGATTTCTAATTTTAACGTTTTATTTAAAGGGTACTTTAAATATGAAACTAAAACCGCCAGTAGGCGGCGGAAAGTCACAGAAGTGAGTTGAGGGATTCATTCATTCAACCGATTTGTTCAAACGGCTGATTCATTCGGAAAGGAGCAAGTGATTCCTTCAAAACGCAGATTTCAATAAATCATATCGCTATCTGTTGAAAGACTCTGCTACAGTTTCGTTTTGAAATTGTAGTCGGCGAAATAAAGGGAAAATATTGTGTCTGAAAAGTAACTCATGTTAACTTATTGTTAATTTAACTGTTGGAGAACATCAATATCACAGTTGCAATTGTGCACGGGAAAACAGCACTCTTGCTGATTTGATATTCCGATATGAACATAATATGATATAGCCTAAATATAAGACATAACTAATTTGGGGGCATATAGCCTACCTATGAACCGCACACAGCAGTGAAAGAATGATAGACAAATGCGATGCCAGCTCACAGTGCCTCGTACATAGTTAAAACAATAATTGCAATATTTTAATAGACAATACACATTGCACACCCCATACGCACATAAAGAATGAACTTGCAACTGACCAGCTTTCTCCTCTCCTCTCTCACGTGCAGGAGACAGACGTTATTCTGCCGCGATTCCCGCGAATGTGATGCAAATTGTCACGTGAACAAGCAAATCCACAAAGATAGAATAATAAAAAATAATATGCACACAACGATAAAAAAGATAGCAAAAAACAGTTTTGTAAAAATTATTTAACACTCCACATTTAGGGAGGCCAAGCTTTTTGTCACAGGGGCACGGGCCCCCTGGCCCCCAGTCTAGAACCGCCACTGGGGAGGGGTTAGGATTAGGCAATCAGGTACTGACTTTAATGAGGAGGGTAATAATTTGGCAGAGGGTCGAAATTCTGCACAACACCACGACTTCAGAGAGAGAGAGAGAGAGAGAGAGAGAGAGAGAGAGAGAGAGAGAGAGAGAGAGAGAGAGAGAGAGAGAGAGAGAGAGAGAGAGAGAGAGAGAGAGAGAGATTTAGCAGGATATGGACTTCAGATACAGCAGTGAGCACTTGTCAGAAAGAGGTATTGATTCCTTCGTTAATGAATAACTACACAAGAACCAATGAGTAACACAATATTAACAATCTAGTAACTATTATTAACTAACAAGAAACTCTGATTAACGAACTAGTATGTAATAGCGCACAGATGAAAGTGGTAGTTCACTATTAACTAATCAATAACTACTATTTTTTTATGCTTCCCAGAGAACTACTGAAAAAGTTTATTAACAATCTAGTAACTACTATTAACTAAAAAGAAACTCTGATTAACAAATTAGGAAGTAATAGTGCACAGACGAAAGTCATACTTCATACTTTTATGGCAACTACTAATTATTTGGATCCGTATTCTAAAGAAGATCCCTGGAACTAACTAGTAATGACTCAAGTGTTACTACATGATCTAGTCATGATTTGTGCAACCAAACACAGAAGTAATTTCAAGCGTTTGAGATTTTTGGTGAACTTTAGTATACTTTTAGAAAAATTCTTCAGAAGTATAGTAACACTTGAGTCATTACTAGTTAGTTACCATGATCTTCACTTTAGAATACGAATCCAAATAATTAGTAATTCCCATAGAACTATGTAGTAACACTTGAGTCATTACTAGTTTGTTCCCATGATTCTTACAGTAGTTACTAATCAAAAGCCAATAAAGTGTTGAATCTTCTCACTCACAAGACACACACACACACACACACACACACACACACACACACACACACACACACACACACACACATATATATATATATATATATATATATATATGCTAGGAGACATACATAAAAACAATTTTTTTTGTGAGGTAAGTTAAATAATAAATTCAATCTATATGGTACTTGGATGACTGATGACTCAATATGTTCCAGTCGTCACCGTGACTCTAGTGATTCAATGCCAGTCCAAAGGAATGCCAGAAAACTGGCCACAGGACAAGTAAGGTCCCGAGTCCCGACAACTGCATTTAAAAATCCATTTCTTTAAAATTATTCAGTTGATAAATAGACAGCATAGGCCAATTATTAACAGCTTACATATTGATAATTTAAACAACCTTGTGTATTCGTGTACGGTAGGTTCAAATGTTAATGTAGTGCTAGTCATTTATCCTGCATTGGTTATTGATTAGTTTTGTATGAATTATGAAAATTTTCAGTAGTTCTCTGGGAAGCATAAAAGAATATAGTAGTTATTGAAGTACCACTTTCATCTGTGCACTATTACTTCCTAATTCGTTAATCAGAGTTTCTTTTTAGTTAATTTTAGTTACTAGATTGTTAATACACTTTTCAGTAGTTCTCTGGGAAGCATAAAAAAAATAGTAGTTATTGATTAGTTAATAGTGAACTACCACTTTCATCTGTGCGCTATTACTTACTAGTTCGTTAATCAGAGTTTCTTGTTAGTTAATAATAGTTACTAGATTGTCAATATTGTGTTACTCATTGGTTCTTGTGTAGTTATTCATTAACGAAGGAACCGTATTCTAAAGTGTTACCATTGCATCAATATCAAAATCCCCCTCTGCATAAAGTGTCTTGCTCTGCTACATGTATCACTGAGACCATCATACTGGCAGTTGTGCCTAGTCGCATCACCAGTCACTTCATGCAGTGCAGTTATAGAATTTTAGAATAAAAATAAAATATAATGTAAGTCATAAATCATAGTTCAGTTGAATAATTATCTCACCCTGTTATACTGTTTTAGGCTGCTTTAACATTTTACTAATTTTACGTGGATTCTCTTGACAAAAGGAATAGCAAAATATAATCATACAACCAGATAACAGGTGAATGTAGCCTTAATGTAAACATAGTACAAGTAGTTAGTATAAGTAAACACAATTTATGCTTAAAAGCAGAAGACTGCTTCAAAACACCAGTAAGTGTAAAATATGTGGAGTCCCATTAATGAAGCTGTAGTGCATTTTCATCTGCTTTAACCAATCTCTTATCTACTACGTTCTTATTAAAGAATTATAGCCTATGTGTACAAGATCAGTTGAGAAACAGACAAACCACACACTGTTATTGGCTAAATATTGTATTTATTGTTTAATTTCATTATTTTAATTTCTGGTTCTTCCATCATGTGTGCCCTTACAATGAAAAACATCCTGCTGTAACATCCTGTAAATGTGGAGGATAGATATCCATATGTCATCATCTTTCTTCTCCATTGGCTACAATAACTTAAGAGCGGCCTCTGGCTGTGGATTGTGTTTTATGGATTTCCGAGGCAG
Organism: Siphateles boraxobius; assembly: GCF_051911475.1. Lineage (NCBI taxonomy): Eukaryota > Metazoa > Chordata > Actinopteri > Cypriniformes > Leuciscidae > Siphateles > Siphateles boraxobius. The sequence continues at coordinate 19,841,047 of NW_027509197.1, read as the reverse complement.
GGGAATGTGCGCCAGCAGACCAACATGTACATTTACTAATTCATATTAAAGATAAAATCTTGTTAAACATGCCTAGTTTACTTTATTTCAGCTGTAAATGTAGCAGAGTGGCCACTGGTACTTTAAAAAAAAAACCCAGCTCAACTCATATGACTACAGCCAACACAACCTACTGTGAAGCCAGTGTGATTAAATAATGAAGTATCTATGCAGTGTGTGTGTGAGAGTGTGTACATGTTGTTCTATCCTGGTGGGGACTTAAACCTGAAAGCACACAGACTCAAGGGGACTTGTGTCACTGTGGGGACCTAAATTGAGGTAAACAAGCTTCTAAATCATACAAAATGTGTTTTTTTGGAAATGTAAAAATGCAGAAAGTTTTGTGATGGGTAGGTTTAGGGGTAGGGTTAGTGTAAGAAGACAGAATGTGTGTGTGTGTGTGTGTGTGTGTGTGTGTGTGTGTGTGTGTGTGTGTGTGTGTGTGTGTGTGTGTGTGTGTGTGTGTGTCTGTTTTTGTATGCGCTCGCACTCGCGCGTGTGTGTGTTGTGTCCTGGTTTTCCATACATTGCAGGGAAATGTCTCCACGTGGATAATATTATTAGCAGTATATGTTTTATAAAAACAAAGATAATGACAGCACCTTTCAGCCTGTCAACCTCCATGAAAACATGACATCTCAAACATACAGTAGTATTAAATTAAATGTTAAAATGTTTTTTTGTGCTTGACAAACTTGTTTTGCTGTCGCACCCGCGTCTCGCACATGAAACAGCATTCTAATAATGCTGCGCTCATGTTAAAAGAAGTCCAACTTTGGTCTTATTACCTTGTGTTATTTCCCCTTCCACTGCAACTGATGCATCCTTTATGAACAGCTCTTAGCACTAGCGATGTGTTTGACGCTACAGTCCTTCATTGAGCCAGTCTCTGGCTCGGCAGATGTGACGTGAACAGTCTCTGGCTTGGCAGACCAAGGTTATTTTCATAAATGAAAACTGAAACTAAGACAAACTATTGGTCAAAAAACATTTTCGTAAACTGAAATAAAAGGATAGCGGTTAATCGCCTCAACAACTTCACGCGTATGAAACAGCCACAGGTCAGATTTTTTCGCCAAAGTGAAGAGCTTAATAACGAAAACTATAATTTATTTTTGCTAATTATTATTTTATTCCAGTTAGTTTTTCAGTAACTGTTGTTAGTTTCGTTTAGTTTTAGTTTTTCATTTATTATGAATCTTTAATTTTATTTCAGTTTACGAAAATGTTTTTTGACCAATAGTTTGTCTTAGTTTCAGTTTTCATTTATGAAAATAACCTTGGTCTGCCGAGCCAGAGACTGTTCACGTCACGTCTGCCGAGCCAGAGACTGTTCAAGTCACGTCTGCCGAGCCAGTGACTGTTCATGTCACGTCTGCCGAGCCAGTCTCTCCGGACAAGATAACCTGTGCCGGTGACTGTTCCTGAGCCGGTGTCTGAGCCAGGGTCTGTTCCGGCCCATAACCCCATAGCTGCCCCCGAGAAAATTTTGTAGGTCAGTAGGACATTACAGTAGGTCCCCTGATGGGACCATGGAGGCCGCGCCACCTTGGCCACCTGAACTGTCTGATCAACCCTGGCCACCTGAACTGTCTGGTCCACCTTGGCCACTTGAACTGTCTGATCCACCTTGGCCACCTGAACTGTCTGATCAACCTTGGCCACCTGGACTGTCTGACCAACCTTGGCCACCTGAACAGTCTGATCCACCTTGGTCCCCTGAACTGTCTCCTCCACCTTGGTCCCCTGAACTGTCTGGTCCACCTTGGTCCCCTGAATTGTCTGGTGCACCTTGGTCCCCTGAACTGTCTAGTCCACCCTGGCCACCTGAACTGTCTGATCCACCTTGGTCCCGTTTGCACGGCCTGATTCGCCCTGGCTGTCTGCACTGCCTGCTCCTCCCTGGTCGCCTGCACGGCCTGCTCCGCCCTGGTCACTTGCACGGCCTGCTCCGCCCTGATCGCCTGCTCCACCATGGTCGCCTGCACAACCTGCTCCGCCCACGCTCCGCAGTCCAGGTCCGCACACGCTCCACGACCCAGGTTCGCCCACGCTCCACGACCCAGATCCGCCATTGCAATGTCTGCTGCATTATTACAATATTACAATATATTGAATAATACATAAGGAATTACCGCTTTTCATATATTGAAAAATATGTGACGATATACAGTATTTACTAATATATCATAACGTATGTAAATCTATGTGCAGATATATTTAGTCATGCATTATAAACACATATAGAGATATACATAATGTAATATATTTCTTGCATTATATAATTATTTGCATTATACATGTTCAATATTTTAATAAAGCTAGCTAATAAAAGCACAAGCACACCTGCATGCATGTACTAAAGTATTTAACAGAAATAATATCATTGTGCTGAGGAGAGCACAGTCATTACTTATGGTACATATTTAGTATTATGATAAAAAAATACCAAATTATGGTAATTTTAACCTTAAATGTATCTGGCCAATCGTCAATTGAACCACAGGCTCTACTCTTCTGAGCAATGGTAACCCCAAAAACCTTTTAAAATCCAAAATGATAGAACATTTAACACTAAGATCTCCCCCCTATATTAATATTGAGCAAAACACTCAAAATAACAATTAATTTTAACAATTGCTCTCCTTTAACAATCAGAAGCAAAGCATGCTGGGAACTGGAAATCTGTTGTAACTCATTCTGTGAATGTGTGTGTGTAATAATAATATTAATTTGTTACATTTATATAGTGCCTTTTCTTGGTACTCAAAGTGCTTTACATGGAAGGGGGAATCTCCTCAACCAGTACCAATGTGCAACATCCACCTGGATGATGTGACGGCACGTCACGGCAGCCATATTGTGCCAGAACGCCCACCACACACCAGCTTACTGGTGGAGACGAGAAGCCAATCAGTATATGGGGATGATTAGGAGGCCATGATGGACAGAGGCCAAGGGGCAAATTTGCCCAAGATGCCGGGGGTACATCCCTACTCTTTTTCGAACTCTTTTTAATGACCACAGAGAGTCAGGACCTCGATTTAACGTCTCATATGAAGGACAGTGCTTTTTGACAGAATAGTGTCCCATTCACTATACTGAGAACCCACACAGACCACAGGATCCCCTTCTGGCCTCACTAATTTTTCCACTGTATGGTACAGTAGGGCACGGTTCGGTTCGGTACGGCACGCTTTGGTGCTTTTCCACTGCATGGTATCACTGTAAACCCGAACGTTCAAATTTATTAAATAGATTAAGTAGCGTATACTCAAAGTTTTAGAAAAAGCTCTACTAACTTAATTATTTTAAGTTGGTGTAACACGGTCTTCCATTTTGAGTAAATTTAACTAATATTTTTTTATTAAATTGAACTTTTTTGTGAATAAGTAAGCAAAACTTAAAAACATAAATTAAATACAACTTAACACAATTAAGTAATTACATGCTACAAATGATAAAGTCCTGTTATTTTTATTGTTTTAGATAGGGAGGTTTTAAAAATAAACTTAATTTATATAAAATACAATAATAAAATACAATATTTATATAAAATACAATAAAATCTCAAAGTGCTTAACCAAATAAGTAAAATCGATCATAACAAATATATAACAACCATATACTATTAAAACAATTTGATTGGGGCAAACTGAAATGCATTAGATATTAGTGGAAGACAAAATGTATTTATTTATTGTATTTTTATTGTCATCAGTTTAATGTAGCCTATATATTTTTTATTTAAGTGTTGAGCAGCTCCAGGGATCATTTTTCATTCCGAGTTAATCTGATTCAACATCCGAAGCAGAAGGCGGCGCTAATGCATTGCACATACTACGCTGATTGCTATCCTAACCGCTCTGTGCAAACCCCCCACCCCCCAAAAAAAACAGAAGAACATTTTGCACGCGGGTGGCGGGAAGCAACCAACGACAGAAGGCCTGCAGAAAGTTACTACCTACGCGGCAGCATCATTGGACTTACTGTAAGTTTTTAGTGTTAATATTTATTCAGTTTGACTTTTTTATGCATTTGTTGATGTGTTTGTCTCAGAGAGCGTATTCACTGGCTCATCACGGTAGTCTTATCTAGACGGATAGATCTAGGAATGCGGCATCACCGAACGCGAATAGAGCGTCAAATACGCGTCTAGTTAGACGCTTGAACATTCGCTCGAGTTCAAATTTTTCAACTTGCGCGGAAGACTTTCACCCGCGCAAGTTGAAAAATTTGAACTCGAGCGAATTGGGCGCGAATGATGCGTCTATTCGAGTCTTTGCATTGACTTTGTATTTAATTTACTCGCGCAAATAATTAAATTCGCGTTCGGTGTGAGAATTAGACGTTAGTTGAACCACTGCAGACACCTCGTATGCGATATTTAGATTTTTTTTGTTGATGGAAACTTTCAATAGTTCACCGCTAAGGTCCATTATCATAATAAAAGAGCATGAACGTGCATTATAGGGCGTATTTAAGCTCAAACTACAGTTACTACACTGACTCAGCAAGTCCGAGTTCTCTGTAGCTTCTAGGGACGTTAACAGAACACCAGTCAACTGCCCAGGGCCGCCATCTTGTGCTGCGTCGGTTTTAAAGTCCCCGTGAACCGGAAGTTGCAAACGACTTTTCTCCAGTGTTGTGACGTATTTCCGAGAGAAACGGAATACTAAATGAGGCAAAATAGTGTGCGTGGCTTTTTTTCCAACTAGCACCTGATTGGATCTAGAAAAGTAGGTGTTTCATTCAAACACACAGGCAGCCTGTGTACTGTCAGTTGGAGGGGCGTCGTTACGGATGTTAAGCAGACACCCAAACCGTCAAACCTACGTCATCAGGGAAGGTCCTCCAATGCAGAGGGGAGGGGAAATTTCAGATTTTGATTAAAGACAAAAAATTTTTTTGTGTGGATTGACTTGCATGGATTAATTGTTCACCACAAAACGATCAATTTAGGCAAACAAAGTAAGTATGGTCAATTTTGAATTCATGGGGACTTTAAAACAAATGACCTTGCAGGAGACAAGCTGCTTTTCATAACAAATATTAATAAACTAAAAACTCTTACCAGTAAGGCTTTAGTTTGTAGAAATTGCATTATTGTTAATTATCCATGCAGTACATTTCCAGTGCTGCTACTTTAATGTTAATTTAGCTTGATGCCTTTAGTAGCTAGACACTTTGGTGATCAAATGAAAAGATCATTAACAGGGAAAATATAAAAATTGAAGTATTTATAATGTGATACTCTTTGAATGCTTTTAATTGTCCAGTTTCAGATCAGTTCATGCATCTCTGTTCCAGTTTCAGGAAGTTAATACAGAGTTAAGAAAACTGGAGACGTGATAAAGATACCAGGTAATCCAATGAATGTGAATTATTCTATCAATCACCCCTCTCACCCTCCTCCCCCCTTACCCCTCTAAAAACCAATAACTTAAATTATTTTTTTTCTCAGACAATGTTTTAGTGTGGTTACCTTAAATAAGACGCACTCCCACATATTCGACTTGCCTGTTTGAACAAAATAAAGCTTTTTGCTGTATTTAAGTCAACAATTCATGAAAGTGTTTTGTTCATAAATACCATCTTCCTAATTGATATTTAACCTTTGACCCTGTCTAGATCATATTTTACTTAACTTTGTATAATTTGCTTGCAAAAAAGAAATGATTGGTCTAAAAATGAGTCCAAAAATTAATTCAAGATTTGTCTTAAAAACATGTAAAAAACTAATAAGTTTACTTATGCTGTTTTACATCTATAGACATTATATAAAACAAATTGTTTGAAAACATGTTGTCATTTTAAAGCAGTGTTAGCTGTATTCCATATATCATGTTTTGGTAAGATAATAGTATTGTAGTTATATTTATTAAGTAGAAGCAATTCTGTTTTAATTTTAGTTGGTGGTCTAAACTTTGTCATTTTTTTCTTCACCTATTAGGTTGCTGGTTCCAAAATGACCTGGACGTGTAAGTTGTACGCAGCTTCTTTCACCTCCAGAATACAGTTATTTAGACACTACAGGCTGCAGCACAGCCACTATTCCAGAATCAGCCCTCTTCAATGCTTATACACTTTTCCGAAGGAAAGGATCCTTCAAGCCTTGAGCAGTTGAGGCAGACCATTGTTGAGGAAGTCAAGAAGACTGAGAAGAACCTGCCCCTCATTAGAAAGATGATGGAGACCACATTTCCCCTACGCCGACAGACCATAGTGATGTCCTGCCCACCAGTGAACGAGCTCATGGACCTCTGGCCTGCTCTCAAAATAGAGTCTGAGGTAATATGGTTCAGCTCTCTCTTTTAAAGTTAAAATTGTGATTCTTACTCATTTGGCTGCTATTTTCTGCTTTATAAATGTGCTACATTCTTCAAATTGGAACTATTTTTTTTAAGCAATGATTCTCCTCCTGCTGTTATTTCAATGTAGTTGTATGCAGAGTTCCAGCGGATTACTAATCAGAACCTTCCCAACACATTCTATGCTGAGCTTGACCGCCATCTTCCTCGACTGATGACCTTATTCAGACAAAAGGCATCAAAAACTGGGAAGATATCAGATGCTCTGGCTGAAATTTTTAAAATCCACGATGAACAGGTAAATACATTATTACACATTTCATAGGTTGAACCAGTGGAACATTGAACAGGTTCAATGATTCAAACGAGCTTTGTGAATTTTGCAATTAGTTCAATTTGTGTTTGCCATTTGCCTGATTGCATTAAATATGTGAACAGGTTATTTGTGGACATCTGTTCTGATTGGACTGTTTAAAATCAGCTTTGTTCAGTAAACTCTTCAGTATATAATTCTGTTTTTATCTAAATAGGAAATCCATGACATCCACACCATGCGCACTACTGTTCTCCACGCCCTTCCTGTGTATCTGCGCGAGGACGTTTCTGGATTTTTCAGAACCTGCACAGTGAGTCTCCTTAAGTCACTAACATCTTATGTTTTTCACCTCTAAGAATGAGACCCAGGTCTCCCTTGTAAAAGAGGTATTGGATTTCAATGGGACTTGGTTAAAGAAAGATATATTATGTCAGCTGTTCTTTTCCATGTGTTAGTTTGTGATTAGTGTCTCTTTTCCATCCATTCAGGATGAGTCTGAGCCAGAGCTTGATGGTGTTGCAGTAGGCCTCCTTACTGTCATCAGTGACCATGACACAACAAGTCCAGTTCACTACAACCCTTTGAGAATCTCTGTCATCCTTGAAAATGAGGCCGTGGTCAGCCTCCCCAGAATTGGCGATGCCTTCTTGGTAATCTTTGGACTTATCTATGCACTACACCTAAACTATCCCAAAGCACTGACTAACACTTTTGAATTCACTCAAAAGATTTTGCTTTGTCTGGAAAGTGGTAAACTGTCACCCAGGTTGCAGACCCTCAAGAATGACTTGATGATGTAGAAACCCATCTGAAGGAAGGCTGCAGGGGAAAGCATTATAACAGACTATTTCAAAGTTATCTCCTTTTGTCTAAATAATGCCTAAAAAAGTTACTGCATGTTCAGCCAATAGGCCCAAACTACACAATATGCCTTTGTTCTCATAATGCAAAAGTAACGCTAATGTTTTGTATGTTTTAATGTTTTCCTCAACCATTGTGGCCTGCACAAGTGGACCCACATTTCACTGTGCATTTGATACTGTTGTTCAATGTAAAACAATTTAATTTAAGAGTTTTAAGTGAAATTGTTTTTAAAGGAACACTCCGACTTTTTGGGACTTTAGCCTATTCACCTTATCCCCCAGAGTTAGATAAGTTCATACATACCTTTTTCATCTCCGTGCGTGCTATAAGTCTGTTTGACGCACCCACCGCTAGCCTAGCTTAGCACAAAGACTGGATGTAAATGGTTGCAGCTAGCATACTAATCCAAATAAGTGACAAAATAACGCAAACATTTTCCTATTTACATGTTGTGATTTGTATAGTCACAGAGTGTACAAAAAACAAAGTCACATGAGACACAGACATATTTTAACAGTATAAATACTGGGAACTATATTCTCTGAAGGCGAAGCACTGCTACTTGGGCGGAGTGATAACCGCAGCACCTGAGACGCGCTCTCTGCTCCTCACCACAGCACGTCTCAGGTGCTGCGGTTATCACTCCGCATATAATGACCCAAGTGGAAGCCCAGATACCTTACTGAGCCCAGCCTTTCCAGCCTTACTGAGCCCAGCCTTTCTCAGCGTCTTCAGGACAGCACGCAAATGCTGCATATGACGCTGCCAGTCGTTACTATAGATTATGATATCATCCAGGTGCGGGTTAACTGCCACCTCCACACTATGCTTTTCTCCCCTAAATTGGATTTCCACAGGCATTATAGGATAACTCACCACCACCCCGTGCACACACCGTACCTTAACCATGCGGCTGTTATTCAATGCCCCAGGTTGAATCAGCACACCGCACAGCTGACACGGGCTCCTCTCTCGTTACAGATTTCGCAAAACCACGCCCCCCTTGCCAGAGGGTCTGTTGTCCTCGCGAAGGTCAGTGAGTTTGCGGGCCTACTCGCGACCCGCTACCGCACGATCGAACACCCGTCTTATCTCTTCCTCGAGTGCATGGAACCAAGGAACAGCAGGGATGTTGGTTCTCCCACACCGCCGTTCCCCACAGAGCCGCCGGACAGCGGGGTCATTACCAATGCCACATTGGACTGCTCAGAAGCAAAGGTTAATGGTTGGAGAGAGAAAAATATTTAACATTTCGTTAAGAATGTTCTACAGAGGTTTGGCTCACCGGAATACCTCTCTGGCGTGGGAATGCGCGGCTCATGCTGGTTGACGATGTTTGTGGGGAATGGGCAGCGGGGGTGGCGCAGTGGGTGATCTCGGTTGTTGTATCTGGGTGGTGAGCTCGGACACCTGCATTACCCGAGCCTGTACTGCCCGACCAGCGACTATCTGTTCCTCCTGACGAACCATACGGACACTGTTGTTAGAAAGAAACTCCTGTAGATCGGATGATCTCGCTGAATCCCTAATTGGTCAGATCGTTCTGTCAGCGTCTGTAACTTAAAGCAGCACTAAATAAGAATTTTTACCTTAAAAAAAATATTTCCAAAATCGTTTCAGTGGTTCATCAAGTCGTGACATGGTGAAATGCACTTATGCCACAGCTTTGCGGTCTTTTATCTGATATATCCACGCTATTTAAGATTGCCAGATCGGTTTGCGTTTCTGTAGTTCTAATGAGACATAAGAAAACTACTAAATTGACTTGCTTTACGGCAAGCGTTACAATTGGTAACTTGGTAACACAGGGACGCAATGGGCAGAAGAAGTCCGGGCAGATCCAGTCAGGTACTCCAGAGACACGGGAAACAAGAAGCAGAACAAACCAGGAAACGGAGAACCAGAGAAGCACAGAACAAACTCCCGAAGAGATCCTAGGATGGCCTGAAATGATCTGACAAAGACAGGGCGAAATCACAGACAATAAATATGACGCTACATGAGCAACTGCCGGCGCTGATTAGCTCATCAGCAGTGATAACAAGCCACGCCCACACACATATACGCATATACATACAGAGCGAGGGTGAGACTGCGAACTCATGAACCATGACACACACACACACACACACACACACACACACACACACACACACACACACACACACACACACACACACACACACACACACACACACACACACACACACATAAATGTGTATGTGTGTGTACTGTGTATATAGCTAGTATGTGTATGTTGTGACTGAGTGAAATAAGTTAATGAAGAAAGATTTATGTGGACAAGTTTGTGAATTGAATCTGGTTGTCCATAAGATTTTTTACTAATTAGTGCGTGCTGTAAACTGCATGACATCTGTTGATTTATAATATATTAAGCCTAATACATAATATATATTAGTTTAGTATTTTATCAGCTGTAGGAGGACTATGCCTCCGGTACATTATGAGTGACATGATTTTATTTTAAAGACAAACTGTTTCTTTAGTTCATTATTATGTTGTACAATTCCCGTACATGTATGTCAAAGGTAGCAAATTCATTCACGTGACATTCCTTGTGGAAAAAGCCTGGCCTCACACAAAAGCACTGAACAATGCCATTGGCGTTTTGACAGTATGAAGACTCTTGCAAATCTGTAACAACAGCGTCCAGCATCTTTGCCATGTCTGTGTAGCGTGATAGTGCCCCAACAATTTCCATTCTCATTGTTGAGAATTATAGCAGCACTATACTATTACCATTGTATACTCCATCTTGATCAGATTTATTTCCTTTCATGATCCAACCTAAAAAACGAGTCTGTTCCCTGTAGTGTTTGTTGTATTCCTGCCTGAAGAGGGCGATGTTGTACCTTAAAAATCGCACACTCTCACTCTCTCATACAGCACGCTTCCTCTTTCTGCTTTTCCACTGTTTTTCCCTGACATTGATGACCAAATGGCTGTGAGCAGGCACAGTAGGGTATTGTTTTGTACAAGACACAGTTTTGCGGATAACAGTGAGATTATGTTTGCCATCTGAAGCAGGTTTTCTGTTAAATGGTGGCTCCAGGCTGAAAATTAGTGGAAAAGCTTCAGAGACTGTCATTCCATTTTCTTTCGTTGCATCACCTTTTTGAGTTTGAAGTCTCTTTAGCAACATCTTAATGCGATAAAATCTTATAAAATCTTCAGCAAAAAAGCAGAGTGCAAGCACTTAAATTATTGTCAAGCCTCTAGATTACTCATTAAAGATCAGAATGCAGCAGTGCCAAGCAGGGCATCTGTCATTATCTTCACCAGCTTCTACTCCAACACAGAGCAGCAGGTACATGAACCCAGCAGAGATCTGAGGAACCATATGTGCGCGTGTGTGAAAGATAGATGGCTGGGGGGGGGGGGGGGGGATATATGAGGGGATCGTGTGACTCGACCTGCGCATGCGATCTGTGTTTGTGTTTGGAGCTCCGTCGAATTGATTCATTAATCCCTGATTTTCTTCTTTACCACTCATTTATAAACAAGCACTTTCTATTTTTATATCATGTGAACTTATCCTCGACACTATTCCTTATAAAAAACAATCGGATTGCTTTGATATCGCTACTTAGATCCAACTTTCCGAATCTCGGCTACTAGCCTTTAGCCCGCTAGCATTTCACGCGTGACCTCGCGCCTATCGACCCTCTCATTTTACACCCGTTTCACTGAAAGGATACGGGTTATATCCATCATTTCAGTCCTAAATTAGTAGTGACATTGGTAGTAGCACTACTAATTTACTGTTCATCTGTTATAATGGCGAACATATCGGATGTGTGTCTAACGTTACCTCTGAGTGCAGGTGAGGACACATTCGAGCTGTTTTCGGTACGATTGGAGCTGGAGTCGGTGGAGAAGCAGTTCCGTGTTCTGCTGGTGAAGCAAGCCGAGCTGCGAGATCGGCGATCAGCGCTTGAAACATCACGCGCCGATGCTCACAAGTCAGTGGTTAGTAACTTTTTGACCCCGACTTTGTCTACTCCGTGCGTTTCTCTGCCCAGGAGGACTCGATCATCTCTGCCTTCACTCGCTCCGGCACCGAGGCAACACCATGGACCCTGGGTGATCCCACAGCGGAAGACACGAGCCAGGACCAGACCAAGGACTTCCCCGCCCCTCCCGGTCTTCGAGATCTCCACCCGGAACCGCTTCTCCCCTCCTCGCGAGCCGGAACGTGACGCCGCCGTGATCATCGGCACTTCCATGGTCCGTCATGTCCGTGCTACCTCAGGTAAGCGTAAGGTGCGCACTCGCTGCTTTCCTGGTGCTCGTGTTCTTGATGTCGCTGCACAGATTCCCGAGATCCTGAACGGTGACGAGCGCGTCGGAGCTGTGGTGCTACACGCGGGGACGAACGACATCAGGCTGCGGCAGACGGAGGTTCTGAAGAAGGACTACAGAAGCCTGATTGAGACGGTTCGCAGCACATCGCCTGAAGCAACGATCATCGTGTCTGGACCGCTTCCCACGTACCGACTAGGACAAGAAAGGTTCAGTAGATTATTTGCTCTAAATGAATGGTTAATGTCATGGTGTAATGAAAAGAAACTGCTCTTTGTAAATAATTGGAATCTGTTCTGGGAGCGACCTAGGCTCTACCGTGCTGATGGCCTGCACCCCAGCAGAATCGGAGCGGCTGTTCTGTCGGACAACATCTCCAAGACGTTACACACCATATGACTAGTAAGTCAAAGTCCAAATCACAGTCTTTGCTGTCCCAACTTAATTGATATAATTAGTGTAGAACATTATATACAAACTGTGTCTATTCCTCGCTTAGTGAGGCCAAACAATAAATCTAGTGTAGGATCTAGCAAAAATCTTATTGCAATTAAACCAGAAAATCTAAATATCAGTGAACAAAAACAATTTCTAAAGCTAGGTCTTCTAAACATTAGATCGCTCACACCTAAGGCGGTCATTGTAAATGAAATAGTCACAGATAATAGTTTCGATGTACTTTCCCTTACTGAAACCTGGCTTAAACCAAATGATTATTTCGGTCTAAATGAGTCTACTCCACCAGGATACTGTTATAAGCATGTCTTATCGACCCGTCTGATCGGTCGTGGCGGCGTAGTTGCAACAATCTATAGAGATATTCTTAATGTTACTCAGAAAACAGGTCACAGGTTTAATTCGTTTGAAGTACTTGTGCTAAATGTTACGCTCTTAGATGTAAGAAACAAATCCATATTATCTCTAGCCTTGGCTACCCTATATAGACCTCCAGGGCCCTATGCTGACTTCCTAAAAGAGTTTGCATACTTTCTCTCAGATCTATTGGTCAATGTCGATAAAGCAGTAATTGTTGGAGACTTTAACATACACGTAGATAATACAAATGATGCGTTAGGGGCTGCGTTTACAGATTTATTAAACTCCTTTGGGGTCACGCAAAATGTCAGTGGTCCCACTCATCGTCTAAATCATACACTAGATTTAATTATATCATATGGAACCAATCCAACTGATATAAATATTATACCGCAAAGTGACGATCTCACTGATCATTACATGGTATCTTGCGTAATACGTACTGCTGAAATTTGTCATGTTGCGCCACGTTATCGACCAGGCAGAACAATCCTTCCAACCACAATCCTTCCAACCACTATAGATAGATTCTCAAATAGCTTACCTGATCTATCTCAGTTGCGCAGTGCACCCAAACAAACAGATGAACTAGAGGAAATGACTAGCAGTTTGAGCACCATGTTCTCTAGTACACTAGATATTGTTGCACCAATTAGATTAAAAAAGGTTAGAGAGAAAACTAAAGCACCATGGTACAACAGTGCTACGCATGCAATCAAGAGAGAAACTCGTAACTTAGAGCGTAAATGGAAACAAACTAATTTAGAGGTCTTTAGAATCGCGTGGAAAGACAGTATGTCACGTTATAAAAAGGCTCTAAAAGCAGCCAGGGCTGAGCATCTCCGCAAACTAATAGAAAATAACCAAAATAATCCAAGGTTTTTATTCAACACCGTGGCTAGACTAACAAATAAACAAACATCACCAGAGCAAAATATTCCGTTACAATATAGTAGTAATGATTTTATGAATTACTTCAATGAGAAAATAGAAAGCATCCGACACACAATTTTAAATATACAATCCTCTATGATGTCTTATGATTCGGCCTCAATTATGGCCCCTCTAGAACAACTACACCGCTTTACAACTATAGGACAGGAAGAGCTAAATAAACTTATCATTGCATCTAAACCAACAACATGTTTATTAGATCCAATACCCACTAAACTACTGAAAGAAGTGTTACCTGTAGTGGAAGAGCCTCTTCTTAATATTATTAACTCATCTTTATTTTTAGGTCATGTTCCAAAAATATTCAAGCTGGCAGTAATAAAACCTCTCATTAAGAAACCGCAATTAGATCCAAATAACTTAGCAAATTACAGACCCATCTCAAATCTTCCATTTATGTCTAAAATACTAGAAAAAGTTGTGTCCGCTCAATTGTGCTCTTTCTTGCAAGAAAATGATATCTATGAAAAATTCCAGTCGGGATTCAGACCGCATTATAGCACAGAAACTGCTCTAGTTAAAATTACAAATGATTTACTTTTAGCTTCTGACCAAGGCTGTATCTCAATACTAGTTCTACTCGATCTTAGCGCTGCGTTCGACACTATAGATCATAAAATACTCTTGGATCGACTACAAAACTACACTGGTGTTCAGGGACAGGCATTAAGCTGGTTTAGATCGTACTCATCAGACCGTTACCATTTTGTCTGTTTAAATGGGGAAAAATCAAAGATTACGTCAGTAGACTATGGAGTGCCGCAAGGATCGGTGTTAGGCCCTCTGCTATTCTCAATATACATGCTGCCACTTGGTAATATTATAAGAGAACATGGAATTACTTTACACTGTTATGCTGATGACACTCAATTATATATCTCATCACGACCAGATGAAAACACTAACTTATCTAAATTGACAGAGTGTCTAAATGATATAAAATGCTGGATGACGTGTAATTTCCTGCTATTAAATTCAGATAAAACGGAGGTACTACTTATTGGTCCAAAAAACTACCCACAAAATCCCTTACAATACAACTTTAATTTAGAAGGATGTCCTGTTACTTTATCCACTACAGTAAAAGACCTGGGTGTTATACTAGACCGCAACTTGACTTTCGAAAATCATATTTCATATATTACAAGAACAGCCTTTTTCCACCTTAGAAACATTGCTAAGCTACGTAACATGCTATCTGTTTCTGATGCAAAAAAGTTAGTTCATGCATTCATGACCTCGAGACTAGATTACTGTAATGCTTTATTAGCTGGTTGTCCTGCATCCTCAATAAACAAGCTACAGTTAGTGCAAAATGCAGCCGCTAGAGTTCTTACTAGATCAAGAAAATATGATCATATAACACCTATTTTATCATCTCTACACTGGTTACCTATTAAGTTACGTATCAATTACAAAGTATTCCTACTGACCTATAAAGCCCTAAATGGTTTAGCTCCTGTGTATTTAACAGACCTTCTATCGCCATACAATCCATCGCGCTCTTTAAGATCACTAAATTCGAGGCTTCTGGTCATTCCTAGGATATCTAAGTCCACTAAAGGAGGGAGGGCGTTCTCGCATTTAGCTCCTAAACTCTGGAATAGCCTTCCTGATATTGTTCGAGACTCAGACTCGCTGTCCCAGTTTAAAACTAGATTAAAGACGCATCTCTTTAACCAAGCATTCACTTAATGCTTAACCTTTAATACTACTGCTGAATCAGTTCGAATGCATTAACATTATGAACATCAGCTATGCTAATTATTTCCCATCTGCCTTTCTGCTGTTATCTCGGGACGCTTGTCCCGAGGTAAATAGCGTTCGTCAGCTCCAGTTTGTATCCAGCCTCTCACGGAGACTTCAGATGCCCCAACGCCTGTGAAGAGACGACTCGACGCCTTTGAAGAGACGACTCAAAGCCGGCGATATGTTATGCCATAAATTAATACTTGATTAACTAACTCAATTTTTCTATGTACATTTCCGAAATGCACTTTCTGTAAAGCTGCTTTGAGACAATGTGTATTGTGAAAAGCGCTATACAAATAAATTTGAATTGAATTGAATATATAGAAAGGGATATAATGAGGGATATATAATGAGGGATATATAGAAAGATTAGAAGTAGGTTTTGTAAGGTTCAGATCCCAAAGTCTGTTCTAGATATTCATCCTCTATGTAGCTAAAGTTTGTTCCTGAATACCATGACATATGCAGGGCTCGAAATTAAGCCTTTTCATGAGCTTGTGCTTCGGACAAGTAAATCGGCCATTCACTTGTCCGAGTAAAAAAATAGCTTGTCCTGGACAAAAATAGGATTTTTTTTTGGTGTTGTAAATATAATTTATTCTGAAACAAAATTCTCATCAGTGTTCAGTCAACTTTGATAAACTAAAATCTGCATATTTATGATATTTTAACCTTTATAAAGGGCATTTCCCCCCTAATCATTTTAAATATTACTTCATCTTTCATTTTAAATTCTTAAATTTGATCAATTAAATTAGAATAATAAGACCATAGGGCTGTTACCAATCAAGTTAAATAATTTGCGCTGAAAAATTACAACTGTATTAAATAATGTTATGAGATTGTTTTGAATTATACTTTTAAACACAAAACTAAACCACCAGTAGGTGGCGGCAGGTGACCGTCTTAATGAGTGAGTCATTGAGTCATTTATTCAAACGATTCGGTCAAATGGCTGATTTGTTCAGCAATGAGGCAGTCAGTTATGAATGTGTCATTGAATCTTAAACAACCGATTCGTTCAAAAACCTGAATCATTCAGTAATGAAAACACAGTGTTCCTGTGAGATGCGTTATGGTTCTGCTGTGATCTCTGTTTGGAACTATTTTCGCTGCTGAAATAGAACAAATACAGTCAACATTGCATCTCTATATTGCTACATGTTATTACTATATTACTACTTCACTTTATATTAATTACTTGTTTATTGAACTGTCATATGAAATCAGTGTCACATTTAAAATCGTGATGGTATTCAGCACTCTTGGTCATGTGATTTTGTTTAACTGTATCATATGTTATAAATATAAAAACTCCACATTTTTAATTTTGACTGAAATATGGCTTAACTTATTTTATCATGGTCACGAGTCATCAACAAACAAATCCATTGTCAGCCATTTTATGATGTGAAGCAAAAATGTATAAGATAAATGCGCAAGATTACAGTTGTTACTCTTTTTTTATGCCTCTTATTTGGAGTATACTGTAAAAAGTCTGGAGTCAGTATGATTAAAAAAAAGAAAGAAATACTTGTATTCAGTTGTTACGAACCCTTTTTGTTAAAAGTGGCTATGTAAAGGTTTCACAACAAAGAAGGACACGTGAAAACTCGAGTGTGCTGCATTGACATTTATTACTCACAAACATGCAAAAACTCAAGAAACACGTATCACAAATACATAAAAATAATAAACTTCAGATAGAATGAAGGCAACAAATATTAACCAGACGATCAACCAAGTAATTTAAATAAAAGAAATGAACAAAAGAAAAAGCTTGTTTGCTGGTTCTCCTCTCTCCTGCCATAGTCCGCTTCAGCGTCCTTATTATAGTGGATCAGAAACGACTCCAACGAGGCTCAGGTGTATAATGATACACAGGTGCAGACCCATCAGTAAACTCAGACACACAAAAGAAACACAGAGTCATGACGTCATCGACAAGTAGAGGGAAACAAGAGACACGAACCGTAACACAGTAAAGATTCATTATATTGATCAAAAGCCACAGTAAAAATACATTTTTCCTCAAAAATATTAAGCAGCACAACTGTTTGTGTTGATAGTAAGAAATGTTTCTTGAGCAGCAAATCAGCATTTAAGAATGATTTCTGGATCATGTGACACTGAAGACTGGAGTAATGGCTTCAGCTTTGCCAATTTAAGAAAGTTTGTACATTTTGAAGTGTATAATTAAAAATACAGAATATTATCTTAAAACAAGTCTTAATATCTTACACAAATTTGCTTTAAAAAAACCTTTAAGGATGTTTTGATTTTTACCTTCTGCATTATATACTTTAGATGAACAGGCCTGGTGAGGCCTTCAGTGACTTCACTCCACCGGATGTAAGGTCATAATCATCAGGAACAAAAACAAAAAGATGCAACACATATAGACTTGATTTATAGAAAAATTGCACTTTTAGAGTGCACAGTAGGTCCTGTGATCTGCCTGTGGATGCTAAGAAGGGCAAGTGAAGGTGGCAGTGAGGATTATGGGCCACAGTTGTGGCCCCATAGTGGCCCATAAAGAGGAGTTAATGGCTTGGTGTGGAGTGAGAAAACTCCTGTGCCACGAAGGCTGTGAAAAGTGATGACTTTTACAGCGTGCTGATCCACAGCCTGTCGCACGCTCCCCTTTTCTTTGTCGGCAGGGATTAGCAGGTCTTTCTTTAGGATTTATGGCAAATGAAGCGCTCTTAATGACGCCACAGTAGACATCTCGTGCCACATACTTCGTGTGAAGCCCAGGCCGCACGTGCGTCTCTGAAACTCCATTGGCATGAGCACAATTTCCATGGTGTGAAGAAAGATGGCTGCAGAGAGGGCTGGTCTCAGGCAGAGAGAAGAGGCTACTCAATGTCACATTGAGGAGGAGGAGGATTACAAGATGGTAAAAAAGTGTGTGTGTGTGTATATGCAGGCTGTTGACTGACTATGAAGTGCAATGACCTGGGCAGAGTGTGGGAACTGAAAGAAAGGATGCAGCGACAGGAGTCAAAACACATGCAGCCCCCTGCTGAACACAGTCCGAGAGCAGGTGTTGATCTTTGAAATAATGATTCAGACAGAAATATATATTGTAACTGTAGCTGTATCTTACTCACTGATCCCTGTTTTGATGCAAGTGCATATTAGCATGTCTTTCCATTCATATTCTGATGAATACTGTTATTCATAACAGTTCAAAGTTAAAGGTCCCGTTCTTCGCGAATCCATTTTTCAAACTTTACTTAGTGTGTAATGTTGCTGTTAGAGCATAAATAATACCTGTAAAATTATAAAGCTCAAAGTTCAATGCCTAGCGAGATATTTTATTTAACAGAAATCCCCTTTCAAAGCCTACAGCGAACGTCCGGTTTGGACTACATCCCTCTACTTCCTTATTTAATGACGTAATAAGAACAGTTTTTTGACTAATCTCCGCCCACAGGAATACACCAAAAAGGGGGCGTGGTCTTGTTGAGCTCCCACGGAGAACAGGAAGAGTATCGTTTGTAGAGCGTGTTTGTCGCCATCTCGTCGAGACGCTGTTATTTTCATGCCGGAGTCAATTCACCTTTGTTTGGCCTTCCCAGGGACGCTGTGCTTAGAGATCAATGGTTACAATTTATGTTTAACTCGGTTCCCGAAAAATATAATCCTCATTTAAAACTATGTGCAGCACATTTTGCAGAGGACAGCTTCCTCAATCTCTATCAGTTTAATGCTGGATTCGCACAAAGATTGTTCTTGAAAGATGGAGCAGTTCCTTCTTTGTCTGGAAAAGGCTTTGTTTATGGACCACAACCGGTAAGTGTATTTTATTATTTAAGTTGGTGCGTTTAACCGTTTCTGTAACTAATTACACAAAGTGCAACGCTGTTTAGCTTTGTTAACTAGATGGGAATTGAAACTAATCCAACAAACCTTTTACTAATCAAAACTCGTGCACACGTGTAACTAAGGTAGGAATAAACAATGGACTTATTTAACAATTCAACAACACCATCGTTAATTCGACAGACGGAAAAAAAAACATATACAACAAGCTTTTATAACAGTTTGTAACATTTAACATTACATTTTAACCAATTAAAAGTATGACAACTACTAAATAAACAGCTTACCACTGTGAAACATCCTGCAAAAGTCGTGTTTGAACAGGTTCTAATCGATTCTCTTCATCTATATGTTCTCTGGGTCTGATTCAGGCTCAAATTGATATGGTAAAATGTTTGACATTTTTACAATAACAATCAGCGAATGCATCTCCAATTTATGATAAGAGTCATGACCTTTCCGGGCAACGTGCGATAAGCTGCTCTCGAATCACAACACAGGAACCGCTGGTACAATCAGAACTCGTCACGTATTTCTGAAGGAGGGACTTCATAGAACAAGGAAGTCATCGGCCCGTTTTTTGGACAGTGAAAACAGCGGTACACAGATAAGTAAATTGTGTGAAAAATACTGTGTTTTTTTACACGCGAAACATGAACACATGTTATATTGCACACTGAAAACACAATCAAAGCTTCAAAAAAACATGAAGAACGGGACCCTTTAATGGCCCATGCAAAAGGACATGGAATGTTTTAGACCGTGCAGGAAAAGGTTACTATCTTTTTTTTCTTTTTTTAAACAATGTTATTTTATTATTTTAGTTTATTTTTTATTTATAAGGAAAAGCTTAGTTACTTAAACTTTAAAACTTAAACATAGTTAAGACTAAGTTAGGCTATTAAGACTGTGTCTTAAAGGGATACTTCACCGATTAGCATTAAGCTTTATATCAGTAGAAACCCGGAAGTATTTTCAAATGACCGTGCTTCCCTCCCTCATGTCCCCCTGAGACGAGAGATTTCTGTATTGTGTGTCTGAAAAAAAAAAAAAAAACGTTATTTAGCGTCACCGGAGGCTTTTTTTGCCAGAGGCTAGAGACTACAGCCAGTAGTAGGAGCTAGTTCCGCATGTTTTCAACTCGCCCATAGGGGGTTGGATCTCACTCACAGAATGTACAAATATTGTCAGCCATCTTTTTTTTAAGCTAAGCTAACAGACTCTTGCTCTGTGGATCTATCTATCTATCTATCTATCTATCTATCTATCTATCTATCTATCTATCTATCTATCTATCTATCTATCAGTTCCGAGTCAACTAGTAGCCTACTGTAACCGGTAGGCTTGGCTTGGGAGTGGCCTTGTAGGGCAGCGAAGCAAGTGCATTCTGGGAGTTGTTGTCTTTCATCCACATGAGCCAAAAAAACATTTTCTGTTTTTTCTCAGTCTAGAAGGCACCAACTTCTAAAATAATTTCACATTTCTTCTACATAAATGACCCAATTTCAATACACATTAATCTGTCCAGCGGTGAAATATCCCTTTAAGAACCAGTCGGACCAATTAGCAATTAGTTAGAGCAAATCAGTCTTACTTTTGAGATTCAAATCTAAATTTTTATGTAACTGACTTAAAATTAGTTATGACCAGTCTTAAAGAAAAAAAAAATAGATGACTAACTTGTAAGACTAGTATAAGCCGTTCATGCAACCGGCCATAGTGTTTCCTAACCCTGATCCTGGAGGCACACCAAGGCTGCGTCCGAAAGCTTAAAAATGCTGCCTTCGGATGCATTCAAGGTAGGAAGGTATCAAGGCACATCCGAATCCAATGTTAGTTTCACTTCCTGTCGCCTGAGATACCTTCATCTCATAGATTTTTGAAGGCAGCTTAGATGTATCCTGTGCTTTCCATTCTGTGAAAGTTGAGCTAAAAAATAAAGATGGTGTCTTAAAGTTGTGTTGGTCATCAGTTTGTGTGTAAATGTACATTTTTGACCAACGTTTTCCACTTCTGATGTCTTTTCTAGTGAGAAATTACTATTGTAGTAATCATTAAACCATTACGCTACATCAGAAGTCTGTCCAGAATCAGTTTGTTGAGGTTCCTTTGTGCGCAAACGCTGCTTACTACATCGTTGCCTGATAAGGCAGCGAGGCAATAAGTCAGCTGCCTTAAGTTTTTGAACTCAGCCTAACACTACACATTTTAGAACTCTTTCTAATCAAATTCAACTCCTCAGCTCAGTAGAGACTCCAAGCCCAGAAATGGATAGATCAGACATCCAAAATGTGCACTGTTGGTGTGCCTCCAGGAACAGGGTTGGGAAACACTGCTCTAAACCAGTGCATGTTGTACATTTCCATCCAGTACAATTATTATGTAAATGACAGTTATAGCAGTGAAGCATTTATCGTGAAATGACCACCCTGTAATGCTTTCTAAGCCCAGGGCTTCCGTGCTGAGGGCACCCTGGTGAAAGTGAAGCCTCTGATTACTCCGAAAGCCAAAGCCCTGTCATCTCACCTGTCATGCATGGCCAAACACAAAATATGGAGTGACTAGGGCTTCAACACTTTCTAAAGGGTGACAAAAGGAGAAGGACTGTGTTAAAGCGTTAGATTTAAAGAGTCAGAACTGCAAGCAAACAAGGGAGGCCAATGATGTGACTTATTTAAACATCTTTTAATGTAGATATTTATTCTAAAAGCTTAAAAAGGGAGTGCAAAATGTAAATATTTGTCTCTTGTGGTTTTACACAGTGGGATCTGACATATTTTGTATTCCCTGAATTAGATGTGTGTCAGTGAGTAAAATTCTTAATTTTCACAGTTGGTGAGGTAGAGGAATATAATTATTCAATCTTTAATTAACAGACATTCTTTTACTAGCAGGTATTGAGAGCAAAAAGTCATCATAATTTTCTAAACAAATGAATAATTTTCTACAGACAATAAACCGTTATGTTGGAATTTAACTTGATTTTAATTAGGGATACATGATATAGCCCATATTAGTAATTGTTGAAAAAATGATTGGTATAACTCGATACTTGATATTTAATTGTGCATGTTCATTTATCTTTTATTTATTTTACATTACATTTAGATTACCTTTGTCGTCATAATGCTCACATACAGTTAGAGGGATTGTTCCCTTTATATCTTAAATCTTTTTCTTAAACGGTATTAATACTGTTAAATGTAAATCCCAAAATTAATATTACAAATGTAATTTTAGTAATGTATTCAGACAAATAAAATAGCATTTTAATATTAGCAGTTAGCATCTGTTATTAGCCATAACATTGATTCGATTGATATTGTAAAGAATTTTAATTTCATTCCATCTCTGCTTTTAATTTTGGTTGATCCTGTAAGGCTGTTTACATCTGGTTGTCAGATCTCTGGATGTCAGTTACTTTTCATCTTGTATTAAAAGCCACACAAATAAGACATAGAACATTACAAAAGAGCAAAGAGGCATAAAATGTAAAAGGTACTGATAGTTAGCTAAACTTATTATACCGACAGTCATGATAGAATTGATGTTACCATGACGGCTCATCAGCATTCCTCTCATGATGTCAACTCTGTCACCTGTTGCCATAACAGCCATCTGTGCAGCACATCAGCACCCGACAGGTTTCAGGAACATGATCTCAAATTATTAGGACCTTTCATGAATACATAATAATAAAAAGAATATCCTTTATATCAGGTGTGCCCAAGCCTGCTCCTGCCGATCGACTGTCCTGCACAATTCATCTCCAACCCTAATCAAACACACCTGAAGCAACCAATTAAGGTCTTCAGGATCTGAAGCAACCAATTAAGGTCTTCAGGATCACTTGAAAATTAAAGGCAGGTGTGTTTAATTAGGGTTGGAGATAAACTGTGCAGGACAGTCGATCGGCAGGAGCAGGGTTGGGCACCCCTGCTCCATATCAATTCTCACCATTGAGTCATTCCAAACCTATAAGACTTTCATTCATCTTTAGAAAACGAATGAAGATATTATAGACCTTATTCACAGCAGTGCCATCTTTGGTTTTCAAAAGAAATGAAGGCAAGGCTGAGGGATAGACACATACATAACTTCAGTGGGTTGTACTATTATTTAATGTGTTTTTGGATTGTGTGATGAAAGACTGCAAAAATATCTTTCCAATAAATTTCAGTAGACAAAAAACTCCCGACAATATGAGCTGTGGAAAGTTATAAGTGATCTATGAGTTCCCTTTCAAGGGAACTCGAGCTGCGTTGAGACGCGGTGGGAACGCTCTGCGTGATTGCGTCGTGAAGCACGTGTATAATGAGTCCAATGAAACAGCGAGACGTCATAGGCGGGTGACGTCATAGACCAGGAAGCTATAAAGCACCCCTGAAAACAGACCGCGACAGCTTCTGCGCCTTCAGCAAGCGATCTGTGTATTCTGTTCCTGTCATATTTATTGTTGTCTGTCAAGTTCAATATATATATATTAGGGCTGTCAGTTAAACGCGTTATTAACGGCGTTAACGCAAACCCATTTTAACGGCGTTAATTTTTTTATCGCGCGATTAACGGTCTTTTTGGCCTAGCAAACTTTGTAGTTTTTTTTCACATGCTTTTGCAATAGGACGCGGCATGGACGTTTTGAAAGCGCAAGCGGATCTAGCTAGACCGGAAACAAAATAACAGGCACGCCGCACACACTTGTTTGGGCTTGCGATCCGGATGCGCGAGCACGAATCTCTCTGCTCGCGCGTGGAATGTAATGTGCCGAGCACGAATCTCTCTGCTCGAGTCGCGCGCTCTCAGATACACGCTGCTCTTGTTAGAATTTTCTCTGGGCTCGCTCAGACAATATGTGCCTGCACTTAAAACGTGTTCAGTGCAATCGCGAATCTCTCCTCTTCCCCAGCTAACAATTTTAGGTTATAAGAACGTTTTCATAACGTTCCCATTAAGTTATAAAAACGTTATTTCTGAATGTTATAGGAACGTTCAAAACGTCCAGTTTTGAGTGGATGACGAGCGCGAGACACCGAAATGGATGCCAATAAGATTCTGAATGGAACGTTTACTTTTAAAAAGTTGCCAAATGGTTCCATTGACGAGACCAAAGTGATCTGTGTGTTTTGTCGTTGTGAACTGAGCTATCATCATCGCAGCACGTCCAGTCTGAAATACCACTTGATGATGGCCAAACCCACACACACACACACACACACACACACAGCTGATGCGAATTCTCCGCCCCCTCGTCAATATCAGGACCTCGTCAGTATTTCTTTCACCCTTTTATTGATGGACAGTGTTACATTGTGTGAGAGATTATTTGCTCCAAGTAAGAATGTTTTAGTGTGAAATTGAACACAATATATGCCAATGTTGTTTTCAATAAAAAACATTTGCACAAAGCAAGCCGATCCACTTTTCCATGTTGATAAGAGCATTAAAATGAGAAAAAATAATGGGACAAAAAGAAATCAAGAGACATTTAGATTAGATAAAAATGCGTGACGTCGCCTGTATGTTTCTGAACAGCTTTTTGGAAGACTAAAGTGGGCGGAGTCGGCCGTCGCCATCTTGGAAGCGTGTCACTCCCGGATAAATGAAAATGGGCAAAAAGGCGGGACCTGGGTGGAGTTGAGGTACCTGGATGCTGAAACTATGCCCGCCTAGCTCAACAGGCAAAAATGAGATACTGTGCTACTTGCCTCGCGCTAAAGTGACGGCTGACTTGAAGAAGTAACGTTAGGCTTAAAGCCAATAGTTAAAATTAATGTTTTTGCCCTTTGAAATACTATATAAGTTAAAAGACATAACTAACCTTGAGACTATGTGTATTGTGATGCATTATTATTCTTATGCATTAACTTACAATATTTGCTCTGAGCGTGTGTGTGACAGTGATTCATGCGCATACATGTCACCGTACGTCAAGTTCGTAGAGATCCAGTGTGCTGCGATTTCCAGTTCCGAGGAATTGGTATTGTTAGTATTTTGTTAAGAAAAAGTGAACAAAACTAATACAAATATTAAGAAAAAGGCAGATGTTTGAGTTTACAATAAATAAGTCAGCTCATAACTCTGTTGAATAAAGAGGTGCTTTTAAAAGGAGGTTTTATCTAGTACTGTTGCTAGTTAAATATTTACTGGACAGCTGAACATTATGAGAGTGAAAATAAAAAAGAGTTTATTAGATTAAATATATCTAAAAAAAACAAAAAAAAAAGGAAAACTCTGAATCTCAGCCTCCTTGTCGGGGGCTGCCGTTTTTTCCATATCTCCTCACTGAGGTGTCGAGATCGTGGAATAAACCGGTTTCTATTTTATGTGTTTAATGCCCAAACGTCTAACTATAGTAATGTTATGGGTATTAAGGATCATGGTATGACAGTGGTGTCACAAATCAGAATGACACAAACAGGTAAAGTTGACAAGAGGTAAATTTGAATGCACTCGGGGACAGATACGGCAGGTGAGTAGCAGGTTTGAAGTCAGATGAATATATGGATGGTAGCGATATGGTTGATTAAGTCTCTTATCTGATGCAGGTAGTAGAAGATCTGGTCGAAGACTGATGGAGGACTGGCTGAAGAAGGACTGGACTGGAGAGAAGTACTGGATCGAGGTAGCAGACGGGTAAGTATCACAGCAGGTAGGTAAACAGCAGGTTGGAAGGGATTCTTGATAGAGAGTCAGGTTTGTCGTGTGGATAAACGAGACCAGACAACTGGGAAGGTGAACTGGTGTGGCATTTGAGCAGTGGGTGAAGTGAATCTGGATTGCAGACAGGTGGTGATGACAGGTGCGGATGATTAGAATTCGGGTGAGGCTGAACGAGTGGGCGGAGTGTAGAAGTCTGGCGCTGAAACTGGTGTGTCCGTGACAGTAACTATCCCCCCCCCCCTTCAACGGCCAGCTCCTGATGGCGGAAGGGTCCGATGATGAGGACGACCACGACCTCTAGGCGCAGGACGATTGGGATGTTCAGAGTGGAACTCCTGTAGGAGAGTGGGGTCCAGAATATCCTCTCGGTGAACCCAGCACCTTTCTTCAGGACCGAATCCCTCCCAATCAACGAGGTATTCCAGGTGGCCGCACCGTCGTCGGGAGTCTAGGATGTCGTGAACCCGGTAGATGTTTTCATTCTCAGGGTCCACGGGAGGAGGAGGAGGTACGTTCTCAGCACCAGACCCTGGGGAAGAAGGAGTGAGAGGATTAGTGTAGGGTTTGAGTAGGGACACGTGAAATGAAGGTGAGATACGGTAGTGAGCAGGGAGTGACAACCGGTAGGTGACCTCGTTGATCTGCCTCTGTATGGCAAACGGCAAATATACCTGGGACTCAGCTTACGACAGGGCTGTCAGAGACGAATGTCCTTGGTGGAGAGCCAGACCATTTGTCCCGGTTGGTATAGGGGCGTAGCAGATCGTCTTGTGTCGGCCTGGCTCTTGTGTCTCCGAACAGCCCTTTGCAGATGGACATGTGCTGAGTCCCAGACCCTCTCGCTCATCTGGAACCAGTGGTGGACTGCTGGAACGTCGGAAGGCTCTCCTGACCAGGGAAACAGGGGCGGCTGGAAGCCGAGTATGCACTGGACGGGCGTGAGTCCTGTGGTGGATTGCTGGAGAGAGTTTTGTGCATACTCGGCCCAGGAAAGGTAACGGCTCCAGCAGTCCTGATGATCGTGACAATATGACCACAGGTATCTCCCGATCTCCTGTATTTTCCACTGAGTCTGGCCGTTGGACTGTGGTTGGTAACCAGAGGTTAAACTGACTGAAACCCCCAAGAGGTTGAAGAAGGCCTTCCAGACACGGGAAATGAACTGAGGTCCACGTTCAGACACAATGTCTTCAGGCATCCCGAAGTGACAGAATATTTGATTGAAGAGTGACTCAGCAGTTTCGAAGGCAGTGGGTAGACCAGGTAGAGGGATGAGTTTACAGGCTTTGGAGAATCGATCAATTACAACCAGGATGCATGTATGGGAATCTGAAGAAGGTAAGTCGGTTACGAAGTCCACGCCGAGATGAGACCAAGGCCTTGTGGGCACTGGAAGTGATACTAGTTTTCCCTCCGGTAGGCGACGAGGAACCTTGGCCATGGCACAGACTGAGCAGCCCCTTACGTACCGGGAGACATCCTGGGTCATATCGGGCCACCAGTAGCGTTGTTGGATGAGCGAGAGGGTTTGTTGGCTGCCTGGGTGTCCAGAGCCCGGAGATGTATGGACTGAGTCCATGAGGGCCAGACGCAGACGAGTGGGAACGTAGGTCCGTCCCTCAGGACCTCCCAGCGGAGCAGGTTCTGATCGTGTGGCATCGGCGATGTGGTCATCAAGGCTCCACTGTATGGGACTGACAACCAAGGCTGGAGGGAGAATGGGTTCCGGGTTGGAGGTGATGGTATCAGGTTGGTATAGGTGGGAAAGAGAGTCGGCCTTGATGTTCTTGTCTCCTGGCCGGTAGATAACCTTGAAATTGAATCGGGTGAAGAATAGTGACCAGCGGGCTTAACGGGTGTTGAGTCTCTTTGCATCTCGGAGGTATTCTAGATTGCGGTGATCGGTGATGACGTCAAATGGATGTTTTGCTCCCTCCAGCCAGTGTCTCCACTCCTCCAGGGCGAGTTTAATAGCCAGCAGTTCTCGGTTGCCGATGTCATAGTTCTGCCTCGCCGGCGACAGCTTTTTGGAGAAGAAGGCACATGGTTGGAGTCGGAGTTGTGTCCCCTGCCGCTCCGAGAGAACCGCTCCTACCCCGGTGGTGGAGGCGTCCACCTCGACGAGAAACGGTGGATCACGATTGGGATGGACTAGGGTAGGAGCGGAACTGAAGGAGGCTTTGAGCTTCTCGAAGGCGAGGGTGGCTTCAGTGGTCCAGGACAGAGACTTGGCCCATTTCTTTAAAAGTGAAGTGATAGGTGCACTGATTTGACTGAATCCTTTGATGAAACGGCGATAAAAGTTTGCGAAGCCCAGGAAACGTTGTAACTCTTTAATGTTGGTGGGTTGTGGCCAGTTGGAGACAGCTTCCACCTTCCTCTGGTCCATGGTGATGCCATGTGGTGTGATCACATAACCAAGGAAGTGGATGGTTTCCTGATGAAACTCACACTTCTCTAACTTCAGGTAGAGTTGATGATCTCGTAGACGCTGGAGCACAGACTGGGCATGGTGGTGGTGCTTGGATAGGTTGGCTGAGTATATGAGAATATCATCGATGTAGACGATGACGAATTGATGTAGGTAATCACGGAATATCTCGTTCATGAACCCTTGGAAGACCGCGGGAGCGTTGGACAGTCCGAAGGGCATAACCCTATATTCATAGTGGCCTGCTGGGGTAATGAACGCCGTCTTCCATTCATCACCTTTTCTGATTCAAATTAAATTGTAGGCACTGCGAAGGTCAAGTTTTGTGAAGACGCGAGCACGACAGAGTTGTTCCAAAGCGGCTGGGACCAGAGGAAGGGGATAACGGAATTTGACAGTGGAATTGTTGAGTGTCCGGTAATCAATACAGGGGCGCAAGCCTCCGTCCTTTTTCCAACGAAGAAGAAGCTGGAAGCGGCAGGGGACGTGGAAGGCCGGATGTAATCTTGACGGAGTGCCTCCTCGATGTACTCCTCCATGGCCTTCTGCTCCGGGATGGACAGTGGATAAATTTTACCACGCGGGAGCACCGCCCCAGGCAGCAGGTCGATCGCACAGTCCCATGGCCGATGAGGTGGAAGCTTGGTCGCCAGGTGCTTGTCGAAGACATCTTGGAACGCCCAGTAAGGGACTGGTACCTCAGGGAGTTTGTCGGTAGGCGGACTTTCGATAGAAGTGGAGCCAATGGAGATATCAGGAGCCGAAGTGGATGATGAACGAGGAACCTTCTTGACAGAGTGCAGGCAGCGATTGAAGCAGTCATCTCCCCATTGCAATATCTCACCTGAGGACCAGTGGATGTTCGGAGAGTGGAGTTCCAGACACGGGCGTCCCAGGATGATCTCTGCAGTAGAGCCCTCCAGCACCAGAAACTGAATGTCCTCCTCATGTAGACAGCCGATCTTCATGGAAACGAGGGGACTGCTATGACCGATCTGCCCACGACCGAGTGGTTTCCCCAGGATGGATTGCACATGGAGAGTCTGAGGAATGGGTTTCTTACAGGTCTGAAGTCTTTGCAGAGTCGATAGGGAAACAAAGTTGGCCGCGGAATCGGAATTAACTAGCGCTTGCGCTGGAAGAGATCGTTGTTGGTAAGTGAGTATAACTGGAGTGTATTTCATTGGTGAAATGGAACAGTGGAGACGGACTGTACTCACCGCCGGTCGTGGGGGACAAACTGGGCAGAAAATGAGTTGATGACCGGAGGATCCAAAGTACAGACACAAACTGCTGGTGATGCGACGTTGGCGTTCAGCGACAGACAGATGGGTGGAGCCGACGTCCATGGGTTCTGGTGCTGAAGGGCTGAGCGTAGGCGCAGGACGAGGAGGAGGCAGTGCAGTGCTGTCGAGCTGGCAGGCAGTGCGTCGTTGATCCATGCGAATGGAGCGCTGGATGAGACTCTCAAGCCCGATGACATCGTCATAAATGGCCAGCTGTAAACGAATCTCTGGATTTAATCCATGGCGGTAAGCTGTTATAAGCGCCGACTCATTCCATCCGCCGGCGGCCGCCAGGGTGCGAAACTGTAAGGCATATGATGAAACAATAGATTTACCTTGTCTTAACCGGAACAGTTGATCCTGCACTGAGAGAGCGTTGGTGGCTTGGGAAAACACTACCCGGAAGTGTCCTGTGAAGGTGGAGAAAGATCGCATAACGGGGCCGTGATCCTCCCACAGAGCATGTGCCCAGAGAAGGGCTCGACCAGTGAGGAGGGAAATGACAAACGCCACTTTAGCTCTTTCGGTGGGGAATTGAGATGGATTCATTTCCATGAACAGCTTGCACTGCAACAGAAATCCGCTGCACTCCCCCTCCTCGCCTGAGGACATACAGAGGCAGATGAAGAGGAACTGGTGATGGATGGTGATGGGTTGTGATGAACGTCCCGCGAAGTATCCGGGACTGTTATCGGGGGTTAATCTTCCTATCCACCGTGATCTGCCGGTTTGTGCATAGTGGTCTGGTCTTCTGTCACAAATCAGAATGACACAAACAGGTAAAGTAACAAGAGGTTAATTTGAATGTACTCGGGGACAGATACGGCAGGTGAGTAGCAGGTTTGAAGTCAGATGAATATATAGATGGTAGCGATATGGTTGATTAAGTCTCTTATCTGATGCAGGTAGTAGAAGATCTGGTCGAAGACTGATGGAGGACTGGCTGAAGAAGGACCGGACTGGAGAGGAGTACTGGATCGAGGTAGCTGACGGGTAAGTATCACAGCAGGTAGGTAAACAGCAGGTTGGAAGAGTGACTTGATAGAGAGTCAGGTTTGTCGTGTGAATAGACGAGACCAGACAACTGGGAAGGTGAACTGGTGTGGCTTTTGAGCAGTGGGTGAAGTGAATGTGGATTACAGACAGGTGGTGATGACAGGTGCGGATGATTAGAATTCGGGTGAGGCTGAACGAGTGGGCGGAGTGTAGAAGACTGGCACTGAAACTGGTGTATCCGTGACAAGTGGCTTGGGTCAAAGAGACGCTTGCGAGCTTTCTCTCTCCCGAGTCAGCATCATAATTTTTAACCCCGACGTTACCCAGCAGCCATCTTTAATAATAAATAAATTTTATTAGGCAGTGCTGGTGGGTAAAGTATATAAGGAGATGGATGAATGTGAGGATGTCAGCACTGACGCTATTCGAGAATCGTGTCGTGCAAAGACAGATAAACTATACCGGGGAGGGACGGTTTTGAGAAATCGTTTCTCCTCTGGGGGGCGACTCTCTGATGAGGGTCGCAGCGCTGCCAGTTTGGTTGTTTTCCTGCTGGTGGCCACGGAGTGATATATATATATATATAAAATGATATAAAAATAAAGAAAAATAAATGTCTGTTCTTCTGGACGCTCCGCTTTCAAGAAAAATAAGAAATAAACCTTTCAGCGGCATTCCAGAGGTTTCTTCCTCACCAATCTAATGTTCCTGAGACTACTGGGCGGGAGCAGTCTCGTCCTACTAAGCTCCTCGCAGCACGGTGTGCAAAGAAGAAGAACTGATGCCGAGGCGATCAGGCTTCTAAGGGTGGTCCCCTCCGGGGTAGGGACGGTTTTGAGAAATCGTTTCTCCTCGGCGCCCTCTGGGCTGCGACTCTCTGAGGAGGGTCGCAACGCTGCCAGTTCGATTTTCCTGCCGGTTCGCCGTTCAGGGCACCAACGTGTCAGTGTCCCCAAAAGATCCTCCGAGGAGGGTCGTAGAGCAGTCAGTTCGTTCTCCCTGCCGGTTCGCCGTTTCAGGGTGCCGAGTTGCCTGCTTTTTCCTACGATCCTCCGAGGAGGGTAGTAGGAACTAAGCTAGTTAGAGGTAGGCAAGATCTGAGGACTGTCGTCATCTCTAATAAAGCTTAGACAAGAAGTCCTGTCGCAAAAAAACGAGGCTATCAGGCTTCTGAGGGCTCCTCCGGGGCAGGGACGGTTTTGAGAAATCGTTTCTCCTCGGTGCCCTCTGGGGTGCGACTCTCTGAGGAGGGTCGCAGCGCTACCAGTTCGGTTGTTCCCTGCCGGTTTGCCGCTTTAGGGCACCGTAGTGACGTAGACTGTTTCCCCTAGTAGAATTTCTGGCAGCGTGGAAACTACTGCCACATATTTCTCAGTGGGTCCTGCACACTATAGAAAAGGGTTCAGAATTCAGTTCGGTTCTCGTCCGCCCAGATTTCTACCTTCTGTACATCAGACCCCTGCAGTGGTAGCTCAGGACCAAGGGTTTTTCTCCGAGGGGAAATCCGTTTTCACATGATCAAGGTCACGCGGCTATGCCTACGTGCCTCGGTCATGTGGAAGAACCTTGGTTCCTCGCCCAGGCCAAGTGTTGGGGGCTTCTTGACGACGCATAATGCCATCGATGGATGCTTCCCTCACAAGTCAGGGGTGATCATGAGTGGCCGCTCGGCGGAGGGTCCGGACAATACATTGATGGTCTCGTATATCAGAGCAGATATCCTGTTGAGGCAGGGGCTGAGACCCGGGGAATGGAGACTTCACCCCGAGGTGGTGGAGCTCCTATGGGAGAACTTTGGTCAAGCTCAGGTCGATCTTTTCGCATCATACGATACAACCCATTGTCCGCCATGGTCCTTCCTCACATATCCAGCTCCTCTCGGACTGGACGCTATGGTGCAGGTGTGGCCGAGGCTGCACCTGTACGCATCCCCCCCCGATATCAATGCTTCCGGGAGTTCTGGAGAGGGTTCGCCAGGAAAGGGCTCATCTATTATCAGTAGCCCCGCACTGGCCGGCCCGAGTGTGGTTCTCGGACATAGTGTCCCCTCTGGACGGCTCTCCTATGGAGATTCCTATCAGAAGGGACTTGCTATCCCAAGCGGGGGGCACGCTATTTCACCCTCACCAAGAGTTGTGGAAACTGTGGGCTTGGCCTCTGAGGGGGCCCAGCTCATAGAATCCGGTCTCTCGACTGAGGCCGTTGAGACCATCCTTCAATCCAGAGCTCCTTCCATGAGAAAACTATATACATTGAAATGGAAACTGTTCTCTAAATGGTGTGGAGAACGTTTTTTAAATCCTGTTAACTGCAAGGTTGATACAGTTCTCGATTTCCTACAATACCGTTTCTCTGCTGGATTATCTCCCTCCACCTTAAAGGTGTACGTAGCGGCTATATCTGCTTATCGCACCCCTCTGGGGGCTTCTTCTCTTGGGAGAGATCCTTTTATTATTCCTTTTCTCCGTGGTACATTTTTACTTGCTATTTCTTCTATCAAGAGAATTGGATATCTGCAAGCCCTGTCGGTGGCTCCTTCATGTTTGGAATTTGCACCTGGTATAGTGAAAGCATTTTTACACCCTAGGCCGGGTTACATTCCTAAGGTCCCCACTAATGTGGCGGGCCCTATTGTGCTGCAGGCTTTTTGCCCTCCACCTTTTAATACCCCAGATCAGGAAAGTCTCAATCTGTTATGTCCCGTTAGGGCTTTGGATGCCTACGTTCACAGAGCTGCCCTGTGGCTTAGATCAGAGCAGTTATTTGTCTGCTTCGGTTCAACCAAGAAAGGTTGCTCTGCATCGAGAGAGGTAATGAGCAAGTGGGTAGTTGAGGCTATCTCACTTGCTTATGAAGCGGCCGGACAGCCTTCACCTATTGCTGTACGGGCCCATTCTACAAGGAGTATGGCTGCCTCTAAGGCTTTAATTTCAGGTGTTTCCCTTCAGGATATTTGTAATGCGGCAGGCTGGTCCTCACCACATACATTTGTCTGATTCTACGACTTAGACCTCTCCATTTCCGGGGCTAGGTCGCTTGCTTCTTAGTGTGCACAAGGACTTCACACAGAATGGGCATTTCTTATTATGGCGTAGTGGGTATGGGGTTCCCACCACGTCTCAACGCAGCTCGAGTTTTCTTGAAAGGGAACGTCTCAGGTTACGTATGTAACCCTGGTTCCCTGAGAGGGAACGAGACGCTGCATACTCCTGCCATACTTCCTGCATGCCCTGATCGACTTGCTTCAGGCTTATCAGAAGCTGTCGTGCTTTATAGCTTCCTGGTCTATGACATCACCCGCCTATGACGTCTCACTCTTCCATTGGACTGATTATACACGTGCTACACAACGCAATCACGCAGAGCGTTCCCTAGGCGTCTCATCGCAGCGTCTCGTTCCCTCTCAGGGTACCAGGGTTACATACGTAACCTGAGACGTTTTATACAGCTTTTTACAGAGGATGCCATTGAAAATATGGTAAGTCTATGTCTGTCCCTCAGAGCCTCGTTTTCATATCCGTCACGGCGCTGCTCTGAATAAGGTCTATTAATGAAATCTAAGAGATTTCTGTCCCTTCACTGAAAGTCTATTCTCCCATGTTCACTTAATGTGATGAACAGATAAAATGTAGGCGTTTATTCAAATATCAAAATTGATAAACGAACATTAACAGGAGCTCAACCGTAGTTGCTTGACATGCGAGAAAAAACCTCATGTGTCCTTGCAGAAGCTCAAACATTTTGGCGTAACACGCGAGAATGAACCTCATTAGCTGTGTCCCAATTCAGAGGCTGCATCCTCCGTAGGACTCAGACTTCAGAGGCTACATCCTTCAAAGTCCGTGAAGGTCAACCAAGCATTGTTAAATGCTTCAGCCTACGGTCCAGCCTACGGAGGGCTGTTCTGCCTGCCGTTGATGAGTGACAGTAACATGTGTACTGACTTTTTAAAAAAGTTAAATTAAAATGTCTGAAAACAAAACAGGCTTCACAAACTATCTAAATATGTTCATTATGGTGCATTTCTGTATATAATAAAGAGTATATATAGTAGGGATGTGCATCTCCATAACTGGGGCCGATGCGATATGCATCTCGATGCATATCCAACGATACGATACATTAAAGATACATATAAGCAGGTACCGATGCGATGCAATACGATTCACTACTATTACGATGTGGTGCGATCCGATTTCAATTCGATTCAACGCGATGCTATTCAATGTAATACATACAATGCAATGGAGAAAAATATGATGCTATGCAATTCAATATGGTATTGGTAGTTAACTTTTATTTCTTTTGTTCAGACATACAGCAAATCATAAAGTAGCTTAAGTGCCATCTGACTTTTAACGCATGGCTCTTTCACAAACAAAAGATTTGGTTTTCACAAAACCAAAGGATTAAATAAAAACAGACATTCTTTTCCTTTCCTGTCTGCAGTTACACTTTTAACAGCTCACACATTTAACAGTGAAAAAATGTAAGGATGCTGATAAACAATGAATAAATGTTCCATAACTTGCCAGCAGGCTAATGTGATTTCAGCAGGTAGGCTAACTCCTTGAGCAGAAAGCAGGTGCTGTTTTAAAATAAACAATAATAAATAAATAAAAAAAAACTTTTCACAAAAAGGTCTTTCATAACCCTCTGGGGTCCTTCATTTCAGAATCACACTCAGGACCTTCGGATCCAAATGGGCCGGAAGGGTGGGATTCATATTTATTAAAAGAAAATCATCATTTTTTTTTTTACTTGTTTTTTATAATATTTTTTCTTTTCTTTTTTGGTGTTTTAATTAATTTAATTAAATTAAAGATAATTTTATGATTTATAATTAATATTTATGGAATAAATATGACCCATTTTCCCCCAATTTTCCCCCCATTGAATACAATAGAAAATTATTTAAAAAAAAAATTAATTTTTTTTTTTAAAGCTGTATTTCATTTTAGAGTCAGGCCTAGACCTCATGAAAGCAATTTTTGAAATGAGATGGATGCCATCTGGTGGACAAACTGAGCATTTTAAAAATGCAAAACACACATGAAATCTGAATGTATTAGTTTGTTTATGTATAAAAGTGTGTTTGTGTGTGTGTGTGTGTGTGTGTGTGTGTGTGTGTGTGTGTGTGTGTGTGTGTGTGTGTGTGTGGATATGTCTGTTTTGCACTCTTGATTTATAGATTCTTTTATAGATTTATAGTTTTATAGATTCACCCCTTCACTGTTGTGTGCTTTTTTTCTGGATCGTGGCTGATTTGTAGATTGTACGCACAAAAAAACTCGGTATTTTTGCCAATTTGCCATTCATTTCCTATGTGGGTCCATTTGGACCCGAAGGTCCTGAGTGTGACAATTTTTTTTACAACCACTTAGATTAATCAAATCCTGTCCCCAATTTTTTTGGGTTGTCATATACCAAGTACCAACAAAGTCACCAAATTTCAGACCATTCCGATGAAGCTATGATTTAAAAAAAAAAAGATTTAAATGTTTCGGGTCCATTTGGGCCGAAGGACATACTGTATGAACTGTAAAAAAATATATATATTAAAAAAAAACATTTACATTTATTAATTTAGCAGAAACTTTTATGAGAACAATAGAAGCAGTGAAAGTAACAGTAGGACAACAATATGCTCTGCTGCACTCACGCTGTGTCGGCGCTTCAAGTGTTTTGTTAAATTAGTAGTAGGCCTAGCCTACTGCCTGTATATTTTATAGCGGTGCGACATATTTTACAAATTGCAGTTTACACAAAAAAAGTGTTTCCAAACACTGGATTTATAATTATTTGGTGGAAGATAGAGCTCCACCATGTTGATCTGTTCTAGGTCTAAGTCCTGCCGGCGTGTCTTCATTGTTGAAATGACAGTCCCATGGGAAGATGCCATTGATAAGGCATTCGAACGGAAGAGGCTGCGATATGCCAACTTAGCAGCTGAAGCAGAGGGGCGGGGCTGGAACGTGAAGGTGTGGCCAGTGGAGGTGGGATGCAGGGGTTTTGTAGCCAGCTCTACCACAAGGCTCCTAAAGGAAGTAGGGATCAGAGGGCAGCCCCAACGGAGGGCAATCAAAGAACTTGCCACTGCAGCGGAACGGAGCAGTCACTGGCTGTGGCTGAAACGTAGGGACGCAACATGGGCTGCCAAATGATCGCATGGTGTCACCACCGTGTGACACACACCCGGGTCTGATCAACCCGTGGTGGGCCAACCCCGGCGGAGGGTGTCTTGTGATAAGTGGCCGAAACACCCAATGAGGTCGGACACACAACTGAGGATGTGTCACACTGGTGGCACCGTGAGTTCTGTGCCAATGTTCACCCCACCCAAGATGACATCCCCATTCAATTGTTGTGCTGAAAGTTAGGGATCTTTAACAACCAGTCCTAGTAAGAATCAGGTAGGTGACTCTCAGTACATGCCTCGGTCTCCGTAGTGTTGTGAAATGTCATATTCACGCAGCACTGGTGTTGAGAGAACGCGCTTGAGCAACAGTTCAGAAAGGAGAAATCAATCTAACAGTTACATAATAAAATATTTGTCACTTTCTAAATAGTTAAAGTATAGCGCATCTGAATCATTCAGTAACAAAACTCAGAGGTGGGTAGAGTATCCAAAAACTGTACTCAAATAAAAGTACAAGTACTTATATAAATATTTACTCAACGTAAAATTAAAAGTAATAAACTTAATAGTTACTTGAGTAAGAGTAAAAAAGTATCCAATGAAAAAACTACTCAAGTAGCTAGTTACTTATCATAATAGGCCTATATGTAAGGAATAATTGACGACAGGCTGTTGAATTATTCGAAAAATAATGCACACCCGAGGTGGTTATGCGGTCACGAAGCGAAGCGTTTAAAAAGGGAAAGCGAAGCATTCAAACTATTTTTTACACCTCGGGTGTGCATTATTTTTCGAATAATACAACGCCCTGAAGTCAATTATTTCCCTTATACTACAGTTACCACACCTCAAAACATTGTTCAGATGATGCATTTCAAGACGTTTGTCAAGTTTTTTTCATTAAAACGCTTGTGTATGTAGGACTAATTTCTTACTCATCTTATCCCATGTCTCTGTTGCTAATTCCAGAGTTAGAGTTAGTAACGGAGGTTTGCGCTACTGATAGCAGACTAATGCAGTTATTAATGCAGTTATTGGTGCAATTATTAGAGAAACAGAGAGAGGTTGCAAAAATGAGACAGAACAGCATGTGCGTCAATATTATTTTATTTATTTATTAGGCTATTTATTTATTTGTTACAGGCCTATTACTTAGGCTAATAACAAATACCCTTGCAGCAGGACTATCTATTTATGTATATTCAGTTTAATTATCTATTAATTAAAGATAGGACTATATACTTTATTTGTTAAAATTAAACTGCACATTTCCATTGATTGTGAAATTAGACATCGAAAATGGCAGACAAGCAAATGGGGCTTCATGTTAGCAGAGTTTTTTTTTTTCCTGGTGATCCTTGGCTTGATTTTCGTTTGTACTTTTGTTTCCTGAGAGGATCAAGCTCCATTTCTTTCTTTCATTAGCAGAAGGTACCCAGTAGCTTCTCAGGCTTGTTTCACACTTGTGCCCTGTGACAGACATGATCTATCAAAATTGTCTGTCATTATTTTTTCTTGAAATGAATTGTATCCTATTTTCCGTTATTACAGTTTACTACGTGAAGTGATATGGAACAGTAGTGCGGTCAAGACCTGCCTGGAACTACTTTAGCCGTGCGTTTCCTTGAAAATAATTGCACACCTTAGAACGTTCTAAACAAATCAGAATCAAGCATTCAACAGCCCTGTAGTATATATATATATATATATATATATATATAAAACATATTATTATTTAGATTTTGTTTTTATTTAAATGACTATAATCATTTAGGCTATCTTTACCACAAAAACAAAAGAGACAAGAATTATTTCTGGCATCTGTAGCCTGAAAATTATTTTCTGTTTGTATAATAGTAACTTATACAACTACATATGATTATTAATCAATGTCGAAATAAAGTAAATCTGCAGAGTTTTGCATTCAAAGGCATGTAAAGGGAAACATTGACACAGAGAAGAAAGAGTTAAAACTATTCACATGTGCTCAAGCTCATGACCGCTACTGAACAACTGAACACAAACAACGATCAAATGCAGATTGATGGATCTCCGTCTGTTCTACAAAATGTAATAAAATGTATATCCCTGCAAGCGAGGTTTAAATTGGTTAACTGTGTCTAAGGCAGGCAAAGGCATTCGTTTTCAAGACGAGTTCGCACGCCACTGCACAATAGCTCACAAATTACCGCGGGATGGCGGTGTTCATTTCATAAACTCTGAACAATGGTAGCTTATTTAAAGGGGTGGTAAAACTCGATTTCACTTTTCTAACTTTAGCTAGTGTGTAATGTTGCTGTTTGAGCATAAACAACATCTGCAAAGTTACAGCACTCAAAGTTCAAAACAAAGGGAGATATTTGCTTTTAAAGAAATCAATTTCTAAGGACTACAGCAAACGGCCGGTAGGGACTACACAATATTCCTCCAGAGTTGCTGACGTCAGTAACCCCAATATTTACATAAACCCCTCCTCCCAGAATAATAAATAAGGGCGAGGCCATTTTTGCTTGCATTTTTGGAGAAGAGTTGTTGTGGTATACGTTAGGCTGTTGTTGCCACAATACCGTCGAAACGCTTTTATTTTTATCCGGATTGCAGGTTCACTTTGTTCAGCCTTCCTAGGGTCGGGGGAGTTAGGGATCAATGGTTAAAATGTATTTTTAACAAGGTCCCTCATGATTATTTCCCAAATCTCGCTCTCTGTGCTGCACACGGAGGAAAGCTTCCACAATCTTCGCGAGTTCAATGCAGGATTCAAACGGCTTGTCCTGAAAGATGGAGCAGTTCCAACTTTAAGAACAGAAGCTGTTGTTTACGGGCCACAACCTGTAAGTATGATTTATTTTTCGTCGATGTGTTTTCCTGCTATAGTTTGTATTGTTAATTGTACGTTGCAGCAAGGAAGTAAACAAATGACAACGCTGTTTGGCTCTGCAAACCAGCTTGTTAAATACTCATTCAAACCTAACGTTACAAACTTTTTTAAATCTCAACAGGGAACTTGGAATTAGTGTTAATTATTCTTTGATTAGAGCTTTTATGTATTGTTTATCTACATGCTTGTTTATCTACAGGAGTAGTAATACCATAAACCTCCTGTCAAAAATGATTGATTGACAGATGGGCGTGCCTATCCTTTGAGCTTGTA
This sequence comes from Siphateles boraxobius, assembly GCF_051911475.1. Lineage (NCBI taxonomy): Eukaryota > Metazoa > Chordata > Actinopteri > Cypriniformes > Leuciscidae > Siphateles > Siphateles boraxobius. Next base: position 19,801,181 of record NW_027509197.1, on the reverse strand, counting down.
CCTCCCCTTCTGGCCCTGTCCCTTCCGGCCCTGCCCCTTGCCCCGCCCCTTCCGGTTCCGCCCCTTCATGTTACCTTTGACCTAGTTCCGCCCCTTCCTGTTACCTTTGACCTAGTTCCACCCCTTCCTGTTAAACTTTCTGTCAAAATGGATGGTGACAGTTAGTTTGATCGTTTGACGTTAGTTTGATCAAGAAAAAGGGGCGTATAGGATGTGTGACAGTTAGTTTGATCGTTTGAAGTTAGTTTGATTAAGGAAAAGGGGGTATAGGATGTGTGACAGTTAGTTTGATCAAGAAAAAATGGGAATAGGATGTGTGACAGATAGTTTGAGATGTATTGGCTTTGATGATGACAGTTAGTTTGAGATGTATTGGCTTTGATGATGACAGTTAGTTTGATCGTTTGAAGTTGGTGTTTTGTCACCGCATCCCCTACATATCCCTGAGCTTATCATGGTCAGCTGTGAAAGTGATAAGAACAATTTTTGGAAGTTTATCTGTTCTGTAAAAAGAATATAAAATAAAACCTCACACAAAAAGTTTAAATAAATGTAGAACTATTCACTGAAACAAGAATTTCAGTTTAAATAAAATGGAGCCACAAAAATATTCCAAACAGTTAAAAATGTATTAGAGAGTTGAAGAAAAAAAACATACAGCTTATGTAAAACCTCACACAAAAAGTTTAAATAAAATGGAGCCACAAAAAATTGCAAACAGTTAAAAATGTATCAGAGAGTTGAAGAAAAAAACAAAAAAAAAACAATGCAATGTATGAATGATCTCACACTGACTCAAAACATAGGGAGCGCGCGTCTATGTATGTGTGTGTGTGTGTGTGTGTGTGTGTGTGTGTAAAAGCAGGAATTTCCCTCCCTCCACATTGCTGAGGACGTTGGAAGTTTATCTCACACAGAAGTTGAAAAAGCATTATGTTCATTTAAATTAAATAGTTATAAAATTTACAGTTAGTCATTCACAAATATTTGACACTGACTCAAGTCGAAAAACCATGCTGTTCAATTAAAAGTATATAAATTAAACAAAAATAAAATCATCTTACTGTTTCACGATGGCTGAAAAAAACCCACAAGTGTTTCCCGTGAAGTCTTTTCTCTCTGTCACACCAGCGTGTGGCTGGCCTGGTATCTGTTTTTGTGACACGTTCCTGAGCCCATTGAGAAACATCTTACACAACAGTTGAAAAGCATTGTGTTCCTTTAAAAGTGTATAAATTAAAATATATCATATATAAAATAAATAGTTTACTAATTTAACTAAAGTTGAAAAGCATGTTGTTCATTTAAAATCTTAATAAATTACTGAAGTTGAAAAGCACTCTGTTCATTTAAAATAAATATTTTACAAATTTACTGTACCAATTATGTTAGATTTAGATAAAAATAAAATCTCCATATTGACCATTTAAAGTTGAAAAGAACCCCAGAGTATTTCTCTCTTTCTCTCTCTCACACCAGCGTTTGACAGTCAGAGGGGTGTGTTCAGTGATCAGAATGAGACTTATAAGCTCCTTCCGATCACCAGCACATCTTCAGAGAAATACGTTACTTTACAATAATGTTAGCTTGAGGATATAGGGTGACAGAGCAGATCAGCCTCTGTGCATCATGTAATGTTAGTCTGCTAACGTCTTTCCAGAGCCAAAGTTTTGTTCGTACTGAATTTATTTCAAAGCATAATCGTAAAAGTTTAAATATGATCTTTTAAAAATGAAAAGATTGTTTAAATTAAATCTTTACAGTTTTAATACATTCATATCTTTTAGAAGATTCCTGTAATGATTTTTTGTTTAATGGTGTCCTAAAGTATAATTGTTATTAATATAGCCATAATGATTTTTGTACTGTAACAGCATATTCTACCCCGTACACCTAAACACGACCATCACAGAAAACTGTATTTTTACATTGTTTTTTACATACTGTTTTGCGCTCTCACACACTAAGTTGGTTCCATAAAATCAAATAAAGTATATAACTCAATGTATAATGACAAAATGTATTCAAACAATTTAACCTTAGTTTTAGCTAAATTAATATATATATATATATATATATATATATATATATATATATATATATATATATATATATATATATATATATATATAAATATAAAATATAAAAACTCCTTACATTTTCATAGAACTGAAGAAGTAGTAGAAACTAACAATAAAAAAACAAATAGTTTAAGATGTCATAAACAAAAACCCTCCCAGATCCTTCAGGGATAAACTACAGGGTGAGATGAAGCTTCACACCCTCACAGAGACGAGAGGAGTGACAGGCCAGATGAGCCTCTGGGGTCACAATGCCCCAGCATATGCAAAGTTAGTCTGCTTTCCACTGTTTTATTCATATTCAACTCATTTAAAAGCATAATCTTAACATTTTAAATGAGATCTTTTCGAATTAAAAGGCCGTTTAAATCAAATCTGTAAAGTTTTATCAAAATCGTATCTTCTATTTATCTTCTACTTCTGTATGATATAAATGATTTCATAAATTTAACCTAAGGTATTATTTTTACTAAACAACGTTTGTTCAAAAAATAAAATACATTTTTTTTAAATCAAGAACTGTGCTTTGGCGTCTTAGATCTTATTTCAAACATTATTTTTGTCCATGCGACATGAAACATGTTGTCACAATGTTTTTGTTGTTTTAAAAGAAATCCCAGGACTCTACATTGCTCTTATTTAGATTAAGTTGTATCATTTAGAAAATCACCACACATGTTCAGAGACGCGATGTGCCTCTGTGGTCAATGACGCTGCATAAGTAAAGTTTGTCTTGAGCGAATATTTAATTTTACTCGTCTTAATTCAAAGCATGATCTTACTTTTTCTACGGTAGTGTTACGGTGTTTATTCATTTTGTCATGTTTCTGGTTTGTGGTTTCTCTGTCTTTGGTCTTTTATTCAGGTTGTGCCTTGTTAATTGTAGTCTGTTATCCTAGTCATGTCATTATTAGGTCCCTTTGTTTCAGGTGTGTTGTCTTGTTAGGTTGTATGGTCCAGCTCGGTGTTCTGATTTGCCCCAGCTGTGTCTTGTTCCCTCATCCTGTCTGTGTATTTAAATCCTGTCTGCTCTTTTGTTCGTGGTCAGTTATTGAATGAATGTATGTTTTAATGTGCGTACCACGAGTATCTTGTCTGTATCTGTAATTAAAGTCTACTGCTGCATTTAGATCCGCCTACTGCCTTTGCTTCCACGCAAATTCGTAACAGAATAACTGACCCCCTAGGATCTAGCAGCCATGCCTACCTGGAGTCCTGATGTCCAGATCCTCCGTCTTCGCCAGGAGAATCGCGCCATCGAGGATTATGTCGCAGAATTCCTCGAGCTGGCATATCTCGCGCAAATGAACACCCACGGCTTGAAGATCTTCTTCCGCGGAGGATTATCGGAACCACTCCGGTCTCTGATGCCCGAACCTGGTCCTCACGGATCTTTAGAATGGTACGTTGACCTGGCCCTGTTGTGGAGCGGTTCCCCGTTTACTGTGGGCGTGGAGGAGAAGCTGCGAGAGCCTGCGCTTAACGTCAGCCCGGTCGCGCCCGCGCTTCACTTCAGCTGCTCAGCCGAGACCACGCTCCACGAGCCTGCGCTTCACGTGAACCGAGTCGAGCCCGCTTTCCACGACATGCCTGAGCTTCTTCCTGCCGAGACCGACATGCCTGAGCTTCTTCCTGCCGAGATCGACATGCCTGAGGCTGAGCTTCTGTCTTCCGAACCCGCACGTCGCTTCAGCCTCGACGAACCCGAGTCAAGTGAGTCAAGCGCCGCCGAGTCAAGTGAGTCAAGCGCCGCCGAGTCAAGTGAGTCAAGCGCCGCCGAGTCAAGTGAGTCAAGCGCCGCCTGGTCAAGTGAATCAAGTTCCGAGTCAAGTGAATCAAGTTCCGAGTCAAGTGAATCAAGTTCCGAGTCAAGTGAATCAAGTTCCGAGTCAAGTGAATCAAGTTCCGAGTCAAGTGAATCAAGTTCCGAGTCAAGTGAATCAAGTTCCGAGTCAAGTTCCGAGTCAAGTGAGTCAAGTGAGTCAAGTGAGTCAAGTGAGTCAAGTGAGTCAAGTGAGTCAAGTTCCGAGTCAAGTTCCGAGTCAAGTTCCGAGTCAAGTTCCGAGTCAAGTTCCGAGTCAAGTTCCGAGTCAAGTTCCGAGTCAAGTTCCGAGTCAAGTTCCGAGTCAAGTTCCGAGTCAAGTTCCGAGTCAAGTTCCGAGTCAAGTTCCGAGTCAAGTTCCGAGTCAAGTTCCGAGTCAAGTTCCGAGTCAAGTTCCGAGTCAAGTTCCGAGTCAAGTTCCGAGTCAAGTTCCGAGTCAAGTTCCGAGTCAAGTTCCGAGTCAAGTGCCGAGTCAAGTTCCGAGTCAAGTGCCGAGTCAAGTGCCGAGTCAAGTGCCGAGTCAAGTGCCGAGTCAAGTGCCGAGTCAAGTGCCGAGTCAAGTGCCGAGTCAAGTGCCGAGTCAAGTGCCGAGTCAAGTGCCGAGTCAAGTGCCGAGTCAAGTGCCGAGTCAAGTGCCGAGTCAAGTGCCGAGTCAAGTGCCGAGTCAAGTGCCGAGTCAAGTGCCGAGTCAAGTGCCGAGTCAAGTGCCGAGTCAAGTGCCGAGTCAAGTGCCGAGTCAAGTGCCGAGTCAAGTGCCGAGTCAAGTGCCGAGTCGGTTGAGTCTACCGAGTCAAGCGAGTCTGCCGAGTCAAGCGAGTCAAGTACGTCCAGTAGTGAATCAAGCCCAGTGAAGCGTCGTCGCAGAAGGAGGAGGACGACTCGTTTGCTTCGCCAGGCTACGGAGGGCGTTCCCAGACGCCTCGCCCTGCCGGCCCCGCCTCTGCGCCTCGCCCTGCCGGCCCCGCCTCTGCGCCTCGCCCTGCCGGCCCCGCCTCTGCGCCTCGCCCTGCCGGCCCCGCCTCTGCGCCTCGCCCTGCCGGCCCCGCCTCTGCGCCTCGCCCTGCCGGCCCCGCCTCTGCGCCTCGCCCTGCCGGCCCCGCCTCTGCGCCTCGTCCTGCCTGCGCCCTTCAAGCTCCGGGAGGCCTGCCCGGAACCCATCTACCACCTGGAGGTTCCTCCCGAGGATTTCCCCAAGTATTTTTTGGGGGGGGGGCAGAAGGTACTCCGTGAGGGCCATGGAGACGACGTCGACATGGTCCTCATCCTCGTCTGAGTCTGCTCCGACCTGGCCACCATCTCATCGTGCTCCGCCCTGGCCTTTGCCACGCCATGCTCCTTCCTGGCCTTCGCCTCGTCCTGCTCTGCCCTGGCCTTCGCCTCATCCTGCTCCGCCCTGGCCGCCGTCACGTCCTGCTCCGCCCTGGAGGCTTCCTGTTCCGGGCAAGCCACGCCCTCGTCAGCCTCCAGGGCGCCCACCCTCCCGCCCCTATTTGATGTTCATTCGGCGCGGGGTCGCGCCTTATGGAAGGGGGGGATAATGTTACGGTGTTTATTCATTTTGTCATGTTTCTGGTTTGTGGTTTCTCTGTCTTTGGTCTTTTATTCAGGTTGTGCCTTGTTAATTGTAGTCTGTTATCCTAGTCATGTCATTATTAGGTCCCTTGTTTCAGGTGTGTTGTCTTGTTAGGTTGTATGGTCCCGCTCGGTGTTCTGATTTGCCCCAGCTGTGTCTTGTTCCCTCATCCTGTCTGTGTATTTAAATCCTGTCTGCTCTTTTGTTTGTGGTCAGTTATTGAATGTATGTTTTAATGTGCGTACCACGAGTATCTTGTCTGTATCTGTAATTAAAGTCTACTGCTGCATTTAGATCCGCCTACTGCCTTTGCTTCCACGCAAATTCGTAACAGGTAGCTATGATCTATTGTACGTATAAGATAATTTTTACTTTTCTTGTATCTCCCAAACTATCCTTATTCATTGTGGAAACACACAGGGTGAACCCCTTTACTGAGAGTATACTATCGGTTATTTACTCAAAATATATGTAGAATTTTAAAATGTTATCATTTGTTGATGCGACAGTTTGTCTGTAGGCTGCATGAACAGCCTTTGGGAGAGCTGATGATATTATATAGCAGGAAACATGTCCTTTGACCTCCTCCATTTTGGAGGCTTTTTTGTTAAAGACCCTTCAACTTAGTCCTTAAGCGTATAGTAATTTATATAGTAATTTATTGCCATGTGTAACCTGAAAAAAACAAGAGGTGATTAAAAAATGTCAACATGGACCTCATGGCAACGGCTGTGAGAGGACTCCATACTGAAAGAACATTGTGCACACACAGCTCTGATGTTTTCCAAGAGTATTTTGCCCAGCCTCTTCTGTATAAATAGCCAAGACAAATCATTTCTGGACAAAAAACTTTTGCACCCTCACTCCTCTTACCACCTCATCAAAAGACATGTCTAAAAGTGAGTATTGTCTATATAATTCATTTATGCTACGGTGTTTTATTTAAAAAGATTGCTTATACATAAGGAAAAGACAGTATAATTCATTAGTGTTTTAAACGTGCCTATGCTGTTTAGCTTACCCTCTAGCATGCTTTGTTGCTCTTACACATTGTTATATGTTCTAAATCAAATGTTTTTGGCGTCATATATGTTTCAGAAAAAAATTATATATATATTTCCCCCATCCAATCACAGTTTACTGTAGTTGGCCGCTGCGGGATTTCCATGAAGGACTTTAAAATAAATGTTTTGGTTTTTTATTCAGTTTTAAATCTTATTAAGATTATTTTAGTCAGACCTGGTTATATGTGCATAGGCCTATTTAATTATTTAATCTGTATTTTATTCCTCTTCAGTTACTTACTTTTTAAATTTCGGTAGGCTACTTTTTAATTCTTCTTTTACTTTGTCTTTGATTTTTAGCACTTTGCATGATAAAATTGTTTAAAATGTAAGCTATAAATATGAATGGCACAATGTAATAACCAAAATATATAAAAGTTAAGTGAAAGCTATTTATATAGCCTAGCGTTTTTCATAATACACATTCTCATAAATTAGTTGTACATTCTGACGCTGGGCACCGTCCAGCGTCTTCTTTCAGATGGTTCAATGTTTATGATATTATGCTCCCTTGAATGGAAAAGAACTGTAAACTTCATCAATGTACTGTAATGCACTGCGTTACTGCCTATAGGATGATTGCATGATTTTTTCCATTTAAAATAACATGGTCTTTCCTTTTCTCTCTCTCTAGAGACAGCAAACACTGCAGAACAATCGGGCATCCAAGTAACATGTTAGTGTGGTTTATATTTATTTTTAATGAGAAACTTTATAGTGTGCAACAGGCGTTTTGTGGAAGTAAAAACACTTCCGGTAACCAGCGACTGTGAAAAAGGGGACAGGTACTCTATTGGGTGTATAATGAACAATTGACAGATGAACTGACAGATATTTTATGTAAACAGGCAAAATCTCTTCATCTGATGGTGGCCATGTGTTTTTGCCTATCATAACTGGTTTAACTGGCTCCTCCTTTGAGATCAACATGACTTCTGCCAAATCAAATGTACCGGCAAATTGTAAGTGTAATAAAACAGTTTTGTCTATGTAATGTACTACATTAATCTTAACTAGATTAAAAAGTTTGTAGACAAACTTTAAGTTGGCTTGAGAAAGTTTGCACCAGGAAGTTTTAAGAAGTTTAAAGTACTTTATAGTTTAAATTAGTTTAAAATGTAAATTAGTGTGAAGTTTAAAGTAGTTTGAAGTTTAAATTAGTTTATAGTTTAAACTAATTTAAACATTTAAAGTTTAAACTAATTTAAAGTTAAAAGTAGTTAGAAGTTTAAATTAGTTTAAAGTTTAAAGTAGATTGAAGTTTAAATTAGTTTATAGTTTAAATTAGTTTAAAGTTTAAATTTAGTTTGAATTTTAAAGTAGTTTGAAGTTTATATTAGTTGCTAGGGTGTTCTGGGTGGTTGCTAGGGTGTTCTGGGTGGTTGCTATGGTGTTGCTAGGGTGTTTTAAGGTATTTTGGGTGGTTGCTATGGTGTTGCTAGGGTATTTTAAGGTATTTTGGGTGGTTGCTAGGGTGTTCTGGGTGGTTGCTATGGTGTTGCTAGGGTGTTCTAGGGTATTTTGGGTGGTTGCTATGGTGTTGCTAGGGTGATTTAAGGTATTTTGGGTGGTTGTTAGGGTGTTCTGGGTGGTTGCTAGGCAGTTGCTAGGGTGTTCTGGTGATTGCTAGGGTGTTGCTAGGGTGTTCTAGGGTATTTTGGGTGGTTGCTATGGTGTTGCTAGGGTGATTTAAGGTATTTTGGGTGGTTGTTAGGGTGTTCTGGGTGGTTGCTAGGCAGTTGCTAGGGTGTTCTGGGAGTTGCTAGGCAGTTGCTAGGGTGTTCTAGGGTATTTTGGGTGGTTGCTATGGTGTTGCTAGGGTGTTTTAAGGTATTTTGGGTGGTTGTTAGGGTGTTCTGGGTGGTTGCTAGGCAGTTGCTAGGGTGTTCTAGGGTATTTTGGGTGGTTGCTATGGTGTTGCTAGGGTGTTTTAAGGTATTTTGGGTGGTTGCTTGGGTGTTCTGGGTGGTTGCTATGGTGTTGTAAAGAAAGAAAGAAAGAAAGAAAGAAAGAAAGAAAGAAAGAAAGAAAGAAAGAAAGAAAGAAGAAAGATTAGTTAGAAAGAAAGAAAGAAAGAAAGAAAGAAGAAAGATTAGTTAGAAAGAAAGAAAGAAAGAAAGAAATAAGAAAGATTAGTTAGAAAGAAAGAAAGAAAGAAGAAAGATTAGTTAGAAAGAAAGAAGAAAGATTAGCTAGAAAGAAAGAAAGAAAGAAGAAAGATTAGTTAGAAAGAAAGAAAGAAAGAAAGATTAGTTAGAAAGAAAGAAAGAAAGAAAGAAGAAAGATTAGTTAGAAAGAAAGAAAGAAAGAATTAGTTAGAAAGAAAGATTAGTTAGAAAGAAAGAAAGAAGAAAGAAAGAAGAAAGATTAGTTAGAAAGAAAGAAGAAAGATTAGCTAGAAAGAAAGAAAGAAATAAGAAAGATTAGTTAGAAAGAAAGAAAGAAAGATTAGTTAGAAAGAAAGAAAGAAATAAAGAAGAAAGAAGAAAGATTAGTTAGAAAGAAAGAAAGAATTAGTTAGAAAGAAAGATTAGTTGGAAAGAAAGATTAGTTAGAAAGAAAGAAAGAAAGAAGAAAGATTAGTTAGAAAGAAAGAAAGAAAGAAAGAAAAAAGATTAGTTAGAAAGAAAGAAAGAAAAAGAAAGAAAGAAAGAAAGATGAGTTAGAAAGAAAGAAAGATGAGTTAGAAAGAAAGAAAGAAAGAAAGAAAGAAAGAAGAAAGATTAGTTAGAAAGAAAGAAAGAAAGAAGAAAGATTAGTTAGAAAGAAAGAAGAAAGATTAGCTAGAAAGAAAGAAAGAAGAAAGATTAGTTAGAAAGAAAGAAAGAAAGAATTAAATAAGAAAGATTAGTTAGAAAGAAAGAAAGAAAGAAAGAAAGAAGAAAGATTAGTTAGAAAGAAAGAAAGAAAGAATTAGTTAGAAAGAAAGATTAGTTAGAAAGAAAGAAAGAAGAAAGATTAGTTAGAAAGAAAGAAAGAAAGAAAGAAGAAAGATTAGTTAGAAAGAAAGAAAGAATTAGTTAGAAAGAAAGATTAGTTAGAAAGAAAGAAAGAAAGAAAGAAAGAAAGATTAGTTAGAAAGAAAGAAAGAAAGAAAGAAAGAAAGAAGAAAGATTAGTTAGAAAGAAAGAAATAAAGAAAGAAGAAATATTAGTTAGAAAGAAAGAAAGAAGAAATATTAGTTAGAAAGAAAGAAAGAAAGAAAGAAGAAAGATTAGTTAGAAAGAAAGAAAGAAAGAAAGAAGAAATATTAGTTAGAAAGAAAGAAAGAAAGAAGAAAGATTAGTTAGAAAGAAAGAAAGAAAGAATTAGTTAGAAAGAAAGATGAGTTAGAAAGAAAGAAAGAAAGAAAGAAAGAAGAAATATTAGTTAGAAAGAAAGAAAGAAAGAAAGAAGAAAGATTAGTTAGAAAGAAAGAAAGAAAGAATTAGTTAGAAAGAAAGATTAGTTAGAAAGAAAGAAAGAAAGAAAGAAAGAAGAAAGATTAGTTAGAAAGAAAGAAAGAAAGAAAGAAAGAAAGAAAGAAAGAAGAAAGATTAGTTAGAAAGAAAGAAAGAAGAAAGATTAGTTAGAAAGAAAGAAAGAAAGAAAGAAGAAAGATTAGTTAGAAAGAAAGAAAGAAAAAGTAAAAAAGAAAGAAAGAAAGAAAGAAAGAAGAAAGATTAGTTAGAAAGAAAGAAGAAAGATTAGTTAGAAAGAAAGAAAGAAAGAAAGATTAGTTAGAAAGAAAGAAAGAAAGAAAGAAAGAAAGAAAGAAGAAAGATTAGTTAGAAAGAAAGAAAGAAAAAGTAAAAAAGAAAGAAAGAAAGAAAGAAAGAAGAAAGATTAGTTAGAAAGAAAGAAAGAAGAAAGATTAGTTAGAAAGAAAGAAAGAAGAAAGATTAGTTAGAAAGAAAGAAAGAAGAAATATTGGTTAGAAAGAAAGAAGAAATATTAGTTAGAAAGAAAGAAAGAAAGAAAGAAGAAATATTAGTTAGAAAGAAAGAAAGAAAGAAGAAAGATTAGTTAGAAAGAAAGAAAAAGAAAGAAAGAAAGAAAGAAAGAAGAAAGATTAGTTAGAAAGAAAGAAAGAAAGAAAGAAAGAAAGAAAGAAAGAAAGAAAGAAAGAAAGAAAGAAAGAAAGAAAGAAAGAAGAAAGATTAGTTAGAAAGAAAGAAGAAAGATTAGTTAGAAAGAAAGAAGAAAGATTAGTTAGAAAGAAAGAAAGAAAGAAAGAAAGAAGAAAGATTAGTTAGAAAGAAAGAAAGAAGAAAGATTAGTTAGAAAGAAAGAAAGAAAGATTAGTTAGAAAGAAAGAAAGAAAGAAGAAAGATTAGTTAGAAAGAAAGAAAGAAAGAAGAAAGATTAGTTAGAAAGAAAGAAAGAAAAAGAAAGAAAGAAAAAGAAAGAAAGAAAGAAAGAAAGAAAGAAAGAAAGAAAGAAAGAAAGAAAGAAAGAAGAAAGATTAGTTAGAAAGAAAGAAAGAAAGAAGAAAGATTAGTTAGAAAGAAAGAAAGAAAGAAGAAAGATTAGTTAGAAAGAAAGAAAGAAAGAAGAAAGATTAGTTAGAAAGAAAGAAAGAAAGAATTAGTTAGAAAGAAAGATTAGTTAGAAAGAAAGAAAGAAAGAAAGAAAAAAAGAAAGAAGGAAAGAAAGAAAGAAGAAAGAATAGTTAGAAAGAAAGAAAGAAGAAAGATTAGTTAGAAAGAAAGAAAGAAAGAAGAAAGATTAGTTAGAAAGAAAGAAAGAAAGAAGAAAGATTAGTTAGAAAGAAAGAAAAAGAAAGAAAGAAAGAAAGAAAGAAAGAAAGAAAGAAAGAAAGAAAGAAGAAAGATTAGTTAGAAAGAAGAAAGATTAGTTAGAAAGAAAGAAGAAAGATTAGTTAGAAAGAAAGAAGAAAGATTAGTTAGAAAGAAAGAAAAAAAGAAAGAAAGAAAGAAGAAAGATTAGTTAGAAAGAAAGAAAGAAGAAAGATTAGTTAGAAAGAAAGAAAGAAAGATTAGTTAGAAAGAAAGAAAGAAAGAAAGAAGAAAGATTAGTTAGAAAGAAAGAAAGAAAGAAAGAAAGAAAGAAAGAAGAAAGATTAGTTAGAAAGAAAGAAAGAAAGAAAGAAAGAAGAAAGATTAGTTAGAAAGAAAGAAAAAGAAAGAAAGAAAAAGAAAGAAAGAAAGAAAGAAAGAAAGAAAGAATAAAGATTAGTTAGAAAGAAAGAAAGAAAGAAGAAAGATTAGTTAGAAAGAAAGAAAGAAAGAAGAAAGATTAGTTAGAAAGAAAGAAAGAAAGAAAGAAAGAAAGAAAGAAGAAAGATTAGTTAGAAAGAAAGAAAGAAGAAAGATAAGTTAGAAAGAAAGAAAGAAAGATTAGTTAGAAAGAAATAAGAAAGATTAGTTAGAAAGAAAGAAAGAAAGAAAGAAAGAAGAAAGAATAGTTAGAAAGAAAGAAAGAAAGAAAGAAAGAAGAAAGATTAGTTAGAAAGAAAGAAAGAAAGAAAGAAGAAAGATTAGTTAGAAAGAAAGAAAGAAATAAAGAAAGAAGAAATATTAGTTAGAAAGAAAGAAAGAAAGAAAGAAAGAAAGAAGAAAGATTAGTTAGAAAGAAAGAAAGAAAGAAAGAAAGAAAGAAAGAAAGAAAGAAAGAAAGAAAGAAAGAAAGAAGAAATATTAGTTAGAAAGAAAGAAAGAAAGAAGAAAGATTAGTTAGAAAGAAAGAAAGAAAGAATTAGTTAGAAAGAAAGATTAGTTAGAAACAAAGAAAGAAAGAAGAAATATTAGTTAGAAAGAAAGAAAGAAGAAAGATTAGTTAGAAAGAAAGAAAGAAAGAATTAGTTAGAAAGAAAGATTAGTTAGAAAGAAAGAAAGAAAGAAAGAAAGAAAGAAGAAAGATTAGTTAGAAAGAAAGAAAGAAGAAAGATTAGTTAGAAAGAAAGAAAGAAAGAAAGAAGAAAGATTAGTTAGAAAGAAAGAAAGAAAAAGTAAAAAAGAAAGAAAGAAAGAAAGAAAGAAAGAAAGAAAGAAGAAAGATTAGTTAGAAAGAAAGAAGAAAGATTAGTTAGAAAGAAAGAAAGAAAGAAAGATTAGTTAGAAAGAAAGAAAGAAGAAATATCAGTTAGAAAGAAAGAAAGAAAGAAAGAAAGAAAGAAATATTAGTTAGAAAGAAAGAAAGAAAGAAAGAAAGAAAGAAAGAAAGAAAGAAAGAAAGAAAGAAAGAAAGAAAGAAGAAAGATTAGTTAGAAAGAAAGAAAGAAAGAAAGAAAGAAAGAAAGAAAGAAAGAAGAAATATTAGTTAGAAAGAAAGAAAGAAAGAAGAAAGATTAGTTAGAAAGAAAGAAAGAAAGAATTAGTTAGAAAGAAAGATTAGTTAGAAAGAAAGAAAGAAAGAAGAAATATTAGTTAGAAAGAAAGAAAGAAGAAAGATTAGTTAGAAAGAAAGAAAGAAAGAATTAGTTAGAAAGAAAGATTAGTTAGAAAGAAAGAAAGAAAGAAAGAAAGAAGAAAGATTAGTTAGAAAGAAAGAAAGAAAGAAAGAAAGAAAGAAAGAAAGAAAGAAAAGAAAGATTAGTTAGAAAGAAAGAAAGAAGAAAGATTAGTTAGAAAGAAAGAAAGAAAGAAAGAAGAAAGATTAGTTAGAAAGAAAGAAAAAGTAAAAAAGAAAGAAAGAAAGAAAGAAAGAAAGAAAGAAAGAAGAAAGATTAGTTAGAAAGAAAGAAGAAAGATTAGTTAGAAAGAAAGAAAGAAGGAAAGATTAGTTAGAAAGAAAGAAAGAAGAAATATCAGTTAGAAAGAAAGAAAGAAAGAAAGAAATATTAGTTAGAAAGAAAGAAAGAAAGAAAGAAAGAAAGAAAGAAAGAAAGAAGAAAGATTAGTTAGAAAGAAAGAAAGAGAGAATTAGTTAGAAAGAAAGATTAGTTAGAAAGAAAGAAAGAAAGAAAGAAAGAAAGAAAGAAAGAAAGAAAGAAAGAAAGAAGAAAGATTAGTTAGAAAGAAAGAAAGAAATAATTAGTTAGAAAGATTAGTAAGAAAGAAAGAAAGAAAGAAAGAAAGAAAGAAGAAAGATTAGTTAGAAAGAAAGAAAGAAAGAAAGAAAGAAAGAAAGAAAGAAAGAAAGAAAGAAAGAAAGAAAGAAGAAAGATTAGTTAGAAAGAAAGAAAGAAAGAAAGATTAGTTAGAAAGAAAGAAAGAAGAAATATTAGTTAGAAAGAAAGAAGAAATATTAGTTAGAAAGAAAGAAAGAAAGAAAGAAAGAAAGAAAGAAAGAAAGAAAGAAGAAATATTAGTTAGAAAGAAAGAAAGAAAGAAAGAAAGAAAGAAAGAAAGAAGAAATATTAGTTAGAAAGAAAGAAAGAAAGAAAGAAGAAAGATTAGTTAGAAAGAAAGAAAGAAAGAATTAGTTAGAAAGAAAGATTAGTTAGAAAGAAAGAAAGAAAGAAAGAAAGAAAGAAAGAAAGAAAGAAAGAAAGAAAGAAAGAAAGAAAGAAGAAAGAATAGTTAGAAAGAAAGAAAGAAGAAAGATTAGTTAGAAAGAAAGAAAGAAAGAAAGAAGAAAGATTAGTTAGAAAGAAAGAAAGAAAAAGAAAGAAAGAAAGAAAGAAAGAAGAAAGATTAGTTAGAAAGAAAGAAAGAAAGAAAGAAAGAAAGAAAGAAAGAAGAAAGATTAGTTAGAAAGAAAGAAGAAAGATTAGTTAGAAAGAAAGAAGAAAGATTAGTTAGAAAGAAAGAAAGAAAGAAAGAAAGAAAGAAAGAAAGAAGAAAGATTAGTTAGAAAGAAAGAAAGAAGAAAGATTAGTTAGAAAGAAAGAAAGAAAGATTAGTTAGAAAGAAAGAAAGAAAGAAAGAAGAAAGATTAGTTAGAAAGAAAGAAAGAAAGAAGAAAGATTAGTTAGAAAGAAAGAAAGAAAAAGAAAGAAAGAAAAAGAAAGAAAGAAAGAAAGGAAGAAAGAAAGAAAGAAAGAAAGAAAGAAAGAAAGAAAGAAAGAAAGAAGAAAGATTAGTTAGAAAGAAAGAAAGAAAGAAAGAAAGAAGAAAGATTAGTTAGAAAGAAAGAAAGAAAGAAGAAAGATTAGTTAGAAAGAAAGAAAGAAAGAATTAGTTAGAAAGAAAGATTAGTTAGAAAGAAAGAAAGAAAGAAAGAAAGAAAGAAAGAAAGAAAGAAAGAAGAAAGAATAGTTAGAAAGAAAGAAAGAAGAAAGATTAGTTAGAAAGAAAGAAAGAAGAAAGATTAGTTAGAAAGAAAGAAAGAAAAAGAAAGAAAGATTAGTTAGAAAGAAAGAAAGAAAGATTAGTTAGAAAGAAAGAAAGAAAGAAAGAAGAAAGATTAGTTAGAAAGAAAGAAAGAAAGAAGAAAGATTAGTTAGAAAGAAAGAAAGAAAAAGAAAGAGAGAAAAAGAAAGAAAGAAAGAAAGGAAGAAAGAAAGAAAGAAAGAAAGAAAGAAAGAAAGAAAGAAAGAAAGAAAGAAAGAAAGAAAGAAAGAAAGAAAGAAAGAAGAAAGATTAGTTAGAAAGAAAGAAAGAAAGAAAGAAAGAAGAAAGATTAGTTAGAAAGAAAGAAAGAAAGAAGAAAGAAAGAAGAAAGATTAGTTAGAAAGAAAGAAAGAAATAATTAGTTAGAAAGATTAGTTAGAAAGAAAGAAAGAAAGAAAGAAAGAAAGAAAGAAGAAAGATTAGTTAGAAAGAAAGAAAGAAAGAAAGAAAGAAAGAAGAAAGATTAGTTAGAAAGAAAGAAAGAAAGAAAGAAAGAAAGAAAGAAAGAAAGAAAGAAAGAAGAAAGATTAGTTAGAAAGAAAGAAAGATTAGTTAGAAAGAAAGAAAGAAGAAATATTAGTTAGAAAGAAAGAAGAAATATTAGTTAGAAAGAAAGAAAGAAAGAAAGAAAGAAAGAAAGAAAGAAAGAAAGAAAGAAAGAAGAAATATTAGTTAGAAAGAAAGAAAGAAAGAAAGAAAGAAAGAAGAAATATTAGCTAGAAAGAAAGAAAGAAAGAAAGAAAGAAAAAGAAAGAAAGAAAGAAAGATTAGTTAGAAAGAAAGAAATATTAGTTAGAAAGAAAGAAAGAAGAAATATTAGTTAGAAAGAAAGAAGACATATTAGTTAGAAAGAAAGAAAGAAAGAAAGAAGAAATATTAGTTAGAAAGAAAGAAAGAAAGAAAGAAAGAAAGAAAGAAAGAAAGAAAGAAGAAATATTAGTTAGAAAGAAAGAAAGAAAGAAAGAAAGAAAGAAAGAAAGAAAGAAAAAGAAAGAATGAAAGAAAGAAAGAAAGAAAGAAAGAAAGAAGAAAGATTAGTTAGAAAGAAAGAAAGAAAGAATTAGTTAGAAAGAAAGATTAGTTAGAAAGAAAGAAAGAAAGAAAGAAAGAAAGAAAGAAAGAAGAAAGAATAGTTAGAAAGAAAGAAAGAAGAAAGATTAGTTAGAAAGAAAGAAAGAAAGAAGAAAGATTAGTTAGAAGAAAGAAAGAAAAAGAAAGAAAGAAAGAAAGAAGAAAGATTAGTTAGAAAGAAAGAAAGAAAGAAAGAAAGAAAGAAGAAAGATTAGTTAGAAAGAAAGAAAGAAAGAAAGAAAGAAGAAAGATTAGTTAGAAAGAAAGAAGAAAGATTAGTTAGAAAGAAAGAAGAAAGATTAGTTAGAAAGAAAGAAAGAAAGAAAGAAGATTAGTTAGAAAGAAAGAAAGAAGAAAGATTAGTTAGAAAGAAAGAAAGAAAGATTAGTTAGAAAGAAAGAAAGAAAGAAGAAAGATTAGTTAGAAAGAAAGAAAGAAAGAAGAAAGATTAGTTAGAAAGAAAGAAAGAAAAAGAAAGAAAGAAAAAGAAAGAAAGAAAGAAAGGAAGAAAGAAAGAAAGAAAGAAAGAAAGAAGAAAGATTAGTTAGAAAGAAAGAAAGAAGAAAGATTAGTTAGAAAGAAAGAAAGAAAGAATTAGTTAGAAAGAAAGATTAGTTAGAAAGAAAGAAAGAAAGAAAGAAAGAAAGAAAGAAAGAAAGAAGAAAGAATAGTTAGAAAGAAAGAAAGAAGAAAGATTAGTTAGAAAGAAAGAAAGAAAGAAGAAAGATTAGTTAGAAAGAAAGAAAGAAAAAGAAAGAAAGAAAGAAAGAAAGAAGAAAGATTAGTTAGAAAGAAAGAAAGAAAGAAAGAAAGAAAGAAGAAAGATTAGTTAGAAAGAAAGAAGAAAGATTAGTTAGAAAGAAAGAAGAAAGATTAGTTAGAAAGAAAGAAAGAAAGAAAGAAAGAAAGAAAGAAAGAAAGAAAGAAGAAAGATTAGTTAGAAAGAAAGAAAGAAGAAAGATTAGTTAGAAAGAAAGAAAGAAAGATTAGTTAGAAAGAAAGAAAGAAAGAAGAAAGATTAGTTAGAAAGAAAGAAAGAAAGAAAGAAAGAAGAAAGATTAGTTAGAAAGAAAGAAAGAAAGAAAGAAAGAAGAAAGATTAGTTAGAAAGAAAGAAAAAGAAAGAAAGAAAAAGAAAGAAAGAAAGAAAGAAAGAAAGAAAGAAAGAAAGAAGAAAGATTAGTTAGAAAGAAAGAAAGAAAGAAGAAAGATTAGTTAGAAAGAAAGAAAGAAAGAAGAAAGATTAGTTAGAAAGAAAGAAAGAAAGAAAGAAAGAAAGAAAGAAAGAAAGAAAGAAAGAAAGAAGAAAGATTAGTTAGAAAGAAAGAAAGAAGAAAGATTAGTTAGAAAGAAAGAAAGAAAGATTAGTTAGAAAGAAAGAAGAAAGATTAGTTAGAAAGAAAGAAAGAAAGAAAGAAAGAAAGAAGAAAGAATAGTTAGAAAGAAAGAAAGAAAGAAAGAAAGAAAGAAGAAAGATTAGTTAGAAAGAAAGAAAGAAAGAAAGAAGAAAGATTAGTTAGAAAGAAAGAAGAAAGATTAGTTAGAAAGAAAGAAGAAAGATTAGTTAGAAAGAAAGAAAGAAAGAAAGAAAGAAAGAAGATTAGTTAGAAAGAAAGAAAGAAGAAAGATTAGTTAGAAAGAAAGAAAGAAAGATTAGTTAGAAAGAAAGAAAGAAAGAAGAAAGATTAGTTAGAAAGAAAGAAAGAAAGAAGAAAGATTAGTTAGAAAGAAAGAAAGAAAAAGAAAGAAAGAAAGAAAGGAAGAAAGAAAGAAAGAAAGAAAGAAAGAAAGAAGAAAGATTAGTTAGAAAGAAAGAAAGAAGAAAGATTAGTTAGAAAGAAAGAAAGAAAGAATTAGTTAGAAAGAAAGATTAGTTAGAAAGAAAGAAAGAAAGAAAGAAAGAAAGAAAGAAGAAAGAATAGTTAGAAAGAAAGAAAGAAGAAAGATTAGTTAGAAAGAAAGAAAGAAAGAAGAAAGATTAGTTAGAAAGAAAGAAAGAAAAAGAAAGAAAGAAAGAAAGAAAGAAAGAAAGAAAGAAAGAAGAAAGATTAGTTAGAAAGAAAGAAAGAAAGAAAGAAAGAAAGAAAGAAGAAAGATTAGTTAGAAAGAAAGAAGAAAGATTAGTTAGAAAGAAAGAAGAAAGATTAGTTAGAAAGAAAGAAAGAAAGAAAGAAAGAAAGAAAGAAAGAAGAAAGATTAGTTAGAAAGAAAGAAAGAAGAAAGATTAGTCAGAAAGAAAGAAAGAAAGATTAGTTAGAAAGAAAGAAAGAAAGAAGAAAGATTAGTTAGAAAGAAAGAAAGAAAGAAAGAAGAAAGATTAGTTAGAAATAAAGAAGAAAGATTAGTTAGAAAGAAAGAAGAAAGATTAGTTAGAAAGAAAGAAAGAAAGAAAGAAAGAAAGATTAGTTAGAAAGAAAGAAAGAAAGATTAGTTAGAAAGAAAGAAAGAAAGAAGAAAGATTAGTTAGAAAGAAAGAAAGAACGAAGAAAGATTAGTTAGAAAGAAAGAAAGAAAAAGAAAGAAAGAAAGAAAGAAAGAAAGAAGAAAGATTAGTTAGAAAGAAAGAAAGAAAGAAGAAAGATTAGTTAGAAAGAAAGAAAGAAAGAAAGAAGAAAGATTAGTTAGAAAGAAAGAAAGATTAGTTAGAAAGAAAGAAAGATTAGTTAGAAAGAAAGAAGAAAGATTAGTTAGAAAGAAGAAAT
The DNA here is from genome assembly GCF_051911475.1 of Siphateles boraxobius. NCBI lineage: Eukaryota > Metazoa > Chordata > Actinopteri > Cypriniformes > Leuciscidae > Siphateles > Siphateles boraxobius. The sequence goes on along the minus strand of NW_027509197.1, from coordinate 19,782,653 downwards.
ATTAGTTAGAAAGAAAGAAAGAAGAAATATTAGTTAGAAAGAAAGAAAGAAAGAAAGAAAGAAAGAAAGAAAGAAAGAAAGAAAGAAAGAAAGAAAGAAAGAAAAAAGAAAGATTAGTTAGAAAGAAAGAAAGAAAGAAGAAAGATTAGTTAGAAAGAAAGAAAGAAAGAAGAAAGATTAGTAAGAAAGAAAGAAAGAAAGAAAGAAAGAAAGAAAGAAAGAAAGAAGAAAGATTAGTTAGAAAGAAAGAAAGAAAGAAAGAAAGAAAGAAAGAAAGAAAGAAAGAAAGAAAGAAAGAAGAAAGATTAGTTAGAAAGAAAGAAGAAAGATTAGTTAGAAAGAAAGAAGAAAGATTAGTTAGAAAGAAAGAAAGAAAGAAAGAAAGAAAGAAAGAAAGATTAGTTAGAAAGAAAGAAAAAGAAAGAAAGAAAAAGAAAGAAAGAAAAAGAAAGAAAGAAAGAAAGAAAGAAAGAAAGAAAGAAGAAAGATTAGTTAGAAAGAAAGAAGAAAGATTAGTTAGAAAGAAAGAAAGAAAGAAAGAAAGAAAGAGAGAAAGAAGAAAGATTAGTTAGAAAGAAAGAAAAAGAAAGAAAGAAAGAAAGAAAGAAAGAAAGAAAGAAAGAAAGAAAGAAAGAAAGAAAGAAAGAAAGATTAGTTAGAAAGAAAGAAAGAAAGAAGAAAGATTAGTTAAAAAGAAAGAAAGAAAGAAGAAAGATTAGTTAGAAAGAAAGAAAGAAAGAAAGAAAGAAAGAAGAAAGATTAGTTAGAAAGAAAGAAAGAAGAAAGATTAGTTAGAAAGAAAGAAAGAAAGATTAGTTAGAAAGAAAGAAGAAAGATTAGTTAGAAAGAAAGAAAGAAAGAAAGAAAGAATAGTTAGAAAAAGAAAGAAAGAAAGAAAGAAAGAAGAAAGATTAGTTAGAAAGAAAGAAAGAAAGAAGAAAGATTAGTTAGAAAGAAAGAAAGAAAAAGAAAGAAAGAAAGAAAGAAAGAAAGAAAGAAAGAAAGAAAGAAGAAAGATTAGTTAGAAAGAAAGAAAGAAAGAAAGAAAGAAAGAAAGAAAGAAAAAAGAAAGATTAGTTAGAAAGAAAGAAAGAAAGAAGAAAGATTAGTTAGAAAGAAAGAAAGAAAGAAAGAAAGAAAGAAGAAAGATTAGTAAGAAAGAAAGAAAGAAAGAAAGAAAGAAAGAAGAAAGATTAGTTAGAAAGAAAGAAAGAAAGAAAGAAAGAAAGAAAGAAAGAAAGAAAGAAAGAAAGAAAGAAAGAAAGAAAGAAGAAAGATTAGTTAGAAATAAAGAAGAAAGATTAGTTAGAAAGAAAGAAGAAAGATTAGTTAGAAAGAAAGAAGAAATATTAGTTAGAAAGAAAGAAAGAAAGAAAGAAAGAAAGAAAGAAAGAAAGAAAGAAAGAAAGAAAGAAAGAAAAAAGAAAGATTAGTTAGAAAGAAAGAAAGAAAGAAGAAAGATTAGTTAGAAAGAAAGAAAGAAAGAAGAAAGATTAGTAAGAAAGAAAGAAAGAAAGAAAGAAAGAAAGAAAGAAAGAAAGAAAGAAGAAAGATTAGTTAGAAAGAAAGAAAGAAAGAAAGAAAGAAAGAAAGAAAGAAAGAAAGAAAGAAAGAAGAAAGATTAGTTAGAAAGAAAGAAGAAAGATTAGTTAGAAAGAAAGAAGAAAGATTAGTTAGAAAGAAAGAAAGAAAGAAAGAAAGAAAGAAAGATTAGTTAGAAAGAAAGAAAAAGAAAGAAAGAAAAAGAAAGAAAGAAAAAGAAAGAAAGAAAGAAAGAAAGAAAGAAAGAAAGAAAGAAGAAAGATTAGTTAGAAAGAAAGAAGAAAGATTAGTTAGAAAGAAAGAAAGAAAGAAAGAAAGAGAGAAAGAAGAAAGATTAGTTAGAAAGAAAGAAAAAGAAAGAAAGAAAGAAAGAAAGAAAGAAAGAAAGAAAGAAAGAAAGAAAGAAAGAAAGAAAGAAAGAAAGATTAGTTAGAAAGAAAGAAAGAAAGAAGAAAGATTAGTTAAAAAGAAAGAAAGAAAGAAGAAAGATTAGTTAGAAAGAAAGAAAGAAAGAAAGAAAGAAGAAAGATTAGTTAGAAAGAAAGAAAGAAGAAAGATTAGTTAGAAAGAAAGAAAGAAAGATTAGTTAGAAAGAAAGAAGAAAGATTAGTTAGAAAGAAAGAAAGAAAGAAAGAATAGTTAGAAAAAGAAAAAGAAAGAAAGAAAGAAGAAAGATTAGTTAGAAAGAAAGAAAGAAAGAAGAAAGATTAGTTAGAAAGAAAGAAAGAAAAAGAAAGAAAGAAAGAAAGAAAGAAAGAAAGAAAGAAAGAAAGAAGAAAGATTAGTTAGAAAGAAAGAAAGAAAGAAAGAAAGAAAGAAAGAAAGAAAGAAAGAAAGAAAGAAAGAAAAAAGAAAGATTAGTTAGAAAGAAAGAAAGAAAGAAGAAAGATTAGTTAGAAAGAAAGAAAGAAAGAAAGAAAGAAGAAAGATTAGTAAGAAAGAAAGAAAGAAAGAAAGAAAGAAAGAAGAAAGATTAGTTAGAAAGAAAGAAAGAAAGAAAGAAAGAAAGAAAGAAAGAAAGAAAGAAAGAAAGAAGAAAGATTAGTTAGAAATAAAGAAGAAAGATTAGTTAGAAAGAAAGACGAAAGATTAGTTAGAAAGAAAGAAAGAAAGAAAGAAAGAAAGAAAGAAAGAAAGAAAGAAAGAAAGAAAGAAAGAAAGAAAGAAAGAAAGAAAGAAAGAAAGATTAGTTAGAAAGAAAGAAAGAAAGATTAGTTAGAAAGAAAGAAAGAAAGAAGAAAGATTAGTTAGAAAGAAAGAAAGAAAGAAAGAAGAAAGATTAGTTAGAAAGAAAGAAAGAAAAAGAAAGAAAGAAAGAAAGAAAGAAAGAAAAAGATTAGTTAGAAAGAAAGAAAGAAAGAAGAAAGATTAGTTAGAAAGAAAGAAAGAAAGAAAGAAGAAAGATTAGTTAGAAAGAAAGAAAGATTAGTTAGAAAGAAAGAAAGATTAGTTAGAAAGAAAGAAGAAAGATTAGTTAGAAAGAAGAAATATTAGTTAGAAAGAAAGAAAGAAGAAATATTAGTTAGAAAGAAAGAAAGAAAGAAAGAAAGAAAGAAAGAAAGAAAGAAAGAAAGAAAGAAAGAAAAAAGAAAGATTAGTTAGAAAGAAAGAAAGAAAGAAGAAAGATTAGTTAGAAAGAAAGAAAGAAAGAAGAAAGATTAGTAAGAAAGAAAGAAAGAAAGAAAGAAAGAAAGAAAGAAAGAAAGAAAGAAAGAAAGAAAGAAAGAAAGAAAGAAGAAAGATTAGTTAGAAAGAAAGAAAGAAAGAAAGAAAGAAAGAAAGAAAGAAAGAAAGAAAGAAAGAAAGAAAGAAAGAAGAAAGATTAGTTAGAAAGAAAGAAGAAAGATTAGTTAGAAAGAAAGAAGAAATATTAGTTAGAAAGAAAGAAAGAAAGAAAGAAAGAAAGATTAGTTAGAAAGAAAGATTAGTTAGAAAGAAAGAAAGAAAGAAAGAAAGAAAGAAAGAAAGAAAGAAGAAAGATTAGTTAGAAAGAAAGAAAGAAGAAAGATTAGTTAGAAAGAAAGAAAGAAAGAAAGAAAGAAAGAAAGATTAGTTAGAAAGAAAGAAAGATTAGTTAGAAAGAAAGAAGAAAGATTAGTTAGAAAGAAGAAATATTAGTTAGAAAGAAAGAAAGAAGAAATATTAGTTAGAAAGAAAGAAAGAAAGAAAGAAAGAAAGAAAGAAAGAAAGAAAGAAAGAAAAAAGAAAGATTAGTTAGAAAGAAAGAAAGAAAGAAGAAATATTAGTTAGAAAGAAAGAAAGAAGAAATATTAGTTAGAAAGAAAGAAAGAAAGAAAGAAAGAAAGAAAGAAAGAAAGAAAGAAAGAAAGAAAGAAAGAAAGAAGAAAGATTAGTTAGAAAGAAAGAAAGAAAGAAGAAAGATTAGTTAGAAAGAAAGAAAGATAGATTAGTTAGTAAGAAAAAAAAGAAAAAAGAAATATTAGTTAGAAAGAAAGAAAGACAGAAAGAAAGAAGAAAGATTAGTTAGAAAGAAAGAAGAAAGATTAGTTAGAAAGAAAGAAAGAAAGAAGAAAGATTAGTTAGAAAGAAAGAAAGAAATAAAGAAAGAAAGAAGAAAGATTAGTTAGAAAGAAAGAAAGAAAGATAGATTAGTTAGTAAGAAAGAAAGATAGATTAGATAGATAGATAGATAGATAGATAGATAGATAGATAGATAGATGGATAGATGGATAGATGGATAGATAGATAGATAGATAGATAGATAGATAGATAGATAGATAGAAAGAGATAGATAGATGGATAGATAGATAGATAGATAGATAGATAGATAGATAGATAGATAGATAGATAGATAGATAGATAGATAGATAGATAAGTTCATTAGTACATATAGAATGGTAGTTTAATTGAGTCTTGGGCTTCAGGGAGTTTAGATTTGAGTTTTTGTTTTGTACACTGCTGGGCCACCGTAGCCTTGGCTCAATTTAAACTGTTGCAATGAAAGTCAATGGGATTTTTATGATTTTTAATATTAATTTTTAAGAAATCTGAAAGTCAAATCAGTCTGAAAAGATATAGCACACTAAGTCAGAACAGTCTGAAGGTCTGACCCGAGTTTGGAGTTTGTAGAGTTAAAGCTCTAGGAGGAGTAGCAGTCAGAAAATTTTGGTTAAGAAAAAGAAGAAGAAAAAGAATAATAATAAGTTTAAATAGGATTTCAGTAAGTTGGCTTTCACAAGCCAACTTAATAATAAGTTTAAATAGGATTTCAGTAAGTTGGCTTTCACAAGCCAACTTAATAATAATAAGTTTAAATAGGATTTCAGTAAGTTGGCTTTCACAAGCCAACTTAATAATAAGTTTAAATAGGATTTCAGTAAGTTGGCTTTCACAAGCCAACTTAATTAAGCAGTCCGGGGTAACTATTTGGGACCAATTGGAAATTTACATTCTGATCTAACAGCGTCATGTACAAATTTTTCATGCTCCTGGATTATTTTACTATACTACATTACTATAGCCTTTTATTTACTGCTGATTTTATCAAAGCCACGAATTAACTCAATTCATGGTTCCAATAATAAAATAAATGAACAATTGACAGATGAACTGACAGATATTTTATGCAAACAGGCAAAATCTCTGCATCTGATGGTGGCCATGTGTTTTCGCCTATCATAACTGGTTCAAGCTCCTTCGAGATTAGCACGACTTCTGCCGAATCAAATGTACCGGCAAATTGTGAGTGTGATACATGAGAAACTATTAAAACAGTTTTTCGCCTATGTAATGTATAAAATTAATCTTAATTAAGCAGTCGGAGTTAACTATTTGGGACCAATTTTAAGGAAAGTTACATTCTGATCTAACAGCGTCATGTACAAATTTGAAACATTTTTGGTACTATTGAATCAAGTTTTGTAGAATAAGCCATGATGAATTTATCTTATCTGGTGTCATGCTCCTGGATTATTCAGAATTATAACTATAGCCTTTTATTTTACGGCACTTATTTATTTTACTACAGATTTTATCAAAGCCAAATACTGTCCAAAAGGGGCGACTGGGAAAGAAGAGAAACAGGTCAATACAAGGTTAGATTCAATCTTTATATTCTTTCCCATTTTGCCTTAATTTTCCTTTTCCTGTTTTAATTTTTCAATTTTTATATTCTCAGATCATCAAGGGTTTTCTGAAAGCAAACAACAGTCAGTTGGTTGAAAAAATGAAGAACATTGACACGTTGAATGCGAAGAATTCCCAAGCTATCTGCCTGGAATCCCTGATTGGTCTGGTTGACGGGTATGTGCTGTCGCACGACAGTACCAGATACATCCTGGCTCACACTGAAAACATAGTGAGGAATAAAAAGTCTCTCACATTGCACAACAAATCACTTGTTAAAAAGTTTAAGGTGGTGTATAATAAACGCAGGCTTTTGCCAGATTTCACCACACTTCCTTATGGCTACTGACCAGATGATGCACAGGGGGTCGTTGGATGTTTCCGATTTTGATTTCAGACTTCAACATCCATTTTGTTGTTATAAGTGGACCGTCCAATTCTGGAAAGTCTTATTTTGTAAAACTTTTGTTGGAAAAAGGTTTGAATATAATCTCCAAGAAAATTGAAAACATTGTTTGGCTGTATGATTTCTGGCAACCTTTGTACGATGATGTACTGAAATTTTATAACATTAAATTTGTACAAGGAATACCCGAGAGTCTGAATGATGATGATTTACTACCCGTTCATAAAGCAAATCTCATCGTGGATGATTTGATGCAGCAAGTTAGCGCCAACCTGGAACTGCAGAGGGTCTTTACACAATATTGTCACCATCGTAATCTCAGCGCTATTTACATAGTGCAAAATTTATTTGCACAGGGTAAGTCCAGCCGAACCATCAGCTTAAACGCCAATTACATGATTCTGTTTAAAAATCCTTGGGACCTCAATCAAGTAGCGCTGCTAGGACGTCAAATGTACCCGGGGAACACAAAATACTTTATGGAGTGTTATCAGGATGCGGTCAACCAACCTTTCGGCTACCTAATGATAGACTATAAAGCAAAAACCCCGGAGCAGTACCATCTCAGAACAGGATTGCTTTCCAACCGTCAAGTGGTTTATATTCCCCAAAAAAGAAGAACAACGCTATAAAAATAATCGTCATGTCCGCAAGACTTTGTAAACATCTGCCAGTGTTGAAACTGCTACATAAAGCATCTCCTAAACAACGGCGCCTTATTTTACAATCGGCGTCCGACAAATTCATTTTATCGTTGTGTGAATTGACGCTTAACTTCCACTACGGTACGATCCCGGTCACTCGACAACAGAACCAAAAACTGAAAAGGAGAAAAACGGAAATCAAATTTGTGGCCAATAAAAAAATTGGTCTAGCGGCCAAGAAACGAGTCTTCAACCAGAAGGATGGGTTTCTTCTACCCCTCCTAAATATAGCTCTGCCATTTCTGTCAAACTTGATAGCCAACCGTTAGGATGGAGTATGCCGAGAAGATGTATTTAGTCCCGCACCATCAACTGGAAAAAATCAAGAGTGAAAATGTGTGTGGAAAACGATTTGGATGATGCCATAAGAAACATTTTACACCGCGCCGATTTGAATCCGTACGAAAAAGCCAAGCTTTACTCAAATACCCTAACCAGGTTTTTGACCATCGTTAGACAAGGGAATCGTGAGAACAGTGTTTTAACGCTTTCGTTACCCAATACTGAGCCTAAAGATGAACAAACAGCTGCTACTGCTGCTCCTGCTGCTCCCGTCGTTGAAGACATTGATGAAAGTGGTGGTGGGGTGAAAGTGGTGGATGAAATTCTGAAGAATGTGCCTTCGAGAAGTGTGAAAAACAGCAAATACATATTAGACAAGATGTCTAAAGCTAAAGGACTCTGCGCCTGGAACGAATCGGGCGAGTTTGTGTTTAGGGGTAAGCCCATTCAAGGCTCTCACATGCTCGATTTGTTAAAAAATGTGACGGCCCCGCAAAAGATTTGCGATGACCGGAGACCTCTAGGATGGATGGAGTTTCTTCAGGCTTTTGCCGAATTAAACATCCCTTTTTCTACAGTGTCGAATCAGCAGGTCAGACGCACGATTAACTCTCTAAAGAGCAAACCCGGCACACCTCGTGTTAGACCTCCTAAAAAAGCACAAAGATATTCACGACCCGAGTCCGAAGACGCAGTGTTTAAGTCACCGGCTATTAATCGAAAAGCATGGCTGGAATTTTAACGAATTGTATCTTATGATTAAATAAAAGATGACAAAAAAAATATAAATGGTTTTAAGCTTTTTTTATTTATAGGTCAAACATGTCTGCACACAGTGAACGCAGGATAACATTTTATCATTACAAACATACAGTCTTAATCTCTTCACAAAGAGGGACACCATTTTATCATTTTTGATATAATCATCGGTGTATAGTTTCATCACATGGTTATTGTCGTAACCTCTGGCTAAATGATATAGAAAAAACAGACAGTGCTGTCCGCAGGTATCCGATGAATAATCCTGGACGTGTCTGTCGGAATATAATACGTCAACGTCGTTGGCAAATAGAAAGTTATTAATGCTGATCGGAAAGCGTTGGCTGTCGGGTGGATTGCCGAAGCTGTCGAAAAAACAAGCCGGCCCCTCTTGGGGTAAATAAACGGTGATCCAATGCTGGCCGGGGAGTCTGGCGGGGTCAGTGTTAATGATACCCATCGACGGTAAGATCCTAAGGGGTTTTCTGGGTAGTTGATCGCTCGGTAGAACGCTGAGAAAATGAGTCCTGCATGTGATTTAATCAATGATGGCGGTGAGTTGTAGGGTGTTCATCTCTCAATAGTAGTCGATCATACCTGTCTGCGGTTAGACACTTCAAGGATCCTGTCGAAAACGGAGTAAATTATTAAATTACTGGTATTCGGCAATGGTTGTCTGAAACGCGCTTCGATTCTCATATTCCCGGACTTGATGAGGGATACGTGCTGACCGCACTATCACAAAGGATAACTATGTATCCGTTCAGGAAATCATTCCTGCCGATACAGAGCGGCTGGTCTTTAAGGTGTCTCCCTGTCGTCATAGCCAGCTGATAAAATTTGCGTACTGCCAAACCGTCTTCGAAATTAGGTTGTAGAGGCTTCGAGGGGTATTGTTGACCATCTACGTAGACGGCTAGGAATTCCAGATCGTAATGTTTGAACGCAAATGGGTTTTTAGTGTAGGAGCCGGTGAATGCATCGTTGTCGACCATAGCTATGACGATAGACTTTGGCAGCCTTCCTAAAAAAAGATTTTCTTGATTCGAAACACGAGAGCCGGCTGGTATGGAGAAGGATTTTAGACAGACCCTATCGACGGGGTACTTGGCCGTTGTCGAGAGAAGCGCCTGGGCGTGAGCCAGTCTCACCGACGGTGATACAGAAACTTTCTTGACAAATAGGGCCGCCGCCGTTATATTTAATTTGTAAGCCACGTCGTCGGACCTCATCAGACAGAATTCATCTTTTGCTCGAATAAAGCGTATCTTGATGTCAATTCTATTGATCATCAGTTTCCCCTGGAAGAATATATCGCTTTGTATGGGGGCAAGTAGCTCCACCTCCTTGATTTGGGCGGTGTAACCCGATCTCTTTGTCAACCCCGTGTTACGGCCCGCATCGGGGTCGTGTGCATCCATGTGACCGGCCGAGTCTTTGTGAAACAGCCCTTTGTGAAACAGCAGAAAGTAGTTTCCAGTGTATCTTTACCGTAGCTGATCAGACTTTCCAGAATGCAGTGATACGGGTAAGTACTCGAACTTTGAGATATTAGACGATCGCCCAGCGTCACATCGACTTGCGAAAACATTGTTGCCACCGGATAATTAATAATCCCAACCTTAACCGGATCCGCAATTTCTTCGCCATTCGGCTTCGTGATTTTCACCCGTAGATAGAGCATCGTGTTATTGAGATCCATGTAATCATCCCCGTTGCCGGCAATAAAAAACTCAATCGGAGCTGAGTCGGAAATGGCCGAAAACAGGGTTATTTCTAAATAACTGCTTTTCTCAATCATGGTCTGCGTCAGGGGGACCGTAAATAAGTCCAACTCGGACTTGATCCATTCTCCCGACATCTGATGCAGTAGCGCCATGTTAGATTATGGTTTTCACGGTTCTCTTGACCGACGCGTTTTGACTAACAGGCTCCTTACGCTTTCTACGTACGAGTGAGCGCTTGTTTGATGCGTTCGTTGTTTTCTTCTTCTTCTTCGCTACCCATTGACCCCGCCTCCTCACACCCGGTGGTTTAGCCATTCTCTTACGGGCCATGACCATCAGACCGGATCCGTCTTGAGCTTTAGCATTATCATTATGCGAACGCATCAATACGTTTGAGACGACGTCGGATACTATATTTTTAGCGGCTGACTTTAGGTGGGGTTTTGCTATGCTAAATCCTCTTTTTAACAGAGGTACTGCCATCCTGAACAGACCTCTGAAAAGACCCCCTAACCCCGCGACGTACATAACCCCTCCCCCTGCATAGCCTGGTAAACCCCCGCCTGCCTGATTTTGGTAGTAGCTGACATAGTCCGAGGTGTCTCCGGGTCTATAATAAACAATTTCTTGGTTTAAAGTGTAGTTTTACGATGACTTTCCCGTAAGAAAATGGTACTTCGTGGTTTTGATTGTCCTTCAACTCTAAAGTGATGTCGGTGATGTGATCCTTGCTGATCGATGCGTAGTGGGGGGTGTCGTATCTAGCAATGACCGTGTCATTGCCTTTTCCCGATATATGTACGCATCTCAAAAGGGGTACATGAGAATCACCGACCGCTTGAAATTTGATAATGTCTGTGTAAACGTACAATGTGTAGAACCCGGCGTTGATGTCGGATTGATGAGGAGTGTACGTGATAACGTTCGTGGTAAAATCAGGTTCTTTATGATAGTTTAAACCTCCGATAGGTTTTAGTGTCATTCCTAAAATAGTGGCGAGTCTCCCTTAGAAGCTGAGTGAAACGTTGGGTTTCGCGACCAGAAACACTTTGTTTTTTAATTCATCGTGATGCAATACGGCCGTTGGTGCGAGAAGTTGATTTATTGCACGGAGGATCGCGCGAATGTTTGCGTATTACCCGCCGCTTATGTATAATTTCGTAATTATAGAAAAACGAATATCTGAGTCTTTGGAGGGATTGCTATCCGGGGGTTCCGGGGCCGTATGGAGGATGAAATGACCATCTTCATCCTCAAAGTTATACCAGCTTCTAGGATATTCGATTTCGGCTAGTCCGACTTGCCATTGTCCTTTCAAGTTTATAGCTTTTGCTAACCTGGTTGTATAGCTGGATATGTGATTTTCGGGGCAAACCGCCGACGATGCGTTGCACGGCAATGTGATGTAGAACCCGTGGTCGTCCATGGCGGTCCTTTGCTTGTATGATCTCATCCGTTATACGCTGGTGTGTTTTAAGGAGATTGCAAGTCCACCAGAGTTTTTTTTATCTATATAACTGTAAAATTTTGAAGGCCATCCTAACCATTTCACTAAAACAAGCGTAGATTTCCCTTGTTTTTTCTGACCTAAAATCTTTTCTACCTTAAAAGATTTGTTTTTGCTCACGATTATTTTCTGCATCTCTTTTTCATCAAAAAACCCTCGATGACATCACCGTCATAATCCGTGAGTCTGTAGACGGGAGGTTGACGCGGAATACAAGCGGATATGGTGAAAAATTATTTCGTGTAGTTCTGCTCATAACCTTTGGCGAACGGGCCTCTCACTTTAGAAATCCTGATGATGTCACCGACCTTGAATTTAAATACGGGTCTCTCGTTCTTCTTTGTATCGCCGTACAAGTTTTGAAACACTTGACCCTCATTGTCTTTGCTGACATCCACGGGTCTCATTTTGATACTTCGGTGATAACTGGTGTTGTACCCCTGCATAATGTCCTGTAAAACATCTATGTATCGTTTGGAATTTGTGGCCGTTAAAAATCTCCACATACGACTTTTTAAGGTTCTATTAAATCGCTCCACGACGCTGGCTTTCAAATTGGTAGCGGTAGCGAAATGATTAATGTCGTGCTTTTTTTGACATCTTGAAATTGTTTGTTAAAAAATTCCTTACCCTGATCCGTCTGCAATTTCTGCGGCACACGCCCCTCTTCGAGTATAGACTCGAACGCTCTAGTAACCTCGGCCCCGCTCTTATTCTTCAACACCCGAGTCCAGGCGTACTTGCTAAATAAGTCTATGCAAAACAGCAGATATTTATTACCGTCATTATCCTTGGCATAGGCAATCATTTCGACTAGATCGGCCTGGAACTGCGTGTCGACCCCGTACACCACCACTCTATTTCGTTTGTATTTTATAGGTGCTGTTTTGTGTAATGTGTAAGCATCCTCACCAGCCAGCCATTCTGAAACCTGTTTATCGCTTAGACGGACCCCGGTATTTTTTAAGACGGCGTCTTTTAATCGTTTTTTACCCCCTAAAGAGCCGGGATTGGAGGGTGTATAATAAGCCTTTTTCATGAGCTCCGACATGCTACCGTTTCACCAGTTGCAAAAGAATGACACGTACAAACGGTTTTAATCAATTTTTTATTTAAAAAAAAATGTTGCAGGATATGATACAAGTAAAATGGTTATAATAGAAGATAGTAAACATGCATATAATAATAAATCAGACACTAAGTGCATTGAATATAATGGTATTAATAGAACAGACAAAAATCTAAGTAAATTGAATATAATGATGTTAGTACAAAATGACTATAATGATCTTATTACAAAAAACTAAGTAAAATGACTACATAGTAAAGAATGGATATAATTAGGTTACATAAAATGTCTAAGTAAAATGACTACATTGTAAAGAATGGATATAATGAGGTTACATAATACAGGTCCTTCTCAAAAAATTAGCATATTGTGATAAAGTTCATTATTTTCCATAATGTAATGATAAAAATTAAACTTTCATATATTTTAGATTCATTGCACACCAACTGAAATATTTCAGGTCTTTTATTGTTTTAATACTGATGATTTTGGCATACAGCTCATGAAAGCCGCAAAATTCCTACCTCAAAAAATCTTCAAATAATCAACCTTCAATAGTCAACCTTCAAATAATTATGTTCAGTTATGCACTCAATACTTGGTCGGGAATCCTTTTGCAGAAATGACTGCTTCAATGCGGCGTGGCATGGAGGCAATCAGCCTGTGGCACTGCTGAGGTGTTATGGAGGCCCAGGATGCTTCGATGACGGCCTTAAGCTCATCCAGAGTGTTGGGTCTTGCGTCTCTCAACTTTCTCTTCACAATATCCCACAGATTCTCTATGGGGTTCAGGTCAGGAGAGTTGGCAGGCCAATTGAGCACAGTAATACCATGGTCAGGAAACCATTTACCAGTGGTTTTGGCACTGTGAGCAGGTGCTAGGTCGTGCTGAAAAATGAAATCTTCATCTCCATAAAGCTTTTCAGCAGATGGAAGCATGAAGTGCTCCAAAATCTCCTGTTGGCTAGCTGCATTGACCCTGCCCTTGATAAACACAGTGGACCAACACCAGAAGCTGACATGGCACCCCATACCATCACTGACTGTGGGTACTTGACACTGGACTTCAGGCATTTTGGCATTTCCTTCTACCCAGTCTTCCTCCAGACTGTGGCACCTTGATTTCCGAATGACATGCAAAATTTGCTTTCATCCGAAAAAAGTACGTTGGACCACTGAGCAACAGTCCAGTGCTGCTTCTCTGTAGCCCAGGTCAGGCGCTTCTGCCGCTGTTTCTGGTTCAAAAGTGGCTTGACCTGGGGAATGCGGCACGTTTTTAATCACGTCGACAATTTTGACCACGTCATCATCAGAGTCATATTCTTTTGAATTCTTTAACAGTTTGGTACACACATCCGCCACATACGTACAAGTACATAACACATCGCTGACCCGAAGCGGGCGTTGTGATTCACACATCATATCTAGAACCTGTTTTATCATATCACCGGGCGGGTCGTTACCGTTAACACATTTGTCCGTCAAATCATCCCATGAATTAGACAGTCTTCTTATATGAACCATATGTTTCTTGAGATTTGCCTCACGCACAGTGTCATAGCACGGAGTATCGGGGTGGGATGTGTCCATAATAATCTTGCTCATTAGATCGGTCATCTGGATTCTGTAATGGTCTTTAAACACGAATTCCATACAGCACTTTAGGCTACAGGCTGCACCCATGTTGGAGTTGGCTTGGTCACTCACCATTCACGATTGGAAGACCTTGCCAGAGATAAACGACGTCGCAGATGATTTCCTTGCAGGGCTTGTCCAGAAGTCTCACCCTGATTTCTTCTAGCTTAGCGGTGATGAATGGTTCGCCTTTTAATTCGTGCAGAATACTCCCGACTGATCCTTGAATACAGTCGGGTTGAGATTTTAACCCGCACCGCTTCAGGAGGACTCCGATGATGGAATGAAAATAGGGTTCAAACAGCTTGCCTGAAAGTTCATGAAAGTGTGTATCGAAGTAGTAGTTGGGAGGGTCAAACAGGCAGGAATGTTGCAGCTGGCTAGGATGATCAATCGCACAGCCCTCGCAGTCGGTCTTCAGCTTGTCGGCGATGAGATGTTGCAGCAAAACCACAGTCGCGGCTTTTATGATTTTGAAACCAACGTCGCTGAAACATTCGTCTGTGACGTCGAAGCCATCATTAGCAAGAGACACGGTGCGGACGAGTCTTTGCGGGGGTTGATGAGGCAAGTCAGGTTGTGAGATCCAAGCTTTTTGTTGGTGATGAAGGTTTAGTGCAACTGCAGTCGCACTCGATCCCCAAATCCCAGTCTAAGTGGCGTTTGGTAGTTTTAGTCTGAGCCCAGTCGTTTTGGAAGTCTGATGGTTCAGGGTTGATAATGTTACCCTGAGCCCAATCGTCTTCAAAGCACGGTGCCAAGGCTGTGCGACGTCTGGTAGTTTTGGCTGGGGCCCAGTCTTTGTGGTGGTCCGATTGTCCGCAGGCGTCGGTAAGAATATGAGGGGTTGCGATGTCGCCGGGAGGGTCGAGAATGCTGGCGAAAGAGATGCCGCAGCTGCACACATGCTCCGGTTCTGAAGCGCATTCTTCAGTTATGGTTTATAAATGATGGTTGGGAGGGTCCGATCGCCGGAATTTATGAGCGCTGTAGTAGAGGTGGGCGTGGACCATGGTTTAAAAACGACGCTTGGGAGGGTCTGACAGGCGTGCTTTCGCATGGCTGTAGCGAATGGGGGCGGACGGCATGGTAAATGAACTGCTGCGCACGCATCTCTCAGGTTGGAACAGCTGCACTTTGATTTTGTTGTACCCCTCATGCATGTCGGCCCATTTGAATATTTTGTTGATGGTTGAAAAAACATTACTCATTATATGCAGATCGCACCACTTGAACAAAAATTGCATTTCATACAGATTGTAATGCTCGTTAGGCAGGATAACTCCAGACCGAGTGCTGCTGAGCTTTGTCTTGTCTTTACAGCAGAATACGTAAACAGAATCATTAGGCTCCTTATTAGTATGGTCACCTACCACACGGTAGCGGACATTCGTAGTTACTCCATCCCACTCTGCAGTGTACAAAGGCTCTTCGCTGGCGTCATTAAATCCTTCCTGACAAATTTGTAAAATAGAGACCAGTCTTTTTCAGGAAATACAACACACGGGTCTTCCCCAGGCTGGAACTGGAACCGGCCAAAAGGCTTTCTCGGAGCCATAGGCAGACTTTCCAAAATCTTGCTGCTCAACCCCGCCTCTGGGGTTTTGGGGTAGGATAAACCATCCATGCTTGTGTAGTTCATCTTTCTCTTTCTGGTTTTTGTAGAACACAGCTGACCCATTTATACATGCTGCTGCTCAGGAATGCGGGGCGGTGACAAAACACCAACTTCAAACTAACTGTCATCATCAAAGCCAATTCATCTCAAACTAACTGTCATCATCAAAGCCAATTCATCTCAAACTATCTGTCACACATCCTACACCCCTTTTTTCTTGATCAAACTAACTTCAAACGATCAAACTAACTGTCACACATCCTATACCCCCTTTTTCTTGATCAAGCTAACTTCAAACGATCAAACTAACTGTCACACATCCTATACGCCCCTTCTTCTTGATCAAACCAACTTAAAACCATCAAACTAACTGTCACCATCCATCATTTTGACAGAAAGTTTAACAGGAAGGGGCGGGACTAGGTCAAAGGTAACATGAAGGGGCGGGACCGGAAGGGGCGGGGCAAGATCAAATGATAGCCACGCCCACCTGTCAATCAATCAGTTTTTACAGGAGGCGTATGGTATTTCTACTTACAGGCATGATAAACATGGTTCTGTGTTTGATTTGGCTAACTAACTGTAGTAACGTTAAAGCCAATGTTTAGTGTTCGTTTTGGGTTAATAGTTCTGGCGACAGATATTTGGCTACAATCGTTCAAAAAATAAAAAAGTAACGGTGGCATACAGTCAGTAACGATCAATAGATCCGCAGTCTTTACTCAAAAAAAATCCCTTTGAGGACTGTAACATTAGTATAATTTGTTAGAACGATTATATGAAATTCTTGTTTAGGAATATGAAGCTTATTTTTTGTAATACTATAATAATTAGTACAATTTAATTACAGCGTATCTAAAAACAAATGAGATAGAAACAACAACAAAAAACAAACCTTTCTGAAACGTCGTTTAACAGCCGTTCTTGAACAGTTTCTGCTCAATCATCTTCACTAGCATTCTCTGGGTCTGATTGACGCCATTGTTTATAATACACCAAAGCACAAACTACCGGTAATGTTAAGGGGCGTGACTATTTCGAAAAACGTGCTCTAGGCGGTTAGCGAATCACAGCACACTGGGCCAGCTAACCAATCTGAGCCCATTGCGTATTTTTGAGGGATTGGCTTCATAGAACCCAGAAACCATCAGACCGTTTTTACAAGGAGGGGCAGAGCAGTGTAGAATAAAGGTAAAATATTGAAAAATAATGATTTTTTTTAAAAAATGAAGCATGAACATGTTACAGTGCACCCCACAAACACAATCAAGCCTTCGAAAAAATTTGTTTTACCACCCCTTTAATGTATACATTTAGGAATATGTCCAAAAAACTGGTAATGTCATACTTTATAGTAGTGGTATCGTGGCGTAGGCTAATAATCTGGGCCCGGTTCCCCAAAACGTTCTTACCGTTAAGTAGTTCTTAACCTATTCCTTAACCTCTCTCTTAACATTATGGCCCGATTCCCGACACGTTCGTACGCTAAGTATATCTTCTGTAAGTCACACTTTCGTAAGGTTGGTCTGGACCATTTGTAAGTGTCACGGGTGACAATCGGAGGTGGCGGAACTATTATTTTGCGCCTTCGTCCCCTGGGGAATACTTCCGGGGGGAGACCCAGGACCTCTCCGGTTCCGGCAACATCACTCCGGTTCCTAGTAGATTGACGTTGACTGCTGATTGGGATGGGCACCACGCCGACATAGTTAAAAGGTCCTTGTTTGGTGATCTTGTTGTCACTCCGAATTACGTCGGATGACGACGAATGGGGTTTCGCTTAGAAACCCTATCAACTTCGAGTATTACAAAATGAGCCAATGGCAAAGAAATGCCATGCTCACTGCCAAGCGCATTTTCGAATGTGTAGGGCCCCAGGATTGGTTTGTAGCGATCGACCTGAAGGACGCCTACTTTCACACAGGGACCTAGTGCTCCGGCACCTAGCCTGTCTGGGCCTTCGGGTCAACTGCGAGAAGAGCAAACTTTGCCCCGTGCAGAGGATCTCTTTTCTCGGTATGGAAATCGACTCGGTCGAAAACTTTTTCAGAGGCTCCTGGGGCATATTGCATCTGCAGCCGCGGCAACGCCGCTCGGATTGCTTCATATAAGACCGTTTCAGCTTTGGCTTCGCGACCGAGTCCCGAGGTGGGCATGGCATCATGGCACCTCTGAGTACCAGTTACTCCGACCTGCCGTCAGACCTTCACCTCATGGGTGAACCTCAGCTTTCTACGGGACGGAGTGCCCCTGGAACGAGCTTCGCGGCATGTTGTTGTAACGACAGATGCCTCCTCCACGGGCTGGGGTGCCATGTGCAATGGACGTGCTGCCGCGGGCTCCTGGATAGGACCCCAGCGCCTATGGCACTTCAATTTCCTCGAGCAAATATGCGTTTCCCCCAGTGAGCCTTCTTGTGCAGACCCTGCGCAATGTCAGGGAGGACGAGGAGCAGGTCATTCTGGTTGCGCCTTACTGGCCCACCCGGACCTGGTTCTCCGAACTAGTACTCCTCGCGACATCACGTCCCTGGCCGATCCCTCTAAGGAAGGACCTCCTTTCTCAGGGACGGGGCACCCTATGGCACCCTCGTCCCGATCTTTGGAACCTCCACGTGTGGCTCCTGGATGGGACGAGGCAGGTTTGAGTACCCTACCACCACCGGTGGTGGCTACCATCACTTCCGCTAGAGCATCGTCCACGAGACATCTCTATGCATTGAAGTGGAACCTCTTCTTCAACTGGTGGTCTTCTCACTGAGAAGACCCCTGGAGATGTTCGATCAGTGTCGTGCTTCCCTTCCTGCAAGATGGGTTGGAGCGAAGGCTGTCTCTCTCCACCCTAAAAGTCTATGTTGCCGCCATTGCCGCACAGCATGACTTTGTTGAAGGTACGTCTTTGGTGAGGCACGACCTGATCGTCAGGTTCCTGAGAGGAGCGAGGAGACTGAATCCTCCTCGCCCTCCTCTCGTTCCCTGTTGGGACCTCACAGTGGTGCTAACTGCCCTGCGGAGTGCTCCCTTTGAGTCTTTGCAATCAGTGGAGCTTAAGTTCCTGTCAATGAAGACAGCGCTCCTGGTTGCACTGGCCTCCATCAAGAGGGTAGGGGACCTGCAAGCATTCTCCGTTGACGAAGCGTGCCTGGAATTCGGGCCGGCTTACTCTCACGTGATCCTGAGACCCCGGCCTGAATATGTGCCGAAGGTTCCTACCACTCCCTTCTGGGACCAGGTGGTGAACCTGCAAGCGCTGCCCCTGGAGGAGGCAGACCCAGCCTTGGCACTACTCTGTCCAGTACGTGCCCTCTGCGCCTATGTAGACAGAACGCAGTGTTTCAGGACCTCAGACCAGCTCCTTTGTGCTCAAAAGAGTGATTCATTTGTAAATTGAGCATCGCTCATGCCCAGAAAAAAAAAAGATAGGCCTACAGCAGGCTTGGAATAAACTACTCATTTAACAACATATTGCATTAAAATAAAGTAATGAGAGGAACATCGCCAAAACGTAACAAAGTAAAAGTACAGTTTTTACATTAGAAATGTACTCGAGTTAAAGTAAAAGTACCCACATTTAAATCTACTCTTAAAAGTAAAAATTTTCCAAATAAAAATACTCAAGTAAATGTAACAAAGTAAATGTACTTTGTTACTACCCACCTCGCTGAGTGTTGCTTTGAGAATGGGCAATTCTGCTGTGATCTTTGTTTGGAACTATTTTTGTTGGTGAAATGGAACAAAAACACTCAATATTGTGTCTAACTTGTAACTTAATATTAACTACTTGTTTATTGGGCTATACAATCAATGTAACATTTGCAATCATGATAATATTGAGCAAAACAGTTCCCTTGGTTGTGTTATTTTACTTAACTATATCAAATTTTATAAATAACAAACTAAACATTTTTAATTTTTACCTCAGTAAATTTAATCAGGTTTAATCAGGCTACTTGTCCAGTTTTCTTTTACAATCTTTTTATGAACGTTTTTAAGTATCATCAGAGTTTTAGATCGATAGAATTTCACAGGGAAAAAGGGACACAGGGACAGAAATCTCTCAGATTTCATGAAAAATATTTTCATTTGTGTTCCAATGATGAATCATGATTGATTTCATTCATCATTGTAACACAAATGAAAATATTTTTAATGAAATCTGATAGATTTCTGTCCTTGTGTCTTACAGGTTTGAAAATTGTCTTACAGGTTTGGAACGACATGAGGGTGAGTAAATTATAACAGAATTTAAATGTTTTTGGTGATCTAACCTTTAATACTGTTAGAAACAACCTTGATACATAATGCATATTGCATAATCTATTTAATGAATTAAAAAAATGTGCTATATATTACTTTTGACAGTCCCCGGGTATTAAAAATGTGGTCCACAATTCTCCTTATGCCCCTGAATGAGCCCTAATTTGGAGATATTAAGGTTCTTTAGATGGTGGTAAAATGGTAATATGA
The DNA here is from genome assembly GCF_051911475.1 of Siphateles boraxobius. Classification (NCBI taxonomy): domain Eukaryota; kingdom Metazoa; phylum Chordata; class Actinopteri; order Cypriniformes; family Leuciscidae; genus Siphateles; species Siphateles boraxobius. Next base: position 19,762,852 of record NW_027509197.1, on the reverse strand, counting down.
CCTTTCCTTTGGTATACTGAATTATCTACAATATAATAACCTTTGTCATGTTATGAAGATAATGCAGTTCATTGAATTCACTATTACTCTTTATTATCAAAAGCCTGGAAATACAGCATGCCTAGAAATTCACTCTTTTCTGTGCTTTCTAATCTTAATGCATTCTCTTTTGAGTAATAAAAGTTCCTTCTTAAAAGGAAGAAGAAAACAAGAATCATTATTATTAAAGAAAGCTCCAAACCAGCTAGGATTTGCTCAAGGCTTATTAGATTCTGTGCTGATGTCTGGATTGACTAATTCTTGGTGGGAGCTAGTGAAATGACGTTTTTGCATGGCAAGCCACTCGGTAGCTGTTCCCCCTGGAAGCAGCCTGTGCATGCATATTTAATATTGTCAATACACATCAACTTTAATGGCTTGCTTTGAAAAGAGAAATTACTTTTTCAGCTCCTTATGAAAAGGCATGTACATCCTACTGACATCTAGAAGCTTTTTCCTGTGCAATTAATAAATAATTAAAGTGTACAGATCACTTTTGTTGATTAATGCATCACAATTTTACCAAATGTAGAGAACTTTTACTGCGTTTTTATTAATTTAAGTTTTAATAATTATTTATTAGGTTTTAAAGGTGACATGTCTTGAAAATTAGACTTTTTCCGTGTTTAAGTGCTATAATTCACCTGGTGCATTGTGAAAAGTGAGAACCCAGTAACTTTGTTTTGGTAAACCTTTCTCTGCAAGCATGTCAAAAAAATTAGCCGATCAGATTTCGCTCCCCTTCTGATGTTGGAAGGTGATCTTAATATAATATTACCGCCCCTTAATCTGCATGTTTCCACCCAGGGCGCGACATTTGGTTTTCGCAGGCGACACCAGTGTAACCAGTTCTAACGCAATTATGGCAAAAATTTGAGCAAAGCATGCAAACTGTTCTGTCTTTGTCTGCACAGACAAGATCAAAACTCTATTTAGAGTCCCAAGCCTCAGATGAGACAAGTGAGGCGTGGATTAATTTTATTTTCAATGGATATCCCCCAGAAACATATTAATCAATGTAACTCCACAACAACTACATAAATGTATCTACCAACCATTCAGAAACGTCCAGGTGCAGTCTAAAAGTTGCAACCTCTTCCTGAGTCTTTCTGAAAGGCTGCACTACTGGTTATTTCTGAGATTTTGGATGATTAAGAATATTCGCCTGTTTGTTATTGTATCCGAAGCTTGTGTAGAGGGTGACTGGGGTGGGAAGCAGCAGCTCATTTGCATTTAAAGGGGCACACACAAAATCAGAGCATATTTTGAGGTGCGATTTTAAAGACACATTCTGGGGACACCTAGATTTATATTACATATTTTGAATAGGGGCATAATATGTCACCTTAATAATAATAAAAATAATAACTTGGCTAAGAAACTAATTATCAGAAACTAATTTAAATATAATTTATCTGCTGATGTCACTTGTTTTATGTGTTATGTAATGCAATTACATTCATGAATATGTAGCTGAAGCTTTTAAATGTGTTTTTTGTGTGCGTTTGCGTGTGTGTTTATCAAATCTTTGTCTTTGCTCTCTAAGCAGAGGGCTGTTTTCCGTGTACGTCCGTTCATCTGTGCCCTGAGGGCGGTGTAATTAACCCTCTATCGATCAGCCAGTGTACACCCCATGGTGAGGCGGCCCTTGATAACTTTGTGTTGCTGGGCTTCTCCATTTGTGCTCTCAATTCATATTTAATCGATATTCCATTAAAGTTGTGTTTCTACAGAAGCCCAGAGTGATCTGAGTGCGACGGATAAAGCAGCCAATGTGGTCTTGTTTTTTTGGTTGAAAAATTCTGCAAATTTTTAGGTCTGTCTGGTCGCTGTCCTGAGTCACCTGATGGGGAGAAGATAATCCTACAATGTTGAGGTGTACAATGACTAAATGGTTTAGCTCCCCAGTTGAGCGAGCTCTTGACGCATTATAGTCCTTCATGTCTATTGCGATCTCAAAACTCTGGCCAGTTGATAATACCTAGAATATCAAAATCGACTGCTAGTGGTAGATCCTTTTCCTATTCAGCACCTAAACTCTGGAACAGTCTTCCTAAAGCCTGGTTCACACGGCAGGATAATTAGGCCGATTTTAGCCCCGATTTACCCCTTCCGACAATCTTAAGTATGCTCCGATTATGGTCAAATAATCTGATCAGATATTCCTGCCGTGTGTGGTGTGTTAAGACTGCTCTCGTCTGCTCTGAAGGACACCGATCTCAAATCGGGGATATCCAACATGTTGGATTTTTTTGGCCCGATTTCTCCTCGTGTGTGGTGTCCCCCGGGGACCAACGAGCATGTAGGCTGTGGACTGTGGCGTGTAGCCAATCAGAAAGCCAGGTGACGAGGCGCAGAGGAAGCACCGGGAAACAAAATCAAAACAGCCGTCCATGTTGTCTCCACTTCTTTGACCATCGCCTTTTCTTTTGATAACGTTTTTTTTTTCCGGTTAAAAATAAACTACAAACTATCGCCACTGCATCCTCTTCGTCCGCCCTGATTGTTTACTCTGAAGTTACATTTGATCTCGAGGGATTTTTAGAGATTTTCCGTCTGACCTGGGAATGCTCGGGAGTCAAATCGGTTCGTGTGTGATGTGTTGTTTTTGCCGTGTGGTTGCGCACCACACACTGTACGACCAAAACTGTTAGACCCCTGATTTTTTATCGCCCTGTGTGGAGTCTCTCAGGTTTGGAAAATAGGCCGACAATTTTAAAATCGTCCCAAGTGAACCCGGCTTAACATTGTTCGGGAAGCAGTGACACTCAGTCAGTTTAAATCAAGACTAAAAACACATCTCTTTAACCTGGAATACACATAGAAAATTATACATTCCTATTATTCAAATCAGTTAAATGATTATTAGGCTGCATAAATTAGGTCAGCAGGAACCAGGAACACTTCCTATAACATCCGATGCACTCATGACATCATAAGAAGAATGGTATCTACGCTAATATTAATCTTTCTGCTTGTTCTGAGGTTTACTGTAATCAACTGGATCCAGGCCATATCTAGATCAGATGGTGGACCTACGCCTAGACACGACCACAATGCATGATGTAGTCAGCCGGATCCGGGCCGTATCCAGACCAGATGGAGGACCTGCGCCTAGACATGACCATAACGCATGATGTAGTCAGCCGGATCTGTGCCGTATCCAGACCAGATGGAGGACCTGCACCCAGACACGACCACAACGCATCCCTGAAGTGTCAGCAGAGATTGTCAACTAGACTCTCTCCTGTGAAGGCCTCATCGACACGACAGCCATCAGCACTGATGCTCAACAAACTCATCTCCATACCGGCGTGACTCTGATCTACAACCAGATGGAACTGGATAATATTCTGATTGTTTCAAACCAATCTGATCTCTGACCTATAATGCTGCCTAAATCATAATCATACACTGTTCAATCATTGGCCAGAGGAGAACTGGCCCCCTGACTGAGCCTTTCTCTCAAGGTTTTTTTCTCCATTCTGCCACCTGATTGAGTCCTTGCCACTGTCACCTTTTTCCACCTTTTTTTTGGCATTGGCTTGGCTTGCTAAAGCCCCTTTCACACAGAGATTCCGGAAAATAAACGTATAAAGTGACCCGGGATTCGTTTGATTTTGGTTCATTCACACTGTCAGTGATTTTCCGGAATCAAAGAGTGCGTTCACACACAACCCATAAAAATCCTGTAAAGACGCCTATAGTCGTATGACGCCCAGCGTCTATAGTTTGCGTATGAGCTGCGATTTGTCTCTCGAGAAACCACGCTTGTGCATTTTTTCCTCTGATTTGATCATAAACTAGCGCATTATGTACCGTTTCACTAGCCTGCTTTCACTTCACTTCAGCGTCATCATTACGACACGGCATTGATTACGGCTTTTGTTCACACAGCGCGCATTCCGGGACTGATCCCGGCAATGTTACTAGGTCCCCAACCCGGCATCGATCCCGGTATCAATCCCAGGTCGTGTTTGCGTTCACACAGAAGGCGTTCTGGCAATTTCCCGGGATCACTGCTCTGTGTGAAAGGGGCTTTATTTGGGGACATTAAATTTCACATTTAATTTAATATTCAATAATAATATTGATCTGCCTGCATTGACACTATTATGCAAGAATTGAACTGAGCTGGATGATGACATCATGGTATACTCCAGAGCGGCTATATATATATATATATATATATATATAAATGAACTCAATTAATAACAAAACAAAACAAAAATGAAACATCACTGAACTTACTTAAGCTGGACTGTGATGCTATTTTCTTCTGGAAACAAACTTTTTTGCATTATTTTCCTGTTATCTCTGTAAAGCTGTTTTGAAACAATCTGAATTGTAAATAGCGCAATATACATAAATGTGACTTGACTTGAGGTGACTGAGAGGATTGGATGGTCAAATCCTGAGGCCATCGATTAGGAGTTTTGCTGTCACTGCTGTGACCTTTCTCTGTCAGTGGTGAAAAATTAGAACACTGTGGTAAATATAAGGCCCTTGCGTGCATCCATAGGCAACGTTTGTAGAGATCAGAGTAGGTTTTTGCTGTGTTACCTGATTATTATTCGATACACAGCATGAAGCGGGTGTGAAAAAACACAATACCAACCAGACCAGAGAAAAAACGGCTTTTACCCAGTATGTATCAATATATTTTCTTCTGTCTATCATCCAAAACACCTGCCAAACATCTGCTCTTTTTCAGTATTCCCTTAAACTCACTCCTTTTCTTCCTCTTACCTGATGAATTTATCAGTAAAGTTTGTCTGTATGACAGAGCTGCATCCATGTTGTAGTAGCATATGCCTTGTGTATGGTTTGCTGTCGTGACAGGAGTTGTCCGACAGCAGCTGCCCCTGCCAGGCTGTCACAGAGCAGAGATGAGGAGCAGCAGTTTGGTAAATGATTAAATGCTCCTCGCTGTACTGAATACACAAGAGGCCTCTCTCACTCTCTCAGACAACAATGAATATCAGAGAAATGAATATGTTTCAAGCTGTTCCAAGTTTTTTTTATTATTATTACATACTTTGTACTTTTGTGTTCTACTGTAAATACTGTCTTGAATTTAGCACTGAGTATGGATACCGATTTCCAGATTTGATTCTGATTCATGTGCTTTCACCTTGATTCATTTGGGTATCGGTTACAATGTCTTTTTGCTTACATATAAAAGCGATTGTCTCTCTGCTAATGCTATAAAAAACACAAGACAATGTTTCTGACTGATTCAAACCAGTCTTTTTAAACTATTTTTTCAGTGTTATTTATATGCTATTATTGTATTTATTAACAATTTGAATAAGCTTTTATTTGTATAGTTTTAATTATTATTTTTTTAAAGTGTTAGTCATTTTATGTGCCTCGTTTTTAGCTTTAGTTTACTTTTATTGCAGTTTTTAGTACTTCAACTTTATTTTATTTTAGCCTTTTTCAGTAAATGACAACTGAAAAATATGCGTGTTCAGCTGTTTCTTGAGAATGGCCACGGACTCAGCAGATCTGGTTGAGTTAGGCAGATCATTCCACCAGCATGGAACAGACCAGAAAAAGGTCAGAGAAAGATATTTTGTGCCTCTTTGAGATGGCACCACAAGACGGCGTTCATTTGCAGAGTGCAAGTTTCTGGATGGGACGTAAGTCTGAAGTAATGAGTTTAGGTAGGAGGGAGCAGAGCCAGTGGTTGTTCTGTAGGCAAACGTCAGTGATTTGAATTTAATGCGAGTGACAACTGGCAACCAGTGCAATTTTGTGAGGAGAGGATTGAGGTGTGCTCTCTTCGGCTCGTTAAAGACCACTCTACCTGCATCATTTTGGATCAGTTGCAGAGGTTTGACAGTGCATGCTGGAAGAACTGCTAGGAGAAAATTACAATAGTCCAGTCTGGATAAAACAAGTGCTTGGACAAGGAGTTGAGTACCATGCTCTGTTAGGAAGGGCTAAAAATGTTCCACTAAAAAGGAATTGAGTCATTTATACTACACTGGTTCTGTTTTGCATTTGTTTTTGTGTGAAGTCTAAGGGAAAACCCAGCAGACAGTTTTCTTGCCATTATTTTAGAGTACACAGTCTGGTTATGGCAGAATATATGATTCTTAAAATGTGATTTATTTAGCTTAAATTGGCTTGACTCAAAAGCGTAAATCTTAATAAAAATGGCTTTTGCTAAACTTCTTTTTAGCTGGAAGGACATTGACAGTGTTCATGTTTTAAACATCTTGGACAGAGGCCAATGACTCTTGGACCCATACGTTCCTCTGTACCGCTTCCATTACGGCATCTATCCACATTATTAGTACTTGCAGCTTCTTCATCCTCCTCATTTTGCGAGATTTTTAAAATGTCCCCTGACTGAAAACTGGTTTAAAAAGAAAACCCGCCACTTTGCACAGAGCCATCCTTTTTATTTTATTTTATTTTTCCCGCGAGAATGCAAGATCCGATCTGTTATCCAGATACAGGACCCACTTGATATAGAGAGGTGTAAACGCACCGTGTCCCTGATTGGCTTAGGATCTGATCTGCTTGATCGGATCAGAGTGATCGCATGTTAATGTCAAGTGTAAGTGCAGCCTTTTTTTCTAAACTTCCAGAACTCAATTTCTTCAATGGGAGGTCATTTCAAAAGTTGTTAGAGCTACAATAAGATATATTGGAGTTCAGGTGGGTCTTCTCAACTTGTGAAATTGAATTTTACAATCTTAATGAATTAGTAACAAGTAATTTATCAACTATTTACATAGTGGCGTATGCAATATTAATACCTGTCTGAATAAGTTATTAGCAGGAACTTTTAAAAATGGTTCTAGGAGGCTCACTGCCATTGTGAAATAATAAGGAAAAGCAGTGGCAATGACAACTTCTGCTGAGCAATGTGAAAGGTGGTTGTTAAGTCTGATCCCACAGGTACCAAATGAGAGCAAAAATGCATGTGTAGACACGAGAGAGAGAAAGAGAGAGAGAGAGAGAGAGAGAGAGAGAGAGAGAGAGAGAGAGAGAGAGAGAGAGAGAGAGAGAGAGAGAGAGAGAGAGAGAGAGAGAGAGAACAAAATTTAACCATCTACATTATATGAACATTTCCTCAGGCCATTTGTAACACCGATGGTATTACCTCCTACCTCAAAAAAGACTGTGAGCCGGCAGGTGATGTTGCTGGAGCAGATGCTTGAGACTGGAGAGGCAGACTTCTAGCAGATACACTCTCACAGGAATAATCAGAGAGAGAAAAGTGACTTCTTGAAGAACAAACTTGCTCGTCTCTCACTCAGAGACACCTAATCTAACCGTATCCACCACAATTCCACACGAAAGGCTGTCATTTAGTCAGCCAGATCAGGGCTGTCAGGCCGTCTGGAGATACCAGTCCTTCTTCCGAGGGAGGGCAGGGGGTAGGGATTCGGATTTAATGTGATTGGGATGTCAGTGATGGCATCTCTGGCTTTTCGCCCGGGCGTCTGCCGCAGGTGACATGACCGACAGTAATGGAAGTCTTACTCTGGCGGAGATGAGGCCATCAGACCTTAGAGTCAGACCTCTATCTGATTTAGAAGAGAGCTGTGGAAGAAAAACTCAACACCCAAACTACAGGAACACAGAGTGCAGTCTGCTTTATGAACTGGTTTGCAATTTCTACAAGGAATCAATAGAATTTTTCACTCCCCATCTTGTTACAGACCCCATTAAATAGTTTGACAAAAGCACAGATGTCATGTGTTAATGTATTTAGGGTTCAAGCACCAAAGGTCCACAGGCACCTATTGTATCCGTTGGCTTTCTTATTATTCTTCTGCTTGGCAGCCCATAGAACCGCTTGCGGGAAAGTTGTGACATTTGGCAAACTGGTAGAGGACAGTCTGAACAGTCGCTAAAGCAAATTTGGAGTCTCTCATTCAATCCCTCTAGCGCCACCAACTGTCCAAAGTTTCACTCATGTTTATGCTAATAACATTATGAACCATAGTGGCTTGAAACAAAAATAATTTCCCCACTGATTCCTTGGCTCAAGTCTATTCGATTGCATTATATGACTTAATTTTACATCATGTAAATTCTTCCGCCCTTTTTAAAAAATTTTAAAACCTACTTTTTTGAACTTGTCCTAGTCGGTTGGTCTGATTTTCACGCGCATGTCCTGCATCATGCCCTGAAGGTACTCGAAAAATTCGAGAAAGCGCCACCGTTTGGACAAAAGTTATAATTGAATTTCCCAAAATGCTAATAACTTTTGAAAGAATTTGCCTATAGTAATGACACGGCACTGGTCTCAATAGATCTCTTGGGTCACACCGAGAACATAGATACCAAGTTTGCCATATTTGCCATATTTGCCCAAACTTCCTGTCAGCAGTCTTGATTTTCATTCAATACCTACTTTTTCTAACTCCTCCTAGAGCGTTTGTCCGATTTTCACCAAAATCGAATCATATCATCTCCAGACCTGTCACGGTTTATGAATTCGCTGTTTCCTTTCTGGTCTCGTGTGTGTATGTGCGTGTGGGCGGGGGCGCTGATCACTGCCGCTGATCTGTCACCAGCCGCGTCTCATCAGCACGGCAGTTGCAGCTGATCACTATTTAGTCCCTCTGTTTTCACCTTGTCTTTGTCAGTTCGTTGTTGGATGTTTCCTGTGTTTCCCGTTTGTCTCATGTTCCCGTGTTTCCTGCCTGTCTCCAGTTCTGCGTGTTGTTCGGTTGTTTCCCGTTCTGCTGATCGTCTCATTACGACTTCGGATTTCCTGTCTTCACCACAACCCGGACTTTCACGGACCACATCCGCACCACCTTCACTCTCCATGGATTCAGGCATTCCCACAGCATCCCTGTGCTGCCAAGTGACCATATTCATAATAAATACTTACTGTTACTTGCAAATGAATCCTCAGATTATTCCTTGTGACAAGACCGTGCCGACTAAAAGTTATGGATTTCGTGTTGATAGAAAAAACCCTTTCCTATATCGCAGCAGCAAATTTGAGGTATGATGCCAAAATGACTATTCAGGCTTTATCTCTGCAATGCCTTGACATATTGACACCAAACTTTGTATGTATCATTTTCACTTCACTCTGACCACATCACATTGATTTCAAACTGCGCCACCTATTGGTCGAAAGTGATAATCCATTAAATCTTATTTTTAGTTAATGTATATGATTTGTCGGCCATTTTGCTTAATTCATCTTTAAATGTCTTTAATTGCTCCTTGCTGCAGTTGGTCTGACACTCCCAGCCATGTTGGCATGTCTTGTCATCTTCTTTGCGCTTGGCCCCGATAATGGCTGCTTGCAGCTATATCTATTATTATTATTATTATTATTATTCTGCTTCTTCTGCTTCTTCTCCCTCCACTTCTTCTGCTCTCGAGTCCATAGCAGCCAATAGAACTTCTTGCGAGAACGTTATGAAATTTGGAACACAGAGGATAGTCTGAACTTCTCCAGCAATTTTGGAGACTCTAACTCAGTCTCTCTAGTGCCACCAAATGTCCAAAGTTCCAATTATGTTTATGCAAATAACTTTTTAATCGTAAGGGCTAGAAACAATTTGTGTGATGATATTTCACGATATTGCTGTTTTACTGTGTTTTTGATTAAATAAATGCAGCCTTGGTAGCATACAAGGCTTGCTTCAAAATAGGAATGCTTTTGAATGGTAGCGTATATATAAATCCCTTAAATTCAATTCCTTAATTTAAATACAATTTGAAAGAGTTAGCAGGATACAGAATTGCAATTTGAATTTTGGCACGGTTATCTTTAGCAGAGTTTGGTAAAGTTTCACTTTCATGGACTTTCAATTAGTTTTCATTCATCACATGTGTTCCTTTGTTTCATTTTCCCACCACTCATCAGTAACCATGGACACTAATCATCATCACACCTGCTCATCATTTAGTTCATTACCATCATGTATTTAAGTTCCTCCCTTTGCGCCTTCAGTTGTTGGTTGATGTTTGTATTTTAACCTTTGTTTCACACATATTCTGTAATACTTTCTGGCCGTTTCTGAGTTTATTGTATTATTAAAATTAATTTGTATTGGATCCATACCTTGTCTTCATCCTCATCTTGTGACAAATGTAAGGAAGTAGGAAGTAGGATTAAAACAAATTGAAATTCATGTGACTATAACAGGAATCCTTGTCATGACAAAGACTTGTTTGAAAGTTGTTTGACAGACACACAATTTGTATTAACCATAGTTTATGTATTTCATCATATTTAAATAACTGATTTTTGTAGACCATGTGTGGAAAAACTTGTTCCTCCACAATCCATTACCTTTGTTAAATTTATTTAAATTTCAATTCAGTAAATTCCTCTTCCTGTCACATCTATTCAGTTAGATGGGGTGTGGCCAATTCAAATCAAATTTACAATTGAAAAAGCAATTTCTTCAGGTTGGAATTTTGCCTAACCCAGATAGCTTCCAATTCCTAATTTAGATTTCTTAACTTAAAAATGATTTCCATTACACGAGATTAGATGTTAAAACTTCATGCTGATTTGTATTCGGCTTTCGCCAAGATAAGCACCAACTAAGACGTAGCTTTACAGTAACCTATGTTTCTCCATCCATTTGCGCTTCTTTCCAAATGATGATGTGAATCTCCTTCTGTCTAGTGGTGTTAATAGCTGCAGTGTATTTGCACACACAACGGCTGCAACCACAGTGCGGGACCCTCATGACAACCGTCTGGATTGAGCATAGTAGGGGATATCTCTAGGGTCTTCAAGTGGGCACCTGCCGTCCTCAGTGTTTTGTCGACTAGCCCACGACACCTCAAGAGGGCTCGACAGTGACTCTGGCGTCCCAGAGTCACCCCCCTCCGTCACCCACTTAACTCAGCCCAGCTTACTGACCTTTACATCCCTCCTGCTGATGAGGCTGCTCTTTTGACCTAACCACAATCTCTCACAACCTCTCCACAACCCAACCATACGCACCAACCCATTTGACTAAGGCTGTCGAGCCCCACTGCGGACGTTAAAGTGGTCAGTGGCAACGGTTCCGTTTGGCATACTACCGCAAAACACAATATCTGTCCAAACACCAATCCTCATTCACGCAAAATACACAGGAACGTAATAACTGTAATTACTATGCAAACTATACAAATAAACCAACAGACTCATCAAATTTTCAAGAATTTTTCGAAACCGTAGCATGGCGGCCTGTACACAGCCAGCCACACTCTTTCCATCTCAACCACAGCCAGTTACTGCTCCTCTCTGCTGCTTCAGATAAGTTCTTTACTGTGCGACGCAACTCTTGGCCACTGAATCCGACGTCTCTGAGGAACCGGGTTGTGGAGTGTGCCACAAATCCTCGACAACCCACTTCCACTGGAATAACCCGGACTCTCCATCCTCGCTGTTCTGCTTCAGTGGCAAACTGAGCATACCGCAGTTTCTTCCTCTCATATGCCTCATCTACAGCATCCTCCCATGGCACTGTTAACTCTATCAGTTGGAGAATGCATGCTGATCCAGACCACAAAACAATATCTGGTCGGAGGTTAGTGGTGGCAACTTATTGGTCATGTTACGCTTGTCTTCCAATGCTAAAGCCAAACATCGGACTACTTGGTCATGGCGCCAAGTAAACCGACCTTGGCTAAGAGCCACTTTACATCCTGTCAAAATGTGCCTTAATGTGGCAGGTGATGAACACAAAGGACAAGAGGGATCCTCTCCTACCCAGAGGTTTAGGTTCTGTGGTGATGGGAGAACATCATATGTTGACCTGATAAGGAAACTGATCCTACTCTCTTCCATTGACCAAAAGTCTTGCCAGCCCATCTTGCGTTGTTCCACACTCTCCCATCTCATCCACTCTCCCTGCTTGGCCTGGGAAATGGCCTAAGATTTCTTGCAGTAGTTAAAATACTCTTAATATAGTTTACCATTTAGCGAGACGGAAAAGTAAGAAGAGTCAGTATGATTAGTTTATCATACACATTCTCGGTTACATAAAAAAATAATTATAAACTTGGTTGGACATCGTAAGTTGAGTTATTTGACTGAGTAAAACTAATTAAACTACTGAGACAGAAAAGAGAAAGAAAAGACTGTGTCAGGAAGTCCTTTCGCTCTACTGACGCCAATTATCTTGTGGATATGGCAGGATGACACTTATTCAGGCAGTGGGTAAGATGGGGTGGAGGTGGTTTTCTGTCCACACCTCTCTCCCACTGTCTGTGGCAGCCAGCCATCTCATTACCACACACAGACCACAGCCACAAGTTTCTCCTCCTATTGTTGTTGTCTTTTTTTCTTATATAGTGCTAGTCTCCTGTTTTTGCTTTTTGCACTCATCATCAGCGTTAGTATGCTTACTTCCAGGTGATCACATGATCATTCTCTCTATAAACACGGGAGGAAAACATCCACAACACTTTACCTCCCAGTTAAGTTTGGAGTCACTGGATAGTGGGAACAGGTCTCTGTCTCCATCCTAGTGATACCAAGTACATTGCTAGATGTTTTATTTTATTTTTTATTTTAACTTTTAAAAATTAGGCTGTGATCCAGTAAAAGTTTACTGATAAATCAATGTCTGAGTATTATTTAGCAACCTGAGAAACAGGCTATTGAATTCTCTGGATTTGATAATCATGATTTTTAAAATATGGTTTCTGAAACTGGGGTTTGTAAAGGAATTGCAGAGGTTCATGAGTTGATGAGAAGCTAATAATTAATTAAATCGATAAAAATGTAAAATGAAAAATAAATTAACTAAAATAAAAACAATCAAAAATAAAACACTTAATATAAATATTAAAAATTATTTGTTTTACCGACATCAGAGAACTGTGCACACGCAAATGTGTTGTTCAATTATCAGAATTTAAACTTAAAATCTCTTGGGGTACTTTGAAGTAAATGTTTTAGGTAAAAAGGCTTTATCTGACAAAAAAAACATGTTAAGGAATGTGAAGGAAATTCTCACACCAGTTAACAATGGAAAGTATCTTATCTGTTGACCTTAACCCAACACGACACCATTTTCAACTAAAAAAATAATTTTGTTTTATGCATTTTGACCGCTCATTTAAAACGCAATTTTTATTTTTTTTAAAACGAACCATTATCGTCTCTGTGTAAACTTCAAAAACATGAATTTGCGTATTGCGTGTTCAGTCTACAGGTGCGTAGAGTTTCTTTACAAAGTGACATTGCCAGCTACTGGACTGGGGGCATAATACAGCATTTTTCAGTCGTTTTCACGGATCCATGTGAATGAGGATCGTTTTGACAACATTGTCGCCTGTACCCCCCCAAAAAAATTTTTTTTAGGACATCGTTATTATGTAAACATACACTCAGATTTTCTCTGGTTTCTGGCAAGGGTGACTGGCAGAGCAGATGGAGACCGACAAAGGCAGCTATAGATAACAAGCTAAGGTTTGCTAATGTGTAAATTATTTGCTTTTTTAATTCATGTGGTGAATCTTTGGTGGAACGAGTTATATACCAGTGTTGTTTTAGCTGGTCCTGATTTAATACTTTGTACTTATGATTGATTTAAAGGAAAATATAACAGTTTAAAGACAAAAGTCACTATCATATTTGTTTTCTGTGGTCATATCCACCAGTAAATTGTGCCAACGCTTTCATAAAATATGGAATTGGAATTGTGTGTGAGTGGCATTTTAGTATGATTTTTCAGCAGTATGATATAAATAAAAATGTTCCATAACAGATGGATTATGACAAAGTATGTCAGTAAACCAAAATCAGTCAGCAGATATCTGTTCTGTGTATAAGCATACTTACACAACCATTCAAAAATCTGGTGTTAAGATTTTTTAATTAATGTTTTTGAAACAAGGTCAAGTTGATCAAGTATTTGATCAAAATGCAGTAAAAATACAGTAATATTGTGAGATGTTATTACACTTTAAAATATTTGTATAACTAAAAAATTAATAATTTACCCCAGTTGAACAGTGTAAAATTTAGTATGTGAATTAGCTAAGAACACAAATCTATTAACGGTTTCTGGTTTAAGAAATGCTCTGTTGCATGACTATATTCCAATTTCCCGCAGGCAGGCAAGAAAAAACAACAAAAGAAACACAACAACCTCACTTTAGATGGGGAACTAGTTGCTGGAATACAGAAGTACTTTTTTGTCTATAGTTTTGCAGGAGGTGGGAAATTGCCTATTTGTGACATCTTTGGCACATACATATTCAACGATATTAGTCATTTTATATTGATTATTCAATTAAGCCCTGATTATTGCTGAATAAAAGTAGGCCTATTATTTTCTTTAATAACAAAAATCTGACCACAAAACATTTTTGTTTGGTAGTGTATATTGCAGACACTGTTAATGTAAACATACACACTCACAATGTGGTCTAAAGAAATGAAAAAAAAAAATCCTTATTCTCCTTTTTCAAAGGTAGCAAACCTATCCACCAGCACCAACATGCTGGGTAAGTTTGATGTTTGTAGCAGAAGGTTGCCAAACACGCTGTCATTAGATTCCAGTTCCACCCATTTGCTGGGTCAATGATAAGGTCAATGTTGGCTTATAGAAATGTTTAGGTTAGTTACACAGAGAAGGTTAGTTACACACTGTTTATGTTTTTGCATGTCCCTGAACCACCTTAGACGCCCACTTTATAGGGAGCCTGCACCCCAGAACTGATGAAAGCCTGGAAACGAATGTAAATGCAATGTGAAATTCTTTACAAACACCAGGCTACATCAGAACAGTACAACATTGACGTCTGAAAGATGGTTATGATTATAAATTAATCTCGAAGCTATTTTAGTTGCTCAAGGCAGTTTGAATATTAATGCTTATAACCAGCCGTGTTTTCTCAGGGCCTCTGATGCAGTCATGTTTCTGCCTGGATGTCTTTGCATAACATTAATCTGGACCTGACATAACACGGACCCTACGGGAACAGCTCCAGGTAGAGAGTGAACTGTTCTCATCAAGCCCCTCTTAGTGAGGATACAAGAATGACCTCAAAACATCTCGAAAGTCTAGAGAATACATCAATGCCTTATCTTGTAACCCTTGAAAATGCATGCTCTCAAACTCGCACACAAACACACTCAGGAAGGAAGTAAAAAACTCCTCTTCAGTTAAATAGTCAATTTTCTAATTTAGACAATGAAAGCCCTTGATGCAGGATCTGATGCATGCTGAAGTAGTGCTCTGTCATGTGTAATTTAACTCTTTATTACATGCTGTGTAATAGTGTCCCTATTTGCCACTATCCAGGCAGATTTGCACCTTGGCTTTTTCAAAAGATTCATGTGATATAGTATTCCCAACATGTGATGGGTTCAGCGGCAACTTTGCACTGTCTGTCGTTTGATTCATGCTTGTACCACTTTCTGCACATCTGTGATAGGCTTTGAAAATGGACCTGAAATCTCACTTGAACAGGAAACAGCGTTACTCAGCATTAGCAAATTCATAAGTCAACTCCATTGCTGAATATTTTCTCTTTAAAAATGCAGTGAACCAAAGACGGTATCAAAAACGCGATTTTTTTCAAGGAAAGAACTTTTAAATATGTAATTTTGGTGATCGAAGATGAGTTTTAAGGGATAAAATGATAAACTACATGGGGACTTTAACACTTCAGCTACTACCTTTAACTATGGAAACAAGCTTAACAAATCAGTAAGTAATATCAAATTTGTGAATAAGATACTTCCTTATTAGGTAATCAATAATTACTATGAGATTGGCCTCACTAAAAGCTATCAACGTACTATGGCAAATTATAAAGAATAACCAATTACTTACTAACCACAACATTATCGTGTGTCTGAGACGTTTTTTTTTTTTTTTTAAATCCATCACTAATTACCTAGATGTTTTTCACTTTAAAATAATGGTCCAGATCACTAGTAGTTCTTGAAGAGTGACTAGGTAACATTTGAGCAATTAGTGATGCATTTTAATGACCGAATAAAAAAAGACAATTGCTCACATCTGACACCTTGCTGTTGTGATTAGTAATTAATTAGTAATTCTTTATATTGTGTCATAGTTATTAGTTCTTAATGAGTTATTAGTTCTTGATTGGTTACAAATCAAACAAAATCACATTATTATATTAGTAGTTTTTGAACTAAGTTATATCTTAATGTTCCTAGCTCATTCAGTACTGATTACCTAATAAGGAACTAGCTCAGTCCTAAATTTGATATTACTTGATGATTAGTTAATCTTGTTTCCAGTTAATAGTAGCTGAAGTGTTAGGGTAGTACTACTCTTTTGTCCTTTATTACTTCCTGAATATTTACTTACAAATGACAGACCATTATACTTAAGTGTTACTGTTGTTGTAACCTTGTTCTTCTTAAGCGTAGAAAACTTAGAAGTGCAGACCAGGAGACTTTAAGAGGTATCTTTCGAGCAGAAGTTCTTTATTGCGTCGCTGTAGTTATCTCAATCAAGTCTAACTCAATATCTAAAAACACAGTGTTTTATCCTTCCAAAGTGGGAGGGATTTACATAAAAGGGGGGAGGCAATCTGAACAACGCATGTAAATGTGAAGTACAGGAATCAGCACTTTACAGGAAGTTCCACAGCCCTGATCTCGTCAGCATAACAGGGTGATTCAAATGTAAATATCCTAATCCAATCAGCCAGACTCTTCACCCACTGGGACAGTGGCTCGAGAGCCATTAGAACTAAAGGTGAGAGTTTCAGTAATCTGCCCGACTGTATCACCCATCTTAATGGCCAGGAAGTGCATACAGACAAAAGCTAATGTCCGACACCTGAATTGCTTGACTTACAATAGAGAGATCAGGACTGGCAATGAATCTCATACTGATAATTCTGATATCATCATTTATACTTCAAATGCTAAATTCAGGCTACTAAACTTTCTCAGTGTATATACTATTGTATTGGAACCTAAAAACATTTAATACATTTGTAACACTACACTGTCGTGGAAATTCTTTTATCAACAACTTGTACAAAAGTTGAAGAACAAATGAAGATCTCGAAAGTTATAAGTATACGTATTTATTTCTTGCAAGAAAGGCAGTTCACACACAGACAGAGTCTGATCTGAGAAGGGCAAAAGTCTTCTCTTTTCACAGAGTTTATATACCCAAAAGATCACCCTCCTCTGAAGATCTTTGGACTAAGGCCCCTGCACGTGGACACTTTTCAGTTCCCCTATTCTCTAACACCCCTTATCCATGCATCTCCATAGTCAGCACAAATGTCACTTTAAGAAACACCTAACCAAACATGTCTCACTCTTGATGCACTCTAAGTTATCTATTGCTAGGAAAAACAAATCATTCTGTCCCCTTGCACTGTCCCTTTGACCTCTTTGCAAAGAAGACACTATTGAACTATTTGCAAAGAAGATTAATGCATCCTGCAACTTCCTCAACACATCTATGTTTTGTAAAACACACAAGCAGATATAAGTTTCAAAAGATACATTCAAAAGAAATTACCATTACAGTTACCGAATGTACCCTAGTGAAAAAACAGACCAAAATGCATTTAAAATACATTTATTTCATACTAAGTATACTACAAAAATAACCTAAGTATACTACAAAAAACTACAAATACTAAAATTTATTTGGAGTACTTCTGTCATGGGTGGTTGCAGGAAGGCCGACGAAGATGAGGATATATTTCCAACACAAAGGTGTAATGGTAATAATGTAAATGAGAGCAGAACAGGCCTAAACACAAGTTTACACAACATAGATTGGACAAAGACTGACTGAAGTTCTTACCAGAACAAGGAAGTACGACCATATTAGCCCGGTTCTGTCAACACTGCATTGGCTCCCTTATTAAACATCGTATACATTTTAAAATATTGCTGATTACTTACAAAGCACTAAATGGTTTAGCTCGCCCGTACTTGAGCGAGCTCTTAACGCATTATTGTCCTTCACGTCTATTGCGATCTCAAAGTTCTGGCCAGTTGATAATACCTAGAATATCTAAATCGACTGCTGGCGGTAGATCCTTTTCCTATTTAGCACCAAAACTTTGGAACAATCTTCCTAACATTGTCCGGGAAGCAGACACAGTCTGTCAGTTCAAAGCTAGACTAAAAACACATCTCTTTGACCTAGCATTCACATAACACTCTATAGACTTCTATAATTCAATATTAGGCTGCTTAGATTAGGTCAGCCGGAACTGGGAACACTTCCCTTAAATCCTGATGTACTCGTTACATCATAAGAAGAATGGCATCTACGCTAATTTTAGTGTCTTTGTTTATCCCGAGGTTTTCCCGCAGCCTGCCGGATCCAGGCCGTTTCCAGATCTGACGAAGGACTTTCGCCTGGACCCGATGACAATGCAGTGCTGAAGTGCCAACTAACCTCTCCCTGTGGAGAATCCCTATACCACTCTACAGATAAAGCGTTGTGGAATTTTTCGGTTTGCGTACCTACCCAAAGTGATAAGATAAAATAAAATTCTGCATCAAAATTTATAGACAAGACAAGTAGTTTGTTTAGGCATGGGTTTGTAAGGAATTACAAACCTGCGCACATATATTCAAACGCACATAACTATAGAATCAATTCTTAATGCGCATGTGAACGCCATCAGCATCTATCACAGGTTCACGTTTAAAGTCTGTTTAGAGAGAACGGTGTCGTCTTAGCGGCCCCTAATTTAATAACAAATGATCATTTAGACGGAAGTGAATCAATCAAAACTAACTTTAGCTGGAAAAAACTTTTTTCAAGAACCACTATGAAATCAAACAAATCTCTGTTACCTTAAATTATATGTTTATCTCTGTAAAGCTCCTTTGAAACAATCTACATTGTTAAAAGCGCTATATAAATGAGGATGACTTGACTTGACTTTACTGAACAGACGTAACTTAAATGCAAACACAGATGACGATGATTAACTGAACACAGGTGACAAAGATGAACTGATAATGACAATGAAGATGACACATGACATGTGATGACAGGCAGACAAGTCCAATGAAAACAAACTAAACAAAACACAACTGTGACAACTTCTTTATTGTACAATGCACATTTCTTATTATTTAGGCTAAAATGTGTTTTAATATCACTATATGATCACTGTATAATATCAGTCTTTAAATGAAAGATATTTGAAGTGTACATAAAGTATACTTGCAATAGTTCCATTTTAGCACAATCAAATATACGCAAGAATAGTTTTAGTTGGACCTCAGCCCTATTTTTGGATAGCTAAAGTACATTAAGTACAAAATTAGTTGTTCCAATTTAAGTACACCAATTTAGTATGCCAACAGTACAAATGCAGGGCATTAATTAAGTACATTTGTTTCTGTTGTATACTTGGCATAAAATAAATGTATTTCAAATGCATTTTGATATATTTATTTCTCACAAGGGGATGAAAAGGGGATGTAGTTCAGCATTAGATTATTTTGGAATGACAGGGTGAATCCATCTCAAGGTAGTATATAGTATGTATTATTTATTATATTGTGTTATTTTATCATATATTGTTATGTATTTCTACCTGGCTTATTGCAGGCCTAAAACATCAAACCACCCTGCAGGCACAAGACTAGATTGTTCTCATTATAATCAGTAGAGCTGTCTGCATACAGGAGTTGACAGATACCTGTTTTCTATTTGACAAGATGCAGCTACTCTAGCCAATTTATTATGCATGTCCGTCTATAATAAAAAACATAATCATACATATCATATGCATCAATTGAGTCCTCATTTAGTCCTTTATATTTAAATAACTGATCACTAATTCAAATCCAGATTCTCTTATTGGAACTGCTACCTTCCTGATTTAAAGGAGATAATTGTAGATCTCAGGCATCATTAGCCCACTAAACATACAGATCAGTCTGCTGTATAGGAGTGAATCCTGAAAGGTCTGTCCGAGCATCAATAACTGTTTAACTGCACCGATTATTGTATATATTTAAAATTGGTGCTAAAGCGCTTGTATTTGTTGTGTTCTTTTCACATTTCAACTGGAGAAACCATCATGCATCTGTTACTAACGCCATTTGTTTGATTCTGCACGGGATTCAAAATTGTTACATAAATGTTTAGCAGTTGATTTCCCAATTAACGTCCCCTCATGTCAGGCACGACGTATGCTACCAGAACTCTTCGTTCTCGCCTGCAAGGTTTCATCAAGCCATTTACGGATATGTGAGTGTTCATCAAGACATTTACAGACTTGTGCACAACAGACATGAGGAATGTGCATGAATTCATAATTAAAGATTACAGTTGAGAGTCTTTTTCAAACATCTGTTCCAAATGTGGCTTCACAGTCAAAGTTAATTAGCTTCTTGTTTCTCAGGTGATCGTGGTAGCATATCGAGACGCTGTCGTCTCACTGCGTTGGTCGCCTCCGGATAATGAAAGCAAATTGAATATACTCCTTGACAAAAGTTATAGCGAGAAATAACTAACCAGAGCCTCTGGAATCATGTTTTGCATCAGAAGTCTTCAGATTTCAAGGTTTATGGTTTCAATTTACTAGCTTTATGTTACAGTTCTTTGCATCAGAAAACATGAACTGTAATACAAATTGAGTTTGTGTTCAAAAACATAGACTACTTTAAAAGTAGTTTGGGGATGTGCTACAGCATCTATGTGCTCACCTAGCATGAGCATTGTGTTTTAATGTAGTTGTATTATACATTTTTTAAATTAAATCTAGGCCTACCTGATAACAACATTGTTATACATTTTATGACTTTAATGTTATTGTTCATTTTACAATGCCAATTGCAAATCACAACAGGCTTGAACGGCCCCATCTTGAAGATTTAGCCTGAAAAGTTGGCATTTAATTATATTAAATCTGTCTTTAAGTCTTTAAAGTGTTAAAATGTCATGTGACAGCAGGGAAGGGCTATACATGTGCTCATTTCGTTCATTCTGTTTGTGTCTCTGCAATAGTGCATCTTTGTTTCCAATTTATTGTCTAATTTTTCCAGACTGCATATTATTGCAAAAGGAAATAGAAATAAATCTCTGAGAATTACTACATGCCGTAGTCTGCGTACTAATGGGACACACAAATGTAATAATACATTGGCATGATGAATATGCAGTCTAATGTTTTTTGTGTGGAATCTATAAAAAAGCCCATCTCTCATCTCTTTCCATCTATTTATGCAGCTAAATGTAAGTTTGAGGTGTTTCTCTGTCCTGTGGTAATTATAATGGGACTTTAGCAAAGCATAATTCGTTTCGGTGACTGACAGAAAGGGCAAAGTGCTTTTCTGGCAAGCTTTAGGTCAAAAACCCATGGCAGGGTCAAAGCTTTGATCATAAAACCCCTCATAATCTCTAGTGCTGACCTTTGTGAACTCTATTCATATCGGTTCCAGATATCCTTTTTTTTCAACAGATCTCTTATATTTTTCGCCTGAATTGGGGTCAAGGCCGCTTTCACTCGCTTAATGTTTGCTGGGTTGTTTGAACCAACACTCAGCTTGTTTGAAGTCAAAAGCACTCAAAAGATTTTACACAACTTGAAGTTTCATTAAAATTATGTTACATTATTTTTTGTGCCAGGTCATTTTCAAATGAATGTTATAAAAAACATTTAAAGTCATAGGCCATGTTCACACAGCAGAATACAGTTATCATTCCGGTATTTGAATAATTAATACAGTTACGTTCACATTTACAGGAGTGACAACCAAACTCACCCCAATAAATTTTCATGACTCACAACTGCATTCTTGGAAAACCGCGCTGTGCAAACGGAACCGCACTGGAACTAGTTGCCTGTCATGCCACACAGTGTGAGAGTCACTCTGCTAAGGGGTTTGGAGAGCTCAGAAGGCATTTGGAACGTCAGGGACCAAGGTTGAATCAACGTTGAATTATGTTTCGATTTTGCAAAATAATCAGCCGTTGATGTTGCGATGTTGTTTCACCGTCTCTTCTTTCAATATGGGTGAATAAAGGTTGTATATATCGACGTTGGACATGTGTACAGTGTATTTAGTTTTATTTGCCGTCTGTATTATTTAATTAATTGGTCAAATGGTGTCTTCATGACAGTGTATGAATAACATTTTTTAGTAATGCATGGTAAACTTTTAGGCAAGCACACAAAATTGTAAATCCACACAAAATCATTTAAGGCAAAAAGTTTCTGCTGCAATGTTCTTTTGAGGTTGAAATTATTGGAGAGTTGTCAATAATGATAATAATTATATTTTAACATATCCATTGAAAGGCTGTATTACGATCAAGATATCATTAAATGCTAATAATGTTCATAATAATACTTTAAAAGGCTGATTTTTCTGTTGTATGTTGGTGAAAACATTACGTTATTTCAATTTACAGATCTTGTAAAAATTTCCACGTTGATTTAGAAGTGTTTTTGTTAACCTTTTTCAACCATTTAGCATTAAACGTTATATGAACACACTGTTCAGTCTGACCGATAAACTCGCCGCTCAGTTAGACTCGTGTCAAAAGTTATAAGACTTTTCAGTTTTATAGACGTGGCCATTTTTAATATTACTTTGGTTACTGTCACTATATGGTTACTGATAAGCGAATACAGGCTTGACTCTCATTGCACATTAACTTCATACAGACAGTATTCAAGATGCTGTAAGTTGCTCAGTAGTGAACAGAACATTTCGAGACACACACCTGTAAGTAAATGTGGTTGTCAAATCCCGAAAATTTACAGTGTGAACATAGCCATAGTAACCTATTTGCCCTTTTATTTAAAGGGGTGGTTGATTATGATTTCACTTTTCTAACTTTAGTTAGTGTGTAATGTTGCTTTTTGAGCATTAACATCATCTGCAAAGTTACAACGCTCAAAGTTCAAAGCAAAGGGAGATATTTGCTTTTAAAGAAATTGCTTTTTAAGGACTACAACAAATGGTTTCCAGCCGTGTTAGTGACATCACTAACCCTAAAATTTACATAAACCCCACCCCCGGGAACACAATTTATAGATTATCATGACAGAATATGCTAATCAATGATTAGAAGATAACTACACATAAGCTACATAAATTAATCAGCTAACCATCGAGAAATGTTGTCTACATGTTGTCACTTCTTCTTGAGTCTCTCCATCTTTCTGACTCCGGTTTGAACATAAAAGGCTAAAAGTTTTTGCCATTTTCAGTGCATGTCTGTGTGAGGTAAAAGGACACAAGCACTTGAAGCTCCACCCTCTGTGCCAGGAGCAGCAGCTCATTTGCATTTAAAGGGACATACACAAAAACAGTGCGTTTTTGCTCACCTTCAAAAAGTGACCACTTTAACATGCCATATAAAAATATCTGTGGGGTATTTTGAGCTAAAACTTCACATACTCTGGGGACATCAGAGATTTATATTACATCTTGTGAAAAGGGCATTATACCACCCCTTTAATAAACTGTGGAAGTAGCTACTTAAAGGGGAAATGAAGGAGTCAGTCAAGTTTACATGATTTACAAGATGGATTTCCACTATAATAAAAAATTATATAAGAAACATGACAAATGTTAACATATAAAAGAACAAAGAAACACCGTTATATCTTTTGCGGCAGTATTATAACCTGTGACGTCACGGGGTTGGTTGGCTCTGAGCTGAGTTCAGTAAAACACAGTGAAAGATGCATGTAAGCTGGTCGAAATTAGAGAACAACTAACGTTAGGTACAGTCATTGTTAGCTAACAGCTTTAAGCATGAACTAGCTAACGCTAACTTAGTGTTTAGCTAGTGAAGTGTATTAGTACCAGACAAAAAGACGACGTCTAACGTTATATGTTAACAAACTGCACATGGAAACATTGTTTATATTTCTTACATATGTATCATATTCCTGTCTCTTGTCAACACCATGGTTGCAATACATGGTCAAGATCAGCCTCTTGACAGCAGATGGACTCTGACACAGTTCGGCATCGCAAGACAACAGCCACACTGACACCAGGTAGCGTTGCCAACCCGCTCTTCGCCCCAAACCACCATCGGCTGTTCGACATAGCGACAAACCACTGCTCGGCCGTCCCGAAAGTTGAAGCTTTGTCCCACGTCCCGCAAGTTATACGCAGTTATAAACACTGAGAAAAAAATTCCACACACACAGAAAAAAAACAAAAAAAAAACAGAAATATGGATCTACCCGGAGCTCCCGAGAAGAAAAAGCGTATAATATATATTTGTTCGTTTAATATGGAATGGGAGAAAAAGATCTCTGCATACGCGGCTGATAACGCCAGCGTCAATTATGGTGTGTGTGCATAACTCTGTATAAAAAAATGACTGACAAGAAGGCATGCAGGCGATACGCTGAGAATTGACATTGAGAACATAGTCGCAAAAGGGTACAACCACTTTTCGTCTTTAGCTAAACGTGTGCAAGAATTATCGCAACAACAACAAATCCTGTTGCATCTAAGTGGAGAGCTCTGTTGAAGCACGTCCGTGCCACAAACATAGCAGCTCTGGTATCCAGCCACCAACGCGTTCGTGAGAGGGTGTTTTCTCGCTGCGTGGATCGAGACAAAGAAACGCGCAACTGTGGACTTCATAAAAAGTGAACTCTTGGTGAAAGTGAACTACAGCTACACCTGACAGGAGTTCTAGACACATACTGAATGAAAAGGCCCTACTCGAAGCTGGCAAATCAGACAAAAAATATAAATGCAAGATGCACTGAATCCGGTAAGAACGCATTTAGTCTTTCCTAATGGAATGTATGTGCTATTTGGAAATGTGCTTTTTAGCGATTGGATTATTATTTTCACTTAATTATTTCGATTGAATAGACCCGTTCTGTTAAAATGAGTTTTATATTATAAGTGACGTTCACAACGCCGGTCAGCACCGTCATTAACATTTTTATAAAGCCTATTAGCAATTTGAAGCATGTTAACATCACTGTAAAAAGACATCTAATATAAAATCAATATTTATTCACTTAGCATAATAATAGTAAGTTCTCTCCCTCGTGTACCACAAAATCAGGTCTGCTGACCTGCAAAAGAGCAATAGCCAGGTGGTCACCCTAGCTCACCCTCAGTTCCCACGCCGTATCGGCTCAAATGCACAAGCAATGGGACACACAGGCTCAACAGGTCTTTCAAGTTCGTCTTCCTCCATTTCAAATCAGGTGCGTATTCTGTCCGGTCCAGGAACGCTTCATTCTCTTCACTCACCAACGGAACCAACCAACCCCGTTACGTAGGCTGTGACGTCACTCAAAATGGTGACTCGCAAGATAGATAGCTAGCTAGAAATTACGAAAATAGTTTTGTCATATCTGTGGTTTTAACAACTTTTTAAAATAAAACTTTAGCCAAGGTGATTTTTATAATATATGTAGCTACTACCAGTGCCAAAACATGGACGTTTCATTTCCCCTTTAAGCCATAGCTACAGTAAAAAAAAAGAAAAGAAAAAAGAAAGATAATATAAGTCATCTAAGTAGCCATGAAATTCTGTAAATCCACTCCTCTATTTAACAGTGCATCTTTTTACCTAACGAGTTACAGCCAGCACTACTTTTAAAATGGTTTATAATTAGAGAATATTTATTAATGTTTGAAGTTGTGTGAAACGGGAGTGCTACAGATCTTTACTTCCATATTGTGACATCCGAGTGAAGCAGATTATTGAAAAGAAAAAATGTAGGTTTGGTTCTATCCATTGATTGTTGATTGGATAGAGGCAGATTGAATGAGTTGGCAGGTGATTGCAAAAAACCAGGCTGTTCAAGTAATAATATGATTCGCTATATTCAGCTCATGAATTTTTAAATCATAAAGTCCTGATTGGAAAGCACTGTGAAATCTCAATGTCCACTTAATGGTGTTCATGTTTTATGCCCATTACAGCTGTAAAGCTCTAGATTATTTAGACACACTCTGGTGTTTATTCATATGGGCTTTGTAATTGCATAATGAACCTGGACAGAAAATGAAAAAAACACAGCTGTTATTTTGGGTCATGTTACCAGCCATTGGCTACCACCAGTGTGTGAGGCGTTTTTCCCAGCTTCTGAATGTATGCATTTTTGACAGATGGGTTGCTTGGCTTCCTTTCGTAAAAAGCAACAAACAGTTTTGGCTGTCAAGCACACAGACTTTGTGACACTGCATGTTGTCACCCTTGACTTCTCAATATTTTCATCATTCCAGCATGCTAGAATTTAAATTTAACCATGATGCTTTTTTTTCATATCAGCGTTTCACATGCTCTTATTTTTTTTATTTTTTTTTACTTAGAATTATCAGTATACAATACAATATATCATTTTTTGAAAGAAGTCTCTGATGCTCTTCAAGTCTGCATTTATTTCAGCAAAAATACAGTAAAAAAATCATGTTGTGAAATATTATTGCAAATTAAAATAACTGTTTTCTATTTATATAATACATTTTAAAATGTAATTTATACCTGTGATGGCAAAGCTGAATTTTCAGCATCATTATTTTCATTAAAATAGAAAACAATTATTTTAAATTGTAATAATATTTCACAATATCATTGGTTTTAATGTATTTTTGATTAAATAAATGCAGGATGCAGCTTCTTGGCACTATGAAGACAACATTTACAAGTGGTAAATTCTGTGGTGTGCTTTTGTAAAGGGATGATGATTAATCACCCTCTGATATAGCTTTACTCCAGTGATTCATGCTGGAGGATTTTTGTGGTTGCCCAAAGCTGACGTTGGGCCATGCTGGTTCTCAGGTCACAAAGGTGCCCGGAGAAAGAGCTGCAAAATGAGCAGAAGGCATTCTGTTATTCCTCTGGCTCATACTGTATGCATGTACTTGTTGTGTCTGTGTGTGTCACTCATCTAATATTTGACATCTTAACTAACTGTATTTGGAAGTTTTTTTTTCCATCGCCATATGGGGATGTGAATTTAGTGTAGAAATTACATTTCAAAATGGCAAAAAAACTGTCAAAACATATGCGTAACACACACACATACAAGGGTTAGCGAAGAAAATGAAAAAGCAAAACAGAGTAGTGATTTTACAGTGCCAAGCTGTCAGATGTTCACCAAATGGTGATCCAGTATTGAATAGCTATTTTTACACACACCAGAAAATATTAACTTCTACTATATGCACAGTGAATCTGTCCTAATGAACATCCAGTTTTGAAAAGCAGGTCTATCTTCTGAAATGCATTTCATTAGCACAGGTGTAAAAAAAAAAAAGGTAGTTAAACTTTCAGATATTTGCCTCAACTACCTTATGAAACAAAAGTTTGCATAATTATATATATATATATATATATATATATATATATATATATATATATATATATATATATATATATATATATATATATACATATCAATACAAAGTCAGAGCATCTAACTCTAACTCTTAACTTTATAAGTAGATGCAGGCTCATACAGAGTTACTGATATATTCTTAGTCCAGCAAACATGAGCAAAACTTGCAGTTTCCTGTCATTCACCTCCAGAGCGGCCCGCAAAGTTTTTGCACATGAAAAGACAGCAGTTATTATATGCAATGCTGCACGACCCTGAATTCCTCAGACAACTAGATTAATTATAATTAAGGACAAAGAGAAGCATATCTGTTCTTCTGTGTGCTCGCTTATGTCAGTGCATGACAATAACTGAAGGAGATACTGCAAAGGCTGTGGATGTATAAATATCTATAAATACTGCTTATGGTGACCCATAGCTGGTATGTGTATTAAATAAAGTGAAAACATTTGGCTAAATGAAGGAAAAGATTGTGTTGGGAAAACTTCTAGTGAGGAATATTTCCTTTTTCACTGCTCATTGCATTATTGTTTAATATATATCAGAGCAAAAAATGATGATCAAGAACACACATTGTCATAAAAGTCAGTCAAATTCATCTGCCGCTCAGTGAAACAGAAAACCACAAATGAACAGCATTATGGTTTGCCACACAAGTCAACATTCTGTGTATGTCTCGGTTGAAGTCTTTCAGCCTGAAAGTCCCCTGGTGGTTATGCAATGGTTGAATATTTCATCAGCAAAGTTTGGGCTCGACCAGAGACACAGGACTAGTAGAGGCTGCTCTCTCTTGTCACTGGATTGAAATGTGAAAGATTCAAACTGTGCCAAAATGTAATTTTTCAATAATGGTGTAATTTAATGTTACGTAGCTAATTTACGTTAGATACATTTGGTTGTTGATCTTTGTAGTCTCATGTAGCCAGACGTCTTTTGACTTGTGGAATAAAGTCTGGTTCATGTTACAGCTTATTCTGGCCATGAACTGCCAACTTAAATTGGGAAGGTCTAACAGATCAACATGTAAAGCCACCAACTACAGATTGTTTTGCTCTTGCATTCCTTTTAGAGGTACATTTTGAAATGTAAAATTTGTAGTGTATTCTGACAAAATATGAAGGCCCATTGGAAGACTTATATTTTTCCTTATTTTGATGTCATTAACCCACAATTTTATGTAAAATCTTCATAAAGTACAAAAATGAAAGAACAAAATTCATAATCTGAATCTAAATTTATAGATGAAAGGCTGCCTGCCGATATATGCAGTAACATACCACAATTACAGAAGTAATGTGAATAGTGAACAAAGCCTTGCTCTTGCTAGTACAGTTCCTCAAATACACTAACACTGAAGGATGCCATTCACATTTCATTAGAATTGTTGAGGTAGAAAGCGTCATAAATTGGAGCGTTAAGGTCCGCTGACATCAGCGATCTTGACAGATGTCATGTTTTATGAAAACACACTCTCAGCAAATCATTCAACGATAAAAGCATCATGTAATTTCAGTCTACAATGAAACAAAGCTCCTGTTGAACAGCTTCTGCCCATTTGTGCTGCTAAGCTCTAAATGACATTGACTTCCATTAGCTCATTAGAGGAGAAGCAGTGTGCATTTCATGCAGTACGATAATAAAGAACACTACTCATTAGCATCTCACAGTAATAATAATTCCTTACATTTTATATAGCGCTTTTTTGGGTACTCAAAGTGAAGAACCCACACAGACAACAGGGTGAGCACCATACTGGCCTACTAACATCTCTTCCAGCAGCAACCTGGTTTTCTCAGGAAGTCTCCCATCCAGGTACTAACCAGGCTCAGCCCTGCTTAGCTTCAATGGACAACCAGTCTTGGGCTACAGGGTGATGTGGCTGCTGGCCATATTTCAGATGCAGTACATGTCAGATGCATCTCTAGAAAATAGTTCATTGTTTAAAAAAAAAAAAATTTGACACTTCGACCCATGACGAGACACTCACTCATGAAGATAAGTAAGTAAGTGAGTCCATGCTAACGTACAAACCTAAATAGCTAACTATTCTCACATAGTTAGGTCAAAAACAGTAGGTCAAAAATACCCGATGGCTCAAAAACTCATTGAGTTTTGCCAAAGATTGCCATCTGCAATTGTGACAACCATAACATTATGCTTCTCCCGCTTGCATTTTGATCTGTAAACCCTCGCTTCCAAAAATCTTGTTAACTGCTTTAGCAGATACATGGTCCACTTAGGTGGCTGAAAAAAAAAGGCTTGACACTCACTTTCCAAAAGATTCCACTGCCCACATGATAGATTTCCAAACTAAAATAATATTTATTACAAAAAGTATGTATACAAAATTAAAATCTCAAGTTTATAAAGGATTGAGAAGATTTAAAGTGGATTGAATCACATGGAGTCCGGTCGTGAGGTCAAAGACTGTCACTTCCGGTTCTGGCCACGCCCTCAAGTGAAGACACAGGCTTTATTCCCAAAGGCCTTGAATCTCCCATTTCAACACCTTTGTGGTGTCAACTCAAATAACATTAGGAGAAATAGTTAATTATTTAACACAAAAATTCCGATGAGATGACAGACTCTGTTTGTTTGTCCGAGATAGCAACATTAGCTAAGGGGGGCGGGGCTTACTGATAGGTCAATTGCATCACAGAGGCACAATAAAAGTTATCCCAATTCAAAGGCACCTTCAAATGGGGCATCAAAATGGGTACTTCATTTCCCGTGCAATGAAGGATACAACAGATGGATTCAGACAGTTTGTGAACCCAGTTTTTTTAAACAAGTGAATATAACTTTTAAAAAATTCCAGTACAAACGTTACTGCTGCTTGTCAATGGCAGCTATCACAGTTAATAGTCGACAAGAACAGTCCTCCGTAGGCTAGACCGTCCCATTTAACAACGCTCTGTTCGAACTTGTCATCTTGAAATTGTGACACAGCTTGTAAGTTGTCATAATGGGACTTGTGTACTCAGGACAAGAGTACATTAATTATAATTAATAAATTATAATAAATAATTATTATTAATATACTCTTGTCCTGAGGACTTAATTCAACCTTCAAAATTATTATACAGTAATAGTTCACTTGACTCTTGTCTGCAATTGTGTTTTGTTCACTTTTTTACCTGACAGCTTTTGCAGAAATATGACAGTGATTTTTTATTTATTTTGAAGGATACTTCTTTATTCTTTATTTTTATTAATTTAAACTAGATGTTTCAAACCAATATGCAAAAACCAACTGCTGGAGAAAACATGTATTTGTTTGATCCTTGTCTCAAAAACTTAGATACTGAGATATAACCCTGGTGACAACTAGCTCCAGTCTCCCCAAGTTGGCCTATTGACAGTCTAACAAATAGGCTATTTGATTTTATATGTCTATAGGCTACACATCTGTTTGAAACTATTGGCCCAATTATCCTGTCTTCCAGAAGGACATTTCTAACTCTAAATTACACTGAGATTGAGTAGAACGGATTGAGACCAATTATCCTGCTTAAAACAACTTATTCCAACTTACTGTTTGCATAGCAGTAAGCACTAGTCATTAGGGCTTCAATATTGATCAAGTCAGTAGCACTCCAGTGCTTGAAATCCTTGACAGTCCTACATTTCAAGTTTGAGTCTACAGTACCAAGTCAGCAGCATAGTTTGGTGGGGTGCTACTTTTAATGAAGGGAAAAATTATGATTCATCATCATTCATCAAGCAAGCCTGGTCCTCTTTGAGCTGCTTCAGCCTGCCTTCATCTCACAGCTGGGAGATCGAGCTCTTCTGTTCGTTGCGGTCCGTGGACCTCCAATGGTCTCGATGGCATTAATCAGTGAGTAAAAAAAGCAGTCACTTGGATTCCTTTCAATCACAAATAAGCTTTGGCGGTATAATGTGTGGCAAACATTGACATTTCTACATGACAAAATTAGGCAGGCGGGTATCAGTTTGCATCTTTAAGCGTGTCGTCGTAAATCCGTCTCGCTGACATTGCAGCCTCCGCTTCACCTTCAGTTTAATTAGGTGCAGCTCTTGTCAGTCTCATAAGAGAGAAAACGGACCATGGTTTTCAGATGGATGCAGGGAGTAGGAGGAAGTAGGAGGGAAAGAGGTTTGAAATGAGACAGTGATAAAAGAGGTAATGATTGGATTGCAGTGGGGAAACTGGCTTTACAGATGCAGTTTTGTTTTTAATGAAATAAACTACACACTTATATAAAAATATATATAAATTTTCTTTGGTGGTTATAAAATTAAGTCATTTTATTTTTTGGATACCTTATGTACCTCCTGAAAAAAATAATCATGTTCCCTATCGAGGGAACAATGCGTCGATGACGCTTTGAGAACGCCCCTGCGTGAATGTCTGAACCACTTATGTCAACTAGTCCAACGCATAGACAGTAAAAGAAATGGACACAGACAAACTTCCCTTGATTTCAACTGAGAAAACTGAAGCCCGAATAGAGCACTCACTTCCTGATGGCTGAGCGTACTGTGCAGGCTCAAACTGAGCTTGACGACAGTCTGACAGTTGTAAATCTTCTAGTAGCCGTGCCAAGAGAAATCTGAATCACCTAATTCCTCAAAAACGTTGTTTGAAAAATTTTGTCCCGTTGCTTTTATGGACTCTCTATCTATGGGCTTCTCCCTTGACTTTATGCCTCTATGTCCCCCCGATTGCCTCATAGACAGTAAAAGATTGCCTGCGAGCATCTCCTCCTGTCTATACGCTAATTTCTCTATTGTGCGACAGAAAGTCGAGTGGTTATGATGCAATCGTTAGCCTATTTTTACAAAAACGGCTTCTACGGGGCCATAACGTAAGACACAAAGTAATGGAGCCTTTTATACATTGTCATGTTTCTTTAGAAATAACTTTGGACGCCTCAGATGTAAAGTTATTCGCTGTCAAAGTGACGCCAAAATGAATGGGAGTCAATGGAATGCTAACAGGAGGTTAAGTTTTCCTACAATGGTGGCCACCCAGAGGCTTCAGTTTCCGGCTGATGGATTACCCCATTGGTCCAACGGCGAGAGTGAGCGTCACGGGCGGCTGACGTCACGACCAGGAAAGGATAAAAGCACATCCGGTTTAAAACCGCGCAAGCAGCAAGCTCTCTATGTGAATCTGTGTCTCTCTAGTTATTGTTGTTTGTCCTCAAGCATATACATTTATATATTAGACAGGAGTATGGCAAACAAACAGCTTTGGATCATGTGACACGCGAATGAGGCAAATTCACATCTACCGCGCCGCGCTCTATGCCTCATTCGCGCCGCAGGAATTTTTTACGCGCGTAACGCGTCTTTGCATTCACTTAACATTGAAATCACTCGCGCTAGACGCTCTATTCGCGTCCGGTGTGAACGCACCATAAGAATCTATTGGCTCAGATCTCGCGCTTTGCCGAGGAAACGCGTAGATTATGGGTCTGCATCTCTACAATAATCTATGGCAGATTGCGCGCTTGCCGAGGCAGCACGTAGATTATGGGTCTGCATATCTGCAATAATAAAGTGGCTCTTAACACGTTTGCAGAGGCAACGTGCAGATAATGGTCCGCAATGTATAATATGCACAGGGAACGGAGCAGACGGGAATTTCCCTTTCTCTCATTCTCTTATTATTGCGTGTACACTAAGTCTATATTAATACACTTTATTCAGCCTTTCAACTAGACCATTTCTATTTGTCTTGATGATATTTGGCTGCATTTAATTTTCTCAAAATTAAATATGTACTCATCTTATCTTTGGAGTTAGATGTCTGTATTAATATACTATTCAGCTTTGCATCCAGACCGTGTTTACTTTTCTGGTTGATATTTGGCTGTATTTAATTGAGAAAATTAAATATGTACTCATCTGATCTTTGAGGAGTCATTTAATTCTGAGGAAATAAATGGTTAGTTCCCAAGGGGAAATGGATAACACCTCATTATATGGTGCCCATCTCCCTTCAGTGCCCTCCAGTGAGTTCTAGTCTCAGTGTCTGACTCGGAGAAGGGGGGGGTTAAGAGGGGTCAGCTCGGTTACTTCCCGCTGTTCATCCATTTCAGGACGCCGGATTGGCTTCTCAAGCTATACTGGAGACCAGTCTCAAGAGGCTGGTTCCTTTAGTAGTCTCAGCCGTAGTCGTCTTGGGATAAGACATATCTGAGGACAGTCTTTATCTCGAAGAAGGTTTTGAATAAGAAGTCGTGACGCCGAGGATATCAGGCTTCTGAGGGTGGCCCCCTCTGGGGAGAGATGGGTTTGAGAATCCGTGTCTCCTCGGCGCACTCTGGGGGGTGACTCTCTGAGGAGGGTCGTAGAACAGTCAGTTAGGTTG
Organism: Siphateles boraxobius; assembly: GCF_051911475.1. Classification (NCBI taxonomy): domain Eukaryota; kingdom Metazoa; phylum Chordata; class Actinopteri; order Cypriniformes; family Leuciscidae; genus Siphateles; species Siphateles boraxobius. The sequence continues at coordinate 19,729,200 of NW_027509197.1, read as the reverse complement.
TTCCCTGCCGGTTCGCCGTTACAGGGCACCGAAGTGGCTGTTCAACCAGTACCAGAGGCCAGTCTCGAGAGACTGGTTCCCTTAGTAGATTTTCTGGCAGCGTGGAAGCTACTGCCAAATATATCTCGTTGGGGCCTGTGAAAAGGGTTACAGAATTCAGTTCGGTTCTCAGCCACCCATATTTCTAGGGGTCCTCCCTACGGTGGTGGACCCCGAGCAGGCTCTGGTTATGTTATCATTTGTGGGCGGAGCCCCCGACCGGTGTGGAGCGGTGCACACCTCAGTATACGGTGCCCGACCCACCCCGGTGCCCTCAGGAGGCCGTTCTGTCAACCCCGAACATGGCTCAGCATCACCAAGATGCTGTGTCAAACCACACCCTCTGAGGGGGTTTCAAAAACAGTCAGTTCGGTTGTTTCCTGGCAGTATGCTTCAGGTCACCGAAGTGACTGTTTCAATTACACCAGAGGCCAGTCTCGAGAGACTGGTACCCTTAGTAGATTATCTGACAGAATAGAAGAATCTGCCAATATATCTCAGTGTGTCCTGCACATAGAGTAAGGCTACAGAATCCAGTTTGGTTCTCGTCAGCCACGCTACAACAGGGTGTTGCTCACGTTAGTGCATCCCGCGCAGGCTCTGGTAATGGAGCAAGAAGTGAAGACTCTGTTAGCTGAGGAAGCTATAGAGCAGGTGTATTCACCCGACAGAGAATCGGGTTTTTACAGCCGTTACTTCATTGTTCCGAAAAAGGATGGGGGGTTATTAGATATTAGCCCATATTAGATCTGTTGAATCGTGCAGTCAAGAAATTCAAGTTCAAAATGCTGACATTTAAAACAGATTGTGACTCAAATCAGATCCGAGGACTGGTTTGTCACGATATATCTAAAAGGCCGCATACTTACATGTCTCCATCCTCCTTCAGCACAGGGAGTCCCTGAGGTTTTCTTTCAGGGGCAAATAATACCAATATCGGGTACTTCCATTCGGTCTAGCTTTATCACCCCACACGTACACTGGCCCCACCCAGGCTGCAGGGCATACGCATTCTGAACTACTTTGACGACTGGCTGATTCTGGCGGAATCAGAGCAGTTAGTGGTTCGGCATTGAGATGTTGTCCTCGCTCACATGAAGAAATTGGGGGTTGAGACTCAATACCAAGAAGAGTGTGCATTCTCCATTACAGAGAACTACTTTCCTTGGTGTGGAATGGGATTCAGTCATGATGCGAGCCGTCCTATCCCCCACTTGTGTAGTTGCTATCCTCACAGCCACGAAAGAGCTAAAGCTAGGCCAGTCACGCACTATGAAACAGTTCGAGAGACCTCCTAGGCCTCATGGCAGCAGCGTCCAATGTGATACCCTTTGGCCTGCTGTACATGAGATCTTTGCAGTGGTGGCTCAGGACCAGAGGGTTCTCCCCTAGGGGAAACCCACTCCGTACGATCAAGATCACGCAGCGGTGTCTCCGCGCCTTGGTTATATGGAGGAAACATTGGTTCCTGTCCTAGAGTCCGGTGTTGGGAGCTCTTTGCCATCGAGTTGCGATCTCGACAGATGCTTCCCTCACCGGCTGGGGAGTGGTAATGGAAGGCCGCTCAGCTCAGGGTCTGTGGAGGAGTCATCATCTCTCTTGGCACATAAATTGCCTGGAGATGATGGCTGTCTCCAATACGTTGAGACATTTCCTCCCAGACCTGAGGGGCCATCATGTGCTTGTCCGGTCAGACAACACATCGGTGGTCTCCTATATAAATCATCAAGGGGATCTCTGTTCACGTCCACTATGCAAACTGGCGAACCAGATTCTCTTGTGGTCCCTAGGGAAACTGCTCTCCCTGAGAGCAGTTTATTTTTCGGGGCTTCAGAATGTAGGAGCAGACATCCTGTAGAGGCAGGGGCCTTTGGTCGTTTCCTCCGTGGTGCTTTTAGACCAGGATAGGAGTATGGCGGCATAGAAGCCTTATTATATAAGTAGATATCCCAGTAGGATGTGGTATGTGGCAGGCTGGTCCTCTCCGCTCACATTCGTAAGGTTTTACAACTTCGACCTGGGCGCTACCTCAGTTTCACAGGTGCTCTTGTCTTAGTTGTGCTCTCAGTATTCACACAGACAGGCTCTGGTTCGTATGGCGTGTTGGGCATTCTCGTTCCCAAAGCGTCATCGACGCATCGCGAGTTCCCTCTAAAGGGAACCTCTCAGGTTACGACTGTAACCCTAGTTCCCTGAGTAGGGAACGAGACGATGCGTCACTTTGCCATACTTCCTACATCCCTGTGATCGACTTGCTTCGGCCTTTTTCGAAGCTAGCGCGTTTCGAAACCGGATGTGCTTTTATCCTTTCCTGGTCGTGACATCACCCGCCTGTGACGGTCACTCTCACCGTTGGACTAGTTGACATAAGTGCTTCAGACGCATTCACGCAGGGGCGTTTCCAAAGCGTCATCGACACATTGTCTCGTTCCCTACTCAGGGAACTAGGGTTACAGTCGTAACCTGAGACGTTTTTTGGATATTATAAAATAAAAGTAGTCATTGAAACATTGATACAATATTTTTTTGTATTAATATATTTAATTATTTTATTTACCTGCTGAAAAACATGCATTTCATTACGAAATGGCGATTATGAAGGTGATTGTAATATATTAGTTTGTCGACTCAGTCATTATAATAAATATTACAACATTACAGCAGCCTGATGCTGTCATACGTTTATTGAATAAGGACTCTCGAAAAAACATTATCATCATTCTTGATATGAGAATTTTGACATTTGAATGACATTTTAGTAATTAAATCACTTTAAGAGAATTTAAAGACATACAGTCAACAATTCCAAACAAACACATAACATCCTTATTTTCCATAATTTTTCATTGCTCAGGTAGGCTATATTCTTATTTTTTGTGTGTGTGAGTAAGAAAAGCATTCACACCCTTTCATTGGTTCGCTAAATTGATGAATACAATATTAAAGCTACAATATGTCAGATTTTTGTAATAAAAAAATCATGGCAAGCAGACTTTGGGACAAAATAACTAAAACGAGGATCAATATCAGCATGGCGTTTTTGAGATGCCGAGAGTTCCACGTCCGTGACAAACTTCGACTTGACAGAGATACTTTATTAGACTGGTGAGCAAATGTACATAAAACTAATCAATGTTATATAGCTCAACATGATGAAATGTTAGAATATGACCAAGTGAAACAGCACTGCGATACCTCACAAGTTTCATTGATCTAATAAAGTGACCTGTGTGAGTATTAATTCAGCACTTGTGGGTAGTTCGGTAGAATGAAATGTCCTTATTCCTATATATTCGTGTGAGGCGCTGATATCTGTCTCTCATTAGCAATCGTGACCTGCTTCATACCACAGTCATGTTAAAAACATCAATGTATCCACTCATCCATAAACATTATTAGATCCTTAAGCATGACGACAAGTTCCATAATTCCGCTTTTGCATCCTCAACATTCGTCTTTGTTATTTTAAGAGGTTAGCGACACCTAGTGGCGAAAAAAAATACATATTGTTGCTTTAATACCATATATAATATTGCTTCCCTTCCTACTCGACATGGGTAAATCCTGATAAGCGCTCATTGTCACAGTTGTAAACACAATGACTCTCTTTCTCCATAAGTGTGATTTTGCTTCACAACGGCTTTCCAGGCGGACTTTCAAAGAACCCGACAGGTCTCCTGGAAATCAGATGACGACTTTGATACTCCGAAGTGTTTCCTATTTTGTGTGCCATAGCCATAGTTTAGCCAACGGTCTGTGGCTGTGACATCTGAGGCTGAGAGACTAGTGCTAATTTGTGCAGCTTGTCTTGTGATTACACTTTGCTTGCAAGAGCGAGAGAGGATGTGGCGCATTTTTTGCAACTGGCTTGAAGATGATGCCTTAATGCAGTTTGAACATGCACAGTGTTTGCACATGCTTATATTGGATAATTTTAACATCCAGTAGCTGTTGTTATACCTGGGCATATGCAAACAACATCCACCAAAAACTTGCTGTCGTTACATTAGAGTTTGACATTCACTGGTGAAATGTAATTTATCAGAGGTCTCAACAGCTCATATAAATGATAAAGGTAGATATACCATTCAATGTTCATTCATGATTAGAGAGCCTTGTATTCATGTTCCGGCTTTTGTACTTAGGTAGAGCATGCACAGAGAATAGAAAAGCCATACATCATTTGAGATGTGACATTAGAAATGCTGTCAATATTCATTGACCCCATATTTGAATAGAGTGAAAAGCCTTTCAGATTTTAATGTAACAAGCGCTCTCCTAAACCTAAATGCTTTGGCGTACACAAAGGCATGAGTGCTGAATTGTTTTCATATTCAAATTTCAAATAACAGTGAGGCTGAATGGCAGCCTATTATTGATGTGAACGACCTTCAGCATTGCATTAGCTCACGTGGATCTGTGTATGAGCAAAGGCCTGCCCTCTGCAACTTAATTAATAGAACGTCACACTGATGGGAGAAAATTTGGTTCAGGCTGTATCTTCTGCACCATTTAACCGTATAATGGGATGGTTTGTTCAACGTCTTCCCAAAAGCTGACCTTGCCAGCGTCTTTGAAGGCCTGCTTGCATTTTTAACTGAATACAAGTATTGGAGGCAGAAATGTCTAGACTAGTATATTTGCTGTCACTGAGATTGAAAAAGTTTATCTAATTGGTTCCGGTTTTGCACATGCTTTTGGCCTCTATGTGTACACAAAGTACATGTAAACTTTTATCATCTTGTGAAGAGATTTTAGATGAGTCAAGTTGAGCCGAAAAGGATACAGAGGAAGAGAGTGAGAGACAGATGAAGAGATGGTGGGGCAGTGAGGAAAGTTTATGTTACCTCCAAAATAATTTAAACAAAAATAAAATTCTAACAATATGCTCTCTCATGCCGTTCCAAACCCAATACCCTGTTATTTTTTATCTTTACACAGTTATTGACAGACTATTCAAGGTGACCATGTCTGTCAGGCACACAGAAAGAAAGAAAGAAAGAAAGAAAGAAAGAAAGAAAGAAAGAAAGAAAGAAAAAGAAAGAAAGAGAGAAATAAAAGAAAGAGAGAAAGAAAGAAAGAAAGAGAGAGAGTAAGAGAGAGAGAGAAAGAGAGAGAGAGAACGCACTAAAAACACATTAAAATTATGACTTTCCAGTTATTTGAGGCCATATCATAACTTTCTGTCAGGAATAGGAAATTAATTATCACTATTCACTAATCATACGATGCGATGCGTCGATGACGCTTCGGGAACGAGAATGCCCAACACGCCATACGAACCAGAGCCTATAAAGAATATAAAATGTTTGGTTAATAACTGCATGAGATTAGATGCAATATTGGCATTGATGATGTTGGAGCATGTGTGGAGGCTGAGAGTAAATTTGTCATTTGTCAAGATTCTTCTAGAATATGTTCTTCTGTGTAATAAAATAATACAAATAATAAAAAGCATAAACAGCATAAAAACAAGTTTGAAATGGCATGAGTGTGAGAACTTTAGTTTTAGATTAACTAACCTTTTAATTAATTCCATAGTTATCTACATATGTAAACTACCATTTAAACGTTTGGGGTCGGTAAGATCTTTTTTTACATTTTTTTTTAATGTTTCTAAAATAAATCTCTTATGTTCACCAAGACATGTATTTGATCAAAAATTGATTAAAAGCACTAATATTGTGCAATATTATTAAATAAATAAATATAAAAAATATTTTTTTCTATGTAATTTTAATTTATTAAAATTGTAAATTATGTAATTTATTCCTGCAATGTCAAAAAAGCTGATTTCTCTTTTTTTTTTTTTCAGCAGACATTACTTCAGTCTTCAGTGTCACTTGATCCTCCAGAAATCCTTCTATTATGCTGATTTGCTCAGAAACGTTTCTTATTATTTTTGTGCTGTTGACTTTTTTGGAAAAAAATATTTTTGTCATACATTCTTTTCCATGATTCTTTGAATAGAAAGTTCAAAAGACCAGCATTTATTTAAAATAATATTATTTTTCCTGTAACATTATGCATGTTTATATATATATTACTGTCACTTTTTTATTTAGTTAGTATATCCTTACTGAATAAAAGCTGTTAAAAAGAAGAGCCATCCTAAAGGGATATCGAAAGATTAACTCTGACTAGCTTTGCTGGTGAAGAGAGAGGAAGAAGACAAGATGCCAGGCCATCATGCACAGATTAAAAGCAGAGTGTGGATGTGTGGATGAGAGGACGTGCGCTTGTGTGTGGCAGGCAGGCTCAGACAGCGCACGCCTTCGGCTCCTCGGTGTCTCTGAGATTAGAATGACAGCTGAGGGTCCCAGAGGAGCCCACTCTGAGGCCTGAGTGAAGTTCTCAGAAACTGGGGTTGAAAGCACAGGAAGCGCAAAGAAGAAGCAGGGACGGCAAAGCCAGCGCTCCTGGCTGCAGTTATTAGTGACATTAGGAACGTCTTGTTCTCGGCTTTGCGTTGCCTTTTGGATGGTAATTTTACACGGGTTCTATGTTCTGGGCCACTAAAATGTATGTGCATTTAGAGCACGTAATGAATCATGATTGCTTAAATAATTTTTATTTTTTTACAAAAGCCTGATACAAAATGTACCCTCAATTGCCCCAATAACACAACTTAAAGATAATTTCAAGACAAATTAATGTAAATCTTATTACTGCATTTATAAGATTTCCATGTAGGGTGACCACCTGCTAATAAGCCCAAGGGGGGACAAGGGGTATGTTTCTGAGGGACAACGTGGGACACTGCCTGGCACAGAGGTGCCCCCACCCCACGGGCAGACTCACTGATAGTGGTTTACCCATTTCTAGCACATACCATCTTACATGGTGTATTAATAATGCCCTATTCCCCTAAACATGTGTAATTGCTGATGTATGCTCATGAATAGGCCAACCAATGTGTATTTTTTTCTAAATAAAGATTCATGATATTTTTAACATTCAATGAATTGACAGATGCACTTCCACATACAATTTACTTTAGCTATTTAATTGTATTAATTTTTCATTACAATTTATTCACTTTAAATAAATTATAATATAAAATTATAGGATTAACAGGAATTGTAGTTGCTCAAAAGTCTTAACTCACAACTCCAGAGGTTCACGGAACGAGAAGGGGAGGAAGGGAAAAAAACTGTTCAGTGTTCTGGGGACACCTTTAGGACTCAAACCTTTTCACTAGCATCTGAATAAAATAATGAAGAAAGATAAGAGACAGAATTAAAGCAACATTCATTTTTATGATAAGCTTCCAAATGGTTTACCAGTATAGACAGAGGAGTGCAAACCCATCACCATCACAAGGTGACAACAATACAAAAAGGTGCCAAGATACAATACTATGCAAAACAATGACATATTTTGACCTAAAAGGCTAACGTTACTGTTTCCTAAAAGTGACACATTTGCACCCCTGTAGACAGTCCAACAATGTTCAAAATCAATAAAACTTCATCTTAGACAAATGGGGTCTTACATAACTTGGTTTCTTACCTTCAGGGTTCTTCTTGAACTTGTATTTCTTGTTTACTTGTACAATCTTGTTCTCCATTTTTCGAATTGGAAAGCGCACATCTAAAAGTTCCTTCCCAGTGTCGTATGCACGTGCGTGCGCTGTCATGACAACAGCGAAAAAGTTGACTACAATCTAGTCAGCAGTTCAACTGAGGGGTGGCAACAGTAGCGTGTTGAACTGTCAAGTAATGTTAGTTTGGGTGCCTGGTAGCAAGCATTGATTATGCGGGAAACGGTCTCAATTTGCGGGACATATGAATTGGGGTTCAAACGCTGTGCACGCACGCGCTACGCGGGACGGGTGGCCATCCTATTTCCATGTCCAAATGACTGAGAAATAACAAAGGCCACATTTACACTGCAGCTCTTGATGCCCAATTCCGATTTGTTGACTAGCTTACATTTTCTTTTAAAAGTGACCCATATCATTTAGACTAATCTGCATTTAGACTAATCACTTTAATGAAAAGTAAAAACGGCACGATTTGTTCCGATTAATATCAGATTTATTTCCAGATTTATTTCCACATATGAATGAGGCCTGAAACCGATCAGAGAATATCGAAAAAAAATCGTCACTTGAACCATGTAATGTAAATGCAGCCAAAATGGCTTCTGTTCCCTTTCTGAAGGCATCTCCAGCATGTTCTCATATGTATTCAACACCAGTACCTTCCCAGCGACCGGCCCGCTGAGACGCTTCAGTTGCCATGATTCCTTGAGTGGCACTGACTGCCTGTCGCTGAAGTTAGCTGCTCCTAGAGCAAATCAATTGCACAAACTTAGGCTGTGTTTCACTGTCTGACATAATAGGTAACGGTGTCCTGTTGTGCTAGGTGTCTTCTTAGCAAACTCTGTTAGGAGAAGGATGGGTTGTAGACTCAAAATACCTGTGTAGTTCGGTTTTGTCCCTGGAGTTTACAGCTAAAAAAACTCCCCAGCATGACTGCATTTATATGCAGAATAGTATATAAATATACCAACAGAAATCACAAGTTTTATAGTGTGTGCGTGACTTGATGAAACGGGTACAAAATAGGGCCTAAATCTCTTAAAAGTTTTTTTTAAGTGCTAATTAATTTAATTATTAAAAAAAAACGTTAAATTTATTAGCCTATAATCTCTGTGTACACTCAGACCCGTCGCTATGGGCGTGCCATAGGGGGCCGGGCCCGCCCCCAAAAATGCTTGTGCCCCCCCACTTGAGGCACAGATAATTTAATTTTAATTTAATTTTAATATTATCATAGTTGCTAATTTTGTGTTGCATTAATGTTGCATTCTTTATCATTAAAATATTAAAAATATAAAGAAACAATGGTGTGATTTAGTTTGATTGAGGGGAATCTACACTGCAACTGCAAGCCTATCACGGCCTTACAAAAGAACGTTAGGCTACATACGTGACACTGACATACAACTAAGCCGCTCAACAGTTACCGCGCATTTTTGAAAGCTGTTTCAAAACGAGTTTTCGCCGGCTTACTCGCTTCAGTTCCTTCCGAGTGGAATGATACTTTGATGAGGAGGTTCTGCTCGGAGAAACGCTTCCTCCCGCTGTACTGGTACTGGAGAGAGGACAGCGCTGCCTCCACTCAAAGTGCGAGTGTATTTGCGTGCGTATGTATGTGTGCGTATGTGTGTGTGTGTGTGTGTGTGTGTGTGTATCATGGCAATGCATATCCCTCTGTTAACTGCTTTAAAATGCAATGTTTGAGAGATTTTACATCTAATATGGTGTGTAGTCAAGTGTTTTATGGATATTCATAACATTAATTCCGTGTAATGTGGTGTAGGCTAGGCTCATATTGCTGTTGGTTATATGTTTAACATGATGATTACGTGCTGCGCGACTAGAGTTATATATTATATAATAATATATATTATTATAAATATACATACTGTAGGCTAATAATAATTGTGCCCCCCATACATTTCATTTGCCCCCCTTAAGACTGAGGTCTGGCGACGGGTCTGTGTACACTCATGACATTGAGAAAGCAAGAGAGAATGAGAATAAATAAATAAAGGTGTGAATTTATTTTGTAAAGTCAAATATGTTCATGTGTGTGCATGGGTGGGGGATGGGTGGAAATATATCTGATTGGCTAGTTTAGTTTTGTTTCATTGGCGCTTTTTCCACACAGGAAAAATGACATTTGCCTACATATAGTTATTCTATACGAGTAAACACCCTCTAAAACAGATTAACTTGATTGAAACATTTACAAAAGGCCTAAAACTATTAAAAAGGGGTGGAGAAATGAAGCCTCCTAAATCTTTGAAGCTGATTGTTTCGGGGGAAAAAAATCGAAGCATCAAGAGTGTCGAAAACAGTGCCATCTTGTGGCATGTAATATAGCAGCCATGAACCCGAGTGCGCAGCTCCGTTGTTTTATCTATCAAGCACAAATAAAAGCCTGACAACGTATGTGATTATTTTTGTGCCTTTAATATTGCACGTAACTTTTCAAGAAACAATTGAAATTATAAATGGACACTGCATAAAATGGCTGAAACCGGCAAAAGAAAAATTGTAGGTGAAAATTTTGACTGTGTTTTTGATACATTGCATGTTTTGCTAACTGTTTCTCCTCTTTTTTTCGCTGATCTGTATTTACAATTGCGCTTCTAGAGTTTTCATTTACACTTCTGAAGTTTTCGTTTGCGCTCCCCGAGTTTTCCTTCGCCATTCTGACACATTTCTCTCGTGGGGGTGGGGCAGCGAGTAGATGTGTTGTCATTGGCTACTGAGTTTTTGATTGACAGATTCTTGACCTGGAAGTGAAGACGTCAGTGTTGTGTTTACATGTGTGGATGTGAGTGTCTGTAAGCGGCTTCCGATTTCTGTGTGTATACAACACAGGGTGCATGTGAAGCGCCTAGTGCAGTAGTGTAGTGTAGTGATGTTGGTAGTTAGTGCATGCTGGATGCCACGCTGTGCTCTCTGCTTGTTACTCTCAGCTTACAGCTGTTGCCGCTGGCTAGCCTTCTTGATAGAAGGTGAAAAGAGGAGCCATGTGCGTAAGCCTCCTCCTGCCAGTACAGGATCTCGGAGTAGCAGTGGGTCCACTAGACGCGGTGTGCAGGCCCACCACTACATGGACACGCCCTGGCGTCCGTCAACCACTGTCCCAGCTATGGACAAATAGCCCCACTGCCTTGTTGTTAGTCTGCTGAGACAGACGGGGCGAGGGTGCCAAATCGTCCCGTTCGCCTGCGTGAGGAGATCCCTCCTCACTGGCACCGGCCAGGGAACAATGTCCATCATCTGGGCCAGCTCCGGAAACCACACCTGGGTTTTCCAGAGGGGGGCTACTAAGAGGACTGGGCATCCGCTTTCTTGATCCATCTGATGACCTGAGGGATCATAGAGAATGACGGGAACGCATATAGAGGGCGTCTAGGCCAGGAATGGCCCAGCACGTCCCTGTTTTTCAAAAAGAACATTGCGCAATGAGTGTTGCTTTCTGAGGCGAAGAGGTCGACCTCTGCTTTGCCGAATACACTCCATATCAGAGGAATCGTCTGTGGGTTGAGAGACCACTCGCCTGGGGGAGTGTTGTCTCAAGATAGCATGTCCACACCCACATTTTAGACGCCTGGGACATGAGCAGCTCTCAGAGAGCGCAGGTTGGCTTGTGCCCAAAGTAGGAGTTTTCTGGCCATGACATACAGGTTGCCCGATCTGAGGCCGCCCTGGTGATTTATATAAGACACCACTGACATATTGTCCGTGCAGACTAAGACGTGGTGTCCTCTGAGGTCTGGCAGAAACACTTTCAGGGCTAAACAAACAGCTCTCATTTCCAGGCAGTTGGTATGTAGGCTCTTCTGGCCTCTGGTTGAGCCCGGAGACAGGCTTGCCCTCGCACAGTGCCCCCCGACCTTGGTTGGAGGCATCTGTGAAAATTACCTTCCTCCTGGAGGCCACACCCATGGTCACGCCCGACTGGTACCATTTTTGGGCTCTCCAGGGGACCAGAGCTCTTATGCAGCGCTGGTTCACCGTAACGTGCAGGCGTCCTGACCGCCACACATGGGCTGGCACACGGCGCCTTAGGCAATGCTGAAGGAGGTGCATATGCAGTAATCCTAGCTGGAGTACTGACGGTTCTGTGGCCATGAGACAGAGAAGCCTCTGAAACCCCCTGAGGGGTGTGCGCGCACCTAGCCTGAAGGAGGCTATCAGATGTTGGATAGAGAGAACGTGCTCTGGTGTGAGCCGAGCTCTCATCAGTGTTGAGTCGATAACTGTGCCCAGAAAGGTTACGTTCTGGCTGGCTAGATAGGCAGGCTCACGCAGTGAGAGCAGTCCGCAGTAGAGAGTGCAGCTTCAGCGTGGGCATCTCCGTGTGCCCGTCCGCCTCTTGCAAAAGGGATACACACGAGATGCATGAAGAGCGAGGCATTTGGAACAACGCTTGCGTACATTGCTCTTTTAGAACTGAGTGTCGCAGCGGCGATCAGGATATAGCGTGTTCGCTAGATGGCCACAGGAGAACAGCGACAGAAGAGAGGCGGCTTCTTAGGTGAGTGAGAAGGCGCTGTCCGCTATATGCACGGCTCACTCTAGCTGTATGGCTTGTTTCCACAGCGAAGGCTTCAGAGGAGGCAGAGACGTAAAGGTCGCTGAAGTTAATAATATCTGTATATGGCTAAAAATAGGGGCTTCTTATAGCCATAAGCCACGCCCATTCTGGCGGGCTATGACGTGCTCTGGCGCCAAGTCACATGTTTGGTTCACGCGTCAGAGGCGCTTCGCCATAGGATGTGCAGTTGCCGCAGCACAGCCAATGGGCGAGGTAGATGCTCTGCTGTGTTCGCTGTGCAGCTATATATTCAAAATTCAATATTTCTCGAGGAAAGGAGTTTCCCCACTTTATATTAGCTACGCATTACGAAGTGACCATTCTCGAAAGGGAACTCTGGAAGCGCATTTGTAAGTACAGATCAGCGAAAGAAAGAGGAGAAAACACTTAGCAAAAATGCAGTGTATTAAAAACAGTCAAAGATTTTGGATGCTATTTATTTTTTTCCGGTTTCAAAGACATTTTATTCAGTGTCCATTTATATTTTAATTCGTTTCTTGAAAAGTTATGTTCAATATTAAAGGCACAAAAATAATCCCATAACAACTCTAAATGTTTAGTTTTTTAATAATATAATTCACATATTAAAGTGTGTCAAATTAAATGTAACAACAACGATTATTATATTAATATTACTTACCAACAGAGTTGTTTGAGGCAAGTAAGCTGTGCTCTAATTTTTCAATGGTTTATACTGTTTATATGGCAGAATATATGATAATGTAATATAACAAAAGTATATATTATTTTTCACTAGCAGTACCAGTCTAATGATAATATTGTTATAAACATTGCTAGTTTGTAATGATGGATTTCAAAATGCCACAATTGCTGTTCACTGTCTATGATGCGGAAGTGTCTGTCGCTAATGTGCTTTGGTTGAGTGCTGCCATGAAGTGTTGGCTTACATTAAATTTGGTTGGTTTCATGGCTTGTTGTCACCATATTCTGCTGAAAATCACACACCGATTGTGTGATAATGCAATTATTTGTAATGATGATTTGCGTTTATATATTTTTTTTGGTGATAACTCTCATACTCATTCTAATGTTTGCTTGTTGCATGTCTTGGCAAAGGTAGATCAAAATAATTTTAAGGGCACATTTGATGTTTAAAGCTAGTTTTACTTTTTGATTTTGTTTTATTTGAAATAACACTATAATAGTTTTTTATTATAAAGTCCTATTGGAACATGAGTGTGCACCTTTTTTTTGTGGAAAGTGTCTCAGTATTGCTCTTTTCATCTGTCAGTCCTATTAGTTTCAAACCTGTTACTGTCTGTAGCATATGAGTAACTGCATCTTCACTCATGGAGTCGGAGGCATAAGCTTAGTCCCAATTAAGTATTCACTAAGGCCCGCGTCTGCTGTTTGGAAGGTACCCCTCCATTAGCTGAAGCATTTGGAGCCATTAACATTGATAATTTCTAATTAGGATTCAGCAGTGACAGACAGGCTAATTGGCGGTTCTCCCTAAAACACACTGGTAATGGCTGCTCATATTAATTACATGCAAAAGAACATGTTTTTGGACGGCAACCGCAGTGAAGAAAATAGAGGTCTAAAGGGAGCTGATGAGAGGATTTGAGGCATGAAGCATTAGCTCAGTGTTTGTTTTTTTATTATAAAGCATTTTTTTAAACAAAATACATTTTTAGCAGTAATACAGTATCACAGGTAATTAGGGAGTTTAATGTAAAGCTTGTATTTAAAGCTTAAATAAATGTTTCCAGAACATCATCAAAGCTCAACGAGAAGAGAAATTAAATCTTCATTAGAAGTGGGTTTTTATGTCCGACTAATAGCCCCTTGTCGCTTTGCAGAGCCTCAAGCTTTGCCTTAGAGCTCAATGAAGTATTTGCTCAATATAACTATAAAGCTAAACAAGACATGGGCGACATTTTATGATGAGACTTACTGTTCCATAGCAACTGCGACCTGCAGGTCAAAGATGTAATTATCTGATGCATTGTGGTTAATATGATGACATAGTTGAAAGGGCAAGCCATTGTTAATGGCCTGTTCACAAGGCCAGCGATTTGAAGAATTTGCTGTTTGTTTTGCAATAGTAATGATAAGAGCACCATTTAATATGATTTGTGGGTTTCTTTAGATGAGAAAATGACTCTCTAGTCTAGTGTTTCTGAGTTTTTGTGTTCATTCATGATAAAGGAACATGTTAAAGGTTAGCATCAGTGCTAGTCACAAAGATCTTAATGCACCGTTAGTTTCAATAATTACTATGTCTTGCTGTGTCTGCACAATCACTTGAGGGCGTTTAATGATGTCATCTGTCTAGATGACAATTTAACACATTTACTGAGTACTAATCCACCTTATTATGAGTATCTGTGAAATAATTTATACTAATTGTGTTTCTTAAAGCTGCAGTTTCTTATCTGTTCTGTTTATTCACACTTTTCCTCATTATAAATGTCTCTCAAGTACCTATAAATGACATAGGAAGGACTCTAGATAAGAAGATTAATGTTCTCACCCATTTTTATGGTTAAAAAACAACAACTAAATTGCAGATGTTTGCATTGAATGCTACTTACATATTAGTTTGGGGGTCAGTGAGATTTGTTTGGAAAGAAATTGATACTTTTATTCAGCAATGATGCATTCAGTTGATCAAAAATGAGAGTAAAGATGTTTTAAATGTTGCATAATTTCACACATTGTTCTATTTGAAATAAATGCTGTTCTTTTCAACTTTATATTCATCAATGAATCCAAAGAAATAGATCCCAGTTAAGCAGCACAACAGTTTGTGACAATGGTAATACTAAGAAATGTTTCTTGAGCACCAAATCAGCATGTTAGAATGATTTCTGAAGGATCATGTGACACTGAAGACTGGAGTAATGCCATTTTGAAATATAGCATTTTGAAAAATAGAAAACACCTATTTAAAACGTTAATAATATTTCACAATATTTTTACAGTTTTTACTGTATTTTTGATCAAATAAATGCAGCCTTAGAGAGAGAAAAAAAATCATTAAATAAAACGGGAAAAAAAATACCTACAGACTCCAAACCTTTAGTGTATATATAGGGGAGCTAAGATGAAAGAGTGCCTTAAGCCTTTATCAACATTTTTTGAAAAGTGATGCAATGCACACTTTTTGTTTTCCCTGAGCAGAGAAAGATCTTTAGGGAGCCTATGCTAAATCAGTGTCATCACTCTTGGTTGTTTGTGATTGAAGAAATTTGCAGTATTTAAAATGGAGGTTCAGGAGGTTTGTGATGCGGCAGGCTGGTCCTCACCGCTCACATTTGTGAGGTTCTATAGCCTGGACCTGGACGCTGCCCCAGGTTCCCAGGTGCTTTTTACTTAGTTTGCCGACAGTTTTGTCATCTGGCATTTTGTAAGTACACCGTATTGAGTATTCTCGTTCCCAAAGCGTCATCGACGCATTGCGAGTTCCCTCGAAAGGGAACGTCTCAGGTTACGACTGTAACCCTAGTTCCCTGAGAAGGGAACGAGACGATGCGTCGCCCTGCCATACTTCCTGCATCCCTGTGATCGACTTTGCTTCGGCTCTAGAAGCTAACGCGAGTAACCCACCGGATGTGCTTTTATCCTTTCCTGGTCATGACGTCACCCGCCCGTGGCGTTCGTTCATTCATTTCATTGGACTAGTTGACATACGTGCTTCAGACGTAATCACGCAAAGGCGTTCCAAAAGCGTCAGTGACGCATCGTCTCGTTCCCTTCTCAGGGAACTAGGGTTACAGCTGAACCTGAGACGTGCTCCATCATAGTCAAAATATTTCAACACTGATGCCCACTCAAAGTCAGAAGCACGATACGTCTAGATAAGACCGAGCTACTATTCTTTCTTGCAAGAACTTATTGATACTGTTATTCTGCATCTCTGGAAAGATTTCATGAGAGATAAACACAGTGGTCATTCCCAGATCTAGTTGTTTTTGCATAACATAATGTTTTATATGCTTTTATTTGAGCATGTGATGTATTTAAAGTGCCCCTATTATGGTTTTTCGAACATTCCCTTTCATGCAGTGTGTAAAATAGCTGTCTGTGAATATAAACGGTCTGCAAAGTTGTAAAGTTGAAAGTGCACAGTAAATAAAGTTATTGTCTCCCAAAAGAAAGAATCGATTCTGAACCACCTAAACGAGTCGTCAGGAATTCAAATCTCAATCCTAATCACATACGGCTACGCATCACTAGCTAACACATTTGCATAATGTCTGCCTATGTTCTACGTAGTCCGCTCTCGAACAACTTGAACCACCTTCAACATAGGATTTGCAAAACGCTGGACCAGCTTCCTCCTATCACAACATGTAAGTATGATTAAATATCTATATATTTTCTACCTGGTGTTCAAAATACATAGTTGTGTTTTATATTTGTGTAGGTCTCCGGCTAACCGGCTAACTCACTTTATAACTGTCTTAAGATGAGACAAGGAAAGGCTATTACTTAAAATTGTGTCTATTAAGTCAGATTGTCTGTCATTCTTACTACTTTGAGTAATGATAAAGGATGGAGCAAGATTTGTTACACAAACTTTGTTACATCAGTCATTCACGTTAGTGCTCGGCTAACGTATGCGCTGTTACTGATACAGTTAATGATACAGTTCCCCCAAGTGCACCGCAATAAATTAGAAATATACACATTGGTTTGTTGATGGACATACACTAATGCTGATGGTGAGGAATTACAGTTGCAACATCTCATTATGTACATCAAACTTAGTAGTGTATCACTGAGAAACGTCCAGCTTAAGTCGTCCTTGTGATGGAGTTGCGGGTTGAATAACTAGTTCTTTCAATGTTTAATCATCGGACTCTCCCTCAGATTGATATGCTAAAATTAACGTCATCTTTACTGTCTTTACTGTGTGTAAAGTCAGTATGCTTTAGGAAGCCTCCGGACGGAGCTGAAGTTCAGTTATGGTAATGGGAGTTAGCTTCCGACACGCACTGTAAGTGGTAGACCAATAGTATCAGACTGGGCCGTCAGACCATTTAAAGCAGAGAAGGCTCGCGGATAGGAAGAACTGAATCATCTGATGAGTCGTTTGAAAATAATTGAAAAATGTGGTGATGTGCAGTGTATAGTATGAGAAAATGAAAGTGTCTTTTTTTCCCCCTTTGATGCATGTAAACCTATTGTAGGAGACCTCAAAAACAAAATTAGGAACCTTAACATAGCATAATATAGGGGCACTTTAATTCAATTTCAGACACTCTTGCACAATATACTTTTTTTTCCCCATCCAAGTGTTAGACCTGCTTTCCTGTTGCCTGGAGAACATGGCAAGACCCGCCGTGTGTCTCAAGTGATTAAATGTGTCTGACATAGGATTGCACCAGCTCACTCGTTAGTCGGTGACACGAAAAACAAAACCTCAACAGCCTTGTCTCTTGCCTCAGCCGTGTCACTGTGACAACTGCACCTTAGATATACCACAGGGAAAGTCTTGCAAACAAACTATGATAAACAAAACATAGCATGACAAGCCAAAGGGATTTGTGTAAAAACTCTTTTTTGTTTGTAATTGACAACAACTGCTGAATGTTCCTACTTGTACTTCCCTTATTGCTTTACAAACGAGTACATCTTAAACCTCAAGTGATTAGCAGGCAATATATTGCCGACTATTTATGGGAATAATGATTCTTGTTCCTTAGAGATTCCATTTCATTTAGTACTTTTAAGGAATACACATTTGGAGAAAGTTTATGCAATTCCATTAACAAATGATATAAAATACATTTCAAATAATTCTTGAGAGATGACAACTTGTAGTTTACACGGATTTTTTACTGACTTTTTAGGGCATAACGACATAAATAATTATATAATGCATATATATGCTACTGACAAATTGCATAATGCATGATTGTAACTACACATTGTTATATTATCAACCAGTCATTAGCTGTACTGATTTAAAGGGGACCTATGCAGGGGACCTATGCAATTTTTTTTACGGTAAGATATTTTGAAGAATGTGGCTAACCAAACAGTTTCTGGTCCCCATTGACTTCAATAGTAGGAAAATATATACTATGAAAGTCAATGGGGAACAGCAAATGTTTGGTTAGGCACATTCTTTAAAATAATGTTTATTTTCAACAGAAGAAAGAAAACAAATTTGGGTTTAAAACAACTTGAGAGAGTAATTGATGAAACATTTAATTTTTGGGGGAACTATCCCTTTAATGTCAATAAAAAAGTAAAAGAGAAAATCACTTACTGCTCTGAGAACTTTAATAGTAGCTTTAATAAGTATCAATGTATAATTTATACAGTGAAGTCTATGAAGTGTTTTATTTTGATATTTGTTCATTTAATATCTTTCTTGAATGCTTCTGTTAAATACACTTACTGTACTTAAAAAAATAAAGCACTGTTTATTTCATTTGTATATTATGTGTTGTGTATATGTAATGTGAATCTTTGTTATTATCTTTCCGTGTCCGTGCCGGTGTGTCTGTTCCGCCGTCTGTGCCGATATGTCCTTGTCCGTGCCTGTGCCGGTGTGTCCGTGTCGGTGCTGGTGTGTCCATGCCGGTGTGTTCGTTTTCGTGCCGGTATCTCCATGCTGGTGTGTCCGTGCCTTTGTCCCCCTGTCCGGTGTGTTCGTGTTCGTGTCCCTGTCTGAGAAATAATCATAACAGAAATAATGAAAATATGTACATCATATAAATATATTAAAATAGAAAACAGTTATTTTAATTTGTAATAATATTGTAATAATATCCTTCTTGAATGCTTCTGTTAAATACACCTACTGTACCTGAAAAAATAAAGCACTGTTTATTTCATTTGATTATTGTTAGGATAATAATCAGAGGATTCAATAGCAAGTAAAAAGTATATATTTATTAGTGGGCTAGTAGATGGCGAGTATAAGTAGTCCAGTATGCTGGCACTTGGTAGCACAGTGACGCTGAGGGCAGACCCGATCACAACGGAGATGATCACAATGATTATGATGATGATGATGATTAAGATGGGAGCGGGAAACTGGGAAATGGATCGGAGACTGGAGAACCGGAAATGGATGGTGAGAAGGGCAGAAGTGCAGGAACGAACGAACAAACACACAGGAACTGGAGACAGGCAGGAAACACGGGAACTGGAGACAGGCCGGGTAACGAGGAACATCCACAACACTCTGACAAAGACAAGGTGAAAACAGAGGGACTAAATAGGGTTTTCTAGAGAGATCAGCGGCAGTGATCAGCGACCCCGCCCACACGCATACACAAAGACACACGAGAAAGGAGACAGCAAATTCATAAACCGTTACAGTACCCCTCACCCTAGGAGCAACTCCTGGCGCTCCCAGAAGAACTTACCTGTCGATTGTAATCATCAGTCAGGGAGTAATCTAGTATGTTCCTAGCAGGAACCCAAATTCTCTCCTCCGGACCGTAACCCTCCCAGTCCACCAGGTACTGAAATTCGCGTCCCCTCCGTCTCAAGTCCAGAATACGATTGACCGAATACGTGGGTTCCCCGTCTACGAGTCGCGATGGTGAGGGAACAGGGGCCGGCGGATTAAGGTGAGAATGAAATACAGGATTTAATTTGGAGACATGAAAAATGGAATGAATTCTCCTGTACGCTGGAGGGAGTTTGAGTCGGACTGCCACCTGACTCGCTGATCTAATATATTCAAGGTTCCTGTGATCAGTCCAACCCATAAAAGGTACCCCTGACCCTTCTAACCAACGACACCACTCCTCCAATGCCAACTTGACTGCCAACAACCCTGTCACCAATGTCATAGTTACCTTCGGCAGGTGATAAACGGTGAGATAAAAATGCACAAGGGTGCATCTTGTCATCTGTGGAAGAGCGTTGGGAGAGAACTGCACCCACCCCCACCTCTGACGCATCGACCTCTACCACGAACTGACGTGAGGAATCAGGGGCGACTAAGATGGGAGCCGAAACAAAGCGACCCTTGAGGTTAGTGAATACAGCCTCGGCTGTATCGGACCACCTGAACGTTGTTCCCCCCGCTGGAGAAGAGGAAGGACGGATTAATCTGGAGACTAGAGAATCAGAAATATATTTCTCCGTGGCCTCCTTTTCCGTAACAGAAAGTGAGTAGAGTTTGCCCTTATGCGGAGACTTACCTGGGAGTAAATCTATGGCACAGTCATAGGGACGATGCGGAGGAAAAGAAGCAGCACGGGACTTACTGAACACCTCCTGCAGGTCGAGGTACTCTGCGGGCACGTTACATAAATTCACCGCCTCCTTCTGCAAAATAGAACTAGACACATATGAACAGGCATACACAAGACTTATAACATTGAGTGCTCCAAGCTGAGACGGAATTGTTTCCCCAGTCAACCCTCGGGCTATGCTGTACCAGCCAGGGGTGACCAAGGACAATGGGAGCTAGAGGTGAGTCCAGTAGGAGAAATTATATCTGTTCAGTGTGGTTGCCGGATGTGACGAGTGTCAGAGGGTAGGTGCTAAATGTTATGGCGGGGAATTCCTGACCGTTAAGTGCACTAACTGAAATGGTGTCCTTGAGAGGGGTGATGGGTAACTTGAGTGTCCGAGGCAATGCAAAGTCCATAAAATTACCTTCCGCTCCTGAGTCCAGAGGAGCTTGAGTGGGATGGGACCGGGTTGCCCACAGCAGTCTTAGCGGAAGGAGAGTAGAGGATGAGGTCTTGTTCATGGAGATCCCGTCCGAGAGTAGCCTCCTGTTTACTGTCGGGCTTGGTCTTTTACTGGGCAGGTGTTCAAGTAGTGTCCGGCTCCACCACAGTAGAGGCAAAGACACTTGGATCTCCGTCGCACTCTCTCCTCCTGGGAAAACCGAGCTCTACCCACCTGCATAGGTTTGAGATCAGAAACGGGACTGACCTCATCACTACCGCTGGACTGAAGGTTTGCCACTGAGCCGCCCTGGTCCGCTGCTCCTGTTGGTGTAGGCGAGCATCAATCCTCAGTGCCAATTCGATGAGCCCGTCGAGTTTCCCGGGTAGGTCCAGTGTGAAGATCTCCTTCTGAATGCGGTCAGCCAGCCCATGCAGAACCATGTCCCACTGCACTTCCTCATTCCAGTGGCACTCGGCAGCCGTAAGTTAATAGAGTAATCCGATACGGAGCGATAACCCTGGCGAAGGTGAGCGAGTTGACGAGCTGCCTCCCGCCCTGCAGTCGCCCGGTCGAAAATTCGCCTCATTTCTTCTGAAAGTGCCTGGAACGAGGAACAGCATTGACGTCGGTTTTCCCACACCGCCGATCCCCACAGAGCCGCTCGTGCTGTGAGTAGTGTAAGAACTAGAGCCACTTTAGATTCCTCCGTGCTGAAAGTCTGTGGCTGCATGGAAAAGAACATTGAGCATTTTGTTAAAAATGCTCTACAATAATTCGGCTCACTAGCATACATCTCCGGAGTGGGAAGACGTGGTTCAGGTTGGCGGCTGGGTGCTGGTGGAGTGGGGGGAACAGGCGGTGGGCTGGGCGCAGTGGGACCAGCTAGGTGTTGGAGCTGTTGAGTAAGCTCGGACACCTGTGCTACCAAGATTTGCACTGTGCGTTCCGTGACCCCAAGATTCTCCTCCTTGTTGGTCCATTCTGTAGACACTTCGTGAGAGGAACTCAGTCAGGTCTGAAGTACTCGCTGAGTTAAGTCCTGTTTTAACGGCACCTTGTTGGGACCGTCCTTTCCATTTAAAGGTGGACGCGAGTGGGCTGGGTGCTGGAGCTGCATTATTGCAGAAGGATGACAACGGCATTGATCGACCAATTAGCTTCTTTTCTAAGAAGTTTAATTTGTGTCAGAGTAATTAACTTCATAAAACTCACCAGTAAAGTTTTGGCCATCATTCGGACAGAGTTCACTACAACAGGCTTGTAAATAGATCCACTTCCACTGGGCCAAACCATATCGATTTCACCACCTCGGGTTGGAGTCTCCATTCCCTGGGCCTCAGCTCTTGACACGACAGGATGTCTGCTCCCTGGTTTTGATTCACAGGGATTTATGGAGGAAACTCTTCAGAGCTCGGAACACCGCCAACATTTTCAGGCAATTTATGTGCCAGGAGGAATGATGGTCCTGCCATAGACCTCTCGTAAAGCAGCCGTCTGTGACCGCGCCCCAGCCCATGAGGGAAGCGCCTGTCGAAACGGCTTTCCAGCGACATGAGTCTCCTAAGACTGAAGGCATCTGTGCGTAACCCCGATCATGCAGAAACGGGTTCCCCCTCTGGGAAAACCCCTTGGTTTTCAACCACCACCGCAGGGCCCTCATGTGCAGCAGGCCGAATGGAATGATGTTGGACGCTGCTGCCATGAAAACTAACACTTTCTGAAAATGTTTTACAGTGATGGCTTGGCCTAGCTTTATCCTGGTCACCATGGCAAGGATGGACTCGATCCGTGCATGAGACAATTATGCCCACATCTTTACCCCACTCCCAGGAACGTGGTTCTTTGGGCTGGTGCCAACACGCTTTTTTTTCGTGTTGAGTCAACAACCCCAGGCTCTGGATGTTGGCAAGGACGACATCTTGATGGCGAACTGCCAGCTCTTGTGATTGGGCCATAATAAGCCATTCATCTATATAATTTAGCACCCTGATACCCTGAAGCCTCAGCGGAGCTAGAGCTGCATCCATGCATTTGGTAAATGTACGAGGAGAAAGAGCTAGGCCGAACGGAAGAACCCGATATTGGAATGCTTCGCCCCCGAAATCGAACATCAGGAACTTCCTGTGCGATGGAAGGATGGAAATGTGGAAATCTCCTCAGAGAACGATTTACATGCCTCAGATCTAATATTGCACACAACCCCCCATCCTTCTTGGGAACTATGAAGAAGCGGCTGTAAAACCCGGACTTCCTGTCCGGTGGAGGAACACGTTCTATGGCCTCCTTTATCAACAGGGAGTTTACTTCTTGTTCCAATACCAGACCATGCTCTGGTATTAGTCTGTACCCTTTTTGAATGGTGCTCAGGACTCATTTGTCCAAGCATCAAAATATTTTACCAAGGGAACCAGCCTCTCGAGGCTGATTTCGGGTATCGTTTGAGATTCGTTCTCGACCCCTGAAGTGGATCTCCGACAGAGTTTAATCAAAAACGATTATTGGTGTGCGATCGCGAACGCTGGAAACCATTGTGTCCCGCACTTGAGGGCTGAAAGCCCTGTCCTTCTCCTTGATGCCCGACAGATTTAACCATAAATGTCTGCAGCCTTTCTCAACGCGGCAACATCTTCTGGAGTTGGCCCCTCGCCCTTATCAATCGCTTTAAGAAGGTCCCGACCCGCAGCCATAGCCACAGGGTTTGGTGGGTAGCACCGGGGTTTTTAGGGATGACGCAGCGTCAGGGGAAAGATAACTGGCCAATGGCTATTCCACCCGAGGCATCATCCCATAACCGTTCTCTCTTCCCCCCCACAATAATTCTGTAATACTGGGGGGTCGGAAATATGAGAGGAATTAGGCTTGTTTCACTATTTACAAAACTCGTTATGTAAATCGGGAAAGAACGGCAAACCCTGGCGATGAGGTCGTTCACTACTTTGCAGGAAGCGCTCATCTAATTTACTTTTTGTCTTCGCTTCCTGCAGCGTGGAGAACGACCTCATCGCCAGGGTTTGCCGTTCTTTCCCGATTTACATAACGAGTTTCCGACCCCCCAGTATTACATTACAGCATTATTGTGGGGGCAAGAGAGAACGGTTATGGGATGATGCCTTTCACGTGGCCAGTTGATGTTTAATTGGTCCAAAGCGTGAGAAACAACCTCCACCAGCTCCTCATATGCGGGGACATGGAGTGGTGAGTCATCACCATAATTCCCAAGGAATTATGCTTCCAAGGAAGCAGACGTGCTCAGCATCGGGTTCTCCGTTCCCGGGGAAAAAGCCGCTGGGCGGGAGAACATAGGCACTGGCAGAGGAATCCTAAGAAAGTGTCTCGGCAGTCTCAAGATTCCTTGCCAGATCCATTTGCGAGCCCCATGATGAACGCCTCCGTGCCGCACCACGAGGTTCGCGAGCCTGGCCAGCCTCATTAAAAATAGCCAGACGAGAGCGCAGCACCTGGATTGTCAAAACTTCATGAACCGGACAAGCAGCCCCCTCGAGAGCTGCCTGCGCGTGCTGCGCTCCCAAACACTGTACACACAATGTACACAATGTGTCCCCACCCATGATGTAGCGAGGGCAGGGATGCACACACCGCTTGTAACTTTGACCTACCATTTTCTTTATATATATATATAATAGTATATATATATACATAGTGCTTCAGGAGTTCTACGAATTCTGTGGAAATTGATAAAAGTGGCATGGGAAAACCGGGTTGTACCTAGAGTATGGCGCCGAGCAGGTGGAGTCTTTATACCAAAAGAAAAAGATGCTACAAGCATCAGTCAGTTTCGTCCTATTTCACTATTAAACGTCAAAGGTAAGATTTTCATCAGCATTATTGCGCAGAGATTGTCAACCTAGCTATTAAAGAATGGCTTCATTGACACTTCAGTTCAAAAAGCGGGCATTCCAGGGTTCTCAGGATGCTTAGAACACATCTATGTTATTTGGCAACGAATTCAATCAGCTAAGAAGGAGAGGAAGGAGCTCCATGTGACATTCCTGGATTTGGCTAATGCATATGGTTCAGTGCCACATGAGCTACTTTGGGCAGCATTTGATTTTTTTAAAGTACCAATGTCAATAACAAATTTAGTGAAAGCCTATTTTGGAGATTTGCTATTTAGTTTCTCAACTCCAAAATTCAGCACCGCATGGCAATGCTTAGAGGTTGGAATAATGGCAGGATGCACCATTTCTCCACTGGCTTTTACCATGGCAATGGAAGTAATCATTAGGGCATCAAGATGGGTAGTAGGAGGAGAGCGCTTGGCTTCTGGGATGCGACTACCACCAATCAGAGCATACATGGATGACATGACAACCATGACTACAACAGTAGCCTGCACTAATCGGTTATTGGGGAAGTTAACAGATAATATTGAATGGGCACGAATGCAATTTAAGCCCTCTAAATCAAGGAGCATCTCGATAGTTAAAGGAAAGGTAGTAGATAAAACATTCTTCATTAATGGTGAGGCAACACTAACAGTTTCTGAGAAGCCAGTGAAGAGTCTTGGGAGATGGTACGATGGGGATCTAAAGGACACAGTTCGAGTGGGAGAAGTTAGACGACAAGCAGTGGAAGGGTTGAAGAGCATAAACAGCTGTGCTCTACCAGGCAAACTAAAACTCTGGTGCTTTCAGTTTGGTCTACTGCCAAGGTTGCTGTGGCCACTGACTGTGTATGAGGTTTCTTTGACAACAGTGGATAAGCTGGAAGGGTTAATAAGTTCATACATAAGGAAATGGTTGGAAGTTCCACGCTGCCTCAGCAGAGTGGGACTTTATAGTAAAGGAGTATTGCAGCTGCCAGTCTCTGCTTTAACCGAGGAGTTTAAGTGTGCCAAGGTCAGACTGGAAATTACTTTAGCAGAGTCACGCGACAAATGGGTAAGGGAGGCAGCCCCTGTGGTAAAAACTGGTAGAAAGTGGTCAGCAAAGAAATCTGTAGTAGAGGCAAAGGATGACCTTCAAATTGGGGATATCGTGGGACAGGTACAGCATGGAAGAGGGGGTTTTGGGCTCAGTTTAGCTCCTCCTAAATGGCACAAGGCAGGCCCAGCTCAAAGGAGGAAGCTGGTAGTCAACGAGGTGCGAAAGCAGGAGGAGAGGATGAGATGTATAAAGGCCATTTCCCAGGCCAAGCAGGGAGAGTGGATGAGATGGGAGAGTGTGGAACAACACAAAATGGGCTGGCAAGACCTTTGGTCAATGGAAGAGAGTAGGATCAGTTTCCTTATTAGGTCAACATATGATGTTCTCCCATCACCGCAGAACTTAAACCTCTGGGTAGGAGAGGATACCTCTTGTCCTTTGTGTTCATCACCTGCCACATTAAGGCACACTTTGACAGGATGTAAGGTGGCTCTTAGCCAAGGTCGGTTTACTTGGCGCCATGACCAAGTATTGCGATGTTTGGCTTTAGCATTGGAAGGCAAGCGTAGTATGACCAAAAAGTTACCGCCTGTTCTAGCAAAACATTACACGCAGAAGACAATATTCCTCCGCCCGGCAAGCAACCACCAAGAAAAGGTGCTAACACCAATTCTCGCCCAGGACAACTGGAAGCTGCTAGGGACTGGATAATGCTGGCTGATCTTGATCAACGGCTTATTTTTCCACCTGAGATTGCCACCACTAATCTACGACCAGATATTGTTTTGTGGTCTGGATCAGCACGCATTGTTCAACTGATTGAGTTAAAAAGTGCCATGGGAGGATGCTGTAGATGAGGCATATTAGAGGAAGAAACTGCGGTATGCTCATCTGGCCACTGAAGCAGAACAGCGAGGATGGAGAGTCCAGGTTTATCCAGTGGAAGTGGGTTGTCGAGGTTTTGTGGCACACTCTACTACCCGGTTCCTCAGAGACGTCGGATTCAGTGGCCAAGAGTTGCATCGCACAGTAAAGAACTTATCTGAAGCAGCGGAAAGGAGCAGCAACTGGCTGTGGTTGAGACGGAAAGATTCTAGCTGGCTGTGTACAGGCCGCCATGCTACGGTTTCGTAGAATTCTTGAAAACTTGAAGAGTCTGTTGGTTTATTTGTATAGGTTGTATAGTATTTACAGTCATTACCTTCCTGTGTATATTGCATGAATGACGGGTGGTTGGGCAGATATTGTGTTTTGCGGTAGGTGGTATGCCATACGGAACCGTTGCCACTGAAACTGCATATTAATGCACCAGTGGGGCTCGACAGCCTTAGTCAAACGGTTTGGCGCGTATGGTTGGGTTGCGGAGAGATTGTGGTTAGGTCTCAGCAGCAGGAGGGATGTAGAGGTCAGTAAGCTGGGCTGAGTTGAGTGGGGGACGGAGGGGGGTGACTCTGGGACGCCAGAGTCACTGTCGAGCCCTCTTGAGGTGTCGTGAGCTAGTCGACGAAACACTGAGGACGGAAGGTGCCCACTTGAAGACCCTAGAGATGTCCCCTACTCAGCTCAATCCAGACGGTTGTCATGGGGGGACCGCACTGTGGTTGCAGCCGTTGTGTGTGCTGACGCGTGTTAACACTAGACAGAAGGAGATTTACATCACCATATGAAAGAAGCGTAAATGGATTGAGAAGCATATGTTACTGTAAAGCTATGTCTTAGTTGGTGCTTGTCTTGGCGAAAGCCGAGTACAAATCAGCATGAAGTTTTAACATCTACTCTCGTGTATTGGAAATCATTTTATTGTCACTGTTGGGCGGAATCCTCGTATCTCCAAAACCATTATTTTTCAGGAAATAAAAAAAAACGTACTCAGTTACTAACGTAACCTAGGTTATCTCTCTAGAGAGGGAACGAGTACTGCGTAATATCTTACGCTATGGGGAAAACCTCTTTTCCAAGAGATATTGAAGCCAAAAATTATCCTTAATTTTGAATTAATGTAAAACGCTGTGCGGCAGCATGCAGACATAGGCAAGACAGCTCGCGCGCCTATTGGCTGCCCTGCGGCAACAGCAGCAGCCTATCGAGAGAGTCCCAAGTGACACCATAATCAATGGGGGCATTTCGCACCCATTTCGCCACGTCCCGCCTGAAAGGGCGTGGCCTCGTCCTATAAATATAGCTCGATTAGGCTGATGCAACTGGTTTTCATCGCCGAAGCGAACCAGAGCTGTTGTATGCACGGCAAGATACGCAGTACTCGTTCCCTCTCTAGAGAGAACCGAGGTCACGTTAGTAACCGAGTACATTCTCTTACGAGAGTATCTCTCGCACTGCGTAATATCTTACGCTATGGGGAACACACTGTAAGTACTGGGATCCAACACCAAAGTCCCAAGGGCAGTAGCCCAGGGCACGTATAGTGCACAATCACCGTAGACTCACAGAGAGTCGGAGAAGAGAGGCTACAAGCATCATTCCCCATGAAATAGCATCCTACAGGAGCTGATTATGTTAACAGTGTTTCACGCAGACAGGGTGAACGTGTTCAGCCTGAACTGGGTAATTGTATGGGTTATTCAACACCCATGGAGCTGTTCTATCCATCAGTGAGCGATGCACAAGCAAAACTCAGCATCTGGGCCGGCGCAGCGGGGCAGATAGCACTGAATTCTAGACCGACAGAAGCTTGGCCAGCTTTTTTTTACAACCATTTTCCTGGTTGTAATCATTCTGAACTGGCGCTTCGCGAGCGCTTTGTTCAGCTGTCGCAGATCTTGAATGGGTCTGAGACCCCCGTCTTTTTTCGGTACCAGAAATATCTGCTGTATAGACCCCCTTCGCTCTGAGCCTGAGATAAAGGTTCTATAGCCCCTTTGCTCAGTAGTTTCGCTATCTCGGCTCGAAGTAGATGAAATACTCAGTTTTTTACCGTCGTTTCGACTCCTGCTGTGCAACGGCGGGGGCGTCGAGCGAACTGCAGCGAATAGCCTCTTTTTATAGTATTCAGCACCCATTTTTATACCCCGGGAAGCTTCGCCCACGCATCTGCGTGAATAGCTAGAGGTAGAATGAAATCTGGGCTCTGGCCAATCGTATAACGGCGGCCGTAGAGCTCTGGTGTGCTGAGAAATAAACACTGAGTTTTCAGTGTGCGAGGCGGGGGGTGCGCTGATCACAGCGGGCAGCCCGACCGCGCTCAGCTTCTCTCTGACAGGTTGTGGGGAGAAGGCGAGCGGGACAAGCCCCGTGGGGTTCGGCATGTCTGTGAGGGAATGTGGGCGCGGGACAGCGGGCACACTCACTGCACTGAGAACACTGTCGGCTCACGCTGACTGAATGTGTGTTGGTTTCGTTTTTACAGAAACCGTGGGACATGCTTCGTGTAGTGTTTGTGGGCACTGTGTCGTGGGCACGTTCACTACATTTATTGCACTATCGACATGAGTCCATTTTATTTGTGCTAGCCCTGTATTGTGGTGGGCTGTGTCTGCGTGTGGGAATGGGCACTGAGACGTGGGCATTCTTACAACACTCATAACACCATCGGCCGTGACCGGAACACCAGAAAATACACTCTTTATTGGATTTATCTGGGTAGCCGTAAAAATGGCTTTTGTGTGCAGGCAAGCGGGCTGTGGAACCGGCTTGTTTACTGTGAAGTATGCTGGCACAGTCGCATTGTTTGGAACTGAACGAGCGAGAAGTTTCGAGTGAAAATCCGGCCGCAGCGGGATTTGAATACCGTCGCTTTCCTAGGGAGGCTAGGAAGGCTTTGAGACCTCGGACTTGATTTCAATTCTCGGACGGGGCCCGCGCTGAGGGGGGCGGCGTCCAGCAGAGCGAGAGGGCGTGGTCTTTGGTCTCGGACCTGGCGGCACTGAGAAGTGGCGGCGGCGGTTGGTGCAGGCTGCGGCTGAGAGCCCCGGGCTAAGCCCCAGGCAGAGCGCTTCGGCAGGAAGTGCTTCATAGCCTGTGATGTCTTCTGCACCTCGACGAATCTGTCCGTGAAATCCTTGACGGCAGATCAGAAAAGGCCATCAGTGGAGAGGGGCGAGTGTCGAGGAACACAGAGCGCTCAGCTTCCGTCATCTCAGACAGCGTTAGCCACAGATGTCTCTCAGCCATGGTGAGAGAGGCCATGTTGCGCCCAACGGCTTGTGCAGCGGCTTTTGCAGCGCGTAGAGCAAGGTCTGTAACGCTTCTTAGATCCGCCACGCAGATAATTTCCGGTCCTTCCTCGTCCATTTTACGGAGAAGGTCGGCTTGGAAAATCTGCAATATAGCCATTGTATGCAGAGCTGACGCAGCTTGCCCAGCGGCGGTGTAAGCGCCACCGTGCATGGCTGACGTCACTCGGCAGGCTTTCGAGGGTAGCGCCGTCAAACCACGCCGTCCAGCAGAGGGCGGGCAGAGATGGGATGCTACAGCTGCTTCCACTGGAGGAAGAGAAAGGTACCCTCTATCTTTCGCACCGTCCACAGTGGAGAATGCTGCAGAGACAGAGGTACGCATCCTGGCCGAGAAGGGGGCGTTCCAAGACTTCACAACTTCCTCGTGAAGCTCAGGATGGAAAGGCGCGGGTCTTGACTGTGATGGGGCGGTGTCCTTCTTGAGGAAGAATCCATCCAGCCGGTTGCGCGCAGGCTGCGCGGGCGCCTTCCAGTCGAGGCCGAGGTTGTCGACGGCTTGAGAGACCAGACGCATCAGCTCAGTTTCAATGCCGGCTCGTCTCCCAGACGGCTCGCAGGCAACGGGGGGGGGAGGTCCATAGAGCTCGCCCAGTCCTCGCTGTCCGATGCCAGGATAGAACAGGCCTCGGCTGGTTCGTCGAGCTCAATGGCGGAAGCGGTGGCAGCGGTGGCGGCCGCTGTCCATCGGTGAGCGACTCGAACGATGCCGGCGAAGCTGGCGGGCAAACCGGCGAGCTTTGGCGGGCAGGAGAGAGCTCAGGGGCGTACTGAGCACGGCGCTGAGCACGGCGCTTCTTACGGCGTGGCACCTCAGCGGGCAGAAGTGCGGGCTCCGAGAAGGATGCCAGGCGAGTCCTCAGAGTCACCATAGGCATCAGCTCGCAGTGAGGGCATCCGCCGTCAGCGAGCGCGAGAGCCGCACGATCTTCTCCCAGGCAGGAAACGCAGATCACATGGCGGTCCCCGTCGCTGAGTTGGGCTCGGCACGAGCCACAGGAAGAAGGCATCTTGAAAAAGACGCTAGCTCTTTTAGGAGTTATAGAGAAGTGTGAGTTGCAACGGCGAACAAACACTCTCAGTAGAGGTAAAGGATATATATGGCGGAAAGCATAGCAGGTACGGCGACTGAGGGCGGCGAGGTGAGGCCAGCGGCTTCAGGTTCAAGGGCTCGTCCCGCAGAAGGCTTGTGTTGACGGTGCGGCTTCTCACTCTGGATCCAGCGATGCGTGAGCTTCGGTGAAGAGATGAAAATCAGTTGTATCAGCCTAATCGAGCTATATTTATAGGATGAGGCCAAGCCCTTTCTGGCGGGACGTGACGAAATGGGCGCGAAATGCCCCCAGTGGATATGGTGTCACGCAGGGCCTCTCTCGATAGGCTGCTGCTGTTGTCACAGGGCAGCCAATAGGCGCGCGAGCCGTCTTGCCTATGTCTGCATGCTGCCGCACAGCGTTTTACATTAATTCAAAATTAAGGATAATTTTTGGCTTCAATATCTCATGGAAAAGAGGTTTTCACCATAGCGTAAGATATTACGCAGTACGAGAGATACTCTAGTAAGAGAAATGCATATTTTTTGAGTTATTAAACATTGTATCGTTAAAGTTGGTATTATACCTTATATTGCTATTATATACTGTTGTGTACCAACATTAACACAACATTTCCCCAAAATCATGTTTAATCGGAGATACGAGGTTTATGACTTGGGAGCAGGGAGATACGAGTTTACGCTGTCATTGATAAGAATTGAACGGACGCAGACTTCGCTGCTGCCAGCAGTGTTCATTAAAGTCCGCGGTCGTGTTGAGCCATTTGACGAGACAAGGATTTAAGAGCTAATCAAAGCTTATTATTGTGGTTACATATATCTTCCTAAACTCTATTTTAAAAGTGTATGAGCTATAAGTGATGCAATACAAAAAAAAAAAACGATCTGTCTAATAGGCGGAAATTAGCCTAATCTGCATGCAAACTTACCTTTGTGGCTCACGGGCTTCCTTCTGCACCTAAGCATTACAGCTTTCGATTTTTAACAAAACAGTCTTACTCAAATGTATCTAACCAAACTATTTTCACTCGTTATTGCCTAAAAAACAGACAGAGTTTTCCAAAGATAGGCTTACTTGACGCCAGTAGACAGCCGTTTTTTCTCTCCCATAAAAACACTAGTTGGGGTATTTTACATGCACAGTGCCAAGAAAGGGAACTTCGAGTCAGTAAAATAATAATAAAAACAATTTAATGGTGGTATCCAAAACATTCAATTCAAGTGTTATATTATATACTTTTTTAAACTTCAATGCACATTTATAATAAGCCTAGTAATATGTAGACATTTAAAATACATCAATAACTGATACCATAGTTTAACAATAAAATAAAATATATAATATTCATATAAAATAATATTTATAATATAATAAAATCACAGTTAAGGTTTGTGTATTTGTGTTTGTGAGTATGGTTAGCCCTTGTCTGTGTGCATGTATCTGTGAGGCTCTGTGTGTGTTGTTACATTGCCATCATATTGACTTTATTAAAGGAGAACTCCGGCGCAAAATGAACCTGGGGTGTAATAACACATTGGTACCGAATCGGCTGTTCTCTGGGATTTCTTTCATGATAATCGAGTCTAAAGCGTTTTATCTCTAAAAACTGTTTAGCTTATAAGGCTAGTATATGGGGGCATATAATAAGTAAAAATAAAGCGCTAGTTAATACCACTAACAAGGCTCAAAATTGCCCACACTAACACGGTAGCTTAATGAGGGTCCATACATACAAACCGAAGCACTGAGAACTTTTGAGCCCTGTTAGTGGTATTAACTAGTGATTTCTTTTTACTTATTATATAAGTAATAAGTCTGGTCACACTGGAAGCCTCTTTTCCTTGGAGGTGCGTCTTCCCCAGCATCTGAGCATGAATGCTCTGCATCCGAGTCCTCATTGCCTCCACCATGGAAAACTTCAAAATACACACACAAACCAAACGTGCATGAATGAGTTACATCTTTATTAACTGTCAACAGTGAGGGCTATAGTTGAAGGACCTTATCCAATTTAATGAGAAAATGTAGAAAAGCATCAAACCTATCCGTGTCAAACTGCACCTGCTCTGGAGCCAGCAGTGAGGCCTCCACTTCCTCCAGACCACCAGATAAATCTTTTCAGACACATCGAGGCTGTTTCCCAAAGATCACTCCTGCCTGTATACGCGATGGTACTGTCTTTATAAAGTATATTATTATTAAACTGTCTGTACACTTACAAAGTTCTCAGTGCTTCGGTTTGGACCTTCATTATGCTACCGTGTTAGTGTGGGGCTATTTTGAGCCTTGATAGTGGTATTAACTAGCGATTTCTTTTTACTTATTATATAAGTAATAAGTCTGGTCACACTGGAAGCCTCTTTTCCTTGGAGGTGCGTCTTCCTCAGCATCTGAGCATGAATGCTCTGCATGTGAGTCCTCATTGCCTCCACCATGGAAAACTTCAAAATACACACACAAACCAAACATGCATGAATGAGTTACATCTTTATAAACTCTCAACAGTGAGGCCTATAGTTGAAGGACCTTATCCAATTTAATGAAAAAATTTAGAAAAGCATCAAACCTATCCTTGTCAAACTGCACCTGCTCTGGAGCCAGCAGTGAGGCCTCCACCTCCTCCAGACCACCAGGGAAATCTTTTCAGACACATGGTACAATCAGTGTGAATTTTTTATTTCTATTGTTGTGAAATGCTTTAAAACTCATTCATTTTGGCATGTGAAATCATGATTATCTCTCAGAAATTCACTCTACCAGCATGCACCACTGTATCCTCCACCACTGTTGCTTCCTCTCTCTAGCGTTAACTGTTACACTCTCTCCATCAGAGCTCTCACTGTCTTTTAGGACCCTTGCCTGATCATATGGCACATTGGCCATCTGACAGAGTTCCTCTAAGGACACAGACATGGTTGCTGCAAAAAAAAAAAAAAATAAAGGTCAAATGATTGTTTCACTAAGTTATACGGCATGTTTACGTATGATAAGGCAAGAAGCCAGCTAGCTTGCTTAAAGTGATTAACATGACGTAAAAGGTAGCTACTTGTTGAACATGATGGAATGCCTTGACATTGTAGGCTACATAGTACATTAAATTATTATGTTGTTCCTCAGAAGAGTGCCAGAACTAGCATTAGCGGGGGTCGAGAGATTTTTTTCTGCCCCACGAAAATCACGTTAGCTATCTCACCAAACATGATGACAAAACCAATACATAACGGCTAACAAAGTCAACAACAGGCAGTTTTTGCGGTTTAAAATAAATTTCCTCGTCAGAAACAAAACCATTGAAGATTTCAATCAACAAGAAAAGTTAACTAAGCTAACTTACCGTCCAATGTAAGACCTAGCAGAAAGAAAAATCTAGCATCCTCAGAAACGATACATTACACTACATTACTTCGATCGAGATAAAACTGTTATATATAATATATAAACTGTTATTATATAATTTATATAACTGAATCATTGATAAGGACATTTACCTCAGAGGACGTGTTGCTCGATGAGGATTGTAACTTCCAATCCTGAGGGAAAAAAAAGCCGCGAAGCTCCCGGCGTGGCGTGCCAAGTGAAGAAGGGGTGGAGTTACGAGGTTTCTCAGACAGTTGAAGTGTCCAATGGAGTTAAGAGGTTTGCTCACAAGCTATTTTCAACACTTTTGATTGGTTAATAATTTGTAAAAATAACAGACCCACGTGGAGACTGACCAATAGCATCGATTTGTGAAAAAATATTAAATTGACCAAATTTGGACCAACAAGGTTTCCGCCCGACAGCGACAATATATAAAGTGCTTGTGTGATATTTGAGACAGACAACACCAAATAAGACAGACACGTCAACAGAGAGTGCTTGCTGAAGAACAGAAACCTGATGCTTGTGTGTGCCGGCGTCCCTTAGTAACCTACCGTGTATTCCGTCATATGTTACGTCATAACGCAACACCAATCACGATTGGCCTAGTTTCATTCATGCTTCACAGGTGCTACGCTGGGGGGCGTTCCCCAATGTGTCGTATCCTTGAAAGGGAACAGAAAATGACACCCAATCTTTACTTTTTGAAGAGGACAGAGAACTAAGCTGTACTTTCTTGCTGTGTTTAAGCAGGAGTGCATATCTCTTCCATTTGGTTGAACCCTATTTGCACTTTTCTCTCCTCTTCAAAATGACTTCCATGAGGGTCTCAACCCAAAGCCCTAGTAATTTAGCACCTTAGAAAGGTGTTTCCCCTGTACTCTTTTCCATGTGAGAGGGTGTCGTATGCCAGAAGGGTTTTCTCTACTGACCTCCCTTCATCTGAATAAACCAGCGCTTGTGTGGTTGTTTTACTATTCCAAGCAGCAGTCGTGCTGTGGGCATGGGTGGCGTCAGAATGTGTTAGTTTTCACAAATTGCCTGAGGGTGATAATAATGTAATCAAGAATCCCCTATCTTCACCAGCTATGGCAAGCCATTTTAACTTTTATTCATTTCCAGGATATGAATTCTTGATATCAACAATTCAATTTTAACTAGTTAAAATTATACTTATTGATATCAGGAATTAGATTTATACTAGTAACAATGGCAATTTTTGATATCAGAAATTACATTTCCACTAGTAACAATGCTAATTCTTGATATCAACAATTAAATTTTTACCAATTAAAATGCTCATTCTAGATATCAATAATTGTATTTCAACTAGTAAAAACTATAATTCTTGATATCTGTAATTGTATTTTCACTAGTGAAATGTCACCATAGGCTGCCATTCAAAATCAATTGTTGATATCAATAATTGATTTCTGACTAGTTGCAATTCCAATTTTACATATCAGAAATACAATTCTTACTAGTAAAAACCTTTATTTTTGATATCAAGAATTCAATTGTCACTAGTTGAAATGTCTATTCTTGATATCAACAATTGAATTGCTACTAGTAACAATGTTCATTTTTGATATCAATAATTCCATTTTCACTAGTGACTATGTTAATTTCTGATATCATGAATGTGATTGTTACTAGTAAGAAAGCCATTTTAGATATCT
Organism: Siphateles boraxobius; assembly: GCF_051911475.1. NCBI lineage: Eukaryota > Metazoa > Chordata > Actinopteri > Cypriniformes > Leuciscidae > Siphateles > Siphateles boraxobius. Next base: position 19,693,247 of record NW_027509197.1, on the reverse strand, counting down.
GAAATAATATTGATATCAGAAATACATTTTCAGATATCAAAAATGAAAGTTTTTACTAGTAGCAATTAAATTGTCGATATCAAGAATAGACATTTCAAGTAGTGACAATTTTATTATTGATATCAAGAATTCACATTCTTACTAGTAACAATGTAATTATTGATATGAAAAAATATATTTCTACTAGTAAGAAATCAATTGTTGATATCAACAATTAATTTTGAATGGCAGCCTATGGTGACATTTCACTAGTGAAAATACAATTACAGATATCAAGAATTCAATTGTTGATATCAAGAATCTAATTGTTGATATCAAGAATTAAATTGTTGATATCAAAAATGTAATTGTTGATATCAACAATTGAATTGTTGATATCAAGAATTCATATCCTGGAAATGAATAAAAGTTAAAACGGCTTGCCATACACCAGCACTCATCGGCACTACCGTCTTCAGCCTGATTTTAAACCTCATAGGTTGCTTTCTTTGTGATTTATTGTTTTAGTCACTTCTTGCATTTTGCATGGCGGCAATGTCTCATTGTTCTTAAGGTTTTTGTCCTCTATTTCTCTTTAATGTTAACCTCACGTCTGGTCTGTCATGTATCACAATCCTCCTTATTAATCCATTGGTATGAAAAGATGTTGAGGTGTGTAATTGGATTTATTTGGCAAAAAAGCAGGCTGAACTCTGGATCCCAATCTTGGAAAAAAAACGTGGGCGTTTTGCACGACTTTTGTGTTACAAGTTTGTTTCAGTGAGCCTCTGATTCTCTCCGAACCCTTCTGAATTCTCTCATGTGCTTTGCATGGCTAATTTCACCGGCATGTAGGGGTGTGCCTATATATTATCTGTGATAATATCGTAATTGTTGTTTTAACAATGTGCTATTTGACATTATTGAGTATTGCCTATCCCTTACACACACCCAGAGAGTGCATGAATACTCTACTAAGTGATGTAGTCTTGTAGATTAGACTAATGCGGGTGCGCATTCAGAGTGCACGCTTTCACTGCGTGATTTAGTCTTTATTTATATAATTTAGTAATACATTAGTAATACAGTTTTTTCTCCAAATATCAGCATAACAAATGTGATATTGATTTTATACAAGTTTAATAAACAAGAAGTTAATATTAAGTGACTTACATTATAGACACCATATTGCCTGTCTTTGTTCTATTTAGCCAACGAAAATAGTTCAAAACAAAGCCACACATGGCGGTGTTTCCTTACTGAGTGAATCAGCTTTTTGAACGAATCAGTTGACTAGGATAGATTAAGAAAGTCAAATGCTTCTTTCCTTGATTGAATCAGCTTTTTGAATGAATCGGTTGAATCTCAATGATTCGCTCAAATAACAGTGACTTGCTGCCACCTACTGGCGGTTTCAATTTCATATTTAAAGTATCTTTTCTTGTTTTAAATAATTTTAAATATAAATATTCAATATGGCAAAGATGAATTTTGTTGATATTGATTTCATTTGATTGGTAACAGCCCTATTGTGTCTTATTTTTGTAATTGGATTTGATTAAATGTATGAAATTTGCACAAAATATGATGCATGCATATAACTTAGGATTAAAAAAATGGCTTTATAAAGGAAAATAATTCCCATATTAGGTCCAATCAATTGAAACATATTGGAAAACATTTTTTTTTTCACTGCTGTGAACTGACCACAACACAGCGTATGAAGCATATCAAAAACTTTAGGAGTCGGCTGTCCACGACAGTCCTAAACCTGCCAAAGTACCAACACAATAAACACAATCAGCAAAAAATTGTCTAATAATCGTTATCGAGAAAATCCCCGAAAATATCGAGATATCATCTTTTGTCAATATCGCACACCCCTACCGGCAAATTATTGCAGATGTTCAATATTTTGCTGTTCTCTATACCAATTTCGGTACAAGAGCAAAAACTGTTGAATTAAGTACTTTTTTGGTCTTGTTTAGTCTTGTCTGTTGGTTGTCAATCATCACAGTTTCCGATTCAATTGCGCATTTAAATATGCTTGTTAATCCAGAAACTTTGCAGTACACTTTTAAAAGTTAACCTGTATTCAGATTATGAACGGGTAATAAAAAGCAAGAGAAGAGCCCTCCCTTTATAATAACTAAGGCTGTCAGTCTCTAAAGTGCAAGCTCTCTGAATTCTGCACTCTTGCGAAAACTCCCGTTATTATGGAAAAATCTGTCTTAATTGTACAACGAATCTCTTATTTACATTGTGTTTACACTTTGCTGGTTATAATGAAAGGATTTATGAGCATGCTGCTCTCATTGCTTGTTTTCAGCGGTGTTAAGCGAGGATTATTTACTGACTAGAACCTCTGATTGGCCATTGCGTTCAGATGCTCAATAGATATGCTTGCAATTGTCTACAACGCTTGTAAAAACACACTGTAAATAGAAACACAAACAGATGCTCAAACAAACATGAATGACTGTGTTTAAAAGCATGGAATAGACCCAGTACTTGGTAGTAACAGTCAGGGGCGTAGCACCAAATGTTGGGCCCCGGTCTCAGAACCAAGGAGTGGGCCCATCAAAACACCACAATCAATATTTTTGTGGGCACCCCCCTTCGTCGAGGTTCCACTCAGTACTCAGTTCCACTATTACACCCTGTCTGACATCCCTGCTAACAGTACTGTATTAATGCTGGTAAAGCAAACTTTTTTTTTTTTTTTACCGCACTTCCCACACTTTTGACTTTCTTCAAAAGTGTGTTTAACTGTTTAGAAGCAGATCTCCTAGAAGTGGTAAATGCCTCACTTCTCTCTGGGAGTTTTCCAAACTCCCTGAAAACTGCAGTTGTCAAGCCCCTCCTGAAAAAGAGCAATCTGGATAAGACCATATTAAACAACTATAGACCAATCTCAAATCTTCTTTTCATTGGCAAGATCATTGAAAAAGTTGTTTTCAATCAGCTGAACAAATTCTTAAGCTCAAAAAGATACTTTGACAATTTTCAAACTGGTTTCCGATCGCATCACAGCACAGAGACAGCGCTCATAAAGATAATAAACGATATTCGCTTAAATACTGATACAGGCAAATTATCAGTGCTGGTACTAGTCGACCTCAGTGCTGCATTTGACACTGTCGATCACAACATACTTCTTGACAGGCTGGAAAACTGGGTCGGGCTTTCCGAGATAGTCCTAAAATGGTTCAGGTAATACTTAGGAGGGAGAGGTTATTTTATGAGTATAGGAGACCATAAGTCTGAATGGACATACAGGTCCTTCTAAAAAAATTAGCATATTGTGATGAAGTTCATTATTTTCCATAATGTAATGATAAAAATTAAACTTTCATATATTTTAGATTCATTGCACACCAACTGAACTATTTCAGGTCTTTTATTGTTTTAATACTGATGATTTTGGCATACAGCTCATGAAAACCCAAAATTCCTATCTCAAAAAATTAGCATATTTCATCCGACCAATAAAAGAAGTGTTTTTAATACAAAAAAAAAAGTCAACCTTCAAATAATTATGTTCAGTTATGCACTCAATACTTGGTCCGGAATCCTTTTGCAGAAATGACTGCTTCAATGCGGCGTGGCATGGAGGCAATCAGCCTGTGGCACTGCTGAGGTGTTATGGAGGCCCAGGATGCTTCGATAGCGGCCTTAAGCTCATCCAGAGTGTTGGGTCTTGCGTCTCTCAACTTTCTCTTCACAATATCCCACAGATTCTCTATGGGGTTCAGGTCAGGAGAGTTGGCAGGCCAATTGAGCACAGTAATACCATGCTCAGTAAACCATTTACCAGTGGTTTTGGCACTGTGAGCAGGTGCCAGGTCGTGCTGAAAAATGAAATCTTCATCTCCATAAAGCTTTTCAGCAGATGGAAGCATGAAGTGCTCCAACATCTCCTGATAGCTAGCTGCATTGACCCTGCCCTTGATAAAACACAGTGGACCAACACCAGCAGCTGACATGGCACCCCAGACCATCACTGACTGTGTGTACTTGACACTGGACTTCAAGCATTTTGGCATTTCCTTCTCCCCAGTCTTCCTCCAGACTCTGGCACCTTGATTTCCGAATGACATGCAAAACTGAGCAACAGTCCAGTGCTGCTTCTCTGTAGCCCAGGTCAGGCGCTTCTGCCGCTGTTTCTGGTTCAAAAGTGGCTTGACCTGGGGAATGCGGCACCTGTAGCCCATTTTCTGCACATGCCTGTGCACGGTGGCTCTGGATGTTTCTACTCCAGACTCAGTCCACTGCTTCCGCAGGTCCCCCAAGGTCTGGAATCGGTCCTTCTCCACAATCTTCCTCAGGGTCCGGTCACCTCTTCTCGTTGTGCAGCGTTTTTTGCCACACTTTTCCTTCCCACAGACTTCCCACTGAGGTGCCTTGATACAGCACTCTGGGAACAGCCTATTTGTTCAGAAATTTCTTTCTGTGTCTTACCCTCTTGCTTGAGGGTGTCAATGATGGCCTTCTGGACAGCAGTCAGGTCGGCAGTCTTACCCATGATTGCGGTTTTGAGTAATGAAACAGGCTGGGAGTTTTTAAAAGCCTCAGGAATCTTTTGCAGGTGTTTAGAGTTAATTAGTTGATTCAGATGATTAGGTTATTAGCTTGTTTAGAGACCCTTTTCATGATATGCTAATTTTTTGAGACAGGAATTCTGTCACTCTGGATGAGCTTAAGGCCGCTATCGAAGCATCCTGGGCCTCCATAACACCTCAGCAGTGCCACAGGCTGATTGCCTCCATGCCACGCCGCATTGAAGCAGTCATTTCTGCAAAAGGATTCCGGACCAAGTATTGAGTGCATAACTGAACATAATTATTTGAAGGTTGACTTTTTTTTTGTATTAAAAACACTTCTTTTATTGGTCGGATGAAATATGCTAATTTTTTGAGATAGGAATTTTGGGTTTTCATGAGCTGTATGCCAAAATCATCAGTATTAAAACAATAAAAGACCTGAAATATTTCAGTTGGTGTGCAATGAATCTAAAATATATGAAAGTTTAATTTTTATCATTACATTATGGAAAATAATGAACTTTATCACAATATGCTAATTTTTTGAGAAGGACCTGTACATGACATGCAGAGTCCCTCATGGCTCAAATCTTGCGCCACTCCTATTCAACCTGTACATGCTCCCAATGAGCCAAATAATGAGAAAGAACCAAATCGCTTACCATAGCTATGCAGACGACACACAGCTCTACTTAGCCCTATCGCCTAACGACTACAGCCCCATTAACTCCCTGTGCCAATGCATTGATGAAGTTAACAGTTGGATGTGCCAAAATGTTCTTCAGTTAAACAAAGACAAAACTGAAGTCATTGCATTTGGCAACAAAGATGAAGTTCTCAAGGTGAATACATACCTTCACTCTAGGGGTCAAACAACTAAAAATCAAGTTAGGAATCTTGGTGTGTCTCTAGAGTCAGACCTTAATTTCAGTAGTCATGTCAAAGCAATAACTAAAACAGCATAGTATCACCTGAAAAATATTGCAAGAATTAGATGCTTTTTTTCCAGTCAAGACTTAGAGAAACTTGTGCATGCTTTCATCACCAGTAGGGTGGATTACTGTAATGAACTTCTCACTGGCCTTCCCAAAAAGACCATAAGACAGTTGCAGCTCATACAGAACACTGCTGTCGGGATTCTGAGTGGAACCAGAAAACATGAACATATCACACCAGTCCTCAGGTCTTTACACTGGCTGCCAGTTACATATAGGATTGATTTTAAAGTATTATTACTGGTATATAAATCACTAAACGGCCTAGGACCTCAATACATTGCAGACATGCTCACTGAATATAAACCCAACAGATCACTCAGATCATTAGGATCACATCAGCTTGAAATACCAAGGGTTCACTCTAAGCATGGCGAGACCGCCTTTAGCTACTATGCCAGCCGCAGCTGGAACCAGCTTCCAGAAGAGATCAGATGTGCTCCTACAGTAGTCACATTCAAATCCAAACACAAAACACATCGGTTTAGCTGTGCATTTACTGAATGAGCACTGCCACTGTTCGTCCGACTGTTTGTACTGTATTTTATATATATTTTTTATTCAAAACTGTTTTAATTACTCTGATTTATTTTGATTATTTTAATTTCTTCTATGTAAAGCACTTTGAATTACCACTTTGTATGAAATGTGCTTTATCAATAAACGTGCTTTGCCTTGCCTTACCGACTGGAACGTTGACGATCCTAGTGGCGGATACTGTGGTATTGTCTTCATCTATCTACTTTTAATATTAGAAGCCCTGACTAAGTACCAGGGGCGTCGCTAGGCCCTTTTTAGGGGGGCTTCAGCCCCCCTAAAAAATTGTGATTAATGTAGGCTACACAAATTCGTGTTCGCTTCAGTCTTGTTACAATCAGATTCAGCGCGTTCTTCATCTTCAATCCGCAGCGGCGCCGAGCAGAGAGCACGTCAGAAACAGAGGACAGGGTGTGTGTTGCTGCGTTCCAAACCGCATACTTCCCTACTATTTAGTATGGGAAAAGAGTAGGCGAGCGAAAAAGTATGGCTGCGTTCCAAACCGCATACTCAATGAGTAGGTACTTAATTTCAATGAGTACTTACTTAACGAGCGCTAAAAGAGTAGGTACTTTATAGCCAAATCTCGTTGAGTATGATTGCGATCCGGATTCCGGACATCATCCGCCATGTTGACGTTATCATGTGACCTACGACACGTTATCACAAGCGCAACAACTTAAAAGATGAACAACACGTTTAATTCATCTATCTGTAAATATCTTGATATTGATGAAACTTGCTCATTTTGTGGTATTGTTGAAGAAACAGCTGCCAATTTATTTTGTGAATACATTTAGGGTTGATTTAAGTTGTTATATTTTAAACCCTTCTAATGTCACCCACAGTTCCTTATAACGATTTTTTAAGAAACCCCAAAATCGTTATCTCTTGAATATGTTGTTAATTTCTTTATTTTATACCCAAAAAGTTTCTCCTTCAAGTTTTCCTCTTTTCTTGATGAATTTACCTCTCGTTTCATCCCTCAGACAATAACAACAAAACTAGTTTTTAATGTATTATGAAGAACTATTTATATTTAATGATATTTAGCCTTGTTATTGTTCTTTTTTCCTGTGTATAAATATCATATTATGATGTACACAAACCAATGATCTTTATATAATAAGTTTAAATTATATGAGCGACAGGTGCACTAACACTTCATAACATCAGTAGCTCGACAGCACAACCTAGAACAGTTTTCCTCTGCGTTTACTGTCTGCAGTGCACAAGGAGACGGGCCGCTGCTCGAAGATCTCCTTTGGAGAAACTGTTGACTTTATACTCGAAAAATGCAAGTATCGCTCATAAAAAATTAATATTACCTCAGAATGAATTGCATTGTGAGCCCACCCCAAAACTTAAACAAAATAATATTAAATGCTGACCAATACTTAATTATATTACTTTTTTTTATATACTAAAAATGATATAATTTAATAAAACAAGCAAAATGTAATTTTTTTTTGTCATATGAGTTATGCATGAATACACGTGAACATCTCAATTGTTAGTCAAGCAATGAATTAATGCATACACTAAATAATTATATTTTATATACTGACAACAATAAGAAACATGAATAAATGAGTAAAAGAACAAATAAAAGTAACCATCACACAATAAACAAATGCATGCACATGAAACAAATCTTTATTCAAACTACAAGCATGTATTTGGGCGCTGAAGCCCACATCCTACTGCCATCTCAACACAGCGGTTCCCATTCTGCGGCGTTATTCTGATGAATTCACCAGAGGTGACCGTGCCTTCGTGCCGGAGCTTGTTGCTGCGCTGCGCTTCACAATCTGAGGCGATAAGGGCAGATGGAGAGATCTTATGACAGTCTCATCCATGGCACCGTTTCCAGGATTCAGCTCTGGGCTCCTCATCCTCAGTGTTCACACCAGTCTGAATAAAAACATGTTTAGTTACTTTATAGATTTGTTTATTTACCTTATTTACAGCACATTAGTCTAATGTCAACAGTGTTGACAACAGTGAATTAACGTTATCCTATCCTATGATAATGCCACACATACATCACTCAGATGTCTTTTTCATGTTGTGATGTGCTCATCTGCAATATGTCAATACTTACAATATTTTCCTTTCAGATGTAAATAGACGTTTTAAATAAGCGTGTTTAAGATGTATATGGTTATGTAAATCCACTTTAGAGACGTTACGTGTGCTTAGAGCTCCCCTGTTAGCTAGCTATACAAAACATGTTTTTACAGCAAAATCACAACTATACTATACTGTCTAACTACTTTACACCTTCAACAGTTAAAACGTCTACTCTATTGTAGTTTAACACATAAGGAACCGTGTTTACCCACATTTGAAAACCCCCGGCGTCGCTGATCTCCGTGATGTTTGATAATGACATATGCTCTCGCGTGGCCTCCTGGGATAGAAGAGTATCCATCGGTTGAGCACTCAAAAATCGGGCCGGAAGCAGTAAGCCATCCGGGAACTTCTCCCCTACTCTTTTATGAATACTGATGTTTCGAACGTACTGCTTCCTTCACGTACTGTTTTCGCCTACTATATAGTAGGAAAGTAGGCACATTCGAACGCACTTAAGTCCAAATCTCGCGATAATTGGTACGTCACCCAGGTAATTCTCGCCTACTCTTTTGGATTAATATCAAATGTTAGCTAGCTAACAGGGGAGCTCTAAGCACACGTAACGTCTCTAAAGTGGATTTACATAACCATATACATCTTAAACACGCTTATTTAAAATGTCTATTTACATCTGAAAGGAAAATATTGTAAGTATTGACATATTGCAGATGAACACATCACAACATGAAAAAGACATCTGAGTGATGTATGTGTGGCATTATCATAGGATAGGATAACGTTAATTCACTGTTGTCAACACTGTTGACATTAGACTAATGTGCTGTAAATAAGGTAAATAAACAAATCTATAAAGTAACTAAACATGTTTTTATTCAGACTGGTGTGAGCACTGAGGATGAGGAGCCCAGAGCTGAATCCTGGAAACGGTGCCATGGATGAGACTGTCATAAGATCTCTCCATCTGCCCTTATCGCCTCAGATTGTGAAGCGCAGCGCAGCAACAAGCTCCGGCACGAAGGCACGGTCACCTCTGGTGAATTCATCATAAAAAAGCCGCAGAATGGGAACCGCTGTGTTGAGATGGCATATGTGGGCTTCAGCGCCCAAATACATGCTTGTAGTTTGAATAAAGATTTGTTTCATGTGCATGCATTTGTTTATTGTGTGATGGTTACTTTTATTTGTTCTTTTACTCATTTATTCATGTTTCTTATTGTTGTCAGTATATAAAATATAATTATTTAATGTATGCATTAATTCATTGCTTGACTGACAATTGAGATGTTCACGTGTATTCATGCATAACTCATATGACAAAACAAATTACATTTTGCTTGTTTTATTAAATTATATCATTTTTAGTATATAAAAAAAGTAATATAATTAAGTATTGGTCAGCATTTAATATTATTTTGTTTAAGTTTTGGGGTGGGCTAACAATGCAATTCATTCTGAGGTAATATTAATTTTTTATGAGCGATACTTGCATTTTTCGAGTATAAAGTCAACAGTTTCTCCAAAGGAGATCTTCGAGCAGCGGCCCGTCTCCTTGTGCACTGCAGACAGTAAACGCAGAGGAAAACTGTTCTAGGTTGTGCTGTCGAGTTACTGATGTTATGAAGTGTTAGTGCACCTGTCACTCATATAATTTAAACTTATAAACTTATTACATAAAGATCATGGAAAGATACTAGTTGTATCTAACAATGAACAATCATAATGACAAAACAGAAAACATAAAGATCATTGGTTTGTGTACATCATAATATGATATTTATACACAGGAAAAAAGAACAATAACAAGGCTAAATATCTTTAATAATAAATAGTTCTTCATAATACATTAAAAAATAGTTTTGTTGTTATTGTCTGAGGGATGAAACGAGAGGTAAATTCATCAAGAAAAGAGGAAAACTTGAAGGAGAAACTTTTTGGGTATAAAATAAAGAAATTAACAACATATTCAAGAGATAACGATTTTGGGGTTTCTTAAAAAAATCGTTATAAGGAACTGTGAGTCACATTAGAAGGGTTTAAAATATAACAACCTAAATCAACCCTAAATGTATTCACAAAATAAATTGGCAGCTGTTTCTTCAACAATACCACAAAATGAGCAAGTTTCATCAATATCAAGATATTTACAGATAGATGAATTAAACTTTTTTTTTTTTTTTTTTATTGCAACAGAGAATATACAAAAAGATGTACATGACAATACAACTCACAACAAATAGATAATAATAAAGAAAATAAAAAAAAAAACATGCCAGGGGTAAAGTTACAATATTTTAAAGTTACAAAAAGCTTCATAGGTCTTTCTTGCTTTTTTGTTCTTAATTTTATCTAATGAATTCCCATATTGTTTAATCTCCTTTATAAAGTGTTCAAAGCTTGGCTTAGCTTTAGCCCATTTTTTCACATGAATGTGATATTTTCCAAGTAATATGAAAAGTTGTATAAGGAAGCACATGGTACTTTTGGAATCAATATTGTCTTGCACAAAAAAAAATACAACATCAAACAGTTCAATTCGTAGACATGTTTCAAACAAATTAGAAATGAAATTTGAAACATCCAACCAAAACATTTTTGAATAAATACAATTAAAAAAGAGATGAGTTACAGATTCTTTGGCATTGCCACAAAATTCGCACAAGTTTTCAATATTCAAACGGAAACGTTCAGAAAGTAACTCCTTGACAGGGTAAATTCTGTGTACAATTTTATAGGAAACCTCTCTAACTTTATTATTAATGCAAAACTTATTTGTTATAGACCATACTCTTTTCCAATTAATATTTTCAAATTTAGATGACCAAAAACCTGTTGAACAAGGCAAAAAATTTGTTTTTAAAGTATTTCTAATATATTTGTTACTGCATTTATCTATTAATATATTAATATCCCCAATAAATATTGTGTCACAACAAAAACTGATTTGACGATCAACATTCATAGGGCATAATCCAGGATTACGCAATAGTGAAACTACTCTGCCCGGGATAGCATCTAAAACAATAGCATACTCTTTTGGCCTCACAGGAATCTTAAACTTATTGAGAAATTCAGGATATGTTAAAAGTAAACCTTGTTCATTAAGCAACTGGTTAACATTAAGAATTCCATTGTCGTACCATGTCTGGTTAAAGATGGACTTTTTTTTGTACAAGATATCTTTGTTATTCCATATAAAGCATCGATGCGGTGAAAAGTTGTGTTTGTATATTAATTGCCAAGCCAGCAGTGCCTGCTTATGAAAGTTTGCCAGTTTAACAGGGATTTTATCTACTGAGAAATTACACTTTAAAAGAAAATTAATGCCACCCAAAGAGTTAAATATGTAATTTGGGAAAACATTCCATACACTATCTTTATTTTTAATAAATTCGATTATCCATTTAATTTTAAACACATTATTTAGATCTGTAAAATTTAAAACCTCAAGGCCACCAAAGTCTCTATTATTATTTAGAATATCTTTCCGTAAATAGTGTATTTTCTTCCTCCAAATAAAATCATAAAGATTCTTATCTAATTCCTTGAGAACATTATTTGGAACATCTTCTGACATAGATATATAAACAGACCTTGAGATCCCTTCTGCTTTTGAAAGTAGAATACGACCATTTAGGGAAAGATCTCTCATAAGCCACATATTGAATCTGTTTTTAATTTTCTCAGTAATAGGTTCAAAATTCAGCCGGCTTCTTTGATTCAAATCTTTACATACCATTATCCCAAGGTATGTGGTATTATCTTTGATTGGTATCCCACAAATTTCTTTCAACACACAATCTTTAAGAGAGAATAAAGTAGATTTATTCTTATTCATCCTTAATCCAGAAATTCCAGAAAATGTTCCTATACATTTAATAACTTCATCTAATTCGTCACTGTTTTTGAGAAAAATTGTGGTATCATCTGCCAATTGGCTAAGTTTAATCTCTTTTCCAAACACTGAAATTCCTTGAAAACTTGCTTTTTTGATATGAGCAGCCATGACCTGAGTAACCAATGTGAAGAGAAACGGTGATATAGGACATCCTTGTCTTATCCCACGGCCCATATCAAATCTCTGACATGTACCGTGAGATAACTGGACTGTACTATTCGAACCATTATAAAGCGTACGAACTGCATTTTGAAAAAAATTACCAAAACCAAAGAAATCAATAACTTTGAACATAAATGAATGTTCAACAGTGTCAAACGCTTTATAGAAATCAATAAATAATATAAAAGAATCATCTGGGATAAGGTGTCTATAATCAATTAAATCTAAAATTAGTCTAATATTATTTCCAATGTAACGGCCTTTCAAAAAACCGGACTGCTCTTCATCAATTATTGTATTAAGATGTTTCTTAAGTCTTTTAGCAAAAATTAAAGAAAAAATTTTAGTATCATTATTTAACAAACTAATTGGTCTCCAATTTTCTAAGACTAATCTATCTTTATTTGGCTTGGGTATAAGTGTAATTACCCCTTGTTTTAGTGATGCGGGCATTTCTCCCAAATCAACTGCTTCTTTAAAAACTGCAAGTAAAAAGGGTGCAAGGTCATTACAAAAATGTTTATAAAACTCCCCTGACAAGCCGTCATTCCCAGGAGATTTATTTTCTTTAAGACTATTTATACAATTTCTAATTTCCTCTATGTTCAATTCTTTATCGCATGAATTTTTATAGTCTGATGTAATCTTATTAATACTGGTTGATAAGTTACTGAGAAAACAATCTGCATCATTTAGCTGACTACTTGAACTATACAATTTACTATAAAATTGACTAACAAAACAAGAAATATCCTTGGGATTGTCATTAGTAAGTCCATTTATTATTAATTGGTTTACAGAAGTTATTTCTCTATTTCTTTTTTCTAAACCAAAAAAATATTTAGTATTTTTTTCTCCTGCTTCCATCCATTTTTGTCTAGACCGAACAAAAGCACCCCTAGCTTTCTCTTCATAAATATTATCCAGCTCATTCTGCAATGTAGCAAGCTTTAATAGCTCAGTGCTTGACATATTTTTGTTATTTTTACAAGTGAGGGATATTATTTCATTAATTATTTTGTCTTCATCTTCTTTTTTCTTTTTTTTAACAGATTTTCCATACATTATTGTGAATTTCCTTATTTCAAATTTTGTCTGTTCCCATAAGTTCCCATAAGTTTGAATCAAAGAAGCTTGTTGCCAATATTTAATAATTAAATTCTTAATTTGGTCACAAAAATCTTTATGTTTCAATAGACTATTATTTAGCTTCCAATATCCTCGTTTAACTCTGCTTGATTGAGAAATTACCACATTAATTTTAATGGATATGCCTTTGTGATCAGTTAAAACTGATGGTTCAATATTAACAAATTCAACTCTGTCTTTTATATGTTCTGAAATGAGCCAAAAATCAATACGCGAATGTTGAGATCTGTCCCTATTATTCCACGTATACAAAAGTGATTGTGGATTTATATACCTCCAAATATCAATTATGTTCAATCGTAAACATACATTACTTAATTCATTTGCCATATTATCAATTCTAGGTGGCAATCGATCTTGTCTTCCATCAAACACCGTATTAAAGTCACCACCCCAAATTACTTCAGCTGAGGGAAATTTTGAATGTAAATGATTAATATGGCCTTCAATATCTTGAAATAATAACTCGTTTGTTTTTTTATTATTGGTGGCATATATATTAACAATAATAATTTTAGTTTGGTTTATATCAATAAGTAAAGCAATCCAATGACCTTTATCATCTGTTTTGTGACTTATAATCTTCCCTGAAAACCTGTCCTTTAAAATAGCGATACCTGCTGTCCTATTTGAGGCACCAAAAGAAAACCAAATGTCACAACCCCACTGATTCTTCCAAAAAAGTGCATCATCTTGGCAGGCATGCGTTTCTTGAATAAAACAAAAATCTGCTTCTTTACCTTTACAAAACAAAAATAGAGCTTTTCTTTTCAGCATGTCACGTAATCCCCTAGCATTAACAGAAAATATCGTTATTGACATAAACTTGAACAAGACCCGAAAAAAACCCTAATAGAACAATTAGGTGAACAATGAGCAAATTAAGGTTGAAAGTGTTGAGAGTGTATAAAGGGTAAACTTACTCCATCACTTCACTAAACAGTCACATTTCAGTAACCAGTCACCATCTCTCAGTAACCAGAGATCCTTTTTGCTTCAATTTGAGTAACATAATAACAACCTCCTGTTGTTGTTATTTCGCAATACGAATGACTAAGTATTAATAAAAAATAAAAATCTTAAATAATTCGTTCAAATTTTTAACCTAAAACAAACAGCTACTTTCCGTTTCACAGTAATTTAAGATTCAGAACCCATAATAAAAGAGCAGTGATGTAACCTACTTTTTAATTTCTTTACCATCAACAATTGCCTTGATTCCCACAAAGAAGGCCCTTTTGCCCTCTTTCCGTGCTTTGTCGATCGAAGGCCAAAGGAGACTCCGCGTAGCCCTGTCTTTGATCGTGAGGTCCTCTTTGAAGTACATATTGTTCTTCTTAAGAAAGTCATTTCCCTTTGCTCCTTTCCATGTGAGGTCCCTCGCTGTTCTGGAAGTGAATCTTATAATCACCGGCCTTGGTTTCTTATCCTTGCCGCCATCTGAGATGGGTCTTCCAACTCGGTGAGCAATGTCCACATTGTTTGCAACGAAATTACGATCTTCTTCGACAACCACCCCTTTGCAGATTTCCACTACCCGAGTCTTGACGTTATCCTCTGCACGTTCGGTCAGCCCCTCCAATCGAAGATTCCATCTCCGACAGTACCGATCCTGATCATTTATTCTGTCCTCCATTTCAGAGATGCGCTTCAGGTTCGCCTCGTTTTTGTTTTTCAAATCTTCATTCTCCTTCCGAATGTCGAAAATTTCAGAGTGCACCACTTCTAGCGCTTCTTTCAACAGATTGATGCTGTTAGAATTTTCTTTTACCATGTCTTTTATTTCCTCGGATGACTGTCTAATTATTTGAATGATGCTTTGCTGTACCTGACTTAACGTTAGTTCATCCGTTGCATCACCTTTTGCTTGCTTTTTCGACGGAGGTGCTTTGGATGGCGTATTTGGAGACGAATCACATTCACCTCCCTTTTTCTGTTGACAAGTGTAGGAGTGCGTTTCGCTAATAAGTCTTTTTTTCCGTCGTTCTTTGAAGTTCAACATCCATCACCTCAGGAGCTGACAAGTCCATGATAACATCTATTCTCTCTAATCGAATAAGAAACCTTGTAACTAGTATTAATTAACTGTAATTGTTTATAAGAATCTCAATAACACTCAAAAAAAAGTGTGACTTGTTTCTCACATCAACTTTTGTAAGATATACCCTATATTGTTGTAAGCGCTAGAACATGTGCGTCTAGTCAACCCGCCATCTTGGCCCCAACTCATAGATGAATTAAACGTGTCGTTCATCTTTTAAGTTGTTGCGCTTGTGATAACGTGTCGTAGGTCACATGATAACGTCAACATGGCGGATGATGTCCGGATCGCATTCATACTCAACGAGATTTGGCTATGAAGTACCTACTCTTTTAGCGCTCGTTAAGTAAGTACTCATTGAAATTAAGTACCTACTCATTGAGTATGCGGTTTGGTACGCAGCCTGTGTGTGTGTGTGTGTGTGTTCATCTGAGCCTCATTGGTCTGTCACTGCTCATCAATGTCAGATTATTTGAGATGACCAATCAAATGAAAGTAGGCGGGCTTTATGTTCACAGACGCTAGTGAGCGCGAATTTGACTGGACGCGTACGGTTAAGTGCGAGATAAGATGTAAGTAGCTAAACTTAACATTTCATATTTGACATAAATGACAAAAAATAATCCGGCAAACTAATATAGTTTTGATAATTTCGCCATTTTGAACGGAAAATATGCCTATGCAGGGTTCCAGACTGCGACCATGTTTTGAGAATGTGCGAGTTAAAATGTTATGTGGTCGCATTTGTGCGAGTGGACGCTTGAGCAACAGAACGCCGTTGTATCAGCTGCTGCAGTCCGTAACTTATGTTCAAAATGAACGAGTAGTCTACATCATGAATCCATTTTCCAAACCGTGTTTTTGACTTATTCTGAATCACTACGTTACGCCTATAATAAGTGTTTATATTCGGACTATTTTATCCCGGGGTCGTCTCGGCTGCGGAGTAGCCCAGTGCCTGTGTGACTCGCCATAGACATTAACGGAGAGAAGTTCCGTCTACATTGTTCTTCCGCAAGAAACGTGCAGTTTATTTATTGACGAACGTAGACGTCACACGCATTGCACACTGATGGTGAAACGCGCCAATTACGAATTAAGGCATATAAAAATTGTCTCACAAAACACAGAGCCCCTTCCTCCTACGTCTTTTCAGCGGTTATATTTTCCTCTGTCGAGTGATTACTCTCATGATCGATCGACAGAGGAAAAGGAAATTATTATAAAATGCAGAAGGTAAGGAGTGTGAGATTTCTGCTTTTTGTTACAACTATAAACTTTGATAACGAAAAATCTGTATCAGTTTATTATAATACTCCAATCTTTTAAAATGTAATGCATACATTTGAATGTTTAATGATTTTTAAAAGATAGAAAGATGATAATAGACAGATAGATAGATAGATAGATAGATAGATAGATAGATAGAGAGAGAGATAGATAGAATATGATTCAAATGTAAATAGATAGATTGTATATAATTCAAATGTAAAATGCTTAAAATTACAGATTAAAATTACTGTCCAAAATCTTGAAATTTGGCAATGATAATTAATATATTACAGGTATTTCTGCTGCAACCCAGAAAGCCTTTGCTAGCCTTGGTCCATTAAAACCACTATTCATCAGCATGCATTGATTAATCCCATGGCATGTAGCAAAAAAATAAATAATAAAAAATAAGGTGCGACCAAATCATATGCTGGTGCGACCAACTGAGAAAGTTGGTAGCACCAGTGCAACCAGTGGAAAAGTTAGTCTGGAGCCCTGCTATGTAACGTTACCTATTTTCAGTTCAAAAAGTAGGCTACGTGACTTATGTAATGTAATAATTAGTTTACTGTCATTGTTAGGGGACAAGAAACATTAACAAAGCCATTTTCATCATGTTAGGTACAAGATTAATAATCAATGTGTACATATTGAGAATATAATACAAATTGTAGCCTTTAGTAAAATAAAAAAGCTCAGCTTTAGGAGGGGAAGAGAAAGGGATGAAGTGACTGAGAAAAAAAAAGAGTGATGGAGATGAGGAGAGAGCAGGTATTGACAAATAATATACTGCCCACTGACATGGTTTTAAAGCTATTTCTTATCCTTTTTTATCTTCAAAACATCTTGAAATGCACATATCAGAGAAATAAAAAAATCGAACCCCCTACCAACCTCAAATTTAGGACCTCTTTGATTATAAAGCCCTGTCTACGGCCCTGTATTGGGCATAAGATCAATAATGAATGTGTAGCCTACATATTGTGAATGCATTTAATAAACTTAATTACCTAGCTTTAGTAGCTTTCAGTAAATAAACACGTCTGAGAAAATGATTCATAGGCAAAATCAACCTATCAGTTGACCCTATGTTTACTTTCTTCACTGACAGACAAAAATGAAAATCCTATATCAGTCAAAGCTCAGCTTTAGGAGGGGAAGAGACAGGGCAAGATAAAAACAAAGAGAAAAAGAGTGTGATGCTGATGAGGAGAGAAAAATAATCAGCTGCGCACTGACATGGTTTGAAAGCTGTTATCCAATTTTTTTGGCCTTCAAAACATCTGAAAATATGTAGATATGAGAAATCAGAATTTTCTCGGGGAAAACCAGAACCCCCCTATCTGCCCTACCTCACATTTGGGACCACAGTGATTATAAAACCCTGCCTTTGCATGGTATTGAAACTGGTTAATAGTGAGCATTAGATCCTAAACTAAAGTGTTAACTTTTTTTTATAATTAAAAAAAAAATCATACCCTCATTGGGGGCTTAGCCCCCCTAAAATGAAAATCCTAGTGACGCCCCAGCTAAGTACACTGAATGATGTGTGGAATATCATAGTAACTTTACTATAGGTTGCGCTTTCTGTTGTTTGATATGCTGTTTTAACCACTGGGAAAGAAATATGCGCCTCAAACCTTTTAAAAAGTGCACAGATATAATCTCACCCTTAATCGTATTTTTCAGGGCATATTTTTCTGCTTCCATATATAGCACTTAACCAGTACCTAGGCTACATCTAGAGACACAAATCTGAGCCCAAATCCTTGATTCTTCAGAGTGTCAGAGTGTCGTCAGCTACATGTTTTGATCTAGGTTCTGGTGTACAATGGGTCTACACCTATTGAAGCGAGATGGGTGGAGTGGTCAGAGTGTTAGCCTGTTGTGGGCCTGTGCAGGAGTTTTCAAAGTTTTTGATGCCAAGAACCACCTAAATATGAGGATTAGTGATCGACCGATATTGATTTTTTTAACCGATACCGATACCGATTATTTGCATATTTATGTGCCCGACAACCGATATGCAGAACCGATATTTATTTACTGTTATACTTCTTTTTTTGACACAATTATTACAACACAAATGAACTGAACAAACCATTTTATTTAAACAATCACTCCCTCCTCTTGCATACAAAAGAAATAAACTTTATATTTATACACAAATAAATAGAAGGGTCTGATTCCAAAAAATAAAGTGCACTGTTACTAAATGTCTTTGTTTAAAAATAAAAGCTTTGATGAGGTAAAAAATAAAGCACAAAAATTATTCAAACATATTGGGCGGAAAAAATCTAAATTACCTGAGGTTTTTTTTGCAAAATGTAACTTAATACTCCCAGTTAAGCAGAACTAGGTTGTAATGTAGAAAACAGAGTCTTTCAGCATTCTGCCCTGTAAGCCTGCTTCGTTTGTTTTCATAAATGGCTCCCACTTCACTGAAGACTCGCTCACTGGGCACCGAAGA
Source organism: Siphateles boraxobius (assembly GCF_051911475.1). NCBI lineage: Eukaryota > Metazoa > Chordata > Actinopteri > Cypriniformes > Leuciscidae > Siphateles > Siphateles boraxobius. The sequence goes on along the minus strand of NW_027509197.1, from coordinate 19,674,106 downwards.
CGGTGGGGGGCAAAGGAACTTTCTTGACAGACGAGCAAGAATGGGGAACCTTTTCTCATTTTGTTTCCACCATTCAAGTGGCTTGCCCATCCTCCTATCAATCACTGGTTCTGAAACGTACTGCTGAAGCTCTCCTTCAAGGCTAGACCCACCAACTTCAGAACTAGTAGTTCTGTATCTTTAAGTGATTCCACATGTTGGAGGTATTTTTTGTTGTAGTAGATTTTGACCCCATGCTTGCGTTCATTTGGCATTCTTTGCAAACTGCCACCCCTGCTATTATTGACTGAGTGAAGTAAGTCCATACTTCACTTTGATTTTTCCTCCTTTCAGTCATCTTAAAAAACAAAACAAAAAGTGTGGAAAGTTAGCAGTCTTTCATGTTAAATTAAATCTTCAAATTACAATAAAAACATTTATATTACTACATTATATAATTTATATCTAAATTATACATATAATTTATAAGCATCAGCAGCAACAATGTTAACAATAGGCTAAATAAATGTTAAGTCTAATGTTTTCATATGGAGAAAATAATTGACAGGGGAGTCATATCACCTTTGCAGAAATGTAATTCATTTTAAACAGTTTTAGGAAGTTTATGTGCCGTTTAATAGGTTTAAAGAGTGAGGAACAATTCCCTGGGTAATATTAATTCACTGAATAATATTAGCTGGAATATAACATTGTCAGGAAAGTAACAAACAAAACAGCATATACATCATTGCATTTTCCAACTAGTATGTTATTAATTATTAATTATATTTTTGTCGGTCTAGATCATGAAATGCTTTCTGACAAAGTGTAGTTTATCTATGTATTTACACAGAACTATAACTTAGGCTAATGTATGTTACTAAACCGCGATCGCGCGTGCAGATAATAAATAATTAATTTCCACAAAGCAGTATATTTAGATGTGTATTAGCGAAATAATTGCTATGTAGTAAATTATAATATAATCTAGGGTGTTTAAACAAGATAATCTTGTCAAAAGTTTCATTCAGTGGACGGGTTGAGCATTCCTGATCATCAACCCAGTGAGTGCTCAGCAATATGAACGAACTTTTTTTCCGAGACTACTGGTGAGCAAATACAACAGATAGAGAATTAAATTCAGCGCTTTTATTTTCAACATATACTCATTCATGTCTGTTTTATTTAATTCATGTAAAGTTACGTCTTTATTGGGGCAGGACACGACGATTAAGCTAATTTACGTGACTCCATGAGACGAGTTCGTCTCAATTTTTTAGAACCAAGCTGCATAAATAAACTAGGCCTATATCAGGCATTTATGTCTCAAATTTTATTTCTGCATGTCTGTTATGTTAAATAAAGTTGAATAATTAAAGGAAAGCAAGTAGAAAATATACTTTACCTGTGCACAGAGTTGCTGTTGACTGATCTCCTCAGACGCGGGCTGCAATGGCGTAATTCTCGAAACGGCCACAAGATGGCGCCGTATATCGGCGAATCCGATATTACAAAACCGATACCCGATTATGGGAAAATGCTTAAATATCGGGAAAAATATCGGTAAACCGATACATCGGTCGATCTCTAATGAGGATGCCCTTGTGAGAGACCCCTTTCATAAAATATAACGGCACAGCTATTTTCATGTATTTTTCATTTAAACTGTGACAAAAATATGAAATGTGACTGTAATAAAAACAAATATTTGGCTTTTACATTGTCATTGTATTAACGTTGGCATGAAACGGAGTTCCACGCTCCGCCTAATGAAGAGAACAGATGCCTTTCGAGGGGGAGGGGAGGTTAACATTTTTGATTAAAGATTCTGAGTGCACATGAAATAATAATAAGCACAGACTTAAACACTGCAACATTCTGTGAAAAAAAATAAGAGTTGTCAATTTAATTCATGGTGACTAAAGCAATTTATTGAAATATTATCTGGAAAAATTACTTTTTGTGTAAACTTTTTTTTTCCAATCACAAAACTATTTGCAGATTTTTTTCCTTACTGTATAAAAACTAATAATACATTTAATAATAATACATTTTATTTATGGGCACCTTTCAAGATGCCAAAGGACACTTTACAAATAATATGCATACTGTAAGCAATACATTAAGAAAAACAATAATATACAAAAGCTACCCTAGTGAAAAATAAATATACTAAAATGTATCTTGAAATGCGTTTATTTTGGTAAGTATACATTTATATTTATATTTAATATAAATATCCTGCAATTGTACTTTTTCGTATACTAAATGTGTTTACTTAAAATCTGCTAAATTGGAAACAACTAATTTTGTACTTAATGCACTTTAGTTATCCAGAAATAGGGCTGAGGTCCAACTAAAGCTATACTTAAGTATATTTGATTGTGCTGAAATGAAACTATTGCAAGTAAACTTTAGGTTAATTTTAAATATCTTGCATTTACAGAATCATATTATACAGATATCATACTTAATAATAGTGATATTAAAACACATTTTAAACTAAATATTAAGAAATGTGCATTGTGACTCCAAATAAAGTTCAATTATAATATTTATATCAATAAGTCTCAAGCGATATGTCAGTATATATATATATATATATATATATATATATATATATATATATATATATATATGTATTAATGGATTTGTAGTATTAGTATGAAATAAATGCATTTTTAATACATTTTTCTATATATATATTTTTCACTAGGGTATATCAAACAAAATACGCTATTCTAAAAAAAGGGTTTTGAGACATGAATTAAAAATTGAAAGACTAGAACTATTACATGTGTCTTGAGGCAAGTTATTCCAAAGACTCGGAGCAGTACAACTAACAGCTCTACATCCCAGGGTAGTCAAACATACAGAAGGTGTAACAAGTTATAGAGACAGAAGACCTGAGGGATTGGGTAGGTGGAAAAACATGAAGAAGATGAAGAGCCTTATAAAAAAAAGTTAAATCTTAAATTGAATCAGGTATCTAACTGGAAGCCAGTGGAGTTGTGTTAGTACTGGAGATGTGCTCAATTGAAAGTTATAGTGTAATAATCCGACTGCTGAATTCTTTACCATTTGAAGTTTCTGAAGAAGCTTTTGTAAAACACCACTGAGAAGAGAATTACAATTGTCAATACAAGATATAACTAATGCATTTACAAGGATAGCAGTTTATTATTTTGCAGGTGATAATACGCTGTCCATGTAAAACAAAGTACTGTCAAGGATGACAATCAGACTCTTACTGTGCGTTCACACCGGACGCGAATAGCGCGTCAAATTCGCGTCTACCGCATCTAGTTTGACGCTTGACCACTTTGTGTTAATTCGCGTGTCAAGAGAGAAACTGATGGCGTAAAAACAAAAGTTTGAAGCGAAATTTACACGCGTCACGCTCGTCAGAATCGAAACCCGTTGGCGGCCATCTTTTTTATGTTGATCGAGCATTCATCGGAGAGTCACCCCTCTGTATTTGCTCTGGAGAGCAGAACGGCGGCGTAGGGGTAATCGTCGCCGTATTTGTGTCCATCAGACCCTCGAAGGCGAACCCAGTGTGGCGAGTTTCACCATTGGCTCGCTCCAGGAGCTGCGCCTGGATGACGGCGGCTTTCAGCGGTACTTCCGCCTGTCCCGCGCCCAGCTTGATGACCTGTTGTCCCGCATCGGAGCGAGGAGCACCCTCGCCCTCATCCACCTAATCTGTCATTTATTTTTGTTTTGATGATAAATGGAGCCAGCCTCCAAAAGTGATTAATCTGTCCTGTGATTTTTCTCTCTCTCTCGAACAACACTGTCCAGACACGAACTTATGCAGTATGTTGGTTGTCTTTACATTAATAATATTTCATATATCTAGATATGGAATAAATAGCATTCAATACAAAATGAATATGTCTCATATATTGAAATCAAGTTTTATGTGATAAAATATTTGCTTTGTTGTGCATTAGAACCAGTCATATTACAAAATAATTTATTGAAGCCTCAAGATACTTCACCACATGACAGCAGCATGCAGCTAGGCTCCGGATTGGTTAACGCGGCGCGAATTGACGCAGAAGTTCAGATTTTTCAACTCGGGCGGCAGATGCGAATTCGCGTCAAACGCGTGAATGCACAAATAGCACTAACTAAATCATTCGCGCGTAACGCGCTTAACGCGCCAGCCGCTTAATTCGCGCCATTCGCGCGAACTTGCGTCTACCGCGCCGCGCTCTACGCCTCATTCGCGCCGCAGGAATTTTTTACGCGCGTAACGCGTCTTTGCATTGACTTAACATTGAAATCACTCGCGCCTGACGCGCTATTCGCGTCCGGTGTGAACGCACCATTAGGATATAAGGATAGATAACGGAGTTGTCAATATTTATAAAAGTTATAAAAGTTTCATTTTAGTGCCTACGATAGAAAAAGCTTTCTCACTGTTAACCTTAAGAAAATTGGATGCAAACCATTATTTAATTTCAAATAAGCAAGCCAAGAGAGAGAAGGGTAGAAGTGTTGAATTAGGCTTTGAAGACAATAAAGCTTGATGTCATCAGCATAACATTAAAAAATGAATACAGAATTTATAAAAAAAATGTGACCTAAAGGCAATAGATTAATAAAAAGAAGAGGGTCCAAAATTGAGCCCTGAGGTACGCCACTAGTAATCTGAGAGGCTTTTACATTTTTTATTTGAATGAACTGAGACGATAAATAAACTCTAAACCAGGCAAAGGGAATACCAGTGATTCCAAAGGAAGTCAGTCTCTCCGATAAAATAATATGCGAAACTGTGTCAAAAGTTGAGCTTAAATCAGGAAGAATGAGTATTCATAAAAGTCCAGAATCCACAGCCATCAACAAATCATTCATAACTTTAATTTCTACCAGAAAGACTCAGGATATAGAATGATGTAAAAAAGCATTAATTTATTTACAGCTCAGCAAGCTATTGTTCAAAGTTCTTTGGCGTAGGCCCCGTCCGTAGTTCATAGTCCGAGTGTAGCGGATCTGCATTTCCTGCCTAAAGACTAAGGCAGGGGCACAATTGACCCCTCCGGGAGGTATGAACAGGATGATCTTGGTGGTGGTGGGTAGGGTGGAGTTAATTTTCGCGTCAGCATCTGTGAACTCAAACATGTAAGGGTTAATGCCCGACGAGGTGTCCATTGTCAGGTTTTAATGGACGACGGCGAGGAGTGAACCGGCCGACGGGCAGCGGAGGATGGTTGCCTCCGCCGAAGTCCATTCAAACCTGACAATGGACACCTCGGAGGGCATTAACCCGCTTATACCATGGTCACTTGCCAAATAAAACATTTTTAAAACATTAGTTTATATTTTAATTAGGCTAAATCTAGTTTTTACAAATAATAACTTGCCTGACGGTTTATTTAGCAACCGGAGATATGTATAGTCCGCTCAGCTTGTAGAACCCTTCATGCTGTAACGTTACTCTCCTCCTGCCTTGGTTGTCTCGACAGCTGCGTAAAACTCCCGCAGGGTCTCATTCAGAGCAGCAGCGGTGTAATTTTCAAAGCTGGAGTCCATTTCTTTTTGAAGAATAAAGTCTCTGAATGTATTTACAGCCAATTTCGTATTTTTTTTCGTATTGATCTCATCTTTTTGTTTTCTTCTGTTTGATTCAGTTCTCCCGGTGTTATCTCTTTGTGTCGTTTCTCCGTTTTATTTACATTTTTTCTTTCCTCAGCAGCATCCCAGTCGTCAAAGTTGTCATATTCTCCATAAATGTTTAAAGAAATAACGAAGTCGCTCATTGTTGTATTAGTAGGCTATGTAATATCTAACTAACGTTAGATGTTTGTTTTGATAGAGCAAATACTTTGACTGCATGTTGCTATGGTTACTCACAGCTGTTGTAGGCAGCGCATTTATTTATTAATTTCGAATGGTAAACAGGCAGTTTCACCAGAACTACTTTACTAGGTGTCCTCTATCACTTTTTAACGGACACCCTGCAGCCAATCAGAATCGAGTATTCACCCAGACCATGGTATAAGTGTAAGTACCGATCTTTTATACAGCTAGAATAAGGATATGATTGGATAGATGTGAAGGTAATAAGTGACGTAGTGCTAAAGCTGTAATATGTGAAGTCGCTCATGCTGTGAAATGGATGGTAGGCAGAAATTTTTCAAGTTATTCTCTGTAAGATGAGCATGTATCTGTCGATCTCAACAATTTTTTCCAATAATTTAGAAAGATTAGAAAAATAGTGCTGCCAGTAGAAAAGTCACAATGAATTTAGCAATTTCTAATTTCTTTAGAAACCAGAATGAAATTTAGTAAATGTAAAACCTTTAAAAAAATTTTAACCAGTGCTCTTTAGCGTTTGAAAAGAAAACGTCTGTAGCCCTATTCGCACGGGATTAGTACTATCTGGGGACCTCGTGTGATTTAGAAATTACCACCCCCACATCTGAATTTCATGAGGCGCATTCGCACGGGATAACCGAAGCCTGTGATTTTACTCAAATTTACCGACTTATCTCCCGGATATGAAGTCAATAGGCTATTGCTTGGAAATGTATTTTCGTTATAGCCATAGGTCTAGCTGTATGATATATTATGACATAAACAGAATAAAGTTCCTTACCGCATGCTACATGTCATTCATCTCCATCTAATCATTCTTTTTGTTTTTGCTCTTCTGATGATTTTCAGCTTTCACTTTCTGCAAATTGTGTTGTTGTGTATAGCGATATGACCCAGCACCCAAAATACTATCAAAACACTCCAACACAGACTCCATTCTTCGCGAAAGATGGATAAAAAGGCACAGATGAAACAAAAACCTTGAAAAAATGATATACGATCCGGCCAAATCACAGAGATGCCGATTCGCACTTGAATAATATTACCACAGGACCTCGGTGTTCGGCAAAATATAGTAGTTAATTTGCGGTGGACTTTTTACTTTACAAATTACAGACATGGCCGAGTCGCACGGGATTAAGATCTCAGACAAACTAGCGGCAATGAAGAGAGTCAAGCAGAACCTCCCCAAACACGGCTCTTACAAAACGTTTCTGAATGGTACATTTTTGTATTATTATTATTCTATTCTACTATTATTATATAAGAATTTCGATACGCTGCTACTTGAAAATGCTACTGCTGCTTGTTAGCTTTTGAGATACGGTTTTCTCCTGATTAAATATTTAATATAACTGAATAAATGACTGAGTAATACCGTTTTTTAAAGTTATTGTTTTATCGATATAATGAAAAACCGTTTATCTATTCACAAAACTTAGTTTACTCGTGTATAGTTTTCTTTAGGTGTACATATGGCAACTGTGTGAAAATGCCAACAGAATATGAAAACATCTATAACAGTAATAAGTATGAAGATAAACAATAAAACCTGTAAACAAACCATACTGTACACTGATAACAGCAGCTGAAGTTTGCTGTTGCGATTACATATAATTTTTTGAACTTTAAACACGTTTGTCTTATACACACAAAATAGCATCGAACTAACTGGCTACTATAAACAAACAGCGTTGGCATTGGTTTACGTTCTTGATCAAATCAAAAAATTACATCATAAAGTACTCATGGAAAATACATTTACAAAATTAGATAATTACAAATTCAGGTCCAAAATGTTAGTACGCGTTTGTCATAGACACACCTAATAGCATAAATAAGTGGCTACTAAAACCAGCGCTGGCATTTGTTTACGTCCTTGATAAAAACTAAAACATTAGTCTAAAATTATACATGCAAATACATTTAAAATAATTAAGTCTTACTTACAGGTTATGGCTCAACAACTGCTGCCTCTGGTTTTAAAGTTGGAACTGCTTCATGCTTTAGTAACAGTTTGTTGTTGAAACCGGCATTGAATTTGTGGAGATTCTGGAAGCTGTCTTCTGTAAAATGCGCAGCACAGAGAGCTAAATTACGATTGTAATTTTCTGGAACATAATCAAACATAAATTGTAGCCATTGTTGAAGAACTACAGCGTCCGTAGGAAGCCCGAACACAGAAGACCTGACAGCTGGGAGAAAATAACACACTATCGACTGCATTGGCTACTGCTCTCCACTATAACTCTTCCTCTTCCACAAAGCCGCAGAAATATGGCCATGCTCCCTTTTTTGCATATTCCGGAGGGAGGGTTGATTATGGGTTAGTTACGTATAAAACCCGGGAAGTATCTCGTTGTAGTCCCATTCGAGTCGTTTTTGTAGGCATTAAACTTCCTGATTTTTAAAAGACGATATCTCTGCTTACGTTGAACTTTCAGCGCAGCAACTTTCCAGATACTGTTCATGCACCAACTGCAACATTACACACTATTTAAAATGAAAAAAGTGAAATCGCAATCAACCACCCCTTTAACACAAAGTACACTGGAAAGCACATCTCAGTGGAAATATGCAACACAATGCCTGCCCGAAGGGAGGACTTACAGAATACACATATGACCCGCGATCGGGTAACAAATGGGGAACGCAGGGTTGAATCTTTCAACCCCAGGGGTGGCAAGATGGCTTGCCAAGGGAAAGACCCACGCTCTGAGAGGCTTACCATGGAAATACACACGTGGGGGTAGCCCAATGGGGGAAACATGCACATGGAGGCAGCTAGCAAACACGAAAGCTGCCGCAGGCATAACTCTGGCATTAACGTCAACAGTCCTGGAGGATAATATCGCACGTATCCAGTCCGAGGAGTGGAATGGCGAGCAAGCGATGACACCGAGCGGGTCCTATTACCGGCCACTGGGGGCGAGTACATGAGAGGACACTGGCTCCGCTCAGAGATTGTAGAATCTTGTGAATGTGTTGAACTATAAAACAGCACAAATATGTACTAGCTTGGTTTTTTAATGAATTCTATAGTGCTTCTGTGATGTCATAACTGGTATATTCATTTTTTTTTGTTACAAAGCTTAAAAGTGACTGCATAACATAAATAACCCATCTTATAGTTACTCACATTATCATCCATCCCCAGCATCTTGCAGACTTTCTTCTAAACTGACCAGAGTAAACACTCAGAATCAGAATCAGAAAGAGCTTTATTGCCAAGTGTGCTTGCAAACACAAGGAATTTGTTTTGGTACTGAGGCTTCCAGTGGACACATACAAATACAACAAGAAACATAGTACTACAAATTATAAGAATAAAAAATACAAATATATGAGAATAAAAGTAACACAGTTGGGTTTAGTCAGAATATACATTTTCAGATTTACAGATTATGAACATATTTACAGGTATAGTGTTTTGAATATTATAAATAAATAAATCTACATATAAGTATCACCTGAGTTGTAGGGTATTGCACTACACAGTGGGAGTATTGCACTTAAGGCATATGCCTTGGGAGGAGTGTTAACTGTTCAGGAGGGAAATGGCCTGTGGGAAGAAACTGTTCCTGTGCCGAGATGTTCTTGTGGCCAGTGATCTAAGCCGCCGTCTTGACGGTAACAGTTCAAACAGGTTGTGTCCAGGGTGAGTGGAGTCTGTGATGATTTTACCTGCTCTCTTCCTCATTCTGGAAGAGTACAGGTCCTGGAGGTTTGGCAGCAATGCTTGTGCTCGGCTTGTGCAATGCTTTGTGATTCCATGGTAACTGTAATTTATCATTAAAAGACACTGCAGGGTCTCCCAGTGAAATTCAGGCACTTTATTTTATTTATTTATTCATTTATTTTTGGACAGGGACAATGCAAAATATACATTAACCTTAGAAAGGAGAGATGCATTTTACCAGGTTGTAGCACTTGTGCTAATTTCCACCTGTAGTCCCTGGGCAGGCTGATGTCAACAAATACATTAAAAATACATTATAGACACTCACATAAACATCAATTACAATACATTATGTAAACAAGTTTGTTTTGAAAGTAGCCATATCTTGGCCCGATGTGATTTTTTAATTTATTTACACATGTGGTTAACTCTGTTGGCAACTTATTCCATTGTCTGATGGCCACACATGAGAAAACTGAGCTGCCGAGGGCTGTTTTAATCTGAGGAATCCTACACTCACCCCGAATAGTCGACCGAGTGACTCTTGTTGTAATTTCTTAGCTGAGTGAAATAAACTTTTTTAACGGAGGGGCTGCGACACCATTTATTACCTTAAACAAAATACAGATGTTTGAATATATAATTGTTTTCTATGTTTTTTTAGAATATGACAATGGTGAAATAATCGAGATTTCTTGTCATGAACCTTAAGAGAGCTTTTATACAATGATTCCAGGGGCCTTAATGCTGTTTTACATGCCTGTGACCAACTCGTCATGCAATATCGAAAGTGCGGAATTATCATCGCATTTAGATATAAATTGGATGCCTCTGTGGTCAAAGAGTTCCTAAAATATCTAAAATGTGCTATATTAAGTTTCTAATCTTAAGTGTTTGTAATCTTTTTAATGTTTTTTAAAATTTAAATTTGGGTCAAGAATGACTCCTAAATATTTAATTTGGTCAACCCTTAAAATTTCCTGTCCCTCAATAATGATTTTTGGTTCAGTTTTACATAATGAGAACTTATGACGGTTTGTGAAAAACAGAAACCGTTTTGTCAACATTCAAAGTTAAATGAGAATTTTTTAACCAAATGGAAATCTTTTTCATTTCCTCAGTTAACTTTCTGGCAACATCCTTAACAGTTTTACCATGAATATACACCACAGTGTCATCAGAATACATTATCATTTTAGCATCAATACACACAGATGGAAAATCATTAATATAAAGGGAAAACAACAAGGGCCCTAATATAGAGCCCTGCGGCACACCCATAGTGCATGCTCGTAAGGGAGATGATACATTATTTATCGATACACATTGCTGCCTAGCACTGAGAAAATATTTAATCCAATTGATTGTACTTAAACTAAGAGGGAAATGTGTTAATATATCTATCAGTAATTCATGGTTTACTGTATCGAAAGCCTTACGCAAGTCAAGAAAGACCGCCCCTACAACTCCTCTGCTATCTAGACTTGATTTTAATTCCTCTATTAAATAGCAACATGCTGTCTCCGTTGAGTATCGTTTTCTGAAACCAAACTGGAGAGGATGTAATGCAGCATTGTAATCAAGATGTTCCACTAACTGTGATACAACTACTTTTTCAAAGACTTTGGAGATAATGGGAAGAATGCTTATAGGTCGATCATTTGAGACCTGGAGCTTGTCTCCTGACTTGTGTATAGGCTTTACTATTGCTGTTTTCAAAGCTGTAGGGAAGATACTTTCATTTATAGATTGATTTATAACTTTAGTTAGCACTGGAGTTAAAATTTCCTTGTGCTCTTTTAAAAACACAGAATCAATGGCAAAAATGTCTTTAGATTTACTATTATTTAAGTGTGATATTATTTTCAAAACTGTCCCTTCATCTACATGAGATAATTTAAGGAATGACTCATCACAATTAAAGTTATATACACAAGTTGATTTTGGAAACATATCTGTTCCCGCACAGAATTAAAAAAATAATCATTAAAATGTGTTGCCACCTCTGTATTATCATTTTGGATAACTCCATTTAATTTAAGTTGTACCCGATCACAAATTGTTTTTTTCTTTTCCAAGTAATTTATCCATACTTTTCCAAAGAAGCTTACTATTGCCTTTTGCATCTTTAATCCGATTTGAATAACAGTTTGCCTTGGCTTTTCTAAGCTGCATGGTAACCTTGTTCCTTAAACTTTTATATACAGTATGTAGGGTATGGACCCCTCAGACACACACTAATTATTCATTATATACAAAGGTGTATGAAACTCCAAAACTAACAGCCCAAATGAACGAACACAAGGGCAGAAATAGTGTCATGTTACAGGGCATGATAAGGAGATTTTACGACCTCCGAGGAATGTGGCCACATGCACAAGAGAGAGATACAATGGGAACACAGAAACCCTCTTTAAAACAGACTTTGCTGCATTAATCATAGACTAACTGATCTATAAATGAACATGCATAAAACTGTGGTGACTATTGTGACTATTATGGGACTGTGTAACTATTATGTATGGTATGTACCCTGATATACCACCAACTAACGATCAATGTAACCTCACCTGTATCATGCCTCCTACCTAATTAATCCTCACTTAATGACTCACACTTTGATCTACATCACCTTCTTCTAGAATGCAGTGTGGATGTGTTATAGCTATCTGAGCATTAATGAAGGTATAACCACACTTCGGACAAAGACTCGTAAATCAACAAAGAGCCATTTTCCCTCTCAGACATGTCACCGTTCTTATTGGTCGAGTTCAACCCTTGGGGGTGGATCCTTTCCAGCCTTTATTAGAGACAGTCCACATGTGACCGCCCTCTCTTAGTTCTTTCATCCAGCCGCAACACTGCTCTGGTGATACTGGGGAACCCCCTCCCCCTCCACAGGGGGCCCAGGGCCCAGCAGGCCTCAATCCAACCAGATATGGGCTTAGGTAGGAGAGAGAAGACTCTCACAAAGAACCAAGGACAATCTCAGGAGTTTTGGAACAAAGACTCCAACCAACAACTACTCCAATCACCCACTCTTCCGACTTCCTCACTTCTCCTGGGTGCTCGGCGTGGCCTCAACAGGGCCTCAGGCCTTGAACAAACCAGCCATGCGTTCCTGGAGAAAGAGAACTCTCAACCAACTTCCACTTGACACTGCCGGAACCATCAACGACTTAAATTTTCAACAACTTCAATAATTGCTCCCACTGCGAATGCAAGTATTCAATTCAATGAAATGTGAAAATGAAATTCTGATGGTACTTTTCATAGTCCCTTTTTCCGGTTTCCAATTTAATCCTATCACTAACCTATTTCTGTATTTATGTGTGTTTAGTTTATTTATGTTTATGGTTTAGTTAATAAAACTTATGCACTTTATGTATTTGGTTCTGATTTGCTTGCAATACGAAGTCCCTTTACGGTTTTTGTTCTTGCTACAGGCTCAAAACGCTGTACATACTAAGAAATAATTATTCTTCTGTGGCCAGGGAAGATACCCTTTTCTTAGAATAAATAAATAATCAAAAGAGTTCGTTGGACGAACTGATTAATTGATTGTAATATTAATTTAGCCATATCAAGTTAATCCAATTAACTGACCCAAATATTCATAATTAATCATAAGTTATTATTGATTATTAATATTTCATATAGCTAGGTTCCTTACATATAAATAATGATCAGTGGTCAATTTTGATTTAAGAAAGGTTTTAAGTGCCAGGTCTCTCTGCTTCATCCCAGAGATAGTTACCAAACCATGGCAATTTCTTTTTATTAGTTTTATTTCTCTTTAATTATGTGTATTTAGTGACGGTCTCCTGTTAAAGTAATATTATTGCATGTATACTCACAGCCTTTACTATCAACTTTACGCTCCCAATCAATTTCATTTAAATAATTCATCAGTGCAATTTGATTTCTCTTAGGAATATGGAGAATTTTATTTTGATTATTTATTTGCTGTTTGTCCCTATATCTGGAATTATTTATTTTTCAAGCAACTACAGTAAGGTTGTGATCTGACAAACCTGTTATTAAATGATATGTTTTGGTAACCCTATCTGGCTTATTTGTAAATATGAGATCAATCAAAGTTTGGGAGTTTTTTGTTAGTCTAGTTGGCTTGTTTATCATTTGAGTCATTTGAACCGAATTTGTGATATTCTTAAGTTTTTTTCTTTCTTAATTTATCCAACCAGTTTATATTCAGATCACCCATTAACAAAGTTTCTTTTCTTTCATACTTTTTAAATATTTCAGCTAAACCAAGTTAAAATTCATTTGTCGCACTTGGTGGTCGATATACAGCAAATAAAAGGAATGACATCTGTGCTGAAAGGGTTATAGTAACACCCACGCATTCCAAGGTTTGCACTGGAATGTCTATTTGATGACTATCAATACTGTCTTTCACATAGATTAAGACTCCACCTCCTTTCCCCTTCCCTCTGTCCCGTCTGTAAACATTATATCCAGGAATTGTGAACACGAATAAAGGAGTCAAAGATGTTAACCAAGTCTCTGTAAGACACAGATAATCAAGATTTGAATCCAAAAGTAAATGTTCCAACTGTTCCATTTTTGCAATCACACTGCGTATGTTTATATGTCCTCCAAATATTCCTTTTGGTTTTGTTTTAGGATTCCAAAGCACTGATGCATGATTAACTGTTTGTAAAAGTTTAATGTTTTGTTGTTTGGAGGTGACAAAAGTCTGCAGTGCGCTGAGTTCTGCAGTTTTAAACACACCTCGTGGTAAGATGTTACCTTGTAGCATGGAGATCACTGGTTTTGCTGTGGAGGCATTCAACTGCGGTGAGTGTTGTACGACCATAGGACCAGGATTTGCATGAACATCCCCACATAGTAGTAGCATAATACAAAGAATCATCGCATTTTCTCGCTGTACTTTTGCGTGACGAGCCACTCTCCGTGCACGTAGCTGATCGCGATGATTTCCCTGATGAACGGCTCGCCCACCGTCCAGCACGTTAGATTATATACTGGCTCCACGAGTCCAGGGGAGCAGCGAGCGTCTTTGGCATACCACCGGGAGAGATTGAGCGTTCACAAGCAGCTACCCAGCTCCCAAACATTTGCGTAGCAGTGAGAGCCATCAGGTATAGCAACACAATTATCACACTTAAGGCCCGGGCATTTATATCGTTTGTCGATGTCAAGGCAAGGCAACGCAAGGCAAGTTTATTTATATAGCGCATTTCATACATAATGGTAATTCAAAGTGCTTTACATAGAAGAAATTAAATAATCAAAAGAAATCAGAATAATTAAAACAGTTTAGAATAAAAGATAAAATACAGAATAATTAAAACAGTTTAGAATAAAAAAATAAAATAATAGAATAAAATACAGTACGAGCAGTCGAACGCTCATTCAGTAAATGCACAGCTAAACAGATGTGTTTTGAGTCTGGATTTGAATGTGACTACTATAGAAGCACATCTGATCTCTTCTGGAAGCTAGTTCCAGCTGCGGCTGGCATATTAGCTAAAAGCGGACTCGCCATGCTTAGAGTGAACCCTTGGTATTTCTAGCTGATGTGATCCTAATTATCTGAGTGATCTGTTGGGTTTATATTCACTGAGCATATCTGCAATGTATTGAGGTCCTAGGCCATTGAGTGATTTATATACCAGTAATAATACTTTAAAATCAATCCTATATGTAACTGGCAGCCAGTGTAAAGACCTGAGGACTGGTGTGATATGTTCATATTTTCTGGTTCTGCTCAGAATCCTAGCAGCAGCGTTCTGTATGAGCTGCAACTGTCTTATGGTCTTTTTTGGAAGGCCAGTGAGGAGTCCATTACAATATTCCACCCTGCTGGTGATGAAAGCATGCACAAGTTTCTCTAAGTCTTGACTGGAAACAAAGCATCTAATTCTTGCAATATTTTTTAGGTGTTAGTATGCTGATTTAGTTATTGCTTTGACATGACTACTGAAACTAAGGTCTGACTCTAGATACACACCAAGATTCCTAACTTGATTTTTAGTTGTTTGACCCCTAGACTGAAGGTATGCGTTCACCTTGAGAACTTCATCTTTGTTTCCAAACGCAATGACTTCAGTTTTGTCTTTGTTTAACTGTAGAAAGTTTTGGCACATCCAATTGTTTACTTCATCAATGCATTGGAACAGGGAGTTAATGGGGCTGTAATCGTTAGGCAATAGGGCTAAGTGTGTCGTCTGCATAGCTGTGGTAAGCGATTTGGTTATTTCTCATTATTTGGCTCATTGGGAGCATGTACAGTTTGAATAGGAGTGGCGCAAGAATTGAGCCTTGAGGGACTCCACATGTCATGGATTTCCACTCAGACTTATGATCTCCAATACTCACATAATAACCTCTCCCTCCTAAGTATGACCTGAACCATTTTAGGACTATCCCAGAAAGCCCGACCCAGTTTTACAGCCTGTCAAGAAGTATGTTGTGATTGACAGTGTCAAATGCAGCACTGAGGTCGAGTAGTACCAGCACTGATAATTTGCTTGTATCAGTGTTTAAGCGAATCTCGTTTATTATCTTTATGAGCACTGTCTCTGTGCTGTGATGCGGTCGGAAACCAGATTGAAAATTGTCAAAGTATCCATTCGAGCTTAAGAATTTGTTCAGCTGATTGAAGGCAACTTTTTCAATGATCCGGCCTATGAAAGGAAGATTTGAGATCGGTCTATAGTTGTTTAATATGGTCTTATCCAGATTGCTTTTTTTCAGGAGGGGCTTGACAACTGCAGTTCCCTTTCAAGGGAACTCGAGCTGCGTTGAGACGCGGTGGGAACGCTCTGCGTGATTGCGTCGTGAAGCACGTGTATAATCAGTCCAATGGAAGAACGAGACGTCACCGGAGGTGACGTCATAGACCAGGAAGCTATAAAGCACACCAGAAATCAGACCGCAACAGCTTCTGTTGCCTTCAGCAAGCGCTCTCTGTATACTGTCCTTGTCTATTTATTGTTGTCTGTCACAAGCACATTATCTATCTATATATATATATATATATATATTATGGCGAAACAAGAATTCAAGCGTTGTGTTGTCCCTTGCCCTCGTTTCATCACGGGTGGGGACACACATCAGCTTTGTGTTGCTTGTTTGGGAGTGGAGCATGCCCAGTCAGTTCTCGAGGGAGCTGACTGTGAGCATTGCGAGAAGCTGTCCGTGAGGACGCTCCGCTCTCGCCGGGCGTTCTTTGAGGAGGACGGTTCGGTTCGCGCTCCCCGGGGTGCGGGTCCCGCTGCTGCCGAGGCACAGCGAAGGCTTTCATCTTGGGGTTCGCATATGGATCTAGTAGCGGGGCTTGAGACGGGCCCAGCCCTTTCTCAACCCTTACCTGCTGGATCCGGTGCCTCTGCCCAGGAAGGAGCCCGCGCTGCGGCTTCTCCTTCCCAGGTTGGGGCACCATTGTTGCGGCTATCCAGTTCTGAGGATCTGGATGTCGTCAGTGTTGATATGGGGGATGTTGAGTTTTCGCCAGCTCATGCCTCCGATAATGATGAGGAGCTTATGGAGGTTTTATCTCGTGCTGTAGCTAGATTAAATATTGAATGGCCAGCCGATGATTCTTTGAGTGTTACTAGAAGAAGTTTATTAGATGAAAGATTTTTACCATCTAAAACACAGCCTCCACGTCGGGGACTCCCGTTTTTTCCCGATCTCCACAATGAGGTTTCGAGATCGTGGAATAAACCGGCGTCATTCAGAGTTTTTAACCCACAAACTTCATGTTACAGTAATGTTTTGGGTGCATCTGATTATGGTTATGTTAAGGTGCCTCGGGCTGAAGAGACGCTCGCGAGCTATCTCTCTCCCGAGTCATCGTCATCATTAAAAACCCCGACGTTACCCACCAAGCCATTAAAATCTACATCTTCGCTGGTGGGTAAAGCTTATTCGGCAGCAGGTCAGGCTGCGTCATGTCTGCACACTATGTCTATTCTGCAGGCATACCAGGCTGATCTGCTGAAGGATATCGATGAACGTGAGGAAGTCAGCGCTGACACAATTCGAGAATTGCGTCGCGCAACAGACCTGTCTCTCCGGGCCACCAAGGAGACGGCCAAATCAGTGGGCCGTTCTATGGCAGCCCTGGTGGCCACGGAGCGGCATCTTTGGTTAAATCTGTCTGATATAAAGGATAAAGATAGGTCTGTTCTTCTGGACGCGCCACTGTCACCTTCAAGTTTGTTCGGCGACGCTATCAACTGTGTCATCGATAGGTTTCAAGAAACGAAAAAACAATCGGCTGCGTTCCAGAGGTTTCTTCCTCGACGTTTCAATATCCCTGAGACTGCTGGGCGAAAAATGATTATTAAATCCGAGCAGTCTCATCCGAGTACAAGCTCCTCACAGCACAGAGTGCATCAAAAACAGAGCGTCGCCACTGGGCTCCTCCACAATCTGGGGAATCTGGGTGGCGGTCGCAGTCCAGGCCAGCTAGGGGTAGGCAAGATCTGAGGACTGTCATCTCTAAGAAGGCTTGGGCTAAGAAGAAGTCCTGACGCCCAGGGCGTCAGGCTTCTGAGGGTGGTCCCCTCCGAGGAGGGACGATTTCGAGAAATCGTTCATCCTCGGCACCCTCTGGGGGGCGATTCTCTGAGGAGAGTCGCAGCGCTGCCACATCGGTTGTTCCCTGCCGGTTCGCCGCTTCAGGGCACCGAGGTGTCAGCGTCCCCATACGATTCTCCGAGGAGGATCGTAGAACGGTCAGTTCGGTTGTTCCCTGCCGGTTCGCCGCTTCAGGGCACCGAAATGTCCGTAAAACCGAATCCCGAGGCCAGTCTCGAGAGACTGGTCCCCTTAGTAGAATTTCTGGCAGCGTGGAAACTACTGCCAAATATTTCTCAGTGGGTCCTGCATATAATAGAAAAGGGTTACAGAATTCAGTTCGGTTCTCGTCCGCCCAGATTTCAAGGGGTCCTTCCCACAGTGGTGGACCCAAGGCAGGCTCGGGTCATGGAACTAGAAGTACTGACGCTTCTGCAAAAAGGGGCTATAGAAAGGGTTTCTCCTCCCAGCAGAGAGTCAGGGTTTTACAGCCGTTACTTCATCGTTCCCAAGAAGGATGGGGGGTTGCGTCCTATTCTAGATCTGCGTCAGTTAAACAGCAGAGTTCAGAAACTCAAGTTCAAGATGCTTACACTCAAACAGATTGTATCACAGATTCAGTCCGAGGACTGGTTTGTCACAATAGACTTGAAGGACGCTTACTTTCATGTATCCATTCATCCTCATCACAGGAAGTTCCTGAGGTTTGCTTTCGGGGGCGAAGCATACCAATATCGGGTCCTTCCATTCGGCCTAGGTTTATCACCCCGCACCTTTACGAAATGCGTGGATGCAGCACTGGCTCCTCTGAGACTCCAGGGCATTCGCGTATTAAACTATATCAACGACTGGTTGATCCTGGCTCGTTCCGAGCAGTTGGCAGTTCGGCATCGAGATGTCGTTCTGTCTCACTTAAAAAGGTTGGGGTTGCGGCTAAACACCAAGAAGAGTGTGCTCCTCCCAGCCCAGAGGACCACTTTTTTAGGGGTGATGTGGGATTCGACAACTATGCAAGCACGATTGTCTCCAGCTCGTATTTCTGCGATTCTCACAGCCGTAAATATGGTAAAACTAGGCCAGTCACTCACTGTGAAACAGTTCCAGAGACTGGTGGGTCTCATGGCAGCTGCGTCCAATGTAGTTACTTTTGGCCTCCTGCACATGAGACCCCTGCAGTGGTGGCTCAGGACCAAGGGGTTTTCTCCGAGGGGAAATCCGTTTCGCACGATCAAGGTCACGGGGCTATGCCTACGTGCCTTGGTCATGTGGAAGAAACCTTGGTTCCTCGCCCAAGGCCCAGTATTGGGGGCTTCTTGTCGACGCGTAACGCTATCGACGGATGCTTCCCTCACAGGCTGGGGGGCGGTCATGAGTGGCCGCTCGGCGACAGGTGTCTGGCAGGACCATCAGCTTTCGTGGCATATAAACCGACTAGAGATGATGGCGGTATTTCAGGCTCTCAAATACTTCCTGCCAGACCTGAGAGGCCATGATGTGCTCGTCCGCACAGACAACACATCGGTGGTCTCTTACATCAACCATCAGGGGGGTCTGAGGTCCCTATTATTATGCAAACTGGCTCATCAGATCCTCCTATGGGCCCAGGGAAAATTACTGTCACTCAGGGCAGTTTATATTCCAGGGTATTTGAATGTGGGAGCAGATATCCTGTCAAGACAGGGGCTGAGGCCCGGGGAGTGGAGACTTCACCCCGAGGTGGTGGAGCTCCTATGGGAGAACTATGGTCAAGCTCAGATAGATCTTTTCGCATCTTACGATACAACCCATTGTCCGCTTTGGTTCTCCCTCACATATCCAGCTCCTCTCGGACTGGACGCTATGGTACAGGAGTGGCCGAGGCTGCACCTGTACGCATTCCCCCCGATATCATTGCTTCCGGGAGTTCTGGAGAGGGTTCGCCGGGAGGGGGCTCATCTATTATTAGTAGCCCCGCACTGGCCGACCCGATTGTGGTTCTCGGACCTAGTGTCCCTTCTGCACGGCTCTCCCATGGAGATTCCTGTCAGGGGGGACTTGTTATCTCAAGCAGGGGGCACGATATTTCACCCTCGCCCGGAGTTGTGGAAACTGTGGGCTTGGCCTCTGAGGGGGCCCAGCTCTTAGAATCCGGTCTCTCGACTGAGGTCGTTGAGACCATCCTTCAATCCAGAGCTCCTTCCACGAGAAAACTATATTCATTGAAATGGAAATTGTTCTCTACATGGTGTGGAGAACGTTTTTTTAAATCCTGCTAACTGCCCGGTTGGTACAGTTCTCGATTTCCTTCAAGACCGTTTCTCTGCTGGATTATCTCCCTCCACCTTAAAGGTGTACGTAGCGGCTATATCTGCTTATCGCTCCCCTTTGGGGGCTTCTTCTCTTGGGAGAGATCCTCTTATTACTCGTTTTCTCCGTGGTACACTGAGGCTTAGGCCTGCATTGCACTCTAGAGCACCGGCTTGGGATTTGGCCATTGTACTTGAGGGTCTGGCCCTGGCTCCCTTCGAGCCTATTGAAGAGGTTTCAGAGAAGTTCCTTACACTAAAAACTCTATTTCTTCTCGCTATTTCTTCTATCAAGAGAATTGGAGATCTGCAAGCCCTGTCGGTGGCTCCTTCATGTTTGGAATTTGCACCTGGTATGGTGAAAGCATTTTTACACCCTAGGCCGGGCTACATTCCTAAGGTCCCCACTAATGTGGCGGGCCCTATTGTGCTGCAGGCTTTTTGCCCTCCACCTTTCGTTACCCCAGATCAGGAAGGTCTCAATCTGTTATGTCCCGTTAGGGCTTTGGATGCCTACGTTCACAGAGCTGCCCTGTGGCGTAGATCAGAGCAGTTATTTGTCTGCTTCGGTTCAACCAAGAAAGGTTGCCCTGCATCTAGACAGGTAATGAGCAAGTGGGTAGTTGAGGCTATCTCACTTGCTTATGAAGCGGCCGGACAGCTCTCACCTATGGCTGTCCGCGCCCATTCTACCAGGAGTATGGCTGCCTCTAAGGCTTTAATTTCAGGGGTTTCCCTGCAGGACGTTTGTAATGCGGCAGGCTGGTCCTCACCGCATACATTTGTCAGATTCTACGACCTAGACCTCTCCACTCCCGGGGCTAGGCTGCTTGTTTCTTAGTGTGCGCAAGGACTCCACACAGAACGGGCATTTCTCATTATGGCGTAGTGGACATGGGGTTCCCACCGCGTCTCAACGCAGCTCGAGTTCCCTTGAAAGGGAACGTCTCAGGTTACGTATGTAACCCTGGTTCCCTGAGAGGGAACGAGACGCTGCGTTCTCCTGCCATACTTCCTGCATGCCCTGATCGACTTGCTTCAGGCCTTTTCAGAAGCTGTTGCGGTCTGATTTCTGGTGTGCTTTATAGCTTCCTGGTCTATGACGTCACCGCCGGTGACGTCTCGTTCTTCCATTGGACTGATTATACACGTGCTTCACGACGCAATCACGCAGAGCGTTCCCACCGCGTCTCAACGCAGCGTTTCGTTCCCTCTCAGGGAACCAGGGTTACATACGTAACCTGAGACGTTTTCAGGGAGTTTGGAAAACTCCCAGAGAGAAGTGAGGCATTTACCACTTCTAGGAGATCTGCTTCCAAACAGTTAAACACACTTTTGAAAAAAAATGTGGGAAGTGCGTCAAGAGCACAGGTTGATGTTTTAAGGTGCTGTACAGTATCTTCCAAAATTTTGCCATTAATTTCTTCGAAATCAGACATAGTGACTACTTTCTCAGGCTGTGGTCTGATCTGTCTGACCCCAGCGCAACTCAAGGATGAGCTGATCACCTTTCTGATATTATTGATTTTCTCAGAGAAGAAGGAAGCAAACTCAATGCACTTGCTGTCTGAGAGCATTTCACTGGGAATCTGGCCTGGGGGGTTTGCCAGTCTCTCTTCAGTAGCAAAAAGAGGTCGCGTGTTGTTTATATTGCTGTTTATAATATTCGAGAAGAAAGTCTGTCTAGATTTGCCTAGTTCCTTATTGAAAGCATGGATGATGTCTTTGTAGATGTTATAATGGACTACAAGTTTTGTCTTCCGCCACATGCGCTCTGCTTTTCTGCATTGTCTTTTCATATTTTGCACTGCTGTTGAGTTTCTCCAAGGTGCTTTTTGTCTGCCATTCTTCTTCCTGACTTTCACAGGAGCAATATCATCAATTACACTCTTAACTGTTGAGTTAAAAGAATCAAGGAGAAAATCAACAGAGTCAGCAGATATGCTTGGTGTTAAAGATATGGCCTTCATAAATGGTACACTAGTGTTCTCATTAGGGGTCGACCGATTATCGGCCTGGCCGATATTCAGCATTTTTATGCTTATCGGTATCGGCCATTTTCAAAACCGATTTGCCGATAAAATAATTTAATTTTGAAATGCGCTATATTTGGCTCTGACGCAGCCACCTCTGTCGGAACTCACCACTCTGTAGACTAGACTAATGTCCCCGCACATCAGATTTGTCACAAGTCACAAGTCCAACCAATCAACGCGGAAAGCTGAAGGCACTGAAAGTTTTGCACTCTCACACCGAAAGCACTTGCAGACTGGAGCTGCTTCACTGATCACGCATCAGTTGTTTCTCAAAGTAAAGGCAGCAGCACACTTTGCTGACGAAGCAATAAATTACTACACTGAAGTTGCAAAACACCTCAATATAACAGAGCCTGTGATCTCCGCGATGCAGAAAACACCGACGGAATCGCGGAAACCAGTCATAAAAAGTGAATTTAATGTTTAAAGCGGAATGTCACAAAACTTTTTGATGAATTAACAAAAAACAGGTCAGTACAAATCAAATCGAATTTCAAACCGCGTTCATGAATCCTGCGTCTCTAAATGAATGGAGCAGACGCGTGATTTCATTTACTACACAAACACACACACACACACACAAAAACTTGCGCTGTTTTCAGCCTCAGCCGTATCATTATGGCCTTGATTCCATGAACATCATCTCCAGAGCCGCTTAGTCACTTCATGAGCTTTTTAAAGCTTCAACTGAGAAAAGCTATTGTCATATTCATAGACAGTAAAAGAAAGGTCATATCATAAACACAGTGGGTGCTTCTCATTTCTTATTTGTGCATCCTTGTTTCCTTTCCTCGCTTCCTTTACTAGCGCCTCAGCTCCTCCCCTGTAGGTTGTGAGGGAAGGACGCAAGGAAAGAAAATGAGGACGGAGGAATCGAATGAAAGCTTTTTTTATACATTGGAATTCTTGATCACTCGAGCGTCACTTCACAGCGTCATCAGCAGCGCTCAAAGCATCTGCCCTTATGTTGTTGAAGTTTGTTTATATAAGAAATTCATAATTAATAATAATAAAGCAAGATACCCTGTTGAAATATGTGAGATGTGTGGTTTATATAAACTGCATAGGTAAACTATAATTTAAAAAGATTGTGACCGATGTGAAGGGGGAGGAGAATGAATACGTGCGTCACGTTTAGTCAATGGAACAGTTCCGCAAAGGATACAGCTGTGTATCCTCGCTCATGACTCCTCTGAAAGCCTCCTCACTCCTCGTTCCTCGACTCCTCGTGGTGCAATTAGAGAATTGAGATGTACTTCAAGATGGCTGTGCTTGATTGGTTTCCGGGTCATAGGATGGAGGACAGAGGAGCGAGGAGACGAGGAGGGATATTGAGAAGCACCCACAGAAACTCAAAGATCTCCCCGGCAACCGTCAAAATAAAAGTTTGTCTTTTCTTAGGGCCCTAAAAAATAATTTTTTGTTAAACTCTAAATAAATTGTATAAGTTTGATGATTTCAATTAATGAGAAATGATTTTTGATTACAAAAATTTAATTTAAACATTAAAATAGAGTTTTACAAAATATTTACAGAATGCTGCTGGGTGCTTCCTGCACCTTTTAAGTTATTATTATTATTATTATTATTATTATTAATAACAGTTCTCAGATTCAAAGATATGTTTAAAATCATTTAAAAGAAAGAATTTGTCAAAACCCTTTGTTATTATTAATTTTGACATTAATTTACATTTTTACATCAGACATAGGCTATATATCTGTTCAAAATATTGGTTTATCGGTCTACGTGATCTGTAATAATCGGTATCGGCATCAGCCCTGAAAATCACATATAGGTCGACCCCTAGTTCTCATTTAAGCATCTCTTCTTGACAGACACAGATCTAGCTTCAATGCCAGGAGAGATCAATATATCAAAGAAAATACAAAAATGATCAGACAGTGATCTAGAGTGTGTCCACGATTATGTGCGGGTCCATGTACATGCTGAGTCAGATCAAAAGTTTTTAAAACAGTTTTGATTTCTTTTGCCATATTGGTTTCTGCATTATCTATGTGAATGTTAAAATCTCCAGCAATGGCAAAGCAGTCAAACTCTGAGGAAATTGTTGATAACAATTCTGTAAAGTCCTAAGCAAAGGCTGGAGAGTATTTTAGTAGGGAGGTTAAGCCCAAAAAATAGACCTTTGACCTCAAGTCATGATGCAAAGGTCTCCTTTGGTATGGAAGTACCTTAGGGTCATACAGATCAATTTATCCTAAGACACAAGTGAATTCACACTTTGTATCAGAAATAAACAAAATGTCCGCCAATGCACCGAAAATACTCTAGAGGCCATATCTTTGCTTCTGTTATCGCTATAATGACAAGTTTGGTGTCAAAGTGTACATTTTTGGGGTCAAGGAATCCAATAAAATTGGTTTCAAGTTTAAAATATTATAATATTCCCCATACCATGACAATTGGGGGTAAATATGCACATTTCACATAAAATTTGTCATCAGAGTGACTTTACTTATCTTTTCGTTCAAAAACTTTAATTTAAGCAGTGCAGATACTTCTGTACATTACATTTGTCCTAAGTAGCATGAGATTTCGACCAGTCAGGAGTAGCCTATAGCATATCAGTTCCTGCAACAACACATCCCATCTGCACCAGGAGCTGTGACAGCTGTTGAAAGTCAGAGGTGACAGGTTAACACTTTGAGGTTAGCTAGTTGGTATGTTGCTATGCTATGCTAGATGCTATGCGGCAACTGCTACAACCTATCGAGGCACTGCACGTGACGTAAGCACCAATGAGTGGGCGTGTGGGCGAATGGGCGTGGCTTATGCCTATATAAGCCAGAGCTCGATAAGATGCTCATTGGTTTTCATCGACTGAAGCGAAACCAGATGGTAGCACAAGCACGGCAGGGTTAGCCAACACTCATTCCCTCTTCTAGAGAGAACCGAGGTTACGTTAGTAACCGTGACGTTCTCTTACGAGAGTACTCTCATGTTGCGTAAGCTAGCTTACACTACGGGAATCCAATTTAAAACGCCGTGCGTGCTAAATCTACCACAACACTGACCCAAGGGCGAGCGCCCTGAGTTCATATGATATGGGGATATAAAAATGGGAAGCTAGACCTTTAGATCTGCCACCAAACGAAACAAATAGCTGTCCTGACCGTCTGAAAGCAGTCGAACGTTCCACGTAAATTCTAAGGGCCCTAACCAGGCAAAGGAGATTCACGTCAGACTCGCTGTCAGATCCGAAGAGAGAATGTCAGATTGAAGAGGCGGTGGTACCAGTACCAGTCGGTCGCCTTCCAAGGTTTCAGAGCTGCGACGCATTTCTGATTGACCCTGAGGCGAAACAGATCGGAGGCCCAAGCTCGAGACGGCACTCGTGCTTTCAGCCACCACTGCAGTGGGCGCATGCGAAGCAGACCCAGATGGAGTACTGATGATGATGAGGCCATGAGGCCCAGCATTTTCTGAAATCTCTTGAGCGGGACTATAGTGCCGCAATGTTCAGTATGCGCTCTGGCGATAGTCGCGCTGTCATTGACAAAAGTAGCAAAAAGAGGACCAATTGATACTGTACAGCACCTTAAAACATCAACCTGTGCTCTTGACGCACTTCACACATTTTTTTTCAAAAGTGTGTTTAACTGTTTGGAAGCAGATCTCCTAGAAGTGGTAAATGCCTCACTTCTCTCTGGGAGTTTTCCAGAGGTCGCCCAATTGACTGTGAGACCAAGATTCTCGAGGTGTTCGAGTAATATTGTCCTGTGTTCTATGAACTCTGAATGAGATCGAGCTAGAATCAGCCAATCGTCCAAATAGTTTGTATGCCCTGAAGTTTCAGGGGCGCGAGAGCAGCGTCCATTTAATTTTTTTATATAAAATTGCATACTTCACCTCCAATTGTCATGTTAAGGACAACATTATTGTTTTTTAGTCTTGGAAAATATTTTATTGGACTCCTTGACCACAAAAATGTACCCGTTGATACCAAATTTGTCATTATAGCTATAACAGAAGCAAAGATATGGGCCTCTCAAGTATGGTCGGCGGCC
This sequence comes from Siphateles boraxobius, assembly GCF_051911475.1. Lineage (NCBI taxonomy): Eukaryota > Metazoa > Chordata > Actinopteri > Cypriniformes > Leuciscidae > Siphateles > Siphateles boraxobius. The sequence goes on along the minus strand of NW_027509197.1, from coordinate 19,647,696 downwards.
ATTTTTAAAAAATGTGAAGTAACCTAACACTCATAGAAGTAAAGTTAGGAGGGGCTGTTTCATTGAGGACCGTTGCACTGCAGCTGTCTTCTAGCCAAGTTTCATTTAGCAACATAAAATCCAGGTTGTATGTGGTTAATAAGTCGTTGACTAGAAGTGATTTATTTTTAAGTGTGCGGATGTTTAAAAGTGCTAACTTAACAGTCTTACTTTTTGTCCCCACAGCAATCTTAGTTTGTCGTGTAATACGCACCAGATTAGATGGGTTTGCTGTACGGCTTTTGAAGGCCTTAGACTTTCTATCATGTAATCGTACAGCAATAGAGGAAGATACAGGCACACTGGGTTCCCACTTGTTCTGTAAACATTTGAGAAAGTTATTGTTGTCATAGCGGGGACCCGACACATATCACTGAGAGCTGGTATCAGTTGTTTCTGGTTCACCTCGAGCCGCTGGAGGAGGGTGTGGGCCCTGGCGTTGTGGCAGAGGCCGAAGAGCTCTCACAGGGGGAGGGGGAGGGCGAGCTGGGCCCACAGGCTTTGGTGGTTGCAGGGCCTGGCGTTTTTTGGTTGTTATCTGGGGGCTTGCAGCAAAAGAGTGGGATAGTCTACTTCCAGCATAGACCAGTTGTTCCATTTTCTCTGAGAAGCACAGAAGTGGAGATGCTGGAGAGAGAGATAACGTGTCTGGTGAGAGGGGCTGTTGGTCTGGTGTTATCGGAGGCTGAAATATGTTGTCCTGATTTCCCTGGCTGTTTTCCAGAAAGTCGTCCTTGGGTGCTGAATCTTGGAGCCGTGCTAGTATGTCAAAGTCTGTCTGTGGTGAGCTCTGTGGGCAGGGCTCAGCTGAGATTGTGTCCGTAGGCAGAGGTTGTTGTGGCTGAGTGGTGTTATCATTGTCCTTGTGTGATGTGTCAACCGCATGTCCATTCAGGTGCTGCAGTGATGTCCTATGGTCATTCATACTGTATCCAGGTGTGTGTGTGCCATTCAGGTTGAGTGGATTGGCACACACTGCAGAAGGATGACGGAGGGAGAAGTAGATATTGTCCTTTAGCACTCTTGAACCAAGTTTGTTTGGGTGGTGGCCATCCTGTTGAAACAGTTGCCTCTGACTTCAGAAAAGATTGAAGATGGCCGCAATGTCCAGATTGTTACGGCAGTTCTTATATCAAGCGGCTTCCTAGATGCCTTTAGGATAGGTGAAGAGTCAGCCCCTGCCAAGCTGCTGCTGTTACCTGCAACCGCAGCTGCCATGTTTCTCTCTCCAGATCCATCCACTTGAGCATTGTTATCTGCAGTATGCTTCTTTGCTTGGCTGTGCTAAATTTAGTTAAGACTTCTGGTGTAAACGTCAGGCTGGTTATTCATGACAGTATTGGTGGGTTCAACCTCCCAGCTGGATTTATGCTAATGCAGACAGTGTCCTACTGTGGCAGAAAAAGGGTAATGGTGGGCCTCACAGCGAGCAATGAGTGCTGGGAAACTGGATGAAAGATAAAGAAAAAAGACAGATTCAGTCTGGGAATCTAGGGAAGTGTTGAGAGTTGAAGAAAAGAGAATTGCTCAGACACAGTGGTTAGTGATGTAAAGAAAAGCTATGGGGGGAAACAGGTAAGCAGAGAGAAAAATTGCGTAGAGGAGAATATAGAGTTGGAAAATAACAACAGAGTAAATATGGATTTTGCTAGAATGCAATAATTAGATTAATATTATTTGGGTTGCATTCTTAATCTTTTTATATGTGAGATGCATATACGTAGAAAGATAAGGATAGAACTTGTGGACACAATGCCCAACTTCAGTTTTCATCAGAAAAAAATTAAACGACTTTGACATTCAACACTCTGATTTAGGAGTAAAATAAAGGCTGTGGTGAACATTACTTGAAGAGACTTTCACGGAATGCGTTTTCCCATTCAAATGCGCTACTTTTCCATTGTTTTTCAATGTAAACGCGTGCATGACCGTTGCGCTCGCGTCTTTTGCAGCACCCCGCACATGACGCAGTGTTTTAAAAATGCGGCCCTCAAGTTAAAAGAAGTTCGAGTTTTAAAAAACGCACCTCTAGACCTTGCGCTTTTTCTGTTTCACTGACCTGCGTCTTGCCTTTTTAACAGCAAAGACTCATTCTGTGTGAAGTCCTTAAACCTTAAACATTGTGAAACTGTTGTGTCTAAAGCCCTATTCGCATGGGATAAGTATTACCTGGTGACCTCTAGTCATTTGTAATAATTGCGGAGGTTGTCTGTGATCTTAATCCCCTGCGAATCGGCCATGTCTGTAATTTGAAAAAAAAATTCCCCCTCAAATGACCAACCATATTTCGCCGAACACACTGTGATAGCTAATATTAGTCCCGTGCAAATTGGTAATTTCTAATTCACACGAGGTCCCCAGATAATACAAATCCCATGCGAATAGGGCTTTACATGAGCATTTTCAATTGTGTGATTGTTCAGGCATACATACATTCTTAATAGGTGTTTGTAGCAGAGTACATAAAAAAGAGAAAAGACTGCTAAACTTGAAACATCTGTAATAATGAAGTATGTGTGATCTGAATAGATATTTTACCAACATGCTGTAGTTATGACATCTACCAACAGGGGATAACATGGATCTGCTAACCAGCTAAACCTTTACACCTCAGAGCACACTCACAGAAGAATGTGATTCAATGTATCAGGTTCCCAAAGCCTCTCCTACCTTACACAGACAGTTCTGAACTGTGCCAGTGTCACATAACCTCCAGGCCATTTCTTGACTTGACGAGTTCCTCACCGGGTGTTGCTTTACAATGCGCTTTTGATCTGCGATCTTTTGTCACCAGGGCACCAACATGGCCAAGTTGTTGTACAAAAAAATGTCATGTAGTTATTTTAAGCTATTTTGTCACTCTTTCATAGCAAAGTAAAACATCTAAAAAATATTTATACCATATAGGCCTATACAACACATATTATTTTATTTTATTTTATTTTTAATTTTGAATGAATTTAAATGTAATCGAGTTTGAAAAAAATAAAGAAAAGTATTTGTGAAACCAGTCTGCCTGCTTTTGTGCTCTCAGCTGCAGAAGAAGAGTTAATCATGAGTAAAAAGATGCTGATCGGCTGGAACTTAGCCAGAGGAATGAGACTGTCAGCAAAAAAGTGCATTTGGCCTTTGCCTTGTCCTTTGGTGCAGATCTTTATTATATTTTAGTCTGATTTAGGAACCATCACAGGGAGCACTTCAGATCTGTGCTAAACACTCAGCTGTCAATATAATCACCGTCTGAGAGGCTCTTTTGGTGGAGGAAAGCCTGCATTAGTACCAAATTAACCTTTTCCCATCAATCAGCAGTTAACAACAGCAATTTCTCTCTTGGTCACACACACACTCACTGAGTGCTTATTGATCTCGCACTGACATTGAACTGTTTCCATCAAGAAACAATTAAATGGAAAACTCATGTGGATACATGGCCAGCAACACATGGCCAGATATTTTTTTTGTGTGTGTGGTTTATGGCTTTTGACACAGCTGAAATAAATAAATCCCCTCTCTGTGTACAAACAAAGCGCAGATTAAGAACGGTGCACAAGGGAATGTGTGAGATGTACTGAATTACCCTCACAATGTGATCCAACCACTACAAGTAGGTTAAACATATTTTCTTTGTTTCTGATGAGCATATGTCAGGGAATATCAGATTCCCATCTAATGTGTGTGTAGCAAAGATCAAGGAAGAAGGAGGCGGGACTGTGCCTACTCCCCCCCGGCGTCGGCGATCCCTGGGGGGTATGGACCGACAAGCCGAGGGAAACGGAGACGGAAGCATGAGGAGTGACAGATCGAGAGAGGGGAGAGAGGAAAAAAAAAACAATTGGTCCGGTTCCCAAAATGCACTGCCATCTGGTCCCCCACCAGCTGGGCGATCTCCTCCGCGGTGCCTGGCGGTGACGCTGGGTAGCCCTCGGTGGACGGCTCGACGCTCCTCCGCCGCCCCGGTGGACGGCGACGGCTCCTCGGGTGCCTTGGGCAGACGGCAGGAGTCCCCCGCTCCCTGCTCCTCCCCTTCGCTGGTGGACGGCAGCAGGCTCCGGCCCATGGCGAGCGGCGGCGACTCATCCTCTCCCTCCCGGATGGCAGCCGCCTCTCCAATACCCAGGCGGCCGGCAGCGAGCTCGACCGTCCCACCGGCAACTCACTCCAGCGCACCGCCTCTAGCGTCCATGGCCGCGAGTCCCCCGCTCCCTGCTCCTCCCCTCGTTCGACGGATGGCAGCAGGCTCCGGCCCACGGCGAGCGGCGGCGACTCGCGCACCATGCTCGATGGTACCGCGGATTCCCCACAGCGGCGAGGACTCTCTGACAGCGCGTTCCTCCCTCTTCCCGGGTTTCGGCACCAGTGTAGCAATGTTCAGGGAAGAAGGAGGCGGGAACCGGCGAACAATCAAAATAATCTTTATTTAAAATAAACAAACTAAAATACCGCCTGCAGCCTCTCGCGGACGACTGCTGGCTTACCCAAAATAAACATAACGGCCAGCAGCCTCTCGTGGACGACTGCTGGCTAAAATAAAACACAAATACAAAGACAAAACACAACTAAAATACAGGCCTGTTCCTCTCTCGATCATCAACGTCGTACCTTTATGCTTCCGCTCCTCCGTGAGAGATGCGAGACCGGTGTGCTTCACAGGTGTTGCTCATTAGCAATCGCACCACCGGGCTCGCGCCGTTCTCTCACGTCCCTCGGCCGTCCTGTTCGCCACAGTGTGCTATTGAAGCATTACGCTGAGTAAATAGTTTGCTAAGCATTTCTGTAGAAAGATTGTTGAAACTTTTTTTCTGAACATAACTGCTCTGGAAAAAAGAAGAGCATGCAGTTTCAGTGGTTTAAATTGCACAGTCTTCATTGTTCAGATAACATTTTCATGTTTTTGCTCCCTAAACGTAATATAATTAAATTATGGAAAGTCTGTGTTTGGTTAGATGACTCATTGGCGGCAGTATATGGTCTGCGATTATTCTAACTAATGCTTGTTAAATTATTGGGTGCAATGTTCACCTGATGATCCTGTTTGCAAAGAATCAGGTTCAAAAGCACACAGGAGTGATCCTGGAGTCGGAGATCTTAGTCATCATGTGTGTTGGCACACAATACCAAAGACTAGGGGTTCAAGCCATTAATGTAATTTATATGGCTTTTGTCTGTGTAATGACAAATTGCTAGCTGTACTTTTTCTAACCTGTTCCCTGAAGGATCATTGTCACTATTGACAAAATATTCAGACAATGCTTTTAGGCTGTGGAATTTCAACTTTCTTTTTCACTTTTTAAAATCCATTACTATCTAATTGGACATACATGACTCTGCTTATATTTCAGCAAAAACTCAAATTTGTAGCATAGGGTACATTTTGCAGCACTTTTTAGGTGACAGATCCTAAAGTGGGACAATGGTATGCGATATCATTTTTTTTTCTGTCTATTGCAGATGCCCGAGCACTTCACATTGCAAGTGCAATGTTCTACTAGATTAGCTACCAAGCAAGTTTACTAAATCTGAAAAACGTTCTCGGTTACATACGTAACCTCGGTTCTCTCTAGAAGAGGGAATGAGTACTGCATAAGTTGCTTACGCTACGGGTAAAGACATCTTTTCTCGAGATATTGAAGCCAAAAAATTATCCTAATTTTTCCATTTATTGTCAACACAGTGCAGCAGCTAGCAAACCTAGAGCAGGCAGCCTTGCGTGCTCATTGGCTGCCCTGCCGCAACTGCAGCAGTCTACCACTGAGCCTCGTGCGTGATGTCGCGCCCTTTACAGCCCGCCAAAAGGGGTGTGCTTTAGCGTATAAAAGTAAGGCTCAGTAGGGAAGCTCACTGGTTTTCATCGACTGAAGCGAAAATCGCTCGTGGCGCTAGCACGGTCGGGTTACGCAATACTCGTTCCCTCTTCTAGAGAGAACCGAGGATATGTATGTAACCGAGTACATTCTCTTACGAGAGGTTCTCTCGTATTGCGTAAGTTGCTTACGCTACGGGAACCCATTGTCAACGCCGTGCGCGCCAAGCATCCACTTCATGAGTCCCAGGGAATCCCGGGGAACATAGATAAGTGGGAAACAGGCGGCCAGCAACGCAGGCCAGCACATGTTCATAAGCACATATATAGGGCATACAGAGCGGCGTTGCCAGTCTATATAATCCTTCACCATACAGTGCAGCTCAACCAGGAGAGCTAAGGTCACATGAGAGTAGAAGAAGAAGAAGAAGAAGTTTTATTTATATAGCGCCTTTCCAAAGCTCAAGGTCGCTTTACATGGTACCTTTATAATACATTTAACACTGACGCACAACTTTACAATCACAAAGGGCACATATAATCACATTTAGGCGAAGTACATGTTAAACAGATATGTTTTTAACTGTGTCTTGAAAGCAGTCACTGATGAGATATTTCGAAGTGAAAGGGGCAGTGAATTCCATAATGTTGGCGCATTAACACTGAATGACCTTCCACCTACTGTAGATAATCGAAAACGAGGGATGGACAGTAAACCAAGTTCAGTTGATCTGAGAGAGCGTGCAGGACGGTAGGTGAAAAGTAGATCAGACAAATATGGGGGTGCAAGACCGTTTAATGCCTTATATGTTAAAAGCAATACCTTAAAGTGGATACGTGATGAAACAGGTAACCAGTGAAGGTCATGAAGCACCGGAGTAATGTGAGCAGAACGCCTGGTGGAGGTGAGAACTCTTGCTGCTGAGTTTTGGACGTACTGCAATCTTGCAATAAGTTTTTTGGGAAGGCCAAGAAATAAAGCATTGCAATAATCCAGACGTGATGTGATTGATGCATGAATTAAGAGTTCGGCGTCAGCTAAAGTGAGAGATGGTCTTAGACGAGCAATATTTCGAAGATGAAAGAAAGAGTTTTTAACAATGGAAGAAATATGAGAGCCAAAAGACAGAGTTGAGTCAAATAAGACACTGAGGTTGCGAGTCAGTGATGAAGGCTTTATATGGAAACCATCAATATAGAAGGACTGGTCCATCCTTTTGACTGAAACTGGAGAACCAATCACTAATATCTCAGTTTTATTATCATTTAATTTGAGGAAGTTAAGGGACATCCAATGCTTTATGTCCCTGATGCATGCAGTGAGTGAGTCAGGCAGGGATGGTCTATCGTAGCTGGTGGTGAGGTAAATTTGGATGTCATCTGCATAGCAATGGAATTGTAGTCCATGCCTGCGTATGATACTACCAAGTGGGTGTATGTAGATGATAAACAAGAGTGGACCAAGAACCGAACCTTGAGGAACGCCCCGTGTAAGTAAATTGGTGGCAGAATTATGACCTTGTATGGTGATATAATACATTCTGTCAGTGATATAGGAAATAAGCCAGGAAAGAGCGCAACCAGTGATACCAATATCAGAAAGCCGAGAAATAAGCAATTCATGGCAGTGTCAAAAGCGGCGCTTAGATCAAGGTGCATCAAGATGTTTATTAACCCTGAATCCATCGATGAGAGAATGTCGTTAACCACACGCAGAAGAGCAGTTTCAGTGCTGTGAGATGGGCGAAAACCCGACTGAAAAGGTTCAAAAAGACCATTCATATCCAAATAAGAGCGTAATTGAGAAGCAACAACCTTTTCAAGGATTTTGCTTAAGAATGTTAGGTTTGATATCGGTCTGTAATTGTCCATGTTTAGGTGATCAAGGCCAGGTTTTTTAAGAATGGGAGTCACTGCAGCAGTTTTTAATTCCGCTGGGACAATGGCACGGGCTAAACTACAGTTTATCATGTGAGTTATGAATGGTGCGACCTCGAGGACGCACTTCTTAAGTAGAACAGTAGGTGTAGGATCGAGCCGGCAGGATGTAGAATTTGACTTCACAATTAGGTCACTTATGGCAACAGGAGTAGTCAGAGTAAAAGTAGAGAGAGGGTTTGACAAGTGGGCTGGTCCAGTTATCATTAAGTTTGAGTCGCTTGTATGCGTGTTTTTGGTGATGGAAGAAGTGATAGACATCAATTTGTCTGAAAAGAATTTAGATAAGCTATTTACAAGCTCCACAGAGCCTGACATAACATGTTGTGGTGGATTTGTTAGTTTGTTAACCATAGCAAAGAGTGGTTTGGATCTGCACGAGGAATTTCTAATAGTGGAGGAGAAATAAGTGGATCTTGCATTGTTAAGGACGGTCCGGTAGTTGAGCAGGTGTTCTTTAAAAGCTAAAGAGTGCACAATGAGTCCAGTTTTCCTGTATAGTCTTTCTAGACGGCGACCCTCAGTTTTCATCATCCGAAGTTCAGGAGTGAACCAGGGTGAGGCACGAGTAGATGGAACCAGTCTAGTTTTAACAGGGGCATGCATATCAAGTATTTGAGACAGAGCATTATTGTAAGTACAGCAGATTTCTGATGGATGGTTAGACAGTAGACATTCTGATAAAGTAGAAGCCCTTATAGAAGCAGAAAAAGAAGTTGAATTAACAGAGTTAATTTTACGATAGGTCAGCATTTTCTTCTGAGGAGACATAGATATTGGAAAACTACAACTGAAATTTATAAGTTTGTGGTCTGAAAGTGCAAAATCAGAGCCGTTAACAAGAATATTATTCAAGCCAGATGTACATATGAGATCCAGTATGTGGCCTCTGGAGTGAGTGGCAAAAGTTACATTTTGAATCAAGTTGAAACAGTCCAATACTGACATCAACTCTTTGCATTGTGCAGTGTTTTCATGTATGTTAAAATCACCAAGCAAAATAACAGTTGAATGACAAGCACAGACAAGAGTAAGTATCTCACTAATATCAGAAAAAAAGTCAGAGGGACTTTTTGGTGGTCGGTAAATAAGATTACCGCCAGTGACGTTTGGCCCGTCATTTTCAGCGCTAAATATTCAAATGTTGTAACATCGTGTAACTCAATCTTGGATATTTTAATAGTCTCACGGCAAACTACAACCAGCTCTCCACCTCTGCGATGAAGACGTGGTTGAGAAAAAAAGATGTATCCAGGCGGCGTTAAAAGGTTTAAGCTCAAATAGTCATTTGGCACCTGCCAGGTTTCCGTTAAAAATAGCATGTCCAGGTCAGTGTCAATGATTATGTCATTCAATAGTGATGCTTTATCAGTTAGAGAGCGGGTGTTTAGCAGCGCACATCGCAGGTCAGGTGATGCACGTCTGCAGATTCCGAGGTCAGGATCAGGACGCAGCGATCTTAAATTTCCAAAGTTGATATGTCTATGTCTTTTATCCAGTTGTGTTGTATCCAGAACACGGGTGATGGTAGAGACAACCGGAATATTATTGGGGGGCGAGTAATAATAATTCCGGAGTTTTTTCCGCGACCGGTGAATGTAGCGAGGTCGGCGTAAAACCTCGAGCTGTTCACAGCGTTTATAAGTATCAGGAGCCAGGCGGGAAACTCCTTTTAATGATCTGAGATGAGCAACGGAATATTGCAAAGCCATCTTGGGGAAAAAACTGTGATTCGTCTCATCGACAGACAGGAAGATCCAGATAAGACCACCAAAAAACAAAAACAGAAACTGCCAGTGTATATGTGACGACATGACGAGTGATGACCCGTTCGACCTAACACAACAGTTTATCGGTTTCACTGCGTTAGCCAGAACCACGTCGGAATCAACAATCCTCAGAAGGGACGGCTACCCAACCATACTAAGGATTTACATCGCAAAAGACAAATGACAAAGAGAGTGGAGACTCACAGTATCAGGTGTCGAGAGGGATGACAGGATATTGACGGAGAGGACTCGCAGCCGATCTGTGTGAGGGATCACAGGGACACCCAGGTCAGTTATCCAGTTATCCAAAAGTTTTGAGAATAGTCCAGCGAATTCACAAAAATTTAGAGGGTATGAGAGTAGTCCAGCGAATAATCCAGGAGGGTTGAAACAGAGAAAAACATATCCAAGAAAAGACACGAACGTAACAGCAGCAGACAGACAGGTACCAGCGTGAAGCGGCAGCACAACCGCGCCAAGCGTTCTCACAACCGGAAATGACTTCGAGGAGGCTCCATGATAACCTCACGATAACCATGATAACCATGGCGTATTCTGCGCACGATCAGATCTGGGCAGAACATATACACCACTCATACTGACAGAAGTTTAGCCTGCTAGGCGGGAACGTCCAGGTTATAAAACCTAACAAATGTAGACGGGGAGCCCCAGCCTGCCACGTCACAAATGTCGTGGATGGAAATCCCGCTGGACCAAGCCCACGACGAGGCCACACCTCTAGTGGAATGAGTCCTGTTGCCCAACGGGCATTGCAGACCTTTAGACACATAAGCGGATGCAATAGCATCCACTATCCATCTGGGCAGGCTCTGTTTCAAGGCGGCAAGACCTTTGGTGTGCCCACCAAATGAAACAAAGAGCTGCTCCGAGCGCCTGAAATGGGCGGAGCGCGTAATGTAAGCCCTCAAAGTCCTGACAGGGCAGAGGAGATTAACATCGCTCTCACTATCGGATGCTGCCAGAGCCGATAGAGAAATGACCTGCGCTCTGAAGGGAGTGCCTATCACCTTAGGGACATAGCCATGCCTTGGTTTAAGGAGGACTTTAGAGTCATTTGGTCCAAACTCAAGAACGCAGCGCTAACAGACAGCGCGTGTAAATCCCCCCCATGTTTAACTGATGACAGAGCTGTCAGAAAACGGGTTTGAGCGAAAGGTACTTTAGGTCCACGGAGTCTAGTGGTTCAAAGGGGAATGCTTTCAGGGCCTCTAGGACCAAGGAAAGATCCCACATGGGAACCGACGGGGGTCACGGGGGATTCATCCTCCTTGCTCCTCTAAGGAAGCGGATGACAAGCTCGTTCCTGCCTATTGACCGACCGCACGTCGACTCAGCGAACGCTGCTACGGCCGCCACATATACTTTAAGCGTGGATGGCGACCTGCCCTTATCCAACAGCTCTTGAAGGAAACTAAGCAACCACGATACCCCACATGTCCGTGGGTCCAGATTTCTATCGGCACACCATTTGGAGAACACAGACCATTTAGACGCGTAGAGCCGCCTCGTAGAGGGAGCTCTGCATTGCGTAATCATATTCATCACTCCTGGCAAGACAACGGGTATCCGTTGATAAACTATACGTGCAGAGACCAGCGCTCTGAATGGGGATGCCAGATTGAGCCGTGGGCTTGAGAGAGGAGATCTCTCCTCACCGGGATCGGCCAAGGGGCTGTGTGTGACAGCCGCGTCAGCTCCAGGAACCAGACTTGATTCTCCCATCGCGGGGCTATAAGGAGCACCGAGTGGCGCGCTTCCCTGATCCTTTTGATTACCTGTTGTAACAGAGAGACCAGAGGGAAATCATAGAGAGAGAGGCTGGGCCAGATTTGGGCCAGACCATCCTCGTTCTTTGAAAAGAACATTGGGCAATGAACGTTGTCTTTTGACGCAAACAGGTCGACTTTCGCTCTGCCGAAAAGGTGCCACAGTAACTGGACTGTTTGGGGGTGCAGGGACCATTCCCCTGGGGGAACGTAGTTCCTGGACAGTTTGTCTGGGCCGTCTTTCAGACTGCCTGGCACATGCGCGGCTCTCAGCGAGCGCAGGAGGTGCTGAGACCATACGAGAAGGCGTTCTGTCGAAGAGAGCGCCCCAGCCTCAGTTGGAGGCGTCCGTCGAGATGACCTTTTGGTGTGAGACAGTTGCCAATGTCATCCCCCGCTGGTACCAGTCGGCCGCTAACCAGGGCAGCAGTGCTGAAACGCAGCTCTGAGTCACTCTGATCTGTTTGCGGCCGAAAATCAAAGGCACTCGGGCGTTCAACCAGCGTTGTATCGGGCGCATGCGCAGCATGCCCAGCAGAAGCACTGCTGCAGCTGATACCATACAGCCCAGCATCCTCTGGAATGTTTTCAGAGGAGCGATGCTGCCCTTCTGTAAAGATACGGCCAGGTGTCGGACACGGCGGGCACGCTGTGTTGATAAACCTGACTGGGCAGTAATAAGTTCTTGGTCCAGTTGAACGTGAGACCCAGGCTTTTCTGATGACTGAGGAGCACTGTTCTGTGAGATAAGAGTTCTATCTCTGACTGTGTTAAAATCAGCCAATCGTCCAAATAGTTCAGAATTTGCCTGTCCTGTTCTCTCAAGGGGTTGAGAGCCGCGTCCTTGCACTTCGTGAAGACAGGCCAAACGGGAGGACGGTGTATTGATATACCCGACCGTCGAAGGTGAATCTCAAGAATGGCCTGCGATGGGGTATTATCGGAATCTGAAAGAATGCATCTTTCAGATCGAGAGAGATAAACCAGTCCCTTGGGCGAATTTGCGCAATAATTCGTCTGGTCGTGAACATTTTGAACGGCATCATGAGACAACATTCCTACATCATGAGAGCTTTGTTCAAATATCTCAGATCTGAGATAGGTCTTAGAGCTTCATCCTTCTTGGGTACGAGAAAATAGTGGCTGTAAAAGCCTGACTCGCTCAGAGAAGGAGGTACTGGTTCTATTACCCCTTTGCACAGCAGTTTGCCTATTTCTGCGCGGAGTAGATGCGCTACTTCCGCTTTCACTTTCGTCTCAGTCCGTGCTTGAAAGCGAGGGGGACAGCAAGCGAACTGTAGTGAATAGCCCTGTCTTATTGTGCTCAGCACCCATTCTGAAACCCCTGGAATAGCCTCCCATGCTTTTACATGTACAGCTAGGGGCAGAATGGACTCCAGGTCCTGATCGCCGCACTTTGTGGGCTCGGGAAACTGAACCGGAGGTGTGTGCGTGGCGCCCTCGGATCTCGGGTACGGCAGCTTGCAGCGGTGGCTGGCTGTATCACTTGTGACGTCCCGATTGCTTTGGAACGTTTGTGATAGCTTTGTGATGCGCGAGCGGCGCCCGGGCAAAAACTTTGTTAGTAAGCGTGAGCGCTCTTGAGCGGGCACGTAACTTACATTCATTTGTGACATCTCGACTGCTTTGAATGGGGAACGTTTTGTGAATACTTTTTGATGCGCGAGTGGTGCCTGGGGCGAGGTGTTTGCTAGTAAGCGTGAGCGCTCGTGAGCGGGCACACAACTTACATTCATAACCTGACCGATATGAGGCTGCTTTGGCTGTGCAACAGATTGGGCAGAGAGTAGGCGTGGGCACATAGTTGTGGGCACGTTTCCTACATCTAACACTCGAGCGGCATTCGCCAGCTTTAAGAGAGTGGGCTCTGTGAGAGCGAGAGACACGGGTATAGTGCTTGTGTGTAGGGGTGAACACTGAGATGTGGGCATCTTTTCTACACTTATGACACCATCGGCCTGAGCCGGATAACCAGACATTATACCCCTCTTTGTGATGCGCGAGCAGCGCCGGGTGTTTATTAGTAAGCATGAGCGCTCGTAAGCGGGCACGTAACTTACATTCACAGCCATGGGCAGAATAGCCTCCGGGTTCCGATCGCCGCACTTCGTGGGCTCGGGAAACTGAACCATCGCTGCAGTAGCCTTTCTAAGGGCACTGACAGGGCGAGATGTTTCAATGGTGGTCCGCCCGCGGCGGGACTCAACCGTCTTTTGAGAGATTTGTCTGGGTCGCCGTAGCAACGGCGGATGTGTGCTGGCGAGTGGGTTGCATTACCGGCTCGTTTGCTGCCGAATACACCGCTGCAGTAGCCTTTGTAGCCTTCCTGGATCGAGGAGGAGGCGGAGTGATGTGAACTCGACCACTCCTCGCTGTCCGATGCCAGGATGGAACAGCTGTCACCTGGGTCATTTCCTTCAGCTTCCTTCCCTGAGGCGGCGGCAGTGAGGGGCGAAGCCGGCAGCTGCGCGTCCGGGAGGGGCGGAGAAGGAGACAGAGAGGCTGGCGGGATGCATTCCGGCGAGCGTTTCACTTTGACCTCAGGTTCCGGTCGCCTCTATGAACGGCGCTTCTTCTTGCGCGGTCCAGAGGACGGAGTGACAGCTTCCACATTGAAGGCCTCGAGTCGAGCCCGCAGGGTCGCAGCGGAAGCGCTTCATGATGCTCGCAGCCCCCCGAATCCAGGGCGAAGGCTGAGTTGTCCGGGCCCAGGCAGCGAGCGCAGATCACGTGGAGGTCTCCTGCGCTGAGCGGGGCTCTACACGAGCCACAGGAAATGCTAAACCACACCCCTTTTGGCGGGCTGTGACGCGTAAAGGGCGCAACGTCACACGCGATGGTCAGTGGTAGGCTGCTGCAGATGCCGCTGAGCAGCAAATGAGCACTCAAAACTGCCTGCTCTAGGTCTGCTAGCTGCTGCACTGCGTTGACAATAAATGGAAAAATTAGGATCATTTTTTTGTTTCAATATCTCGAGAAAAGATGACTTTACCCGTAGTGTAAGCAACTCACGCAATACGAGAGAACCTCTCGTAAGAGAACCATACATATGGTGCTGTTAATGTGATGCACTATGGTAAAACATGTTTTTTATGGATATTACAAAGAATTTTCCAAGGAACTGCAATAAAATAAGTCTTCATTTATCAATATTTTTTTCCTCCGTAATCATAATTTGTGTGAAAATGAATTAAAGTTCATGCCATTTTACTGACTCTAGTGTTATAGTGTGTATACAGTAGTTGCATTTTTTGCAGTTTTGCATAAATGTAGGCATCACATATTTCCAATGAGCATAGGTGGATTACCTTTTTCCTAAATATACAATTGCACGAATTGCATGAATGCAATGATCTTGCCATTGCTATTCTATTTTTGCACTCACAAATGTTTTCATTATCAACACTATAATCAACACAGTGCAGATATGCTAAATACTGTAAGAGATTCATTGAGCAGCGTAGACGGCGTTCTGCGTATAATTTCATCAAACTTCAAATGACAGATGATTTTCATGCAACTATAAGGAAATATGTTGAGTTGACCGTTTAGTCACTGGCTTGATTTACTGATTCGTTGTTGGTGAGTCAAAGAGACAGTGATAAAATAGGTGTTGATTTGTATCTGTGCAGGCAGTCTTGCGCTGATGTATTTACGTATATTATGCAATAAAGAGGAAGAAATACAAAACAAGTCGTTTAGGAAGTTTGGTTTCGATAAAGGCTGTTTTTGGACTAACAGGCAAGTTTTGAGTACTACAACTTGTTCAAAAGATCAAAGAAAATTGGATTTCAGTACATGACCCCTTTTAAGCCTTCTAAACAAATCACTTGTCCTCCAGTGTTACTGATGGTTATATGATATTTAGGTTGTCTACAGTTTAAAGCAATCAGGCCCCTAAATTACTCTCAAATGTGTTGTTGCTTAATTAACCTGGATAACGGCAGCTGCGGAGGCACCTGCTCTTGATGCAAGGGATGTTTTAGTGATGCTCTAGTGAGGCCACTGCCTAATTTGTCAAACTTTGGCTGAGCATCTGAAAATATATTAACAATATGAAATGAGTGATAGCAGGATTGATGCTATTACCTTATTGAATAGTCTTATAATCTTTTACTTAGCACACAATTTTGAGTTTTGATTTTGGACTCAGTATAGAGGACACTGAGGCTAATTCAAATCACTTTTGTCACACTTCTCATCTTAGTTTTTTTCTTGGGTCAATTTCTGAACAGGCTACAAAAAACAAACAAACAAGAAAGCTATTAAATGTTTCCACCATTATTGCTCCAGAAATAATATGCAGTTCTACCAGAAAGACTTGGATGACAAGATGATATCACAATGACAATTATTAATTAATAGACCAGAAAATGAAAACAAAAAATATTGGATGGTAAAGTTCTTTGGCGCAGGCCCCATCTGTAGTTCACATTCGGAGGGTAGCGGGCTCTGCATATCCTGCCTGAAGATCAAGGCAGGGGCGAGGTCGACCCCTGGGGAGGTATGGACAGGGACCATCCTGGTGATGGGAGAATGGGGGTGAATGTTTGCGTAATCATCTACGAACTATTAACATGTGTAAGTAACAATCTTTTATACTACAAGTATTAGATAGTGATTGTATGGACCAGAAATTAATGAGTGACATAACATTTGAGTCTTCCTGGCAGAACTTTATGGTAGAGCAATCATTTCTTTGAAACGCAGCTTGGCCTTTTGTGACAACCTGCCCCAATGACTGTTAAACCATGGTCTTCATTATTTAATAAGTAAAATAAATGATGCAATACAATACTTTATTCATAGTAACTAATGGTTCAGTAAAAGGGCACATCAGAGGAGGCAAAGTATGAGTTGGATAGAGGGTCTGATTTAAAACTGTAAGTGGATAGAGCAGTAAGCAAAACTGCAGGTAACAAGTATGGCAGCCGTCCAAGCCTGTGCAGCAGAGAAGCTGAAGCATCATCACGATATTGACTTACAGTAATTTACATCAGGGAGATCTGAGCCCACTTCAGCTGAGCTAGATTGGGCTCTATGAATAAATAAAGAGGCAAAGTTACAAACAAACAATCAAGGCATGCAAAAATACTCAAACATATAAGAAAAACATTACACAAACAAGAGAATGAACAAAAAGCGGAAAGATATTTAAAACATTTCATGTGATTTTTGTGATTGTAAAAACAAGTTAAATTCAGATATTCTACACTGACTTGGACATTTCCGCAATCTAACCTCAAAGAGTCACTAGTTTGAGATTATTTTAATAGTACCTTTACATATCACATAACCTAATTTGCTTGATTTAAAATGTTGCCCTGTGAAAGATGTACAGTGGCAAGTGCTCTGCTTTGTTATGAATCTGGATCAAGCGTATTTGTACTCTTGGCTGTTGTATTTTTCACATTAATGAGTTATTTACCGGGTGCACAGACTTGTGCATGTAACTCAGCTGTGACTCAATGGCTTCCTTTGCCTGCCTTTTCAACCACCCTGCTCCATTTATGCATGTTGTTGCTGAGGACCAAAATAGTTTTAAATCCTTATCATCTGTGAGTAAAACTTTTAATCTATACACAACATGAATTTTCCCCATTTTTTTCTACTTCCCTTTGTTTATGAATAGGTGCAAGATACTTTTTACCACATTTTAACGACTTAGGCCGGTCACCGCACTTGTTAGCAACATGGACGATACTCTTCTGAATTTTCAATATACAAGCCACGGTTTAGCTGCGTGCAACAAGCACTGCAAGTGAAAGCACAACTGGGACGTGCTGCTCCCACTCTTATACACAGCTTCTGTGCTGCTATTTAAAAAAATAAATAAATAAGGCAGTCAGCACCGCCGCACAGTCCTCTGTCAGATGAGATGTTGTCAGGCTTTATTTAAGTAAAACTCAGAAAAACAAACTTTCCTGTCGTGTCAGCCGTGTGTTCGCGGTGCGCAACTCTTCAATATCACGCGCAAATGCGGCGCGCCCTGTATCACGCAAAAGAAACTACGAGTATGTAACGTTGTGTTCTGTCGTCAATTAAGTATTGAAATAACCAAAAGGGAGATTAAAGCTGCGTCAAAACTCTATGTCGGGGTTTTTGTATTCCTTTGTAGGCTACATAAATGTTACACATTTTGGCGTAGCCCTACTAATTTTTCATTATTATTATTTTAACATTTTATCAATATTGGAAAGTCATCAAAACTGACTTGGGTCATAAAAAAATATATATTTTGTGACCAAAAATGTGAAAAATACATCTAGCCTAAATTATCGTTCATGGCATTCTTTTAACTATAGCAACCCAATTTGTCTAGATCTGTAATATTATTTCCTGTGTATAATGAGGTTGTCTTTGTTATAAATTATATTGTATTTTTTTATTGTGAGTGTGAAGGCTGCGCAGTCGTGTGATTTAGTCAGCTTGATTAACATTATTCCTACAATGTATTCCTATTTAACACAGATGTTCTTGGCTAATTATAGAAACTATAAGCAAAATGCATAAGTATAAATAGATGTATTCATAAAATGTATAAGTATAAATATATATATATATATATATATATATATATATATATATATTTATAAAATGTCTATATATATATATATATATATATATATATATATATATATATTTATAAAATATTTATAAAACGTATAAATATATATATTTATTTGTATGGTCCTCCTCGAATGTGTTAGAATATTTCACCAGTATCAGCCTTTTCAACGTTTGAATCAATCCGCTTGTCTGTGTTTGCACAACTTGCATCATTAAGCCAGTAGGTGGCGACTAGTGACTGTCTTTATGAGTGAACAATTTAACTTTAATTGAACTGATTAGTGCCAAAAACATTGCTTAACTCAAGAAAGAAACAAGTTGCTGAAACCAATCTTTATTGCTAATATATAAATTGCTAATTTGCCCAGTAGCACCTCAATGCAGTACACGAAATCCACGGGGAGGAGTCGGATCAAGATCCAAGGGGTGGAGATGGGCAGGATTAGGGGTGGGTTTAGGGATTAGGGGTGGGTTTAGGGATTAGGGGGCGGAGATGGGTAGGTTTAGGTATATGTAAGGTGGGAGGAGTTGGATATGGATCCGTCCCCTCCCCGTGGATTTCATGTTCTGCAGTGCCTCTGGACACAAAAAGATTGCACTGGTGTTTGATTGAAATGTAACATCTATGCAAAATAATTCTTGAAATATTTCTCATTTAAGGCCATTCCTGTTTGGACTATGTGATTGTGTACTGTCAACAATAAGCAGAAACATTCTTCATTTCCATTTTGTAGTGTGGATCAATCATTTCAACATTTATCCTCATTCTCATGTTTAAGAATCTGTTATCTGCTTGACAAATAATGTATACTACTGCCCACTGACATGCTTTTAACGCTATTGTTATCCAATTTTTTTTGGCCTTCAAACACCTTAAAATGCACATATGTAGGTCCGAGAAATCAAAATGTTCTCGGGGGAGCGCCCGAACCACCCTAGCTACCTCACATTTGAATGTGCATGTGTAATGTGAGCTGTTGTGGCTACAGTGCCAGGGCTGAATTTTTTTACCAATCTGCCCCCTGCAAATATTCCTACAATATACATTATTCTCTGTATCGAATCATGTTATCTTATTATCCACCCCAGCCCCTGATGTTTCAGGCTCAGCCCCTGATGTTTTTAAAACCTAGAAACGCCCCTGGTGCTGCCTCCACACTGCGCCAGAGTAAACAGGCATTAGAGCACACATCTTTTACAGTGAATACATCCGAACATCTAGCTGAAGGAAATCGTATAGTATGCAAGTCTTTGCTTATTTGCTTTATTGTAATGTATCATATGAATATTTAGTTACACATCACTGTAAGGTATCATTTGTTAACATGAATTAACAATTAGCAGTATATTTTTACAGCATTTAATAAAAGTTATGTTAGTTAATAAAAAATACCGTTGTTCAATGATTTTTCATGTTAGTTCACGGTGTATTAACTAATATTAACAGATATAACTTTTGATCTTAGTATTGGTAAATGATGAAATATTGAAAGATTTGTGAATGCTGTAGAATTATTGTTCATTGCTAGTGGATGTTAACCACAGGATAAGGAATAAATGCCCTGATGAATTCTGATGAATAATTTAGAGTCTTGACAAAATTCTTCACTTCAATTTTGATAGGGGCTGTAAACCGTTCCACATTACATTTTATGATCAGCCATTATAACAAACTTCTATTTACAGATTGCTAATTGACCCCTCTATTGAATTCCCTAGAAACAGTCTCCCTCCACAACAATGACTCATAGAGACATGCTCAATGATTCGTCTAATGGCACCACACTTTCCCA
Organism: Siphateles boraxobius; assembly: GCF_051911475.1. Lineage (NCBI taxonomy): Eukaryota > Metazoa > Chordata > Actinopteri > Cypriniformes > Leuciscidae > Siphateles > Siphateles boraxobius. The sequence goes on along the minus strand of NW_027509197.1, from coordinate 19,627,979 downwards.
ATGTAGCCGCACATGCACAAACAAACACAATGAAATCGCAGCAGCAGATTACTATCAAGACAGGAGTAGTTAAGAAACCCGAGGCTGTTGTTAAAATGGCTAAGTCCTGTGCTGTGTCCAATTTGCTCTTGTGGGATTAGTATAGTTGACCTCTAATAGCTTGGTGTTTGCCATTAGTCGGGGTACCCAAAGGTCTTTGCTCATTTCAGCTCTGGATAAATGAAGCTGATTACAGTCCATATTTATCCCACACTCTGCATCTATTGGCATGTAAATCAAAATGTAAATGAGATGGGTGGATTGGTTGGCATGCAGTAAATATTCAAATTGTGAGAGCGTCAGGCTGTAATCAGTGGTAAATTGTAACCAGAGGAGAGAGGAGGTTTGGCATTATTAAATTGCATCTCTAAATTCAGAAATTATAAATGCGCATTGCAGTGTGCCACATGAAATCGACTTTATTTATCTCTTATCCTATTCACATTCTGATGAAATCGAAACGACGGTGACAAATTGAAGTAATTAATATCTCTGTTTGTGGGCTTTACTTTATGATAGGTGCTCATTGTAAAGTTATGCAACTTAACAAGACCCACAGACAATCAATAGGGAACTAAAATTGTATTACAAGAAACTTTAAAATGTGTTTATTGTTGGATTACAGTTTTTCTCAATCACTTTGTCTCAATTGACCCTTCGCAAAGACCTGCCCCCCTAGTTACTGTTGCTACGTCCGACAAGCCATGTTTTCACATCATGTTCTCACGCAGTGAAAAATACACCGCGGAGCAAAGAGGACAGTTCCCTTATCGAGTCGGTCTCTCGACATTACGTATGGGGAAATCCATTTTCCTCGAATCATGAAGTCTGATAGAATAACTCTTTTGCTTGCAAATAGCCAATGGCGGTCCCGCCATCACCTGATTGGCTGACACTGCTCAATATAGGTGACGGCGGGCGCCAGAAACCTCAGAATCTTTTTTCTTCACTCGAGTCTGTTTTCACCGTTGATGTACGCATTCAGAGCGGAGTATATTAAGGAGTTTTGAATTCCCCTCTCGCGTTCCGGTGGATTATATTATGTCTCTTTGTCGCCCGTGTGGTGGACCCATTGAATCCCCGGACGCACACAACTTGTGTGCTGTGCCTGGGTCGGGACCACGCAGAGGCGGCACTCGAGGGATCGGGATGTCCCGCCTGTGAGGAGCTTCCCATCAGATCCTTCGTGCAAGGCTGGCCGTTACATAGCGACGACCTAGTGTCTCCTGCCTCTCCCCAGTCTGCCGCCGTCGAGCCGCGGACCGGGAGACGGCAGAGATCTCCATTCGCGGGTTCTGTTGAGGCGCTGACGTCGGCCCAAGGTCCACGCCATCCTCACGTGGCAGAGCCCGTGAGTTACTCTTGAGGCCATTTACCGCCCTCTTGAGGAAGCACGGGAATTATCTCGTTCGGTTGCGACGATGACGACGCCAATAGTCCGAGTCTCCGTCTGAAGGCGCCCTCGCCTCTTTGGATGCGGAGCTTATGGCCATTCTCTCTGAGGCGGTGGCAGATATGGTGCTGGAGTGGACAGCGCCCAAGGAGCTGCCGTCGGAAAGGTGGCCTCGGCGCGGGCCGTAAAGCTGAAGCGAGAGGCAGTTCAGGAAGTCGCTAAAAAAAAAAAAAAAAAAAAAAAAAAAAAAAATACAGCGCTCCTGATGTGCGTGTCAGGGAGGAAAGAGCGCGGGACGTGTTCGTCGGACCGGTGCAAAGAGGGCGTGTTCCCGCCCAGAGTTCGACGAGAATGTGTTGTTTCTGAAACCGCTGTGTTCTGTTTCAATAAAAAGGTACATTACATGTCTCAGCAAAAGAGCTTCTCTCCCCAACATTATTACCCGCCTCATAGACGGGAGACGCATCGCAGAGCGGAAGCTCGGGGAAACCCGAGGAGATGGCTATCTATGTCCCCGTTCATGATGCCGCGGACGAGCTATACCATTTCATATAGCAGTCAATGCTTTCCCGGTGGCTGGCGCCCAGCCCCCGCCGCAGCATTCATTGCCCTTTATGGCGATTCTGATTACTACACAGTGTGTATTCACAGTTGTTGCGCGATGCAACTGACGCTGTGTTACGTACACACCACACTGTTATGTGTAAGGATTTATGCCATTATATATTGCCCTGTGTCCTTCAGTGCAATGGCTATTCTGTTTACTGCAAGTACGTGTTCACAGTTGTTGCGCGATGCAACTGACGCTGTGTTACGTACACACCACACTGTTATGTGTAAGGATTTATGCCATTATATATTGCCCTGTGTCCTTTAGTGCAATGGCTATTCTGACTACTGCAAGTACGTGTTCACAGTTGGTGCGCGATGCAACTGACGCTGTGTTACGTACACACCACACTGTTATGTGTAAGGATTTATGCCATTATATATTGCCCTGTGTCCTTCAGTGCAATGGCTATTCTGATTACTACACCGTAAGTATTCACAGTTGTTGCGCGATGTAACTGACGCTGCGTTACGTACTCACTACACACTGTTGTGTAATGATTTATTCCATATATTGCCCTGTGTCCTTCAGTGCAATGGCTATTCTGGTTACTACGCAGTACGTATTCACAGTTGTTGTGCGATGCAACTGACGCTGTGTTACGTACTCACTACACACTGTTGTGTGAAATGATTTATGCCATATATTGCCCTGTGTCCTTCAGTGCAATGGCTATTCTGGTTACTACGCAGTACGTATTCACAGTTGTTGCGCGATGCAACTGACACTGTTTATGTACACACTGCACACTATATGAATTTGCCGTTGTATATTGCCCTGTACCCTTCAGTGCAATGGCTATTCTGGTTACTACGCAGTACGTATTCACAGTTGTTGCGCGATGCAACTGACACTGTGTTTATGTACACACTGCACACTATATGAATTTGCCGTTGTATATTGCCCTGTATCCTTCAGTGCAATGGCTATTCTGGTTACTACGCAGTACGTATTCACAGTTGTCGTGCGATGCAACTGACACTGTGTTTATGTACACACTGCACACTATATGAATTTGCCGTTGTATATTGCCCTGTATCCTTCAGTGCAATGGCTATTCTAGTTACTACGCAGTACGTATTCACAGTTGTTGCGCAATGCAACTGACACTGTGTTTATGTACACACTGCACACTATATGAATTTGCCGTTGTATATTGCCCTGTATCCTTCAGTGGAATGGCTATTCTGATTACTACGCAGTACGTATTCACAGTTGTCGTGCGATGCAACTGACGCTGTACACACTGCACACTGATATGTTTAATGATTTATGCCATTATATATTGCCCTGTGTCATTCAGTGCAAATTGCTATCCTGATTACTACGCAGTGCGTATTCATAGTTGTCGTGCGATGCAACTAACGCTGTGTTTGTGCACACTACACACTGATATGTGTTATGATTTATGCCTTATATATATCCCTGTGTCATTCAGTGCAAATGGCTATTCTGATTACTACGTATTCATAGTTGTCGTGCGATGCAACGGACGCTGTGTTTGTGCACACCGCACTCTGTTATGTGTAATGATTTATGCCATTATATATTGCCCTGTGTCATTCAGTGCAAATGGCTATCCTGATTACTACGCAGTGCGTATTCATAGTTGTCGTGCGATGCAACTAACGCTGTGTTTGTGCACACTACACACTGATATGTGTTATGATCTATGCCGTCATATTTTGCCCTATCCTTCAGTGCAAATGGCTATTCTGATCACTACGTATTCACAATTGTTGTACGATGCAACTGACGCTGTGTACACACAACGCACTGATATGTGTAACTATTACGCCGCTATATATTGCCCTGTATCCTTCAGTGCAACTGGCTACTCTTTTACTGTGTAGTCACAGTTGTTGCGCGATGCCACAGATGCTGTGTTATGTACATTGATATGTGTCTATGATTTATGCCGTTATATGTTGCCCTGTATCCTCAGTGCAGCCGGCTATTCCGATTAACTACGTATTCACAGTCGATGTCGCTATGCCTCTGACGCTGTGTTTTTTGTACACAAAAATGTAACTATGCTTGTGCATAGTCTCAGTCGTCGCTACGGCGACTTGCATTGCATCTGTGTAGATATTGAAGCGTTATGCTGCCCTTCAATGTAATGGACCATTGTGTACGCATATTCATGCAGTTTCGGTCGCTTCAGCAACTTGAGCTGCATTATACACACAGATGTTTAAAATGTGCACACTGATGTGTTATGCTGTTATGTTGCCCTCTATCATTCAGTGCAACAACCAGCTATCCTATCTAACTGCATATTCAGTTTGTCGCTACAGCGACTACACTGCACTTATGTACGTATAAGGACGTGTGTTGCTATTTTGTTGCTCTGTTTCTTTCAGTGCAAAACTAGCTATCTTAATCTACTGTGCATACTCACAGTTTCTGAATGTATGTACGTACACGGATGTGCAATTTACCATGTGTTATGCTGTAATGCTGCCCCGTTTCCGTGCAGCTAGCCATCCTGATCGAACTGTACATCTCAGTTTCTGTCTCTACGCAGTTCTGTCGCTACGGCGACTTATGCTGCGTTATGTACATGCATGGATGCGCTACAGCGACCGATGCTGTTACGTACATGTGCTATGCTGTTATGTTGCCCCGTTTCCTTCAGTACAACTGGCTATTCTGTGCTAACTCGTCTACTCACAGTTGTAGCTACGGCTATGTGTTTGTTGTTTACTGAGGTGCTATGCTATTATGGGGCTATTATCTACTGCGTATATTCATCAGAGCCCAGGTGGTTGCAATTCCAGCATTTTGCCCGGATGAGGTCAGTGTTTCAGAGTCTCAGAAGTACGCTTGTGCCCCATGCGTGCCCTGCGTGCTTATGTGAACAGAACTAGCCAGTTTCGAACTTCAGAGCAGCTCTTCGTCTGCTACGCGGGTGCTAAGAGGCGGCGCGCTGTCGAAACGGAGGCTATCTCACTGGATAGTGGAGGCTGTGCACTGGCTGGCTTATGCTTCACGGGAAGCCGTTTCCCTATAGGGGTGCACGCCCACTCCACTAGGAGTTTGGCGTCATCATGGGCGTGGGCGAAAGGCATGTCTATTCAAGACATTTGTTTCGCGGCAGGTTGGTCGTCTCGTAATACCTTTGCGAGATTCTATAACTTGAATATCCCTTCATTCGCACCACATGTCTGTCAGTGCAGGGAGAGAAAGCTGAGCTGTCGTTGGACTAGGCTAGACTGCCCCGATGGCGCGCGCTCTAGCCACGGTTCGACTAGTCGTCAGACAGTGCGAGTTATTATTAGCATAGCTATCATGTTCACTATATTGTGCCCTTTGTTATGTCCGCATGCATAGCCGGCAGTATTTTCCTAAGCACCAATCACTTGCTGCAATCTCCCTCCATTCAGTTCAGCGTGCTTAGCTTGATGGGAGGGGCCTTCGTTGGTGCAGATGCCGAGTTGGCTCGGTGCCAATAGATGTTTCAACCAGGTCCGGTGTCTGTTCCTGAGAGCTGGGCGGGGTTTCTCCCACACGGCATGGGTTTTATTGTTCCCCATACGTAATGTCGAGAGACCGACTCGATAAGGGAACGTCTCTGGTTACTCACGTAACCGTAGTTCCCTGAGAGGAGGGAACGAGACATTACGTAACCTGCCGTGTGGGAGGGACTCTCAGTCTCCTTACTCTCGTTCAGCTAAGATTCTGAGGTTTCTGGCGCCCGCCGTCACCTATATTGAGCAGTGTCAGCCAATCAGGTGATGGCGGGACCGCCATTGGCTATTTGCAAGCAAAAGAGTTATTCTATCAGACTTCATGATTCGAGGAAAATGGATTTCCCCATACGTAATGTCTCGTTCCCTCCTCTCAGGGAACTACGGTTTACGTGAGTAACCAGAGACGTTATAATGCGCTGAGAGACAAGGCAGGGCAGGTTATTTTTGGGATGATACTAAATCTCAGCTAAGAAATTGAAACAGTAGGCTAAATGTCATATTTTGGCTCTTTAATGTGACGTGCCAGATCGCTGTAGAGCCTCAGTTCAAATGGCACGTGAAACCAATCATCCTCTTCCTACTAGTTACAGCACAAAATAAACATGAATGAAAATCAGAAGATATGTTGTTTGAACCGCTGAAAGATGTCAATACACACCATTTTTCAAGTTGAAGTCCACCAACGTTTATCTGCTTGGTTTGTTTGTCGACCAATTATTAATTATTAAATTATTTATATTATTGATAATAAATGCACATGGCTTGCTGATCAAAACTGAGCATTGAAATGGTCAAACTCTTCACAACTTCTAAAAATTCTTCATTGTGTTAGCCTTCACATTCAAAATGATAATTTAACACATGCAATTGCAATTATCAAACTCTTTTGGAAATGCATGTATATTCCATAAATACCAATGACATGGAATGTTTGTAATGAAATTAAATGGAATGGCCTTTAATGAAATAGGAATCCCAATCTTACCAATCGACCAATCATGTTTGGAAGCAGTATGGAGATTGCCCAGCACACTCACTACCATTTTTGAACATGGAGGAACATCTAAATCTCTAAACAGCAATAGCAGTTTATTTTTGTAGGAATGTGCTTCATGTAAACTGAAAATTGCTTGTTGTGGAAGAACAATAGGAAGATATGTAAGAAGGAGTGGTGTTAGAGGAAGACATAATGGAATATGTAAAAATTAACAAGGACTTGTGAATTTTCAATTTACATGTTTCACATTTCTACAAAAAAAAGTGCTGTATAAATAAAAATGTTTGGTCCCACTTTATATTAGGTGTGTTTAACTAACAACATTTAAATTAATAATTTGAAACTATGCACTTATTGTATTTTTACATTGTACTTACATTTATAAAATGCCTGCATGTAATTACAGCTGCAATTAAATCTGTTGAGCATTCCCTTTAAACCACCCTTAAACCTACCCATACCCCTAAACCTGTCCCTAACTTTACCCGTATCGTAAGTGTTTTGCAATCCAATAGGAACAAATTAAGTACAATGTACTTATTTTTTGATGCAAGTACATAGTAGATAAGGACACCTAATATAAAGTGTGATAACATTTCCAATTTCTTTTTGTCACAGTATTGACTTTTCTCATTAAATGTTTTCCCTTCTGCTGAAATATGTGTCTAAAAAGCTCAGTGTGATACACAAGAGCATTCAGATTGTCACAAACTGCTCTGAGACAAGAAGGTTGAGGATCCAAACGCATTGTTTATTGAACAGGGTAATCCAAAGACGTAATCCAAATCCAGGCAAGGGTCATACACAAACAAGCAATCCAAACAATAACAGAAAAGGGCTGAGGCAAGGAGAGAAATCCGAGGGAGCGGGCAGAGAATCAAGGTAACCAGGACACAGGAGAAACAGGACACAAACATGCTCAGAATTGCAGTACAAACACTAAACAAGACTTCGCAGGTATGAATATGAAAACCAGACGTATATGGAGTGAGCTAAAGGAGGTAAAGACATACAGGTGATTGGATCATGGCTGATTAGTCTGGGCAAAGGATTATGGGAAAAGTAGTTTATGGATGTGTGGTGATTGTCCGGGTTGGAGTGAACTCTGATAATTATCCCATGCAGGCACTCTCACTGGTGATCGTTTCACAGATAGACAAAACTGACGTTCTTGTATAGTGAAGAAAACAGATAGAGTCAACTAAAAAGTAGAAAACACCTGAAATTTATATATAACAAATTTTTCCATGGTGAAAAGAAAAAAAAAAACATCTAAACATTTTGGCTCACACGATGACAAAAAACACTTGTTATTTTGGTGGCATTGGCCAATTTACTGACACATTAGCTAGCTTTTGAACCATTAATTAAATGTTTTGGGTGAGTTACCACACTTTGTGGACATAGAGTTCTGATGTTCAAGCACACAGTCGAACAATATTGAACAACTTATCTTACAGGTTAGAGAATGTTAAGACTTTCGAAAAATGTGCCAAAGTGATTGAGAAAACTGTAATAAATAAATAAATAAAATATAGAGTGGTGGTCTGTGTGATGTTAGCCGCGTTTGTGACTTTTATTGTGACGGCACTGAGAACGCTGAGCAGAAATACATAATCATGTTTCTCTTGGTCCCCTCAAAGCATGCGTTTGATTTTCTTCTCAGGGTAAAGGTTAAAAGGCCCATCTATCATTTCCATGTTCATAGAGTTAGTCTCTGGAGTAAATAAATAGGCTATAATCTGTGTTTACATTTTTTTTTTTTTTTAATGGCGGGTGCTGGTCTTTCGCGTGCGTTCGGCCAGTCAGTGCTGGGTTAGACCCTACTCTGAAGTAGGAGCTAAATTAGTTCCTCCAAAAGGAGTTCCTAGATCTAAAATGGTTTCTAGTTCCTGTAGTGCTAAAATGCCAAAATCCAGGTACTTCCTTCTATAGTTCTAGGAACTATGAAAAGGTTTCTCTTGTGCAAAAGCCCCACAATCAGTCTCTACACCTCGAGGGCTCAATTTTTATGCCTGTGGACAACTGATTTGTCCTGGATTCCTCTGAGGGAACGGAGAGGTGACAGAACGCAGACAGGTGTGACCGCCACAGCCAGCTGTGACCTGACGGTGCCGTTTGGTCCTTGAGGGCTGACAGTAGCCTGGCAGACTACCAGACAATCAGAACAGGGGCAGACGGAGTGACCCAGCACCCCACCTGCAGGACTCGGCAGAGTCCACAGGCCACCCGAAGCTTCTGCGTGTCTGGATCTACTCCAGCCACCTGTCAGGTGCACCAGCTGCCTGGCCCCCTTAAGCTGCGAGTAGTCCATCTGTGCCCAGGTCTGGATTTGATATATTACTCTGTATCGTAGAGGGATAATGCTATAATGTGTCTAAATTGTGTTAGCGGTGTCACATTTTTCTTTTGTTGGTATAATATGTGGCAGATACGGGCATTGCAGCATTCTAGACCATATGTACTGCTTTCTTACTATCTAATACTGCTCCAATGATATTTACGTCTGTTTTGCAGTGAATGGAATGCCGAAATGCACATCTGCATGCGTGATTAACAACTGGAAGTATATTGTGTGTGTGTGAGAGAGTCATTGTGTGTGTGAGAAATTTGCAAGACGGGACTTGAATTTGTGGGAATTGAATAGATCAATGGATTTGTGTCGCTTGCTCATTGATTGCTGAAGGGGAAGGACTGAAACTTGTCAGGCCATTTGTCAAACTTATTGCTCAGTGCACACATCATCAGAAAAGAGAAGTCATATTTAGGGGGATGGGACACTAATATTTTTTATTAAAAATTACAAGAGCACATATTTAAAACAAACAACACAAATTATAATATGCATTTAATTTATTAAATTTAATAAATGCATTTATTAAAATGTTCCATAATTTAAGAACTGTTATTTGTTTTCAATGGGACTTAATAAACACACAAAATAATGTGGTACTTTACAACAATGTTTTATTCAACATAATTAGTTAATGCATTATTGTAAATAATCTTTCTTTCACAGTATTTTTATAGCATCGGTTAATGTAAAAAAAAATTAATTGTGGTTTGTGCAGAGTGTATTATCTAATGTTAATAATAAGTAGTAACTAATAACTAATATATAGTAAGTAATTTATACAACTTAAAGTGAAATGTTAATGTATTGACTGTAGTAATAGTACATTTCTAAATAACATAACATTTCAGCATTTATTAACATAGGTTAATACTGCATATTGTTTTATGCTAGTTCATGAAAACTAATTCATTAACTAATGTAAACTTATTGAAACGTATAGAGTCACCAAAAATGAATTGCATGATGATCTAAAAATGCAATCTGGGTTCTGTTACGGTAAGATTCAGGATTAGGAGATAGAAAATATGGTTGGTTACTTCTGTATAAAAACAAAAGTTTTTCTTGTGTGGGTGTGTGTATGTGCCCCTCAGCCATGAAACCTATTTTGCTCCTCCATCGAGGTTCCGTACTTCCCCGTACTGCACTGTGATCTTGCCCTCTGTCTCACTCACTAATGGGCTCACATTGCTGCAGTACTGCCAATTAAAAATTGAGCACAAAGTTTCCCAGAGAGTCTGAAGCTGCCTGAAATAGAGCCAGCAAGCCGAATCAACAATGCTGATGAAAGGAACACTATGCTCACGCGCTGTGAAGACGCAGTCTCTGTCCTTGCATCTTCATTAAGTCGAAATGCAAAATATAAAATTGTCATTTAATCTTAATGACTTAATGTAGGAACAGAGTACTTGGAGAAGAGCAAATTATTTCTTTACTGTAGATGAAATATATATTAGTCTTAGACATTTTTTTTTTTGCTGAGGCCTTCCATTGGCTTTGTGATTCAATACTTTCCCTGCTTCCGAAAATGCCTACTTCCACACTCAATGCGAAAAACAATATGTGAGGTATAGTAATGTGTCCGAATTCATAGTATTCATAAGAGTAGGCGAAAAGTACCCAGATGACCTACTACTTCCGGCAAGTACACATCCGATGGACATTTTACTGTCCCATGAGGTCCCATTGTCAGAGGTGTAAAGTCCAGGTTCAGAAAGTAAAAGTCCTCCTCAGTATTTTGTTCCAATCATCTGGATCTGCTAATTAGCACAGTTTTTCAGCCAGGAGATAGAACTAATTAGTAAAATCAGTTGGCTGAGTTCATGGGTGGAATAAACATATGACAGGACTTTTACTTTCTGATCCCTGGACTTTACACCTCTGCCCATTGTGAATGGCAGGAAAGCGACTCAACTGACGCTGTAGGTCACATGACAGTGACAACATGGCAGATGTAGTATGTCTGAATTCCATTCATACAACATACATTCATACTAGGGCTGCACGATTAATCGTAATTTACATGTAATCCCACCGATTTGGCTTATTGCAATTTTGAAATCGCAAAGGCTGCAATTATTTTTAATGTGCAGCTTGTCATTGATGTGCGGCTCTATAAACGCTGCTCCATCTGAAAGCACTGTGAGTTTGAGTCACTTATAACATGCATTTGAAAAAGCAACTCGCGTCAAACATCTTTCCAAACATGAGTAGCATTTATGAACCTCTTGTCCAACAAAAGACAACATTTAATAACATGCTTTTACTCCAAACTCACTTCATAACGACAGTTGATAATCTGCGCATAAAATAATCACAGGCTTTGCCAAACCGCATGCTGTTTAATTGCGATTAATTGTGTTGCCCTAATTCATACTATACAGAACATCGTTTTTTTTAGCACTCGCTAAGTAAACAAAACAAAAGTTTCAAAACAAATGTAGTGCCTACTATACAGTATGTGATTTCAGAACCAGTGTCTGTTTCTGACCTACAAGCAGAATGACACAGCCAACAGTCTGACCCCATTATAAGTCGAGAACCAAACACATATTCCTGTTCAGCTCCTGCAGTCAGCCGCATCTGCTTTACTAGTTTAGTTTTCTGTCACAGAAATCATCCACCTGACGGGAATCCTATTTGGCCTTTGTAGCTCCCAAACAGACTATGGAAGCTTTAGTGTTAAGTTCTGCCAGGAAGACTCAATTGCTGCGTCACTTATTAATTTCTCATCTATCCAATTATGTCTAATACTTGCGGTATAAAAGAACGGTACTTACACATGTTTGAGTTCGCAGATGCTGACGCTTTCATTTACCTCCATCGTCCCCACCACCTCCAAGATGGTTCCTTCCCCTCCATCCTCCCCACCACCACCAGGATGGTCCCTTCCTATACCTCCCAGGGGGTCGGCTGCGCCCCTGCCTTCGTCTTCAGGCAGGAAATGCAGAGTCCGGACACTTGGATTGCGAGCTATGGATGGGGCCTACGCCAAAGAACTTTATTGCTTGCTGGGCTATCAATAAATGTATATATTGTTACAGTATTTATTCTCCCGAGTCTTTCTGGTAGAACTATGATGTTGCCTTTATTTTGAGAAAGAAATTATAAATATATAATACAAAGACGACAAAAAAATTCCACATTCTAAACAGTACAGTAAAACAAATCTGTCTAGCTTATCAGTAAATGAAATGAAGCCTAACAGGACATTGTATTACAGCATAACAGTTGTTTTGATAAACATCAGGCATACACATGCATCTGTTCTACAACCTGTATCCACAAGTCTGTATGTGATATGGGATGTAATTCCAACATAGATTAAAGAGTCCCTTGTGCCACATAGGTGTCAGTACACCGTGATGATGAAAAGCATTGCTTCTCATTCTTTCATACATCTATTTGAATAAATACAGCAGCATACCGGGGTGATGTAGTCCCATCATCCTTGCTCAGCCTTACAGAGCAGATCTCTTTATAAGAGACACATAACCTGGCAGCAGGTGCACAATAACCTCCTTATGCTTAACACTTATTGTGATTCAGAGGAGGATGCAACCTTGGAATAAAATAGAAGGGAGTGTCCTAGAGAAGAAGTGACTCAGAGAAATGCTAAAGGGCAAATGTCCCAGCTGCCTCAAGTGGAGACACAGCTGATTGTCCATTTCCAACCTCGTTGGAGGAGGAGCTTTGCATACACATTATTAAGACATCCTTCAGTCCGGTGAGGAGGCTTTATTATTGATGAAGAGAGGAAGACCTTGAGAGATGAATGTGGCTTGTGTGTGTGTGTGTGTGTGTGTGTGTGTGTGTGTGTGTGTGTGTGTGTGTGTGTGTGTGTGTGTGTGTGTGTGTGTGTGTGTGTGTGTGTGTGTGTGTGTTATATGAGGTTGACTGTTAGTATAGAGACAAAAGCCTTTTCACCGTCAGCAAGCAAACATGAAAATAGCTTGGGAAGGTCAATATTAGACAGCACTTATGCGTATTCTGTCAGCCTGCTTAGTTAAATGCACTGGTTGTTGACAGTACCTGAGAAAATATATATTTAGTACCATTCAATGGGTTGGGGTCAGTAAATGTTTTCAATGTTTTCAATGCAAGAAGTCCTTTTATGCTCATCAAGGCAGCATTTATGTGATCAAAAATACAGTAAAACAGTAATATTGTGAAATATCATTGCAATTCAAAACAATTCTCTATTTTAAAGACCCCCTGTGGTGAAAATCAAGTTTCCAATGTTGTAATAATGTCTATGTTGTGTTTTTAATATGCTTTAAGACAAATCATGTGCAAATTCATGTCAGCACCATTGCTGAGTATTTTTTCCTTAAAAGTAGGCACGCCACTTTTTCCAGTATGAGTCAGATACCGATACTCTCATTTTTGGTACTTGCCGATAACGATACCAATAGCTGTAATTTCACTGCATTTGTATTTTTGTTATATATTGGGTAGAGAAACCAAAAGAAAATGATTCATATTAGTTGGCTTATTTTGTAATATTTCCTACAGTAGTTCCATGCTTAAGCATATTACAATGTATTGTTTGAGCTTCTGTTACTTCCACTGTTCATTATATGGCTCTATCATATTTTATCTATCATTTAATTGCACTGTGAATATATAGAGCAGCTCCAGCAGGGCTCAGTGCTAAGGAATGGGTGACTGGTTCAAATGTTTACATACCATTGAAATACCACAATTCTCTTTTCCAATTTTGATACTACAGCAAGTGACAGTGTTTATTTTTTGTTTTGTTTTTTTCAGGTAGGTCTAACAGTAGTTTTTAGGTACATAATTTGAATAAATTAATCCAATATGAGATAATACTACATATTCATCACTGTAAAAATTCAATATAGATGAATGTTTATAAAGTTACAAAATTAATTCCGTCAACAGCAGAATACAATAGCATTACTTTGTCTTTTGTAGTTTGATTAACAGTAAAAAAAAATAAATAAATAAAAAATACAGCAGCAGATTTATTAGGCTGCTGTCCTTTAAGATCGAATGCACAGATCCAATAAAGCCTGCCCTACTGAACATGCGTTCCCTTTCGTTGTCACTCCGAGTTACGTCGGATGACGACGAATGGGGTTTCGCTTAGAAAGCCTATCAACTTCGAGTATTACAAAACGAGCCAATGGCAAAGAAATGCCATGGGTCTGCGGAATTTGCATGGCGTAACTCCACCCCACCTCGTGGGTATAAAAGGAGGAAGCCGGCAGCAAGCAGATATGTTTTCGCTTCGGAGCCAAGTGTATTCTTCTCTCCACAAGCCATCTCTGAATTGTCAGCTTTACAAACGAGTACCTCGAGTGTTGGTGTGACGGCGATCTACGGCGAGAGCGTGCTTCCTGCTGATCTGTTGCAGTGGTCTGCCAGTCGGTGCGTTTCTCCCCGGGTGCTTCAACACTTGAGTTTTCTCTCACTAAAAGAGCTTACACGTGGCACGTCTTTTTAAAGACGGCTCGCCCGTGCATTTCTGGTTGCAGCGGACTGGTATCAGACTCTGATGGGCACGAGCGCTGTCTAGTGTGTTTGGGCTTTGATCATGCTTGAACAGCGCTCGTGGGTGACTCATGTTCTCGCTGGGAACGTGATCATCGCGTCATATATAGGTCGAGACTCGGTGAACTCGCAAGAGTGAGAGTCCCCTCATCCACCCCCCGATCTTCGGCTGGTGGCCAGGGTGACCTGAGGGTTACGGTCTGGATCAAGGCGCCGACTATGTGTCCGTGACCCCAGCCCCCCTCTTCAATGACGGTGCCCGCTAGTGAACTGCTGATTCCCGCGAGTCTAACCTCTGGTGGCCCGCGTGTTTCAGTTGAAGCTACAGAGGATGATGCCATGTCTGTTGCAGCATCACTAGGTGGGTTTGAGTCTTCTGGAAGTGAGGGCTCGTCACAGCTGCCACCTTCCGGTGTGCATACGGCTGTGCCTGAGTCTGATCCGGAGATGACGACCATGCTTTCCTGGGACGATGGGTTTTGGGTAAGGCCGCCGACCCTCATCCACGGCAAACCCCAATACCTCTCTTCCCGGACGTGCATGATGAGATCTCGAAGTCCAAGAAGACCCCCTTGTCTTCTCGGGACCGCTCGCTGATCTCATCCGCCTTTCCTCCCCTCGATGGGGCCGCTGCCCATGGGTACACTGGGGTTCCCCCGGCTGAACGCTCTGTTGCGATGCTATGTGTCCTCAGAGTGCTTCTTCTCGGCGCAATCCTAAGCACCCGCCCGTGGCCTGTAGTTTTTCGTCTACGCTTGTGGCGAGATCCTATAGTGCCACGGGACTGGCAGCCGCCTCACTGCATGCCATGGTCATTCTGCTGGTCCACCTGACCCAGATGCTCATGGACCTGCACGAGGGCGGGACTGACCCAGGGCTCTTCACTGAGCTGCGCGCCGCCACTGACCTTGCTCTCTGAGCGACGAAAGTGGCCGTACGCTCCCTGGGTCAGGTGATGCTCACCAGTCTGTGGCTGAACCTGTCTGATGTGCTGGATGTCGCGCGGACCCGTCTGTCCGACATTCCCATATCCCAGGTCGGCCTCTTCGGCGCTGCGGTTGAGGGCTTGCCCAACAGCTCTCAGCCGCCCATGAGCAGACTGAGGTTGATTCTGTCCCGACGGCCCCGCCGTCCGCTCAGATCCCTCGGTCTGCCCACTGCCGAGGGCGCCCCCCCGCGGCTCCCACCCCGCCCGTTCACCCGGGTCGGCTCTGGAGGCCGCGGTCGGACGCCACAGTCCTCTCCAGCCCCGCACCCCGCTACACGCCGGGTTAAGCGGCGCTCTTGAGTTGGGCTCCTCAGAGATGGGACTCAGTTCTTTCCAGGAGTTGGTAGCAGGACCACTCCTTTCCCCGGGGAGGGCCGGGGAAGAATCCTTATCCTCCAAAGAGCTGATTCTCCCGTCTCTGAGCACAGAGTTCTCGGACGTCACAGAGCGCCGCCCACAAGCCGTGCTCTCCTCGTCCCCCTCTGTCCCTGAGGTGGTTGACATGGCGTGCCGTCCACGGACCGCTTCGCCCCTGTCCCCCTCTGTCGCCAGACCCCTGGCAGAGCAGGCCCCCGCGGGACGACCAGCCTGGTCCTCCCCTGGCCCCTCTGCCAGGGCGCGGTTGCTAACTGTGCCCCCACATCGGGCCGCTATGCCGTCCACGTCTGGGCCAGTTACTCCGCTTCGCTGCCCCTCCGGGGGGACGCCTGTGGCTCGCATGATCCCGTTGGTTCAGTTCCTGGGAGCCTGGCTAGAGCTTCCCCGTCTGTCCCACTGGATCGCTTACCGTCAGGCTCGGCTGTGCGATTCAGTTCGCACGGTCTCCTCCCCGCTTCAGGGGAGTCCGCTCCACTTTGGTCGGTGGCAATGCCCCTATCATGAGAGCAGAGATTGCCACCCTGCTGGCGAAGGGTGCAATCGAGACTGTCCCTCCAGCCGAGATGAGGTCCGGCTTCTACAGCCCCTACTTCTTTGTCCCCAAGAAAACCGGTGGGTTACGGCCAATCCTGGACTTGCGCGTGCTGAACCGCTCCCTTCACAGGATGCCGTTCAAGATGCTCACCGCCAAACGCGTTTTCGAATGCATACGGCCCCAGGATTGGTTTGAAGCGATCGACCTGAAGGACGCCTACTTTCATGTCTCCATTCTTCCTCGACACAGACCGTTCCTCCGGTTTGCTTTCGAGGGGCAGGCATACCAGTACGCGGTTCTCCCTTTCAGGCTAGCCCTGTCTCCTCGCATCTTCACGAAGGTCGTCGAGGCGGCCCTTGTTCCCCTTCGAGAACAAGGGGTTCGCATCCTGAGTTATATCGACGACTGGCTGATCCTAGCTCACTCTCGAGATCAGGTTTGCGAACACAGGGACCTAGTGCTTCGGCACCTAGCCCGTCTGGGCCTTCGGGTCAACTGGGAGAAGAGCAAACTTTGCCCTGTGCAGAGGATCTCTTTTCTCGGTATGGACATCGACTCGGTCGCCATGTCCGCGCAGCTTACGAGCGAGCGCGCGCACTCACTGCTGACTTGCCTAAGACAATTCGAGGGCAAGAGTGCGGTTCCACTGAAACTTTTTCAGAGGCTCCTGGGGCATATGGCATCTGCAGCCGCGGTCACGCCGCTCGGATTGCTTCATATGAGACCGCTTCAGCTTTGGCTTCGCGACCGAGTCCCGAGGTGGGCATGGCAACACGGCACGTTCCGAGTACCAGTTACTCCGACCTGCCGTCAGTTCTTCACCCCGTGGGCGAACCTCGGTTTTCTCAGGGCCGGTGTCCCCCTGGCACGAGCTTCCCGGCATGTTGTTGTCTCAACAGATGCCTCCACCACGGGCTGGGGCGCCATGTGCAATGGACATGCTGCTGCGGGCTCCTGGACAGGACCCCAGCGGCTGTGGCATGTCAATTGCCTCGAGTTGTTGGCAGTACGCCTTGCCCTGCACCGCTTCCGGGCGTTGCTCAGGGGTCAACACGTACTAGTCCGTTCAGACAATACCGCCACTGTAGCGTACATCAACCATCAAGGTGGTCTACGCTCCCGCCGTATGTCACAACTCGCTCGCCACCTCCTCCTATGGAGTCAGAAGCATCTGAGGTCGCTTCGAGCCATCTTCATTCCCGGAGCGCTGAACTGTGCAGCCGACGAGCTCTCACGGCTTCAGCCCCTCCCTGGAGAATGGCGAATCCATCCCCAGTCGGTTCAGCTGATTTGGGACCAGTTCGGGGACGCGCAGATAGATCTGTTTGCCTCTCACGACTCGACCCATTGCGCCCAGTTCTATTCCCTGTCCGAGGGCACGCTCGGCACGGATGCTCTGGCGCACAGCTGGCCGCAGGGCCGCAAGTATGCGTTTCCCCCAGTGAGCCTTCTTGCGCACACTTTGCGCAAGGTCAGGGAGGACGAGGAGCAGGTCAGCCCCTTACTGGCAGCCGGACCTGGTTCCCCGAACTAGTACTCCTTGCGACAGCACCTCCCTGGCCGATCCCTCTGAGGAAGTACCTTCTTTCTCAGGGACGGGGCACCCTATGGCACCCTCGTCCCGATCTTTGGAACCTCCACGTGTGGCTCCTGGATGGGACGAGGCAGGTTTGAGTACCCTACCACCAGCGGTGGTGGCTACCATCACTTCCGCTAGAGCGTCGTCCACGAGACACGTCTATGCGTTGAAGTGGAACCTCTTCGTCAACTGGTGCTCTTCTCACCGAGAAGACCCCCGGAGATGCTCGATCAGTGTTGTGCTTTCCTTCCTTCAACAGGGGCTGGAGCGAAGGCTGTCTCCCTCCACCCTGAAGGTCTATGTTGCCGCCATTGCCGCACATCATGACCTCATCGAAGGTAAGTCGGTGGGGAAGCACGTCCTGGTCATCAGGTTCCTGAGAGGAGCGACGAGACTAAATCCTCCTCGTCCTCCTCTCGTTCCCTCTTGGGACCTCTCAGTGGTTCTAACTGCCCTGAAGAGTGCTCCCTTTGAGCCCCTGCAATCAGTCGAGCTTAAGTTCCTGTCTATGAAGACAGCGCTCCTGGTTGCACTGGCCTCCATCAAGAGGGTTGGGGGCCTGCACGCATTCTCCGTTGACGAAGCGTGCCTGGAATTTGGGCCGGCTTCCTCTCACGTGATCCTAAGACCCCGGCCTGGATACGTGCCCAAGGTTCCTACCACTCCCTTTCGGGACCAGGTGGTGAACCTGCAAGCGCTGCCCTCGGAGGAGGCAGACCCAGCCTTGGCACTGCTCTGTCCAGTACGCGCTCTCCGCGCCTATGTAGACAGAAGGCAGTGTTTCAGGACCTCAGTCCAGCTCTTTGTCTGTTATGGTGGGAAGCTGAAGGGAAAGGCTGTCTCCAAGCAAAGGTTGTCTCACTGGATAGTGGACACCATTGCTTTGGCTTACCAGCAGTAAGGTCGACCGTGCCCCCTTGGTGTGACTGCCCACTCCACCCGGAGTGTGGCGTCCTCTTGGGCTCTAGCGCATGGCGCCTCGCTAACAGACATCTGCAGAGCTGCAGGCTGGGCGACACCTAACACATTCGCCAGATTCTATAATCTCCGAGTGGAGCCTGTGTCCTCTCGTGTACCCGCTTCAACCAGCTAGTACCGGACCCGCTCAGGTGTCTTCGCTTGCTCGCCATTCCACTCCACGGACTGGATACGTGCGATATTTTCCTCAGGTGAGCTTTTCCGAAAGCCCTGAGCTCCTCCAGCACTCCTGACGTCGGCGCCAGTGTCTATTGCCTGCGCGTCGGCTAGGTGCCTCCCGTGTGCATGGTCCCTCCTCTGAGCGACCCCCACATGTGTATTTCCACTGTAAGCCTCTCTGAGAGTGTGTCTTTCCCTTGGCAAGCCACCTTGCCACCCCTGGGGTTGAAATATTCCACCTGCGGCTGGACACCCCAGTGTTTTCCATATGCTTCCTTCGGGTCATATGTGTATTCTCTAAGTCCCCCCCCCCTCCGGGCTGGCATTAATTGCATACTTCCCCTAAGCTTGGGATATGCTTCCCAGTGTACCTTGGTATTCCTGTGATAAATGGAGTCCTTTGTCCAGACTGACAGGGATCTCGATTTACGCAGGGCACTGGAAGACAGCTGAGAAGGTGGCGTGATTAGACTGGTAACCCCATTCGTCGTCATCCGACGTAACTCGGAGTGACAACGAAAGGGAACGTCTACGGTTACGTATGTAACCCTCGTTCCCTGAGTAGGGAACGGAGACGTTACGTCTGCCTGCCACTTTCCGCTGTACCGCGGGGATCGCCTGAGCTCAGTCTTGGCTCCTCAGCGAAGAAACATATCTGCTTGCTGCCGGCTTCCTCCTTTTATACCCACGAGGTGGGGCGGAGTTACGCCATGCAAATTCCGCAGACCCATGGCATTTCTTTACCATTGGCTCGTTTTGTAATACTCGAAGTTGATAGGATTTCTAAGCGAAACCCCATTCGTCGTCATCCGACGTAATGTCTCCGTTCCCTACTCAGGGAACGAGGGTTACATACGTAACCGTAGACGTTTTCTTTGTTTACGTTAAGACATCTCTGTGTGATGGAATTAGTTAAGTGAGTGACAGTTGTGGCGTCCTATCAGAGGAAAAGAACGGGTTATTTAATGAGGGTTGGTTGTACCCAAAGAGCGTCACGACTCGTCCCTCCTTGTTTCGTCATTCACTAGCGCCTCAGGTACGTGCTGATAGTGGTTGTTAAAATCGTGTGTTGAGAACGCTATTGATGTGTCGTCACCTCTCTGTATTGTAGTGTGTCCACTAGTATTTTTTTCCGACGGTGTACTACCAGCTCGGATTGGGTGTCTGCTCCTCCTTCAATGTTAGGTAAGCTGTCTCGTGTTGAGTAGTATATTATGATGGTGTGCGGTATAGTGTGTCGCTATGTTGTTAATGTGTTGCTTCCTGTACCCCAGCTTGTTGCCAGTATTGACGGTTGCGGTAAACAGTAGCCTATGGCAATGGTATATGAGGTGTTGTACTCCTGTGGTAAGTGTCATTTAAGAAACCCGGAAAATTGTAGTGAGACGAGCACTAGTAACGTCTCGCTTCTCTTTAGGGCGTTTGTAGAGTGTGGGGTCTCCTCTTTCGTCCTCCGGACGGGTTTCCTTCCCGATCTCTCTCTCTCTCCGTATCGGCAGTGATTGGGCTTCGTTGGAATCTGAGCCCCTCTCGACAAACTGCAGTGTTCGCGCTGCTTTTTCTATTGCTGTGACTCGGCGGGGGTCGACCTGCCCGTTGCCGGGATCCTACTGTCTATTTTCTGGTTCCCTTTTTTAGAGTGACCGAGAAAATTATAATCTGAGTGATAGTTTGACGCGCATTAGTGTGCGTGGGTGTGTATGTGTGTGTGTGCTGCAACAACTTTACCTTCTGTTATTCTTCCTAGGCTCACTGGATGTGTTTGATTAGTTTAGCTCCATTTAAGTGTGTGTGTGCGGGTGTGTGCGTGCGTGTGAGTCGTATTCGTTTTGTTTATTTTCTTTTTTTTGTTTAATTACGGGTAGTTTTCTTTTCTGAAGATCAGCTGGTCTTTTGTGACCTTGACCAGGTATATTTGTATGTTTGGCTTTGTTAATGTTGGTTATTTTTAGGGTTGTATTAAACCCAGCTGTTTGTTTGTTTCTCCCCAGGGACTGAGGTGCTTTGGCGGAAGGACCTTCTCTGCATGGTGGTGCTGCGGTGGGGTGACACTTTTGAAGTGCCGGTGTGTGATTTAAGCGCACAGTGACATGTGAGTGTGTGTGTGTGTGAGTAGGATTGTGCTTTTGGAAAAGCCTATAAGTGGTCCTTCCGCCTGTAGCCCCAGCCTGGGCGGGTTGTGTTTTTTTCTTTTTTTCCTTTTCTTTGGTTTGCCTTGTGGGTAAGGAAAACAGAGTTTTCTTGAAGTTCCTTCTACCCTTGTGGGTAGGGGACTGTGTTGTATGAGCCATTAGTGCTGCCCTCTGAGATCTTTCTTTTCCAAGTGTTATCATGTGTAAATGTGCCGAGTGCCCTGGGTTTTAAAGAGCTGATATACTGTGTTTTAACCAACTTTTGTATGGCAATAAAAGATTATTTGTAACTTGATTGTACTTGCGTCTCTGACCTCCCTGGCACACACGAACCTGTGTGGCCTAGTGTAACTACTGGGTATATTCCCTGATTGAGTCAGGGTGGCGTAGTCGACTATCACAAAAATTCTTTATTATCCTAAATTAGTTATTAGCAACCCAGAAGCCGATCGTATCGCCACATCTGCAATAAGAATCTAGAGGCTCATCTCGCGTTTGCCGAGGGGACGTGTAGATAATGGTTCCGCAATGTAAATGCATGAAGGGAACTGAACAGACAGGAATTCCCTTTCTCTCTTTCTCTTGTGATTGTGTGCAAACTAGTGTTTGCATACTATTATTTGGGCTATGGTTCTTTTTGTTTGAGATTAAAATATTAATATTCAGCCTGTCATTCAGACCGTGTATTCTTGTCTGCTTGTTCCTGGCTGCATTTATTTTTAACTAAATAAATGTTAAATACTCTTCTGATTTGAAGTCTATATTAATACACTATATTCGGCCTTTCACCTAGACCATTTCTACTTGCCTGGTTGATATTTGGCTACATATATATTTGTATATTTGTATTTGATATTTGTACTCATCTTATATTTAAGTTAGATGTCTGTATTAATATACTATTCAGCTTTTTCATCCAGACCGTGTTTACTTATCTGGTTGATATTTGGCTGCATTTAATTTTTGAGAAAATGAAATACTCATCTTATCTTTTAGGACTTAGATGTCTGTATTATTATACAATTCATCTTTTCCTCCAGACCGTGTTTACTTTTCTGGTTGATATTTGGCTGTATTTGAATTTTGAGAAAATTAAATATATACTCATCTGATCTTTGAGGAGTCATTATTTCTGAGGAAATAAATGGGTAATTTCTGGGGGGAAATGGATAACACCTCATTATATGGTGCCCATCTCCCTTCGGCGCCCTCCAGCGAGTTCTAATCTCAGTGTCTGACTCGCAGAAGAAGGGTTTAAGAGAGGTCAGTTCAGTTGTTTCCTGCCGGTCATCTGTTTCAGGACGCTGGATTGGCTTCTCAAGTTGATCCAGAGACAAGTCTCGAGAGGCTGGTTTGTTTCTCTTCAGCGCCCTCTGGGAAGCGACTCTCTGAGGAGGGTCCCAGTGCTACCAGTGCTGCCAGTTCGGTTGTTCCCGGCCGGTTCGCCACTTCAGGGCACAGAGGTGTCAGCATTCCCGAACGATCCTCTGAGGAGGCTCGGAGAACCGTCAGTTCGGTTGTTCCCTGCCGGTTCGCCGTTACAGGGCACCGAAGTGGCTGTTTGAACAGTACCAGAGGCCAGTCTCGAGAGACTGGTCCCCCTAGTAGATTTTCTGACAGCGTGTTAGCTGCTGCCAAATTTATCTTGTTGGGTCCTGCTCACTATAGAAAAGGGTTCAGAATTCAGTGGTTCTTGCCCGCCCAGATTTCTAGGGGTCATCCCTACGGTGGTGGACCACGAGCAGTCTCTGGTTATGGAGCAAGAAGAACAGACTCTTCTGAGAAAGTAGGCTATAGAAAGGGTTCCTCTTCCCAGCAGGGAGTGAAGGGTTTACAGCCGTTACTTCATTGTTCCAAAGAAGGATGGATGCTTACATTCAAAGAGATTGTGTCACAGATTCAGTCCGAGGACTGGTTTGTCACGATATATTTGAAGGACGTTTATCATAGCTCAATCCGAGCAGGTGGCGGATCGGCATCGAGATGTCCTTCTGTCTCACATGAGAAAGTTTGACTTCCTGATCATGAGGGTGATCATGGGTGGTCGCTCGGCGCAAGATCTGTGGCAGGACCATCTTGGCATATAAATTGGCTAGAAATGATGGCAGTGTTTCGAGTTCTCAAACACTTCCTCCCAGACCTGAGGGGCCATCATGTGCTTGTCCGCACAGACAGCACATCGGTGCTCTCTTACATCACCATCAGGAGGGTCTGAGGTCATGTCACTTATGCAAACTGGCTCACCAGTTCCTCATGTTGGCCTAAGGGAATTTGCTCTCTTTAAAGGCAATTTATATCCCGGGGTTTTTAAATCAGGGAGCAGACATCCTGTCGAGGCAGGGGTCGAGGCCCGGGGAATTGAGACTCCACCCCGAGCCGGTGGAGCTCCTATGAAAAACTTTGGTGCAGACATAGCCGAGGTCACGTCTTTACGCATTTCCCCCGATCTCTCTGCTTTTGGGAGTTCTGGAGAGAGTTATTCTGTTAATAGCCCCGTTTTGGTAGCCCTGAGTATGGTTCTCGGACCTAGAGTCTCTCCTAGACGGCTCTCCTCTGAAGATATCACTCAGGGGGTACCTTTTCTTTTTGGCGAGCGGGTTGATCCTTCACCACCACCCAGAATTGTGGAAACTTTGGGCTTGGCCTTTGAGGGGGCCCAGCTCATAAGTTCAGATCTCTCAACTGAGGTTGTTGGGACCATCCTCCACTCCAGAGCTCCATCCACGAGGAAACTCTACACCTTAAAGTGGATATTTTTCTTTTCCCGGTGCGGAGGTCACCAGCCGGGTACGGGTTACAACTGTAACCATGGTACCCTGAAGAAGGAACGAGATGCTGTGTTGCCCTGCCATACTCCCTGCATGCATGTGAGCGACTTGCTTCAGCCTATCAGAAGCTAGTGACTGTTTGTTCCAGGTATGCTTTATAGTTTCCTGGTCGATGACATCACATGACGTTCCGTCACGCCATTGGACTGATTTCATAAGTGCTTCATGACGCAATCATGCAGAGGCATTCCCACAGTGTCTCAACGCAGCGTGTCATTCCCTCTTCAAGGAACCAGGGTTACAGTCGTAACCCGAGACGTTTTTGCTCTGAGAGTGCTCCATTTCCGCACCATCACGAGTACAATTCCGCACATAATAGAACTGCATTTTTAGCAAGAATTTAGCTGACATGATACAGATGGATCACTAAAATCAGAAAAAATGTCAAGGTTATGATGACGGCGATAGACATGAACGGGAGGTTATAGTTATTTTCAAATGTATCCACTTGGGAGAGTGTTTTCAAAAAGCTCCATATTCGTGTACAAAAAAAAAAAAAAAAAAAAAGCTGTCTAAATGTAGACAGAAGACCAAAACGGAGAGAACATTTTTTTCAAACAAAAACGTATTAGTGTGGACAAGGCCTAAAACTGAAAACCCTTCAATAAACTTAGGCTCTGATTGTCACAGTGTTGGGTTATGTTTCCTGGTGTCCACTAGAGGTCCTCTTCCCCCACGGTGTCATTCATATTAGGAACTGCATTCCCCACAATCCTTGTCTGCCCTAATTACGGTTCATTGCACCCAGCTGTTCCCCATCATGATTGTTAGTTCTGTGTGTATAAATACCCTGCCTGTTTAATCTTTGTTACGGAGTCCTTGTTTTTCATCACACCACATCTTAGGCCTGTTTTCACTCTGTTCTTGCCTGCATAGTTTTTGTGTTTTGGATTGCTTATGA
The DNA here is from genome assembly GCF_051911475.1 of Siphateles boraxobius. Taxonomy (NCBI): domain Eukaryota; kingdom Metazoa; phylum Chordata; class Actinopteri; order Cypriniformes; family Leuciscidae; genus Siphateles; species Siphateles boraxobius. Next base: position 19,603,119 of record NW_027509197.1, on the reverse strand, counting down.
GGATTTTGACCCCTGCCTGGACTGTTTATGAGTTATGGATTTCCCCATTAAAGTACTTACTGCATTATTGGATTTTCCTTCGTTTCCTTGAGTGTGGATAGTGACAGAAGGACTCCATCATGTCAAGATCCATCAGTACGGGGTTCCGTATCCCTCCCCCTATTAATGGCAGGAAAGGAGTACCACCGAGCGGGAGGTCTCGAGTCGGAGAGGCAGGGCCCCCTATGAAATTTTTTTTTATGTTTTGCGTTATGGGCCTGTCTGACTGAGGAGACCGTGGTGGTAAATTCTCCCGAGCCCCCTTCCATCGGACACGGACCGTCTTTTGAGGGAACCTGTCAAGTTAAGTTTTCTGGGACCCGTGGAGGTCGCAGGAGAGGAGGTGCTAGAGGTGAGCCCCGGAACCACTCTCCACTTCGGTCCCTCCTTAACCCGGGGCTGGTGATGTTCAGCCCAGAGCTCCATCCGCTGCTGATTCTGCCCAGCCCAGAGCTCTTTTCGCCGCGGTTTCCGTCAAGCCCAGAGCCTGCACATCACCATCAGAAATGGCGGAGTAGGGGGAAGACCCCAAGAACCCGGCGGTCATGTCTGAGCAGGCCGTCGTCTTCCCAGAGGTTGTGCCCAAGCTGTTCGCCCTGCCGGCGCCACGCCAGCGACCTGGCACGTCTGCCGATCCAGAGACTCTTCAGATCACGTCTGCCGATCCAGAGACTGTGCACTGTTCCTGTTACGTCTGCCGATCCAAAGACTGTTCCTGTTCCTGAGCCGGTGTCTGTCCCTGTGCCTGAGCCGGTGTCTGTCCCTGTGCCTGAGCCGGTGTCTTTCCCTGTGCCTGAGCCGGTGTCTGTCCCTGTGCCTGAGCCGGTGTCTGTCCCTGTGCCTGAGCCGGTGTCTGTGTGTATAAATACCCTGCCTGTTTAGTGTTTGTTACGGACTCCTTGTTATTCATCACACCCAGCTGAGGTCTGTTTTCACTCTGTTCTTGCCTGCGTAGTTTTTGTGTTTTGGATTGCTTATGAGGATTTTGACCCCTGCCTGGACTCGTTATGAGTTACAGATTTCCCCATTAAAATACTTACTGCATTATTGGATTTTCCTTCGTTTCCTTGAGTGTGGATCGTGACACAGATTTACTAAAAGCTTGCGCCAGCACAAACCCTCTTTTGGCGTTAAAAAAAAACTGTCAGAATTTATTTAAATGCACAGTGAAAAAATAGTGCTGAAAAGGCGTAGACAGGGATATTTTTGTGTCTGACCTTATTGCATATGCATTTGTAGGAGTTTCCCTTTCAGTCGCAAAATTTATGGGAGGAGAGTATTTAAATGAATAATGCAAGGTGATTTACTAAGGTTTGCACTAGTCAATTTACTGGTATTTGCGCCATTTACCGCCCCCAAAAAGCATGTTTTAAACCAGATTCTAATTTGCGCTGCTTAGATTCCGTCGGTCATTATGGAAATGATCCGGCTGCATCTGTTCTTTTATTTGCGCGTCGTCAGTAGATCACGGGCAGAACTTTACACTACCATCTGCGCTTTTAAGGCAGGAACACACCAAGCCGACGGTTGGCCGTCAGGCAGTTTTTGTGCGTCGGCCGACTAAGTTTTCTCAGTGTGTTCCGCACCGTCAGCTGAAATTGGTCCTCGTCGGCTTTGTAACAGCCGATTCAACATGTTGAATCGGCGTCGGGCCGTCGGTTAGAGAGAGAACTCTGATTGGCTGTTCAGCTTAGTGAACGAGTCAGTGCACGAGAATAATAGCAAAACAGAGAGCAAAGTCAAAACGGTACAGATAGAAGGCTGCTGTCATGTTACGTCATCTTACATAAGTGTTCCTTGGCAAATATTTAAATATTAACACGGTAAGCACGCACTGCTTTGTTTATGGTTTGTGTAACATTATCTGCAGCCTGCAGCGTCAGTTTCTCTTTTTGAATGTCGAATATAGATGAATATATCTGCAGAAATCGACAGTTGTCTCATTCACACGCAGGCGAAGAACGGGCATTCTAGCTAACAGTCGGCAGTAGATATCTCGGTGTGTTCAAGTACAGCTTTTTACCCCGACGCGAGGCGACAACACAGTCGGCTCTCATCAACGCTAGTTCCTCGACGTCGGCTTGGTGTGTTCCTGCCTTTATAGGATTGTGCCCTTATACTAATTTGCCTAAATCTGGCCGTTAGTTTATTGTCTGCCTAATTTTAAGTAAAATCAAAGTGATACGCTGTAGTGATGTTCATTACACATGCTCAACTACTTTAAATTTAATTACTGATGATAAATAATCCAATCTTTAAAGACTCATAAAACTCAGAAGAAATGACAGAAATACTTTTGAAAAGTAAATGGGTTAGGAACATAGATGTTGTTATACCATATGTTTTTTTTTTGATTGTTTGTTTTTTACTGGTAAGCCATCCACCATTGTCCTCAAATGCAGCTATCTAACAAATTGCTACTGTTGTCCATATGACTTCAAAAATACTTCATTGTTTTCTGTTACAAAAGTTAATATGTAAGAGACATAATCTAAAAGTTACACGTTTGTGTCGGTGCAAGTCGTACATTGTCAACATACCACATTTATGTTTCAAATAATTAACAATAACAAAAATGGGAAAATAATAATAGAAAGTGAGTAAAAAATAGACCATAATCCAGGAAATAAAATGAAATATGAGTTTAGGAGGTAAATGGAAAGAGGCTCATATAAGAAGACTGGTGCTGGGATGAGAGTTAGAGTTAGAGTTAGAGTTAGATTTAGAGTTAGAGTTAGAGTTACCCTGAGAGTCTGAAACTCCACCCTTTCAGTGTTTATCTGACAGAGGAGACAGAGAGTCAAGGACAGAAGAGGGGCTCAAGAGGACTGTCACAGTAAGAGAGGGCTGGGCTGTGTGTGTGTGTGTGTGTGTGTGTGTGTGTGTGTGTGTGTGTGCGTGCGTGCGTGCGTGCGTGCGTGTGCGTGTGTGCATGGCTTCTACTGCAGAGAGCTTAATAATGGCCTGTACTGCATTGGAAATGAAGAGCTGATTTTCTCCTACAGCTCCATGACTGATAGCAGCAATCACTCAAAGGAATCATGACCTTGAATGTGTCAAACTGCCAGCATATTCTTACAAACCTTGGTTTGATTTGTTCATCAGTATGTGGCTTAATTAACAAATTCCCACACTTGCCTTCATGAAAAAGAAGTTTGTTAATTTGTCCTGAATTTTAGTCCAGCTCTCTCTTGTCTGTCTGCTTTGCAAAGCAACTCTGAATCATAAAATTAGCTTTTTAGGTTACCACAAGCAAGTTAGATGTTGAAACTTCAGACATGAGAAATCAAAACCAACAGCTATTAAGTGTCAAGACAGATAAAACTTTTCCTACAAACCAACTTGATGAATCTCGAGTCAGGAATGGGATGGAGTGTCTGTGGCCTCTAGAATAGGAGTGACAATTATAGTGACAATTGTTTTAGCACAAGTACAGGTGAAAGACATTACCATAGTCCGAGTTTAACATATGGTCAGCCAAGATGTAACATGCTGCTGCTTCCGCGAGTTTTGAGAGCACCACAGCAAGGCCGTATGTTTATATACCAGACAAAATTCCTTGCAGAATTGTAGAGGATTTAACTTATATTTGCTTTGTGTTATGAATTTGGGGTTCGACTAATTTCGGTATAAAATCAAGGGAGTGTAGAAAGTGTTTTGTCCCAAATCCTAAAATATTACATTGAAAATAGTACATTTACAATTATTGCATTAAACATCGGGCACAACACTATGTTGGAAGCACGTAGAGCCGTTGAAACCAAATTTAAACCTTCCACTTAGATTTGTAGCACATGATCATCACAGAGAGCAACTTTAAAAGGTTGTTTGATAGAAAACACGTTACACAGCATGCTGTGGAAGAGGAGGGAATAGCTAAAATGATTACTGAGAGACTAACAAGGTGGTTTTAAAACCCATGATATTCCAAAATACAGTGTGAGAAAACGTCTCGGTTACGTATGTAACCCTAGTTCTCTGATAGGGAACGTGGACCCTGCGTCAAACGCTGTGGGAACGCCCCTGCGTTGTGCGTCATGAAGCACGTATGGAATCAGCCCAATGGAGAGATGGAACGTCATAGGCGGGTGATGTCATCGACCAGGAAACTATAAAGCACCCCATAAACACAAGCGCAACAGCTTCTGATAGGCCTGAAGGAAGCGCTAGCGGGAATGCCGGGAGTATGGTGGAATGACGCAGCGTCTCGTTCCCTATCAGGGAACTAGGGTTACATACGTAACCGAGACGTTCCCTTTCAAGGGAACTCGAGCTGCGTCAAACGCTGTGGGAACGCTAATACCCTCGTCGACATAGGACCAAGTGACCGCCATGTGAGAACTAGCGCACAGAGGACGAGAGCACCTGTGCCCCAGGGGTAGAACTTAAGTCTAGGTCGTGGAACTTAATGAAAGTATGCGGTGAAGACCATCCAGCCGCATCACAAATGTCACTGAGGGAAACTCCTGACAGTAAGGCTTTAGAAGCCGCCATACTCCTGGTAGAGTGGGCTCGTACAGCCAAAGGTGAAGGCTGACCAGCTGACTCATAGGCAAGTGAGATAGCCTCGACCACCCACTTGCTCATTCTCTGTTTAGACGCGGGACACCCCTTCTTGGGTGGCCCAAAGCACACAAATAGTTGTTCTGACTTCCTCCACAGGGCAGTTCTGTGGACATAGGCGTCTAACCCCCTAACAGGACAGAGTAAATTAAGTTTCTCCTGGTCAGACGACAGAAAGGGAGGAGGACAAAAGGCCTGCAGAACTGTAGGTCTAACGACATTAGTAGGGACCTTGGGAACGTAACCTGGTCTAGGATGCAGAAAAGCCTTAACCATGCCAGGCGAAAATTCCAGGTACGAGGGTGAAACCGACAGAGCCTGCAAATCTCCGATTCTCTTTAGTGAGGAGATAAAAAGAAGAAAAATAGTCTTAAACGTGAGAAACTTCTCAGGAACTTCTTCGATAGGTTCAAGAGGAGCTAGGGAAAAACCTTCTAATACGATGGCCAGATCCCAGGCCGGCACCCTCGTACGAACTGCTGGCCTTAGCCTCAGTGTGCCCTGAAGGAAACGAGTTATAAGCGGTCGTCTCCCAAGAGAAACTCCACTGAAAGGGACGTGGTAAGCAGCCAGTGCCGCCACATACACCTTTAGTGTGGAGGGGGATAGCCCTGTGGAAAAGCGCTCCTGCAGGAATTCCAGCACTGCACCCACTGGGCAGTTAACAGGGTCCAGCAGGTGCTCTCCACACCAAGAAGTGAAGAGTTTCCACTTCAAGGCATAAAGCTTCCTCGTGGATGGAGCTCTGGAGTGAAGAATGGTCTCAACAACCTCGGTTGAGAGACCAGAGTTCATGAGCTGGGCCCCCTCAGAGGCCAAAGCCCACAATACTGGGCGGGGGTGAAATATAATGCTGCCCGTCTGAGAGAGCAGATCCCTCCTGACCGGGAGCTCCAAGGGAGAGCCGTCCAGGAGAGAAATCAGGTCCGCAAACCATACTCGGGCCGGCCAGAACGGGGCTACTAATTGTAGGCTGACCCCGTCCCGGCGAACCCTCTCCAGAACTCCAGGTAGCAGAGCAATCGGGGGAAAGGCGAACAGACGTGACCTCGGCCACGGCTGCACCATAGCGTCCAACCCCAGAGGGGCTGGATGGCTGATGGAAAACCACAGATGACAATGCGTGGTCTCCTTGGAAGCGAATAGGTCCACCTCGGCGCGACCGAAACTCAACCAAAGGAGCTCCACCACCTCGGGATGGAGTCTCCAATCCCCCGGCCTCGGCCCCTGTCTCGACAGGGACTCTGCTACCACATTCAAATACCCAGGAAGATACATTGCTCTCAGAAATAGTAACCTCCCTTGGGACCACAGGAGGATCTGACGGGCCAACTTGTAAAGCCGGCGAAACCGCAGGCCCCCCTGATGATTTATATAAGAGACCACCGACGTGTTGTCTGACTGAACTAACACATGATGACCTCTCAGGTCTGCTAGGAAGTGTTTCAGAGCCTCGAACACCGCCAACATCTCTAGACAATGTATAAGCCGTGATAGATGATGGTCCTGCGACAGCCCTTGGGCTGGACGACCACTCGTGACCGCCCCCCACCCTGTGAGGGAAGCATCCGTCGTTAGCGTTACACGACGACAAAGAGCCCCCAACACAGGCCCTTTGAATAGGAACCAAGTTTCTTTCCACATGACCAGAGCACGAAGGCAGCGCCGCGTGACTTTGACCGTGCAGAGCGGATTTCCCCTCGGGGAGAATCCCTTGGTCCTGAGCCACCACTGTAGCGATCTCATGTACAACAGGCCGCAAGGTATAACGTCGGACGCTGCTGCCATCAGACCCGACAGTCTCTAAAACTGTTTTACAGTAAGTAGCTGGCCTAGCTTTACTTGTTTCACAGCTGAGAGAATCGAAACGATGCGGGTCGGAGCGAGTCGCGCCTGCATCGAAACCGAAACCCAAACGACACCCAGAAAAGTGGTCTTCTGAGGAGATAATACACTTTTCTTTGCGTTCAGGCTCAAACCCCAACTTCCTGATATGAACGAGAACGACATCTCAATGTCGAACCGCCATCTGCTCTGTCTGATATAAAATCAACCAATCGTTGATGTAATTGAGGACACGAACACCCTGAAGCCTCAGGGGCACTAGTGCTGCGTCCATGCATTTCGTGAAAGTGCGGGGAGATAAAGCTAGGCCAAACGGAAGAACCCTGTGCTGGTACACCTCGCCCCCGAAGGCGAACCTCAGGAACTTCCTGTGTTGTGGAAATGTGGAAGTACGCGTCCCTTAGATCTATCGTGACAGACCAGTCCTCGGATCTGATTTGTGACACGATCTGCTTGATAGTGAGCATCTTGAATTTTGGCTTCCCTAACGAGCGATTCAATAGGCGCAGGTCTAAAATTGGACGCAACCCCCCATCCTATTTTGGAACGATGAAATATCGGCTGTTATAGCCTGACTCCATACTGGGAGGAGGAACCCGTTCTATAGCCTCCTTTTGAAGGAGTGCTTTCACCTCTTGTTCCATAACCAGAGCCTGCTCGGGGCCCACCACTGTAGGCAGAACCCCTCTCAATCTTGGTGGACGACACCTGAATTGGATAGCATAATCGCTTTCTATTGTCTGCAGGACCCATTGAGATATTTTTGGAAGGCTTTTCCACTCTGCCAGAAATTCTACTAAGGGTACCAGTCTCTCGAGACTGGCCTCTGGTGTAACTTGAGCAGCAAACGCAGCGCCCTGTAACGATACACCGGCAGGGAACAACTGGTCTAACCGCTCTGAAACCCTCCTCAGAGGGAGCGAGCGTCCCTCGGGAAATCGCTCGCTGGGACCGTCTGTGCCCCGGCAAGAAGGCGGGGTTGGCAGAACGGGCCCCTGAGGGCACCGAGGAAGAATGGGCCCCGTAGAAAGAGGTGCACACCTTTCCGCCTCGGTGGGGACCACCCTCAGTGTCCTGCGCGCCGTGGCGCCAGGACTTTTTCTTAGCCAAAGCCTTCTTAGCTAATATAACTGTCCTCAGATCAGTTCTATTACTGGGAGATTTGGGCTGAGAGTGCCGCGGCTGAGCCCACTGTCCAGCCGGGGGAGCATGAGACGCGACACTCTGCTTCAGCGCCCTATTTGATGAGCTCGCAGACGGCCGGGGCTGCTCCCGCCCAGCAGCCCCAGAGACATGAATTTTTAAAGGGAGAAATTTCTTAAAAGCTGTTGTTTGGTTTTCCTTCTCCTAGAATTTATCGATGACAGAATTTACAGCATCGCCAAATAAACCCAGGGGGGAGAGAGGAGTGTCTAAAAGGAAAGCTTTTTCTTTTTCTTTTATATTTGTCTTATTTAACCACAGATGTCTTTCTGCGGCCACCAGAGCTGCCATAGATCGACCCACTAGCTTGGGCGACTCTCTGGTTGCGCGCAGGGATAAATCAGCAGCCTGACGCAGTTTGCGAACCACGTCAGCACTGACCTCCTCACTCTCACTCACGTCCCTCAGCGGGTCAGCCTGGTATGCCGGCATTAATAGACATAGAATGCAGACATGACGCAGCCTGACCCGTCGCCGAATAGCTTTACCCACAAAAACAAAAATATTTCTAAGAGGCTTGGTGGGTAATGCCGGTGCCTTAACAGATGACGCAGCCTCGAGGGAGAGAAAACTCGCAAGCGTCTCTTCCACGCGAGGCATAGCCGAATAACCATATGATTTTGCCCCCACAATATTAGAATATGTTGAAGTCTGGGGACTAAACACTCTATATGACACCGGTTTTTTCCACGATTTCGACACCTCAGTGTGGAGATCGGGAAAAAACGGCAAGCACCGGCGTGGAGGTTGCACCCGTGACGGCAAAAATCTCTCATCTAATTTTGATTTAGAAACAGACTCCTGTCTAGTCACTGGCCATACAATGCTGAGTTTTTCTACAGCTCTTGTTAATACCTCCACTAGCTCATCACTTTTGGGAGTGTAAGGTGGCGAATCCTCCACATCTCCCTCATTTATAACTGGTGCCTCAGCCCGAGCGGAATAAACCGCAGCGCGTGCTTCCGAACACGGGACTGAGGCACTGAATCTCACAGGTGAAGGGAGAGATAAGGCAGAGCCCGTCTCTAACCCCGCTGAGAGATCCATATGCGATCCCCACGATACGCGTCGTCGCTCTGCCTCGGCAAGAGCGGGACCCGAACCGCGGGGAGCGCGCACCGAACCGCTCTCCTCGAAGAGCGCCCGGCGGGAGCGGAGCGTCCTTAATGGCAGACGCTCGCAATGCTCACAATCAGCTCCCTCGAGAGCTGACTGGGCATGCTGCACTCCCAAACAAACAACACAAAGAACGTGTGTATCCCCACTCGTAAAATAACGTGAGCAGGGAGGGACACACTTCCTAAACTGCTGTTCGTTTGCCATATCTCTCTTAATATATATATATATATATATATATATATGTTTATGGGGTGCTTTATAGTTTCCTGGTCGATGACGTCACCCGCCTATGACGTTCCAACTCTCCATTGGGCTGATTCCATACGTGCTTCATGACGCACAACGCAGGGGCGTTCCCACAGCGTTTGACGCAGCTCGAGTTCCCTTGAAAGGGAACATACATTCCAGGTGGTGTGATCAAAGCCTGTCTAACCTCGGCAGAGTTTGTTCTACAATAATGTATGCCAAAAAAATTTTAACTTAAGTTAAGGCAAAAATACAACAATAAAAAAAAAAAATCTGATCCTTGTAATCCTGCTATTTTATTGCCGATGTCAGAGTATAACCAGCTCATTTATTTTTGGCATGATGAGACAAAGAGAGAATAAAATAACACAATGTGAGACGTGAAACGGAGCTGAGCATATTTATTCAGGCTGATGTGAATCAAGAGTGAAATGCCCTTTATTGGATGGCTTTCATGTAATCCAATAATTGGTTGCGTCAGAAGTTATTGTAAACTGCTGTAAAACTGCTATAAAACTGACTGAATGTGAAATAGAAACTGTGAAATCATTTTTATTTAATAATTATTTAAGCAGACAGGCCAATTAAGTAAATGATAATAAAGTGTAATGTATTTTTTTTTAAATAAGTCTCTTATGCTCACTAAAGCTGCATTTCATCAAAAATACAGTAAAAACAGTATTATGTAATTTGAAGTGTAATATATTCCTGTGATGACATCTGCATTTTCAGCAGCCATTACTCCAGTCTTCAGTGTCACTTGATTCTTCAGAAATCACCCCAATATGCATATAACTGTCTTTACCGACACTTTTACATGCTGAATAAACCATGAATTTCTTTACAAAAAAAATGAACAAATAAATAAATACAAGTTATCTAAAAACTAGATGGTAGATGGACCTCAGAATGTAACAGAATGCAGGGGTCATGTGAAATATTTATACATTTAAAAAAACACAAAAAACTGCAAAAAGTAAATATCTGTATAATTTTAATTATGTAGCCAAAGTATAAATTGGAGTATTTATAGATGGGATATACTGTATACGATAAGGTTGAAATGATTTAGGGAGTTAGACTTCGGGTTGGTAACAGTTCACAACTGTTGGTGGCACTTTGCAAATCTGTAACCACATACAAAATGTAGGATTGGAAGTTTTAGTTTTAGTTTAAGAATATGCATATATGCTGACCACTAATATTAATAGTGTGATGGTCTATAGCTGTTATCGCCCTGGTACATTGGGACTGAGGTAGTAAAATATGATACCTTGCATTACTGTATATTGAATGCATTTCGTAGAGAGTTCTATCTAAAGAGGCTTACACTGCCTCTTTAGATAGAACCCATATATATATATATATATATATATATATATATATATATATATATATATATATATATATATATATATATATATAACTCTATAAAAAGAGCACTCTGAGTCAAGCCATAAGATGACCTTTACTATTTATTTGTGATCAATAGAGTATCATGCTGATAGTCCATTCTGTCAGTGTTTAATCAATAACAATAGAGGGATAGAGATCATTTGTTTATCCAGCAGAAGGTCTGTTCAAAATGACAAATGAAAGAAACAAGTGCCTCTAGTCCCCTCTGCATTCTAGATGTCAGGTTCCCTGAGGACCCAGACAACTTCAAGAATTATAGAGACAAACACTGCCACCTCAGAGATATGTCAGTTTATTAGTATTTGTAATGTTCTATGGAAAAGTAATCAGATTGTTTCTGTAAAAACACAATGTAGTCCAAAACATTTTTAATTTGAACAATGTGGTAAAGTTGAATGGTTTGATTTACAGCTTTTGAATTATTATTATTGTTCTCTTATTATGATCAAGGATACTAAGGGTCTGAACGAAACAGTTTCCATTCCTGTATTAATAAACTGGACAGCAGTTATTACTTTGAACAAGAGCTTGCCAATCAAAAATTGCCTGAGTCAAACAAGATAGCATTAAATCAGAGGCAGATTCAGAAAAAAAAAAAATAGAACGATGCTCTGCTCAAAATATATCACACCTGATATAGTCTGTCTAAAATGAGACTGAAATTAAAATGCAGGCATTCCCTGAAAACGATACTCGGTTACTAACGTAACCTCGGTTCTCTATAGAGAGGGAACGAGTATTGCGTAAGTTTAGCTTACGCTACGGGAAAGATTCATCTTCTCGAGATACTGAAGCCAAAAATGATCCTTAATTTTGTATAACTTGTCAACGCAGTGCAGCAGCTAGCAGACCTAGAGCAGGCCATCTCGCGTGCTCATTGGCTGCCCTGCGGGCAACTGCTGCAGCCTACCAGTGCGCCCGGCGTGACGTCACGCCCAATGAGGGGCGCCCGCGCCTTTATAGCGTCACAGCCCGCCAGATAGGCGTGGCTTAGCATATAAAATAGGGGCTGTAGGCTGAATTCTCTGGTTTTTCGACGACTGAAGCGAAGTCGCTCGTGGCGCGAGCACGGCCGGTTACGCAATACTCGTTCCCTCTCTAGAGAGAACCGAGGTTACGTTAGTAACCGAGTATCGTTCTCTTACGAGAGTTTCAAGTTTAGCTTACGCGTTAGCTTACAAGTTTAGCTTACGCTACGGGAACACTTTGTCAACGCCGTGCGCGCCAAGCATCCACATGAGAACCCCGAGCTTGAGGGGAACCCCATAAGTGGAAAAAATAAGGTGGCCAGCCACGCGGGCCATCACTTGTACATAAGCACACATAGGGAATACAGAGCAGCGCGCCGGTCTGTATAGTCATATGGCACATACCCTACTATTGCAGCTCAACCAGGAGAGCTGAGTCATGAACGTGATCTGAGAAAGAGATCTGGGCAGAATACACCTCTTTTTCAAACTGACAATAGTTTAGCCTGCAAGGCAGGAACTTCTAGGTTATAAAACCTGACAAAGGTAGACGGGGAGCCCCAGCCCGCCGCTACACATATGTCATGGATAGAAATTCCACTGGACCATGCCCACGACGAGGCCACGCCTCTCGTGGAATGAGCCCTGATGCCCAGAGGGCATTGCAGACCTTTTGACGCGTAAGCTGCCGCTATAGCGTCCACTATCCATCTGGACAGGCTCTGTTTCGAGGAGGCAAGCCCCTTGGTGCGCCCACCAAACGAAACGAAAAGCTGTTCCGAACGCCTGAAGGAGGCGGAGCACGTAATGTAAAACCTCAGCGCTCTGACAGGGCAGAGGAGATTCACATCACTTTCGCTGTCAGATGCTGGGAGAGCTGACAGCGAAATAACTTGCGCTCTGAATGGAGAGCCCATCACTTTAGGGACATAACCATGTCTAGGTCTGAGGATGACTTTAGAGTCATTCGGTCTGAACTCAAGACACGACGCGCTGACAGACAGCGCGTGCAGATCCCCTACACGTTTTACTGACGACAGTGCAGTCAGAAAAACGTTTTTTAGTGATAGATATTTCAACTCCACGGAGTCTAGTGGTTCAAATGGAAAAGCTTTCAGGGCCTCGAGGACCAGTGAAAGATCCCACATGGGAACCGACGGGGGGCGCGGCGGATTCATCCTTCTAGCTCCTCTAAGGAAGCGTATGACCAACTCATGTCTTCCCAGTGACTGGCCGTGCGTCGATTCCGCGAATGCTGCTACGGCCGCCACGTATACTTTGAGCGTGGATGGGGATCTTCCCTTATCCAACAGCTCTTGTAGGAAGGTGAGCAGATGCGCCACCCCGCATGTCCGCGGGTCCAGACCTCTGTCGGTGCACCATCCAGAGAACACCGACCATTTAGACGCGTAGAGCCTTCTCGTGGAAGGGGCTCTAGACTGCGTGATCGTGTTCATCACTCCTTCTGGCAGGGCAACGAGTACCCGTTGATCAACCATGCATGCAGAGACCAGCGCTGTGGATGGGGATGCCAGATCGTGCCGCAAGCTTGAGAGAGGAGATCTGCCCCCACTGGAATCGGCCACGGAGCTGTATGTGACAGCCGTGCCAGTTCCGGGAACCAAGTCTGATTCTCCCAACGCGGGACTATGAGGAGCACCGAGTGGCGCGTTTCCCTGATCCTCTTGATCACCTGTGGCAACAGAGAGACCGGAGGGAAAGCATATAGCGGGAGGCTGGGCCAAACCTGGGCCAGCGCGTCCTCGTCCTTCGAGAAGAACATCGGGCACTGAGCGTTGTCTTTTGACGCAAACAGGTCGACTTCCGCTCTGCCGAATAGGCGCCACAGTTTCTGGACCGTTTGGGGGTGCAGGGACCATTCCCCTGGGGGAACATTGACCCTGGACAGTCTGTCTGGGCCGTCGTTCAAATGGCCAGGCACATGCGCCGCCCTCAGCGAGCGCAGGTTCGTCTGTGACCAAATAAGGAGGCGTCCGCCAGATTGCAGAGATTTCTGGATCTGACACCGCCCTGACGGTTTACATAGGATACCACAGATGTGTTGTCCGAGCGGACAAGAACATGCTGGCCCTGTATGAACGGGAGGAAGCACTTCAGCGCGTTCTCGACCGCTATCATTTCCAGACAGTTTATGTGAAAACCCTTCTCCTGGTCTGACCACTGGCCAAAGGCCGGTCTGCCCTCGAACAGCGCGCCACAACCCGAGTTGGGCGCGTCTGTCGAGATGACCTTCCGATAAGAGATGGTTCCCATCATTACTCCCTGCTGGTACCAGTCGGCCACTAACCAGGGCTGCAGAGCTGTTATGCAGGTCTGAGTCACTCTGATTTTCTGGCCGCCAGACACCCAGGCTCGGCGAGGCGCGCGAGCGTTCAACCAGCGTTGGAGCGGGCGCATGCGCAGTAGGCCCAGCTGGAGCACCACTGCAGCTGATGCCATACAGCCCAACATCCTTTGAAATGTTTTCAAAGGGAGAAAGCTGCCCTTCTGGAAAGATGCGGCTATGTGGCGAACACGGCGCGCGCGCTGTGTCGATAAACGAGCAGTCATGGTCACCGAGTCCAGTTCTATTCCTTAAAAGGAAATTGACTGGCTGGGCAGTAATGAGCTCTTGGTCCAGTTGACCGTGAGACCCAAGCTTTCCAGATGACTGAGAAGCACTGTTCTGTGAGATAGTAGTTCTGTCTCTGACTGTGCCAATATCAGCCAATCGTCCAGATAGTTCATTATGCGCAGCCCCTGACTTCTCAGGGGGGCGAGCGCCGCGTCCATGCACTTTGTAAATGTACGGGGTGCCAGGGACAGGCCGAACGGCAGGACGGTGTATTGATATGCCTGACCGTCGAAGGCGAATCTCAAAAATTGCCTGTGACGGGGTACTATCTGAATCTGAAAATAGGCATCCTTCAGATCTAGAGAGATGTTTATCAGTCCCTCGGGCGAACGTGCGCGAGGATTTTCCTGGTCGTAAGCATTTTGAACGGTCTTTTTGCAAGCACTTTGTTCAAATATCTCAGATCTAGGATAGGTCTAAAGGCTCCGTCCTTCTTGGGTACGAGAAAATATCGGCTGTAAAAGCCTGACTCGTTCAGAGAAGGCGGCACCTTTTCTATAGCCCCTTTGCACAGCAGCTTTGCTATTTCTGCGTGAAGTAGGTGTGCTACTTCCGCATTCACTGTCGTCGCGGTCCGGGCTTGAAAGCGCGGGGGACGGCGAATGAATTGAAGTGCATAGCCCTGCTTTATTGTGCTCAACACCCATTCTGAAATCCCTGGGATAGTTTCCCACGCAGCTATGTGAGCCGCCAGGGGGCGAATGGCCTCCGGGTTCAGACCGCCGCCATTTGCGGGCTTGTGAAACTGAACCGTTCTGGGCAATGGCCGCTCGCTGACGGCCGAGACCGGCTGACTTATGTGAGATGTCCCGATCATAAGGGATGGGGAACATACTTTTACCACACTTTGACGCGCGAGCAGCGCTCTGGGCGGGAGAGCTCTCTGTAAGCGTGAGCGCGCGCACGCGGGCACGAGACTTACAACTGTATCTGACGCCCCGATCATAGTAGATGGGGAGCGCTTTATTAACGCCCTGTGTTTTGTGATAACACTTAAACGCACAGGCGGGGCCCGGGGGGAGGTTTGTGTTAGCAAGCGTGAGCGCTCTCTGGCGGGCACGAGACTTACGTTCATAACCTGCTTCTTTGATCGTGTAACAGAGCGGGCAGATAGTGGGCACAGACCTGTGGACACATTTCTTACATTCAACACTCGAGCGGCTTTTCTGCGCTTTATGAGAGTGTGCTCTGTGAGTGACACGGGGTTTGGAGTGGTTATGTGTAGGGGTGAACACTGGGGCGTGGGCACATTCACTACACTTAAAACACTGACGGCGTGAGCCGGACCAGACATTATACTCTTTTTGAGAATTCTCTGGGTCGCCGTGAAAACGGCGTTTGTGTGCAGGCGAGAGGGTGAATAAACCGGCTCGTTGGCTGCTAGTTGAACCACGGCAGTAGCCTGTTTGAAGGGGACTGACAGGGAAATGAACTTTGACGGCGGTCCGGCCGCAGCCGGACACGCGCGTCTTTTCTCTCTCGCTGTTAGGAGGGCTTCGCGTGCTCAGACTTCAGCGTGAGTCTCTGCCGAGGCCCTCTGGGGGGCGGCGGTCTGCGACGGCTGTCTGAGCGCGATCTAGGGCGGCCTCCCTGACGTCGCTGCGAAGGCTGATGCTGAGGCTGTGCTGGACGCTGGGTGCTGGTTCGCACAGGAGCTTTTTGTCTCTCGCGAGAGCGGCCTGTGGCGGAACTCGAGCGTCGCGGCAGGAAGAGGTTCATGGCCTGCGTGGTCTTTTGCACCATAGAGAAGCGGTCAACGATCCCGTTCACCGCTGGGCCGAAGAGACCAGTGGGGGAAAGCGGCGCGTTTAGAAAGGTGGCTCGCTCAGTTTCCCTCATATCCGCGAGCGTTAACCAGAGGTGCCTCTCCGTCACGGTTAACGCGGCCATGGCTCGTCCGATGGCTTGGGCTGCTGCTTTGGTGGCGCGGAGAGAGAGATCCGTAGCGCTTCTCAAATCCGTAACCGCAGCTGGGTCCCGGCCCTTCTCATCCCATTCACGGAGGAGGTCGGCTTGCAGGATCTGAAGCACAGCCATCGAGTGTAGGGCAGACGCGGCCTGGCCGGAGGCGGCATAAGCGCGGCCGACCAAGGCGGAAGTGGCTCTGCAGGCTTTAGACGGGAGGGCTGACCGTGACCGCCATCTCGCGGAGGGCGGGCAAAGGTGCGCTGCGACCGCCTCTTCCACAGGGGGAATCGCTGTGTACCCTTTCTCGGCGGCGCCGTCCACTCGGGAGAGCGACGCGGAGGCCTGTGACTGAAGTCTAGCAGAAAACGGTGAATTCCACGACTTCGTCAGCTCCGCATGAAGTTCCGGCAGGAATGGAGCGGGCCTGGTTTCTGAAACTGCGCGGCGGCGACTTTGAAGGAAGCAGCCGTCGAGCCTGTTCGGCGCGGGTTCCTTCGGCAGCGACCACTCGAGCCCGAGACGGTCAACTGCTTGCGTCAGCAGGCGCATAAGTTCCGCGTCAACTCCAGCGCGGGTACAGGCGGATTCCTGGATTGACGAGGAGGCGGAGTGAAGCGACCATTCCTCGCTGTCTGATGCCAGGATAGAGCAGCAGTCTTTTGTGACATGTCCCACGGACTCATCCTCCGAAGTGACGGCAGTGAGGCTCGTAAGCAGCAGCTGCGCGTCGGTGAGGAGAGGTGGGGAAGGCGAGAGCGAGGCTCGAGGGAGGTTCTCCGGCGAGCGCGTCGCTGTGGCCACAGGTTCCGGCTGTCTCAGGGAACGGCGCTTCTTTCTGCGCGGTCCCACAGGAGGCGGAGTGACTGCTGTGGTGTTGAATGCTTCGAGTCGAGCCCGCAGGGTCGACAGCGGAAGCTCCTCACAGAGCTCGCAGCCCTCCGACGCGAGGGCGAGCTCTGCGTGTTCCAGGCCCAGGCAGAGAGCGCAGATCAGGTGGCGGTCTCCGGCGCTGAGCGGGGCTTTACACGAGCCGCAGGAAGTGCGAGGCATCTTTAAAAAGACGCTCGCTGCTCTTTTAGAATAATAGCAAAAAAGGATACGTCGCCGGATAGCGTAGCTCGCACGGATGGCTGAAGGTGGCGAAGACGGCCGGCTTCCTCAGCGCTGTCCTAGGCTGGCTGTTCGCTGTTTGACGGCGGCGGTGGCTTCTCTGAAATCCAGCGATGCGAAGAGCTCGCTGAAGAGTCGAAAAATCAGAGAATTCAGCCTACAGCCCCTATTTTATATGCTAAGCCACGCCTATCTGGCGGGCTGTGATGTTATAAAGGCGCGGGCGCCCCTCATTGGGCGTGACGTCACGCCGGGCGCACTGGTAGGCTGCAGCAGTTGCCCGCAGGGCAGCCAATGAGCACGCGAGATGGCCTGCTCTAGGTCTGCTAGCTGCTGCACTGCGTTGACAAGTTATACAAAATTAAGGATAATTTTTGGCTTCAGTATCTCGGGAAGATGAATCTTTCCCGTAGCGTAAGCTAAACTTACGCAATACGAGAGAACCTCTCGTAAGAGAACAGAATCCACTATGACCAGATATTGACCTTTAAAAATGAAAGCCCGGGGCCTATCTTGAGAGGAGGCTGTGATTCAGATTCAACCATTTGAAGAGCAGTGAGCGAATAATGATGACTATGACATTCAGACCCGCATGGGACTCATTGTGAAGGACATGACTAAAAAAAAACCTGCAGGGATGATATGGAATGGTCACAGAAAATGGCCAACAGCAACTGCTGCTCCTGCAGACTGTTCATGTCTTTGTTTCTAATCACTAGTCCTAATCTTGTGATTAACTCATTAATGAAGCATTAGGAGAGATTTATTTTTTGAATGACTTGTTGGAAACTGAATAACAAACTGATAAATTATGGTGAGACCTTTTAATGGCTAATGTTAACCGTTTCCTGAGGGGAAAAAAAATATCTTGTAGGATTTACTTGATACTCTCATTATTATTATAATTTTTTTCATTTTCCTCATTTTTTTTGCTCTTAAGTGCTGATGTGAGTGCTGTAATTGTTTGCTGTAATTTTGCTGTCAGAACTCATATCTGTGAGGATTTCAATAGTCATACTTTTTTTTCAGAAGGGCAGCACACGGATGAATTTATTTTCTACTCTGTTCACAATGAAGGCAGAAATGTAATTATGGATTCACATTTATTTATTTACTTACTTAATTTATTATGTATTCAAAATTACAATTATTTATTTATGTTTGTCAACCAAAATGCCCATCTCCTCAGAATAATTAATAAATGCATAAATACACAGCAGTTGGCATTAAATAGTGGCTAATTTGGTTAAATATTGCACACAGTGGCATGATGGGCTATTGGAAAAGAACGGTTGGTGACTTTTTTTTACACACTTGGAATTGGACTCGCAGCTTTTGTCACACTCGTTTCATTCCTTTCATAAGAAACAGGGAAAAATATAAAAGCTTAAGAAGTTCCAGTGATCGAAGACCTAGGCCATGTCGGTGCAGAAGGACTCCGCACTTGACGTGTGAGAATAAAATTGAGGGAGGACACCATCAATGAAAAATGTTGGTCAGTTGCAGTTTTCGGTTTTCAGTTGCAGTTGTCAGTTTTCTTGACCTGATTAACTATGGATAGTTGCCATAGCTATAAACACATCTTGAGACTCTTGAATCAGCGAATAAATGGTTCACTTTCATATCATCTTTCTTGATATGAAAATTTCTGAAATATGTGAGAGAATTTTATTATACAATTTGATGTACTTTATTTGATTTGTTCTGTTGCGTACATGATGTATGATCAGGCAAAGGGGGAAATGTCTCTTTTGAGTTACTAGCAGAATAAACATCATAGACACATAACTCTAAAGGAGGACGTGCTGTTGTACTTCACCTCTATGCAACTCCAGCAGGAAACTGGACTATACCATTTTGTTCCGGAACGAGTGTTAACTTTTCATTGCAACTCTTTAGGTGTTAATTTGTGTTTCATTTTTACTCAGTGGTTATATATTTATGTTATTATAAAAATAATTTTTATTATTAATTAACTGTGGTTAGGCTTGGGTTGTATGTATACATGCGCGCACACACACACACACACACACACACACACACGCACGCACGCACCCCCCCCCCCCCCCCCCCCACACACACACACACACACACACACATCCTCATAATCCATTATACACTGATTTGTAAGTATTAATTAGTCAGTTGTATGGTTCCATGACTGTATTTATGAAGATGCAGCCTGCATTGCTATAATGTAATTCTATTAAAGTTACAGTGACTTTAATAAGAATTTAGTAATTCAGAAATTTCTGTCAAATAAGTAAATATATTGTTATTAATAGCCGTGTTGTGTTCTTATAAATACTTATTGTGAGTGATAATAACGATACTAATCCCTATAAATGCATCATTGATGGCTTTAAGTAAAGTGTAAAGGGTGAAATTTTCCTAAAGCATGTGCTAATTATACATTATATTTCTGTCAAATAAGTAAATATATTGTTATTAATAGCCGAGTTGTGTTCTTATAAATACTTATTGTGAGTGATAATACAGTTACTAATCTCTAAATGCATCATTGATGGCTTTAAGTAAAGTGTAAAGGGTGACATTTTCCTAAAGCATGTGCTTATTATACATTTTAAGTTGTTTATTTGTAAACGTTACTAATGAACAAAAATTTCTTTAATAAAATAATGAAATAAAAAAAATAAAAAATCATTAATACAAACAGTTGACTTTTTATTTTTATTTTTATGTAACATATTAGCAAAACACAGCAACAATATTTTTTTTAACTCTGGAGCTCTTCGGTCATTTCTGGCTGGAACATTTTCTGTTTTGAATTTCTAAAAATCACAGCTACATCGTAATGGTAAAAAAACTTGGTGACTTTTATGGCATTTGGAAAGTGAACACAAACAATTTAGGGCATGATTCGAGCAGGCTAAGTGGTCATAAAAAAATAGTCACAGTTGTGCTCTTCAGTCAAAAATGTCCGACCATAGGAAATGAATGGGTAATCGACAAAAACACAAAAAGTCAGAGAATTCAGCAAAACACACACACACACACACACACACACACACACACACACACACACACACACACACACACACACACACACACACACACACACACACACACACACACACACACACACACACACACACACACACACACACACAATTATAAACACAAATGAAAGGGCTATTACCAAACAGCATAATTGAGTCAGAAGACTGAAATAAGAGGTTGAAATGAGATCAGATCCAGATGGATTAAGCTGTGATAAAGCATTCCTGTTTAATTTTTGTACATCTTTTATTGAATTTGAATGTTACGAGTAACAAAATGCTCTCTCTCTCTATCTCTCTCTCTCTCTCTCTCTCTCTCTCTCTCTCTCTCTCTCTCTCTCTCTCTCTCTCTCTCTCTCTCTCTCTTATATATATATATATATATATATATATATATATATATATATATATATATATATAAACCTTGACAATACAATCTCTAGGTATGGTGAAGGGTGTGTGATGATGTGGGATATTTTAATTCCAAAGGCCAAGGGAACTTTATCAGGATGCATAATATTCTGGATCCATGAAACAACTGGCCTTTAAAAATAAAAATCTGCCTGCCTCTATGGGAATTTAACATTGGGGTATCCTGACTTATGCAACTTGTATTTTAAGTTAGAACATTTATTTATTTACGATACATTTTTCATTCATAAACAAAATTGGTATCCTTAAAGGTTGGATTTTTCCTATTTTTTTTAAATTAATGCATTAAGATCAATTTCCAAAAGATGATTTTTTATTCCTCTTTTTAGTCAACTTAAGCATGGGTGTGTTCACTTATGCTAGGCATTGTAATTGATAACTTATTGGTAGAGCAAACAAGTGTCTCTGGAACTATTTTATATGTGTCCATCTATAAATCAGTGTGTAATAGATTATGAGCATGCGGATTGAAAAAGCAAATGCATGACTTATAATTATGAGAAATAATATAAATGTAATTAACTGTTCTTATAATGCAGTATATGTCTTAATGAGGCTTTATAAATAGATTTATAGAATAGTAATATTCTAGTAGGTATAAAGTAATAGTAATAGTAAGTATAGATGGGGCTATAATTCATTATAAGCATGCACTTCACAGAAAGTGTTACCAATATATGCATTTTTTCTGCTTGAAAATAATTGTCACAAAAAATGGTTTAAAAATGTTTTGAAATATTTTTCTAATAATGTTCAATTCAGTCATTCATACTGGAACTATTTTTTTTTAATTGCCATGCATAACCAGAGATGCATTACAATATTGTTTGTGATCTGCTCTGAAGACATGAATCAAAAGCTGTGATGTGGGTTTTATTTCGCAGCTACTCTGAGCGGTGGCAATTTGACACCATGGACAGCATTAGAGTTCGGGACGGATTCCGCAGATTTCTGTCCGAGCACAAGCACGCACCTCAGAAGGAAGTAAGAGGAAGAGAATGGTGTCGAGTCAGGGGACTCTAATTAGTGAGAGTGGAGAAGTAGAGCAGAGAGGCTGAGGCCTGACAGCACGTATAGGTCCCCTGTTTTTAATGGCCATCATTTGCCTGACAGCCAGTCACTCTTTCACTCTTGTTCTCTCTCACTCTTCAGGTGAAAATACAAATCTGTCTCCATCCCACTTTTCTTCCAGTTGTGCCTTGTCTGTGGGTTTCTGTGTTTAAATTGCTTAGTTTTTTCTCTTAATACAGTGCTGTGAAAAAGTAAGTACACACCTTGTAAATGTAGTATTTAAAAAAAAATACTGCATTGTCATTTCAACAATACTAATGATAGATAAAGGCCATTGGTGGTTGTACAACAAATGGTAGGTTGTACGTGCAAGAAACTCATGCAGTATAGTTAAATAAATTCTGCACAGATAGTGTGACAGATTGATAAGTCCTAGGAAACGTATACATGAGGATATTTCTTCCAAAGGGGTGAAAAAAAGCTTCTAAATTTGGGTATTAGTATTGGTTCTCTGTAGTCTGTACCAATTTCGGTAGTTTAGCAAAAATTTTAATTATAAATTTTTTTTTAAAGGTAAAAGTTTATTTCCAAAATGACCAAAATTTAAAAGAGTCAATACATCATCAAGCCTTCTTACAAAACATGTTTTTGTCTTACCCTGATTCACTATGGTCATCCTATTTGAAGTGTTTATATTTTAGATGGGATGGTTTTCATAGTAAACTGCCTACATACGTGTAACGATCACCAGCTGGAGTGCCCCTGAGAGTCACCAGAGGGCACTCCACATCAGACTGATCACTTCACAAAACTACTACTCCCATAATGCTTCATACCTGGGACTGATTGCACACTCACCTGCATCTCATCCACACTCACCCATATAAACCCCGTTCACTGTCAAGTTCATTGCGAGACAAGGAAAAAGTTAATCCGAAGGTTAAGTAAGGTTTGGTGAGAAGTGGGAGTTAAAGGGAGGTGGGGTGGAAACTGGAGGAGCTGAACACGCAGCGTCAGTGGGTTAAAATATATATATATATATTTTTTTTTTTTTCTCTCTCTCCTCCTCTCTTTAGGGGTGGGGAGGGGTAGAAATGTTAAGAAAATAGGAGGTGTTTCTGATCCAAGCTACCTGATGATGGCAGTAATGCACTGTAAAGTGCGGTTGCCAATAAAACAAAAAAGAAGAAGAAGAAGAAGTTCATTGCGAAGTATTGCATCGCCCCGGCATACAATTTCTGAGCGTTTTCCCTGTGCTTGCTGAACTATTACTGACCTTGGATTGTTTCTACCGACTTCTGATTCTTCTGCTGCCTACCCCGACTCGGACTGTTATATCGAGTTCTGATTGTTTTGCTGCCTGTCTCGACTCAGATTGTTTATTGAATTGTGATTCCTGCCGCCGGCCTCGACCCTTGCCTGTCATCCACTTCTGCTCTAAGGTTATCTCCGTTGTTCTGTCTGCCCCTGATTTACCCTGCCTGTTGACCATTCAAATAAAGCTGCATATGGATCTTACTGAGTCTTCCAATTCGTAACAGAATACTTCGCCACTTCAGATCCAGCAGCCGCGAAGAAACCGAGACCCACCATGGACCCACTAATCAGTCTCTTCCGCCTCAGCCAAGATAACCGATCTATAGAGGAATATGTTGAAGAATTTTGTGACCTCTGCCATGGGGTAGATTTGAACGATGCAATCTTAAAGGATAGTTTCCGACATGGGCTTGAGGACATGTTAAATTATCTCATGCCTGACAACACCCCTCAATGGACTCTATGTCAATATATTGAATTCGCCCTGAGGCTAAGCGGCTCATCCTTTTCTGTGGGCCCTGCGGATGAGGGTTCCCATGAACTTCTAACACCCGTTGAACCAGAGTTCTGCTACACCTCAACTGATTCCCCGGACTCTCGTTACGTCTTAGCAAAATTCCTCGAGCTCTCTACTGCTGAGGGAGTGTGTCCAGAGACGTCCAGCCAGAGACCGTCCAGCCAGAGCCTCACGTCAGCCACGTCCAGCCAGAGCCTCACGTCAGCCACGTCCAGCCAGAGCCTCACGTCAGCCACGTCCAGCCAGAGCCTCACGTCAGCCACGTCCAGCCAGAGCCTCACGTCAGCCACGTCCAGCCAGAGCCTCACGTCAGCCACGTCCAGCCAGAGCCTCACGTCAGCCACGTCCAGCCAGAGCCTCACGTCAGCCACGTCCAGCCAGAGCCTCACGTCAGCCACGTCCAACCAGAGCTTCACGTCAGCCACGTCCAGCCAGAGCCAAGGCCCTCTTCGCCGCTGGTCTTGCCCAGCTCAAGGCCCTCTTCGCCGCTGGTCCCGTCCAGCCCAGAGTTTCACAAGATGCTGGTTCCGTCCAGCCCAGAGTTTCACAAGATGCTGGTCCCGTCCAGCCCAGAGTTTCACAAGATGCTGGTCCCACTCAGTCCAGAGTTTCCTGACATGATGGCCGTCGAGCCGGTGTCTCTTCCAGTTCCTGAGCCGGTGTCACTTCCAGTTCCCGAGCCAGTGTCTACGGACAAGATGGCCGCCTCCGAGACAGTGTCTACGGACAAGATGGCCGCCTCCACCTTGGTCTTCTGTTCTACTTCTGCTCCACGGACCTGGCCCTCCGTCCCGCCCCCAGATCCGCCTCCACTCCACCTCCCACCTGGACAGTTTTTTTTTTTGAGCGTCTGGAAGCCGCTCTTTGGGGGGGGGGGCTATGTAACGATCACCAGCTGGAGTGGCCCTGAGAGTCACCAGAGGGCACTCCACATCAGACTGATCACTTCACAAAACTACTATTCCCATAATGCTTCATACCTGGGACTGATTGCACACTCACCTGCATCTCATCCACACTCACCCATATAAACCCCGTTCACTCTCAAGTTCATTGCGAAGTATTGCATTGCCCCGGCGTACAATTTGAGCGTTTTCCCTGTGTTTGCTAAACTGTTACTGACCTTGGATTGTTTCTACCGACTTCTGATTCTTCTGCTGCCTACCCCGACTCGGACTGTTATATCGATGTGGCGGGGGAGGCTTGGTTCAGCGAGGTCTGCGACGAGAGAGAGAGAGTGGAGAGACGAGCGGCGGTAAGTAGGTCAAGTGTAAAATGACTGACACCTGTGTCTCGTTGCAGTAATTGGCGTGGGGAGACCGTATAAAGCAGACTGGAGCCAGCGATCGAGGAGAGAGAAGGGCTGAGATCTCGTGGGAAATGGGAAGAGGTCTTTGTGAAAGACAAACCTTAGCGAGTATTTTGAAACTGTGAATGAGATGTGTGTTCGACGTGCGCATGTGGCGCCAGAGCTTTGAGTTGTTAAATAAAATACCCAAGAGTCTCAGCCAGCTGACCCCGGTCTCCTTCCTTCACACTCACACGACAAGGGACATTATTACAATCGACTTCTGATTGTTCTGCTGCCTGTCTCGACTCGGATTGTTTACTGAATTGTGATTCCTGCCGCCGGCCTCGACCCTTGCCTGTCATCCACTTCTGCTCTAAGGTTTTCTCCGTTGTTCTGTCTGCCCCTGATTTACCCTGCCTGTTAACCATTCAAATAAAGCTGCATATGGATCTTACTGAGTTTTCCAATTCGTAACAATACGTCACTCGCCCATCTTGTCAAATCCGTATCAGAGAAAAGTTGCTCCGGCTACTTTGAGGTGTGTATGGTGTGGAAGTGGGTGGCATAGGTTAGTTGTCACAACTAGTGAGAAAAGTTGACATGGAGCACTTTAAACCTCAATCCTCCGGAACAGAGGAGTCTGTTGGCAAAAAGAAAATGCAACAGAGCTTGTAATAAAACGACAATCAACATTGGGTAGGCTTTTCCGAGATGGCAAAAAGTTGAGAAATAAGGAATTAGAAATGTTGTAAAAAATTACTCAACAGGTAAAGTTTCAATTTTATTGAACAGATAAATTGCCATATGTAGCTCTCTAACAGAGTTCATTGTAAATTGCATCATGGGTTGTTGTAGCGCTGTGCTGGAATTAATTTTCAAAGAAGTATGGGTATTAATACTATTAATGGGTATAGCTAAAGTAACGACTTCCGCTATTCAGCTTGAGATCTTTTCCATCTAAGCTGCTTATATCTTAAGCAGAGATGCACCGATACTAAATTTATCCGCCAATACATACAGTTGGTAGTTGTAGACTTGATATTAAGCCTTTCCCGTTATTATTTGATTCACGGGACCGGACACCAGTTATCTTGCTCTCAAATCTTTATTCTTCATATGTCAGGAGAGAAACTTGAGAAGATGTTGTATTCATGCCAGGTGTATGTGTTTCTCTGTGTTTCTCTGAAATTGAACGTATACCTCATCCTTACACATGGTACAATCCACTTCCATATTAAGAAAACTGTCCCTCAGTGTATACATTTCTGCTACATTTACATCCGTATAAAACATTCCTTTCCTTGTAAAGAATATGCCAATTGTACATTATTATTGGAAAACATTTGCATCAGTGGAGTGTTGCATTGCACACATACTTCTATGTTTATATGACTCTTACAGTTTTCCTCCTTGTGTCTAACAAATGATCCTTAAACACGTGTTCATGCAATCTATAGTCTAGCTCATGCATTTTAAACTTCATAAGATAATTCAACTGATTATGAATACTAATAAAGAATAATAATACAGATACATAATATTAAATGATGAAATTACATTAAAATATGAAATTTTGGTCTTCAGTAGTCAACCAGAAAAATAATTTTACTGCCGCCGTTGGCGGATGTGTGGGGATGTGTGTTTGCTGCCTTTCACCGTTAAGTGGCGCTACAATCACTGACTTTGAAAAGTGAAGTGTCAGTTCAATCTCTCTATAACGTAATCTGCTACGGCTCATTGAGAGCTGTAGCAGATACATTCAAGTGAAACATTGTAGTTAAACGAATTCATAATCTCAGAGCTGAAATTACAGTACAAATTTGGAGCTGAAAACAAATGTATTGGCTTTTATTATTTGCATCGAATTTAAGCAAAGTAAACGTTACTCTGTGAGCCCAGTTTTTCTCCGAGGTGGAAAGAGTAATAAAATATTCTACTCAAGTAAAAGTACTACTACTTCAATGAAATTTTACTTAAGTACAAGTAAAATTACCGGTCTAAAAATCTACTCAAGTAAAAGTAAAAAGTAGCTCATTTAAAATGTACTCAAGTAAAAGTTACTGAGTTACTTTTTTAACAGTGGGGGGTGGGTCAACAGTGGGTGGGGTGGGGGGACTCTCCCGTGTAGGGTTGTAATGGTATGAGATTTTTACAGTATGACAACGTCTCAGAAAATACCACGGTTTACAGTATTAATCAATTATTAAATAAACAGTATTATTAAATTATGGTTATTATTATTATCATCAGTTAAAATGCCTTTTTTTGGGTTGAACAAATGCTTTTATTATAATAAAACTTGAAACCATTTGTTTGTTTTGTTTATTAAAATTTCAATAGAACATGTCTAATCAATTAAATTCAATAATTGATAATGAATTAGATTAACAACTCAGTTTTAAAATTAATATTTTTTTAATTTTTTAAGAATAATATAGTCCTATGAAATGTATTCTATTCATAAAATCAATGTTTCTTTTTATGATTTAATCCAAATATATTATCAAAAACGGTGGCAATCAAATGGAAATTTAAACTTGTCATTTTATTTTTTGTGGAAGAGCTGCAAAAAACAGATTTACTAAATTAAACCATGGACAAGAAAATAATGTTTAAATAAATTGTATTATTATTGTTGCTGTTATTATTATTATTTTGAGAAGTACGTTCTATTGTACGCCTACAATAGTAATATATTTCTGTCATCATTTATGCTAGTTAAACCAAACTTTTATTTTGACGGGTTGTAGTGAAGACCTGTTTCAAAGTGTAAGCCTATTTGACAATGGTTTTTCTCAAATAAAATACCTGTGATTTTTTTTTTCTCTCCCTTGTATTATTTTTTACTCAGTAACGGATATGATTTCAAATGTAGCAAAGTACAATACTTCAAACAAAACGTACTTAAGTAAAAGTAAAATTACAGATTTTAAAAACTACTTAAAAAAGTAGAAGTACACAAAAAAATGACTCAATTACGTAACGCGAGTAAATGTAATTCGTTACTCTCCACCTCTGGTTTTTCTATAATTAGAAAGCTATGCATGTCAATAGGTCAAGAGGCGCTAGAGTTCTCAATGGGCCTGAAAATTACAACCCGACCCGGCCCGTGGCTTTTAAAGCCCGGATCCGATGTAACCCGACACATCAACATGAATTATCTGCCCGAACCCGGCCCGCGGCCCGACGCTGATTTTCTTTTTTTTTTTTTTTTTTCTCATACACGTCTATTATCATGACCAGCAGACGGAAATTCAAATCAAACAAACTTTAAATATATAAATAGGCTATATAGGCTACTAAATATGCCTCAAATAAAAATCTTCTGGACGACCCTGTTTTTTTGCTGTCATATTTCATCAGCATCTTGTATTTTGAGCATTGCACATACCCTGTAGAATTTCCATCCGAATCCAGCACCACTCCAAACACTTTCCAGACCTCTGATTTTCCCACTCCTGTAGTAGCGATGGTGAATTCACCTGCGGCAAGTTCACTTTTCACCAACTCCATCTTCTTCTCCAGGCTAAAGGCGTGCACGCAGCGGCGTCAGGTCTGCCCCCACGATGCACGTTGCACGTAGCAGCCAGACTCTCTTTGCGGTGAACAGCAGCGATGATTAATAAAAAAAATTTTCACTGAGCAGAAAAAATTAAGCCCGAGGTCTGACCCGACCCAAGTCATTTGCTTATATTTTCGACCCGAACCCGGCCCGAACCCGCGGGCCGCGTCGGGTTTGTCGGGCCGACCCGGCCCGTTGAGAACTCTAGGAGGCGCTACATATCACAGACTTTGAAAAGTGTCAGTTTATTCTCTCTATTGCGTACTCTGACGCGGCTTGTTGAGAACTGGCCAGCAGATAAATTCAAGTGAAACTCTGTAGTTAAACAAGTTCATAATGCCAATACTGAAATTACAGTACAACATTTTTTTTTAGAACTGAAACAAATGTAGGCTTCTATTATTTCATCACATCTAACAAAGTAGGCTAAACTTTAGTTAACGTATGTTAACATCGTGTACCCAGTTTTTCTAAAGGCAATGCATGTAAAGGTTCTGTGTTTAATAGGCTACTTCGTGTTATTTTAATTTATTAGTAGGCCTATATTTATGAACTGAAATATAATTTAGTGAAATAAATTAAACTAAATGATCGTAAAATTAAAACATTGTCAGGACTTGCTAACTGTTAGTCAGCAGCATTTGTGTTTTAGGATTAATTAAGAATTAAATAGGCTTACAGTAGGTTGTTATGATTAGCATATTTTTTTTAACCTGTTAATAAATAATGAAAACATTTCAACATAAAAATTGCAATAGAAAAATATCACATCAATGAGGCGCTTTGCTTATCCTAAGCATAAAGCGATAAGCTCATACTCACAACGGCGTTCAGACTATAGTGAGGTCAATGCTTTAACATGTGCCTCGCCATGCATCAAACGGTCTTAGTTCGAATCTCAGCTCTACCATCTTCATTATTATGTTTCTAGTTTAGGTTACACTTTATTTCGATAGTCACTTTAGACATTCTACTAACTATAAGTAACTTTTCAACTACAAGTCAACTAACTGTCATTAGAGTATTAGTAGACTGTAACTGTCAGTAGACTGTTAGGTTAGGGTTAGGTGTTAGGGTTCGGGTTAGTAGAACAAGTTTACTTGTAGTTGCTAAGTTACTTATAGTCAGTAAAGTGTCTGTTGGGGGACCAACAAAATAAAGTGTTAGCATATATTAAGAAAACAGTCTACTAATACTCTAATGACAGTTAGGCGGCATGTAGCTGCAAAGTTACTTATAGTTAGTAGAATGTCTAAAGTGGACTATCGAAATAAAGTGTTACCCTAGTTTAATATGCTATAAGTCAAAAATAAAAACTTCTGAAAGGTTCATTTATTGATTCAGAACACTTTTCGGAGCTTTGTTATTCATTGTCTGTCATTTTTATTAATAGGCGTTTAGATGATAACATTGTAGCCTACATGCTGTTAACCGATGTTGGCTGACAGGGTTTATGTTTTACTGTTCTTGATGCTTAAATAGGTAACAGATTATTAAAGTCAAGCGTTTAATTAATAATGGCACATTACAACATAAATTTGCTACATTCGACAAAACCCGAAGGTGCTGTTGAAGTCTGTTTATTAGCCGATCCACCAGAAAATTAAGATGATGAAGCTCGATTTTAATCTGCTAAATTATTGTTTTGTGAATCATTCACGAAACTGAGACGATTGTCAGTGATACCTGGCCATAGCAACAAAAGATAATTTTCAAAACAGATCCACACATTGAACAAATTAGAAAAAAAAAGGCTTGTTGACTTGGCTACAAAAAAATAACAGACTATACTTAATAGTACTGCTTTCAATATAAAAACCAATGAAAATGTAAAAGAACACTAAAGTTAATTCAGTTTAAAACCCGATCGCACATGTCAAGGTTTAAATAAAAACAGTCAGTTTAGCGTTTCCCTTTGCGATGCAAAATGAGAAATACAGAATCTTATTCTTGCGACATTTTAAATTTGTATTGACAATTGAAATTGCAGCTTTGTTGTGTACAATTGAAACAAAATCAAAATAGTAGCCTACAAAGCAACATAAATAAATACCGGGAGTTCTCTTATGAGAGGTTCTCTCGTATTGCGTAAGTTGCTTACGCTATGGGTAAAGTCATCTTTTCTCGAGATATTGAAGCCAAACATTATCCTAATTTTTCCATTTATTGTCAACGCAGTGCAGCAGCTAGCAGACCTAGAGCAGGCAGTCTTGCATGCTCATTGGCTGCCCTGCGGCAACTGCAGCAGCCTACCACTGAGCCTTGCGTGTGACGCCGTGCCCTTTACGCGTCACAGCCTGCCAAAAGGGGTGTGGTTTAGCATATAAAAGTCAGGCTCTCTAGGCAGCTTACTGATTTTCATCTCTTCAGCAAAGCTCTTCTCATCGCTGGACTCTGAGAGAAGCCGCCGCCGTCGAAACCAGCGACCAGCACGCAGAGGAAAGTGCCTGAGAAAGCCGGTCGTCTTCGTCGCCTTCAGCCTGCTCCGCTATCCGGCGACAAGTATCCTTTTAGTTCTTTGTCCGCCGTGACACTCACTCTCTAAAAGAGCGTGAGGCGTTTTTCTCAAAATGCTTTGCATTTCCTGTGGCTTGTGTAGAGCCCCGCTCAGCGCAGGAGACCACCACGTGGTCTGCGCTCACTGCCTGGGCCCGGACGACGCAGCCCTCCCCTGGTTTCGGGGGGCTGCGAGCATTGTGAAGCGCTTCCGTTGTCGACCCTGCGGGCTTGACTCGAGGCCTTCAATGTGGAAGCTGTCACTCCATCCTCTGGACTGCGCAAGAAGAAGCGCCGTTCACAGAGGCGACCGGTACCTGAGGTTATAGTGAAACGCTCGCCGGAATGCATCCCGCTAGCCTCTCTCTCCTTCTCTGCCCCTCCCGGACACGCAGCTGCCGGCTTCGGCCCTCACTGCCGCCGCCTCAGGGGACGAAGCTGAAGGTATTGACCCAGGTGACAGCTGTTCCATCCTGGCATCGGACAGCGAGGAGTGGTCGAGTTCACATCACTCCGCCTCCTCCTCGATCCAGGAATCCAGCAGGACTCGGGCTGGCGTGGACGCCGAGCTTATGCGCCTCCTTTCGTAGGCCGTCGACCAACTCGGACTGGACTTGTCACCGCCGAAGGAGCCCGCGTGGGCTCCTTCAGGCTCGACGGCTGTTTTCTGCACAGCCACTGCCCGTTTCCAGATCGGCACCATTTCTGCCTGAGCTTCATGCTGAGCTAGCTAAATCGTGGAATGCACCATTTTCCGCGAGACTCCACTCACATTTCTCCTCGACGCTCTCCCAAGTGGACGGCGCCGCCGAGAAGGGGTATAAAGCTATTCCCCCAGTGGAGGAGGCGGTCGCAGCGCACCTTTGCCCGCCCTCTGCGAGATGGCGCTCAAAGTCTGCCCTCCCGTCCAAAGCCTGCAGGACCACATCAGCTTTTGTTGAACGCACGTTTAAAGCCGCCGGACAGGCTGCTTCCGCCCTGCACTCGATGGCTGTGCTTCAGATCCTTCTAGCTGATTTCCTCCGCGTGTGGGACGAGAAAAGCAAGGACCCAGCCACCATCACGGATTTGAGGAGTGCGACGGATCTTTCCCTTCATGCTACGAAATCCGCGGCTCAAGCGATCGGGAAATGCATGGCTTCGCTTACCGTCACAGAGTGGCACCTCTGGTTGACGCTTGCTGACATGAGGAAATCCGAGCGTGCTACGTTTCTCGACGCGCCGCTCTCTCCTACTGGTCTCTTCGGCCCAGCGGGAAACGGGATTGTCGACCGCTTCTCCGAAGTGCAGAAGACCACGCAGGCCATGATCCTCTTCCTGCCATTGACGCTCTAGCTCTGCTGCAGGTCGCCCACATGACCAGCCGCCTGCACGAAGCTCTAACCAGTGTCTAGCTCAGCCCCAGCCTTCGCAGCGACGACAGGGCAGCCGCCCTAGATCGCGCTCGTCCAGCCGCCACTGGCCGCCTCCCCCACGGGGACCCCGCCCTAGGATTGCGCTGAAACCTGAGCACGCAAAGTCCTCCTAGCAACAGCAGAGAGGAGAAGACGGTTGGGTCTCGACGCGGCCGGACCGCCGTCAAAGTGTCTCACCCTGTCAGTCCCCTCAGAGAAGGCTACTGCAGTAGTGTATTTAGACGCCAACGAGTCGGCAATACAGCCCGCTCGCCTGCACACAACCGCCGTTTTTACACGGCAACAGCCTCACAGTGACCAAGTTATGAACGTAAGTCACATGCCCCCTCACGAGCGCTCACGCTTACTGACAAACACTTCGCCCCAGGCTCCGCTCGCACACAATATCATCACAAAATGTTCCCCATTCCAAGCAATCGGGATGTCACAAGTGATACAGCCAGCCACCGCTGTCAGCGAGCCGCCGTTCCCGAGATCCAAGGGCGCGCGCGCCACGCACACACCTCCGGTTCAGTTTCCCGAGCCCACAAAGGCGTGGAGTCCATTCTGCCACTAGCTGTACATGTACAAGCATTGGAGGCTATTCCAGGGGTTTCAGAATGGGTGCACAATAAGACAGGGCTATTCACTACAGTTCGCTCGCCATCCCCCTCGCTTTCGAGCACGGATCGAGACGAAAGTGAAAGCAGAAGTAGCGCATCTACTCCGCGCAGAAATAGCCAAACTGCTGTGCAAAGGGGCTATAGAACCAGTACCTCCTTCTCTGAGTGAGTCAGGCTTTTACAGCCGCTATTTTCTCGTACCCAAGAAGGACGGAGCTCTAAGACCTATCTTAGATCTGAGATATTTGAACAAAGCTCTCATGTGAAGGCCGTTCAAAATGCTCACGACCAGACAAATTCTCGCGCAAATTCGCCTGAGGGACTGGATTATCTCTCTCGATCTGAAAGATGCATACTTTCAGATTCCGGGAATACCCCGTCACAGGCCATTCTTGAGATTCGCTAAAGCTAAAGCTAAAGTACGCTCAAAACCATTTTTCTGACAGCTCTGTCATCAGTTAAACGTGTGGGGGATTTACACACGCTGTCTGTTAGCGCTGTGTGTCTTGAGTTTGGACCAAATGACTCTAAAGTCATCCTTAAACCAAGGCATGACTATGTCCCTAAGGTGATAGGCACTCCCTTCAGAGCGCAGGTCATTTCATCGGCCTAGACTCCGTGGACCTAAAGTACCACTCGCTCAAAACCGTTTTTCTGACAACTCTGTCATCAGTTAAACGTGTGGGGGATTTACACACCTTAGGTGATAGGCACTCCCTTCAGAGGGCAGGTCATTTCATCGGCCCTGCCACCATCCGATAGTTAGAGCTTTCCTAATCTCCTCTGCCCTGTTAGGGCTTTGAGGGCTTACATTACGCACTCCACCCCTTTCAGGCGCTCGGAGCAGCTCTTTGTTTCCTTTGGTGGGTGCACCAAAGGTCTCGCCGCCTCGAAACAGTGCCTGTCCAGATGGATAGTGGATGCTATTGCATACTTTCAGATTCGGGTAATACCCCATCACAGGCCATTCTTGAGATTCGCCTTCGACGGTGGGGTTTATTTTTTATTTTATTTAACCTTTATTTAACCAGGTTTGTCTCATTGAGACATAAAATCTCTTTTTCAAGAGAGACCTGGCCAAGATAGCAGTACAAATTAGGTCACAAAATCAAAGAAAAAAAACAAAAGACGC
This sequence comes from Siphateles boraxobius, assembly GCF_051911475.1. Lineage (NCBI taxonomy): Eukaryota > Metazoa > Chordata > Actinopteri > Cypriniformes > Leuciscidae > Siphateles > Siphateles boraxobius. Next base: position 19,569,272 of record NW_027509197.1, on the reverse strand, counting down.
AAAGACAACTCAAGTACATTTCTATTTAAATAAAAGTGCCATTAATTAAAACATTTGCACGTGTGGATCGACTCATGTTCTATAGTTTTAACATAACCTTTAAAATCATTTAAGGAAATTAGACACTGTAGTTTAAGTGTTTTCTGTAAATCATTCCAAGTAGAAGGTGCAACAAACATGAAAGCCTTTTTGAACAACTCTGTCCGGGCTTGAGGTACATTCAATGAAATAGTTTTCTGGGACCGTAAACCATAGGTACTCTGTGTAAAAGTAAGAAATTCAGATATGTAACATGGAAGCCTGCCTATAATGCCCTTATATATAAAGATATAAAGGTGAGTAAGCCGGCGATTTGACAGAGAAGGCAAATTCACTTTGGAGTAAAGTGTACAGTGATGAGTGAGGGGTCTGCAATTTGAAATAAATCTTAAAGCTCCATGAAACACAGCATCTAACATCTGAATATACTTTGTTGGGGCATTCATATACAACAGATCACCATAATCAATAATAGAGAGAAATGTAGCATCGACTAGCCTTTTTCTAGTAGAAAAAGTAAAACAAGATTTGTTCCTAAAGAAAAAACCTAGCTTCAATTTCAACTTTTTTACTAGATTCTGTATATGAAGCTTAAAAGAAAGACGATCATCAATTAAAAATCCTAAATATTTATAAGATGAAACTACCTCAATTGTTTTACCCTGATCAGTAACAATATTCAGGTCTAGCTCATTTTTTCTTGAGTTTGAAAAAAGCATTACTTTTGTCTTCTCTGCATCAAGCACAAGCTTTAATTGATAAAGCTGTGCTTGCACTATATCGAAATCAGTTTGCAAGCATTCATACGCCTTACTAATGGTAGTTGCACAACAATAAATAACCGTATCATCTGCATAAAAATGGAAAAATGCATGTTGGACATTTTCCCCCAGACAGTTTATATAAATAGTGAATAAAAGTGGCCCCAGAATGGAGCCCTGTGAGACCCCTTTACAGATTGATAAATATTTTGACGTTAGGCCATCAACTTGCGTAGCTTGAGTCCTATCAGCGAGGTAGTTTATAAACCAGCCCACAGAATACTGAGACATACCTATACTGATCAGTCTCTGAACTAGTATGCTATGGTCAACAGTGTCAAATGCTTTGGACAGATCAATGAACAGAGACACACAGTGTTTCTTGTTATCAAGTGCTTTGACTATATCATTAATTACTTTTATAGCAGCAGTGGTAGTGCTGTGTTTTTTCCTGAAACCAAATTGATGCTTAGATAAAATTGACTGAGCATTTAAATACTCTTTTACTTGTTCACTAACCAAAGATTCCATCACTTTGGCCAAAGCTGAAAGTTTGGAAATGGGTCTGTAATTTATCAATACACCGTCCTCCCGTTCGGCCTGTCTTTAGCACCCCGTACATTCACTAAGTGCATGGACGCGGCTCTCGCCCCCTTGAGAGAACAGGGCATGCAAATTCTGAACTATTTGGACAATTGGCTGATTTTAGCACAGTCAGAGATGGAACTCTTATCTCACAGAACAGTGCTCCTCAGTCATCTGGAAAGCCTGGGTCTCACGGTCAACTGGACCAAGAGCTCATTACTGCCCTGTCAGTCAGTTTCCTTTCTAGGAATAGAACTGGACTCTGTGGCTATGACGGCCCGTTTATCGACACAGCGCGTTTGCCGTGTCCGACACCTGGCCACATCTTTCCAGAAGGGCAGCATCACCGCTCTGAAAACATTCCTGAGGATGCTGGGCTGTATGTCATCAGCTGCAGCAGTGCTTCAGCTGGGCCTGCTGCGCATGCGCCCGATACAACGCTTGTCGAATGCCAGAGTGCCTCACCGGGCTTGGGTTTTCGGCCGCAAACATATCAGAGTGACTCACAGCTGCATTTCAGCTCTGCAGCCCTGGTTAACGGCCGACTGGTACCAGCAGGGGTTAACAATGGGAGCTGTCTCACACCGAAAGGTCATCTCGACGGACTCCTCCAACTTAGGCTGGGCGCTCTCTTTGAGGGCAGACCGGTCTTTGGCCTGTGGTCAGACCGAGAGAAACACTTCCACATAACTGTCTGGAGATGATAGCGGTCGAGAACGCGCTCAAGCGCTTCCTCCCATTCATACGGGACCACCATGTGCTAGTCCGCAACATGTCTGTGGTGTCCTACATAAACCGTCAGGGCGGTGTCAGATCCAGGAGTCTTTGCTATCTGACAGAACGCCTTCTCGTATGATCCCAGCACCTCCTGGGCTCGCTGAGAGCCGAGCATGTGCCAGGCCATCTGAACGATGGCCCAGACAAACTGTCCAGGAACTACGTTCCCCAAGGGGAATGTTCCCTGCACCCCCAAACAGTCCAGTTACTATGGCGCCTTTTCGGCAAAGCAAAAGTCGAACTGTTTGTGTCAAAAGACAACGCTCATTGCCCAATATTCTTTTCAAAGAACGAGGATGCGCTGGCCCAAATCTGGCCCAGCCTCCCTCTCTATGCTTTCCCTCCGGTCTCTCTGTTACCACAGGTAATCAAGAGGATCAGGGAAACGCGCCACTCGGTGCTCCTTATAGCCCCGCGATGGGAGAATCAAGTCTGGTTCCCGGAGCTGACGCGGCTGTCACACACAGCCCCTTGGCTGATTCCGGTGAGGAAGGATCTCCGCTCTCAAGCCCACGGCTCAATCTGGCATCTCCATCCAGAGCGCTGGTCTCTGCACGTATGGTTAATCAACGGATACACGTTGTCTTGCCAGAAGGAGTGATGAACACGATTACGCAATCCAGAGCTCCCTCTACGAGGCGGCTCTACGCGTCTAAATGGTCTGTGTTCTCCAAATGGTGTGCCGATAGAAATCTGGACCCATGGACATGTGTGGTATCGTGGTTGCTTAGTTTACTTCAAGAGGGCATCCACGCTTAAAGTATATGTGGCTGCCGTTGCAGCATTCGCTGAGTCGACGCACGGTCGGCGGTCAATAGGAAGGAACAAGCTTGTCATCCGCTTCCTTAGAGGAGCAAGGAGGATGAATCCCCCACGACCCCCGTCGGTTATGTGGGATCTTTCCTTGGTCCTAGAGGCCCTGAAAGCATTCCCCTTTGAACCACTAGACTCTGTGGACCTAAAGTACCTCTCGCTCAAAACCGTTTTTCTGACAGCTCTGTCATCAGTTAAACGTGTGGGGGATTTACACACCTTAGGTGAAAGGCACTCCCTTCAGAGCGCAGGTCATTTCATCGGCCCTGCCAGCATCCGATAGTGAGAGCTTTGTTAATCTCCTCTGCCCTGTTAGGGCTTTGAGGGCTTACATTACGCACTCCACCCCTTTAAGGCGCTCGGAGCAGCTCTTCGTTTCCTTTGCTGGGCACACCAAAGGTCTCGCCGCCTCGAAACAGTGCCTGTCCATATGGATAGTGGATGCTATTGCATCCGCTTATGTGTCTAAAGGTCTGCAATGCCTGTTGGGCGTCAGGGCTTGTTCCACTAGAGGCGTGGGCTCATCGTGGGCTTGGTCCAGCGGGATTTCCATCCAAGACATTTGTGACGCGGCAGGCTGGGCCTCCCCGTCTACATTTGTTAGGCTTATAACCTGGAAGTTCCCGCCATGCAGGCTAGACTTCTATCAGTATGAGTGGTGTATATGTTCTCCCCAGGTCTGATCGTGCGTAGACTACTTATTTATATTCAACAATATAAATGTCTCAGTTGAGCATTATTTATTTGTGTTCGGTACATTTCAGATGGGATTATTTGGGAAATCAGGTGCAATTTCGGCACATGCTTTGCAAACAGACTTTTATGACATGGACTGGACAGTAATGCTACAACATGTAAGTAACTGTTAATTCTAATGCCTGATCTGTGACCAGTGATTTCTGATAAAGTCAGATGTTCTTTGTTTATGTGTCAGTAAATGAAAGCAGAGCAAAGCAAAGCAAAGATGAGATCACTGTATTCAAGCCCTCAACATGTGTGTGATCGGCTACAATGCTCATCACTGCAACCTTTCATGCCATGATCTACACTGAACAAAATTATAAACGCAACACTTTTGTTTTTGCCCCCATTTTTCACGAGCTGAACTCAAAGATCTAAGACTTTTTCTAGGTAGACAAAAGGCCTATTTGTCTCAAATATTGTTCACAAATCTGTCTAAATCTGTGTTAGTAAGCAATTCTCCTTTGCTGAGATAATCCATCCCCCTCACAGGAGTGGCATATCAAGATGCTGATTATTGCATGATTATTGCAAAGGTGTGCCTTAGGCTGGCCACAATAATAGGCCACTCTAAAATGTGCAGTTTTATCACACAGCACAATGCCACAGATGTTGCAAGTTTTGAGGGAGCGTGCAATTGGCATGCTGAATACAGGAATGTCCACCAGAGCTGTTGCCCGTGAATCGAATGTTCATTACTCTACCATAAGCCGTCTTTAAAGGCGTTTAAGAGAATTTGGCAGTACATCCAACCAGCCTCACAACCGCAAACCACGTGTAACCACACCAGCTCAGGACCTCCACATCCAGCATATTCACCTCCAAGATCGTCTGAGACCAGCCAACCGGACAGCTGCTGCAACAATCGGTTTGCATAACCACCGGATTCCTGCACAAACTGTCAGAAACCGTCTCAGGGAAGCTCATCTGCATGCTGGTCATCCTCATCGGGGTCTCGATGTGACTGCAGTTCGTCGTCGTTACTGACTTGAGTGGGCAAATGCTCACATTCCATGGCTTCTGGCACCTTGGAGAGGTGTTCTCTTCACAGATGAATCCCGGTTTTCACTGTACAGGGCAGAGGGCAGATGGCAGACAGCATGTATGACATTGTGTGGGTGAGCGGTTTACTGATGTCATAATTGTGGATCGAGTGGCCCATGGTGGCGGTGGGGTTATGGTATGGGCAGGCGTATGTTATGGACAACGACACAGGTGCATTTTACTGACGGCATTTTGAATGCACAGAGATACCGTAACGAGATCCTGAGGCCCATTGTTGTGCCATTCATCCACGACCATCACCTCATGTTGCAGCATGATAATGCACGGCCCCAGGTTGCAAGGATCTGTACACAGTTCATGGAAGCTGAAAACATCCCAGTTCTTGCATGGCCAGCATACTCACCGGACATGTCACCCATTGAGCATGTTTGGGATGCTCTGGATCGGCGTATACGACAGCGTGTTCCAGGTCCTGCCAATATCCAGCAACTTCGCACAGCCATTGAAGAGGAGTGGACCAACATTCCACAGGCCACAATCAACAACCTGATCAACTCTATGCGAAGGAGATGTGTTGCACTGTGTGTGGAAAATTGTGGTCACACCATATACTGGTGCTTTTTTATACTAATATTAGTGCTTTTCTAGCTGACATTGTATTATATGAATTCAATTGAAGCAGACTTGCATATCTACAAAAATCCATTATGAACTACAGTTTACAAAAGTCTATTCCTGCATAAAAAAAATAAAAATAAAAACATTTGCTGAAGGCCATCATTTCCCAAAATGATGCAGAGCTGGAAAGTCCCACCAGGATAAATATTTGATCCTGTTAGTTACAGTGAACAGGAGGATGTGTTTTCTAGTAATAGTATAGAATGAAAGTCCTCGAAATCATTCAAAAAAGGTCAGAAAGATTGTTTCAGATCTGAGGCAATTTACTCTGCTTTTGCTTGTTCACTTCTTATGACTCCATATTTTTTTGCATTAAAATAAAATGGGTTGTATTTCTTTACTTTGGGGTTACATTTACAATGTTCCACCCTGTAGCAAAACCATTTCTCAGAAACATATCTCTACTTACTCTAATCTAGACATTCTGGGTAACTCTAATGACACGTTATAATGCTATATATTTGACTTATGGCAGGAAATACTTACACTAGCCCCTTCTCAAAGGGTTTTCTTATAAGATGGATTTTAAGAAATGTTGAATATGACTCTCAGCCTGTGTATAAAGCACATTGCAACTGAGCTTAGTTCATTCTTCATTGAATGGAATGACATTTTGGTGCATCCCAGGCCCGGTTCTAGAACCAAATCACTGAGGGTGCTTCTGAAAATAGTGAGGGTGCTTACATAAACATAGGAAATGGCTCCCAAAGTTGTAATCAGTCTGAAAATAGTACCTCAAAATAGGGCTGAGCTACACCTATTGTCTACAACAATAATGTAATTGCTTTTATGTTAAACGATATACGATCTGGCATGATCGAGTAGCCTATGTCCCTCACTTTGCAGAAAACAAACAAAAACATGCCACGCATAGCCTATACTGTGATGTTAACGTTACCCTATTGTTCAGACCATGGCACGTGCATTTAGTGATTTACTGCACGGTTTAAATGCAGCTAGAATGGCCAAAATTCAAAATATGGGGGGAAATGCCCTGTACGAGTTTTTGTCCTTTACATTTATATCTTGCTTGAGCCAATTTCGTATGTCCATGATTAACAATGGACTATTAATATTTTTAGGCTACCTAAAGCCCCGTCTCAGAAAGTCAGCTAACGAATTTCCTGAGCGGGACGCACACACGCAAGCAAAGTGGGCAATTAAAGAGACAGCTTCACCTATGCGAATCACGATCGCGAAAGGACACACAACCAATCAAATGCATTAAACATAATGCATAAAGCATTATGAAATAATTTCTGATTTGAAAAATCGTGTTAATGGATTTATTTTGTGTATATGTATGAGTGTGAAATCCGTCTGTGTTTCTATTGTCGGTAAAATCTCGTTTACATGTGGGCTATTAAAAATTTCATCTGAGGGTGCTTTCACTTTTGTTTGAGGGTGCTTAGCACCCTCAAGCACCCCCGTAGAACCGGGCCTGTAAAGGTCATAAAGCATTTCTCCATTAATAAACAAGACAAATCCATACAAAATTCATACTAATTCATACCAAAAATAAGCTTCTAATTAACAGATTTGACAGTTACAGTAATTTCTGTGTGGACAAATAGTATTGCTAGATCATAGAAAGCCATTTTAGAGAATTGTGTTTCCAGCTTTCTTTGCAGCAGGTTGTGAGGGCCTTGGGACAGTTTTATTTTAGCATAACAACACCCTTGTGAAGAAAGCAAGGTCCAAATAGAAGTGATTTACTGAGTCTAGTATGGAAGAACTTGACTGACCTAACTGGAGACTGGATAGATCAATTCGGTGTAAGCATACTTTTGGCCATATACCTGTAGTGTATCATAAGGAATTGCTGGCAATGATTCATGGATGTTTTTATTTATAATTTTTTTTTAGCCTGCAAGAATGAAATGTTTTTACTGTAAGATTTGTCCTGCAAACTTGTTTAGCTGTTCTTCATCTTAACAAAGCATTAACCATAAATAGCCGGAGAGCAGCTGTTTGTTTACCTGACCTGATTCTGATACGAACTCTGGATACTCTTCACATTCTATTGCAAATCTAGCCACGTTCAGTCATGCACCGATATGAGCCATTTTCCCATTTCACACCAGAGCTCCAAAACCGATAACATTGTTGCTTCAATTAGTATGACATATAAAATATTTACCTAGGTTCTCCCTGAAGTTTCTAAACATGAGAGCCATATGTTTCGAAAAAACATTTGGACAGATAGTCTGGCCAGGTAACAAAAAAATAAGAGCTCATCTTGGGGCCAATTACTGCAATGCATGTTTCAAGTTGAATTTTTGCCAGCTAAAATTATAATGGAATGGCCATAATTCATTGAACAAAGAGAAAGATTTTTGCAGAACTCTTCAGACTTGTTGCTTCTATGAATTAAACACCATCACAATTAAAAACCATCACCTCTTACTATGATCTTGAATAGTTTCAGTTAAAATAATTGTATCCTGCTTTTGCAATGTTCATAACTGTTGCATGTGTACAATCTGTGATGTTAACAAACTGTGGAAAAAAGCAGAGTCTGATCAAAGGACCATGGAGGCCTGAAACACAAATGTGAAAAGTCAAGTCAAGTCACCTTCATTTATATAGCGCGTTTAACAATATGGACTGTTTCAAAGCAGCTTTACAGTGATAATAGGAAATTAAAGTAACAGAGATTGTTTTGGCTTTACAGCAGCTCTAGAATAAAATTATTGTCCATCTAAAGTTAGTTTTGATTGATTCACTTCCATCGCAACAATCATTAGTTATTAACGCTAACACGACATCGTTCTAACAGAAAACCTTAAATGCGATCCGGCCGCTCATTTGCATAAAATAGTGCCTGGTGGCTCTGAGAATTTTTTATCGCTTCCGCGTAGCCACGGGAATCGGAATTATCCCGACAACGTTTTATCAGTACAGAGGTAAAGGGAAGGAGGCCTACACTAGGGAGAGACTAGTTGACACTTCAGGATTGCGTTGTCGTTGTGTCCAGACGCAGGTCCTTCATCAGATCCGGATACGGCCTGGATCCGGCGGACTGCGGTAAACCTCGGGATAAACAGAGAGACAAATATTAGCGTAGACGCCATCCTTCTTATGATGTAGAAAGTACATCAGGATTTATGGGAAGTGTTCCCGGTTCCGGCTGAACTAAACTATGCAGCCTAACATTGAATTATAGAGGTTTAAAATGTGTTATGTGTATGCTAAGCCAAAGAAATGTGTTTTTAGTCTAGATTTGAACTGACAGACTGTGTCTGCTTCCCGGACAATGTTAGGAAGATTGTTCCAAAGTTTTGGTGCTAAATAGGAAAAGGTTCTACTGCCAGCAGTCGATTTTGATGTTCTAGGTATTATCAACTGGCCGGAATTTTGAGATCGCAATAGACGTGAAGGAGTATAATGCGTTAAGAGCTCGCTCAAGTACTGGAGCTAAACCATTTAGTGCTTTGTAAGTAATCAGCAATATTTTAAAATGTATACGATGTTTAATAGGGAGCCAATGCAGAGTTGACAGAACCGGGCTAATATGGTCATACTTCCTGGTTCTGGTAAGAACTCTAGCTGCTGCACTTTGGACCAGCTCTAGTTTGTTTATTAAGCTTGCAGGGCAACCACCCATAAGAGCATTACAATAATCTAGCCTTGATGTCATGAACGCATGAACTAATTGTTCTGCATTTGTCATTGAGAACATATGACGTAATTTAGATATATTTTTTAGATGGAAAAATGCGGTTACTATAGATACTATTCACGTGACTTTCAAATGAAAGATTGCTAGCAAAGAGCACACCCATGTTCCTAACCGACGACGAAGACTTGACAGAGCAGCCATCAAGTGTTAGACAGTTTTCTAGGTTATAACGGGAGGAAGTTTTTTTGTCCAATAATTAGAATCTCTGTTTTTTCAGAATTAAGTAGTAGGAAATTAGTAGTCATCCAATTTTTTATATCTAGCTATGCATTCCATTAATTTGGTGAATTGGTAAGTTTCGTCAGGGTTTGAAAAATTTATAGAGCTGAGTATCATCAGCATAACAGTGAAAACTAATGTCATGCTTCCTAATAATATATCCTATGGGTAGCATGTACAGAGTGAAAAGCAACGGTCCTAGTACTGAGCCTTGTGGTACACTATACTGAAATTTTGATCAATAAGACATCTCTTCATTTACTGCTACAAACTGATAACGATCAGATACGTATGATTTAAACCATGCTAATGCAATTCTACTAATGCCAACATCGTTTTCGAGTCTATTTAAAAGAATGTTGTGGTCAATAGTATCAAATGCAGCACTAAGATCGAGTAACACCAATAGCGAGATACAACCACGATCGGATGATAAGAGCAAATCATTTGTGACTCTAAATAAAGCTTTCTCAGTACTATGGTACGGTCTAAATCCTGACTAAAAATCCTCGCAGATACCATTTCTTTCTAAAAAGAAACACAGTTGTGAGAATACTGCCTTTTCTAGTATCTTTGACAGAAAAGGTAGATTTGATATCGACCTGCAATTGATTAATTCTGTAGGATCAAGTTGCGTTTTTTTAACAAGTGATTTAATCATAGCCAGCTTAAAATTTTTCGATACGCATCCTAGTGATGAATTAATGATATTGAGAAGAGGATCTATGACCTCTGGAAGCATCTCTTTCAATAGTTTAGTCGGTATAGGGTCTAACATACATGTTGTCGATTTAGATGATTTAACGAGTTTAGACAATTCTTCCTTTCCTATAGCAATGAATGAATCGAATTTTTCGTCAGTGAGACTACAATGCACTGTCTGATGCGATACTGTAGTAGACGGTTGCATATTTATCATTTTTTTCCTGATATTATCAATCTTATAACTGAAGAAGGTCATAAAGTCATTACTGCTGTGCTGCTTGCAAACTTCTGGGCTTGAAACTTTATTTTACGTCAGTTTAGCAACTGTTTCGAATAAATACAGTACCTAGGGTTTTGTTTATTTTCTTCTAATTGGGTTGAAAAATAAGCAGATCTAGCAGTTTTTAAGGCCTCTATCCAGGAGCTCTCCTTCCATGAAATGCGAAATACCTCTAGTTTTGTTTTCTTCCAGTTTTTCTCCATTTTCCTGTCTGCTCTCTTTAGGGCCTGAGTGTGCTCATTTTATATTTTCTACTATTTTCTTAGATCTTCTTTAAGCGCAACGGAGCAACTGTGTCTAAAGTGCTGGAAAAGAGAGAGTTAAAAGTTTCTGTCGCAATATCGAGTTCTTCTAAGCCAACTGGGATGCTGAAATGATGAAACTGATCAGGAAGATTATTAATAAAGCAATTTTTAGTGGCAGAAGTGATAGGTCTAACATATTTGTAACACGGAGTCGGCTTTGCAGCCTTGGCTAAATGAAGTTTACACGAGACTAGAAAATGATCTGAGACCTTATCGCTCTGCTGCAGAATTTCAACAGCATCGAAATTGATTCCATGTGATAATATTAGGTCTAGAGTATGATTACGACAATGAGTAGGTCCTGACACGTTTTGTCTAACTCCAATAGAGTTAACCCTCGGGGTCCAAGGTGTTTTTGGGGTCCTTGAGATGTTTTGACATGCCCTGACATTTTGTGCTTTTTTCAGTTGCTTATAAACATATTAATAGCAAAAGTATAATTACACTCTATTTAGCACAAACAGGGCTACCATAATATGTGAGCAAAATGTATGTACATGTTTGCATTTTTGAGAGAATATTGGTTATGCATGGTTATTAAAAAAATAAAACTTAAAGTGTCTGAAATAAGGCCACAAAACACATACTAAATATGTGTCCACAAGACTTTTGACTAATGGGCGTTGTTGCCTAGAGTTTTTGCTTCAAAATGATCTGAAAATCATCCTGCCTAATCATTTACACAAAACAATACATTGATTTAAATTTTATAAGACACCTTTTGTTTGGAAAGGCAATATGCGTGGAGGCGTGTTCACACCTGAGAAGACAAAGGCCGGATAATGTGCCACATACATAATGAGCTGCATATTAAATAGCCTTTCACAAAGGTGTGTCACAGGGTCCCAAAGAATGCAAGGACAAAAGAAATTATCTATATATACATATTTTACAATTCGAAATTGTAACCAATTACAAATAGGTAAAAATTACAACAACAATTACAATTTTAACAATATTTCAAGTGTATTCTTTCTTTGTAAAAAGTATACATTTTATCATACATATTAAAAAAGGTAAGGATTCATTAGTTTGAATATTGGAACAAACACTGTAATAACATCTTAGTTGATAATTCAATATATACCTACTTTATTGTTGACAAAACATCATACTATAGTATATTTAACATATGAGCAGAAATTGGTGAACGAAAGCTTAACTATTTAATGTGACAGTAGTCTTTTTTTACAGTCAAAACTTTATAATCTATCCAAAACTAATCACAAAATCTTGTCTAAACATTCATATTTAGTCTATAACATATTGTGTATGATATATTAGCATATACATGTTAATTTGCAGTTTGTTGCTTATACAGAGATTTTATTTCAACATATTTCAGTCTATTTTTACTCATCTTAGTAGGCTATAGCAATATAGTTTGGATGTGTTTATGTAAAAATAACGTTTACTAATGTAGGTGCGAGAGTGAATGAACGACACAGACACGCGCTGTATAACGGTAGTGATCCACTTGTCCGTGCGACACTTCTGTCGCGCCGCGCTCCGCTTTATTCCTATGGGTGACATCATGCGACTTTGTCGCGCCCGCAAAGCATTCCGGGAAGGTGGCGCTTCATTTTGAAAATTGTCACACGTCAAGAAGCTGGCCGATGCCCATCTTTATGCAAATGAAGTCCGTTGAACGAGAGAAGTAGAAGTAGAGCATATGGAGACGGAGGGATGTCTCTCGCAGGTCCTCTGTACTGATACGCAAACATGTCCCGCTCGGTCAAAACGGCAACAGATGAACGCCCATCAACATACAAATGTGGGGAGGCGTCGCGACACCACGCGACAGTCGTGTCGGACAAGTGAATCAGCACCGTAACTGTAGTAAACATCAAGCGCGCGTCTGTAATGTTCATTCATCATTTAGCCTACACACAAACACACAATTCATATTCAAACAGTCTTTTTGCAGTGTACAGACACTATTCAATATCGGGATAAGAATCCACGCGATAAGAATAAATGACTTACTACATCAGCTGGATCCGTTGCTCCTCGAGATGATACTACCAGCACTACTGATACATTTCCCAGGGTTATTAGATAGTATTATTCCTCAGAGGTAGCAAGACGAGGTAAAGCACAAGTTTTTATTACACATGATGTGTTTTATAAACCAGCTGGTGGGCGTTGGCATGTTTGAATGGCTTGCCTTAGATCATTTGCGTTTGAATACCGTGCGCTCTCCGTGGGCATGTCAAATTAGCAGAATAATGAGCTGAGAGAACGATAATGAGATCGGCTGACACCTCTCTCTGTTTTCTAGATTACATAAACAGAGAATATTTATATTAGTTGGGAATTAGATATTTTAAAAGTACAAACGTAAATGATTATAAAGATATATTGCTCATGCTTGGGTGAATAGTATTCGCTGAGTTTTGTTTAAGTTTAGAGACGTGCTCCAGAAAAAAAGGTTAACGGAGATGGAGAGACAGAAAGCACACCCTGTTTATTTTCTTTATTTTACAAAAGCACAATGTTTTATTTCGATTGTAAGTGGACACATAAAAAATACACATTCATTATTTTTATATTTCTTAAGTTTGAATGACCAAAAGAGTATTTTAAGTCTATTTTCCTGCTATGTGAAAAAAATCGAGCAAAACGAGCCGGCGCGTTTCTCGACCCCAGAGGGTTAATAATGTCTTTAAATGCCAATCCCAATGCATCTTTTTCATCATCTACATGTATGTTAAAATCACCAACATTTAGGACTTTATCTGCAGCCAGTACTAACTCTGATAGAAAATCAGCAAATTCTTTGATAAAGTCTGTATGGTGCCCTGGTGGCCTGTATACAGTAGCCAGCACAAATCTTAAACGTGATTTATCATTTGCACTATATATTGTTACATTAAGCACCAACACTTCAAAATAATTATATTTGAAACTAGACTTCTTAGTAATTTTGAAAATATTACTATAAATTACAGCAACACCTCCCCCTTTGCCTTTCAGACGAGGTTCATGTTTATAACAGTAATCTTGCGGGGTGCACTCATTTAAAGTAATGTAATCGTTTGGTTTTAGCCAGGTTTCTGTCATACATAGCACATCTAGGTTATAGTCTGTAATCATATCATTAACAATAAGTGCTTTTGAAGTAAGGTATCGAATATTTAGCAACCAAAGCTTTATCATTTGTTCATTTGTATTATTCCTGTTTTTTATTTGTTGAACATCAATTACATGTTTACCCATAGATGGGTTTGGAATTTTTTTGTATTTCCTAATTCGGGGAACAGACACAGTGATGATATCTAGGTGAAAGAGCCTCTATGTGATGGGATTTATCTGACCTTGGTGACGTGAGACAGCTAGCAGACGGTCGGTTTAGCCAGTTGCTGCTTCCTGACCCGAGCCCCAGATTGTCATGTTTGAGCTCTAAGACTATGTGCCATATTATTAGAAAGAAGAGCAGCACCATCCCAGGAGGGATGAATACCATCTCTTTTCAACAGGTCAGGTCTGCCCCAAAAACTTGTCCAATTGTCTATGAATTGTCTATCTTAGGCAGCAAAGGAAACATCTACATTGCCTGATTTCACATTACAGTATATGTTCAATTTAAATTCAGAACTCAGAAATGAATGGAATTTATAGAATAATGTGCAGGTAGATTTGAAACTCAGAATCCAAAGCTAAGTTAAGAAAAATTGGATGCTTTGATGAATCAGGGCTTTTAGACTTTGATTAAATAAAGATGACATGGCAAATGACAGCAGGGAAAGATTCAGTGTAAGCCTTCAAAGTGAACAATCCCTTATTGATAATACTAATGATAAAGTAAATAGCCTAAATAAATTCTCATCTGACTCAGAACTAATCATCTCATGAAAACACAATAAAACAAAGCGATTAAGCGCCCTTTCAGCAAACAAGCTGCAACTGACTGAGAGAAACAGTGCATTTTGCAGGGAGAACAATCATAACAGCCATGTCGTAGTGTCCTTCTAAACAGAAGTGCAAAAAATTTAACCAAAGGTCTCTTCGAACATTTTAGTAGAGTTCATCTGATTGACATTTTGCTCTTAACATACTTTCATCACAACCTCTCACTAGGGATCAATCAGTATAAATCAGCAAAAGGTTCGTCAGCGTAAATTAAACCAGCTGCGCCTGCAAACACACTCTGTAAATACAAATCTGCAGTGTTGGGGAGTAACGGAATACATGTACCGGCGTTACGTATTCAGAATACAAATTATGAGTAACTGTATTCCGTTACAGTTACAATTTAAATAGTTGGTATTTAGAATACAGTTACATTGTTGAGATAAATGGATTACATGACGATACTTTTCTGTTTCATGAGTTTATTCACTCTCTAAATAAATTAAGGCAACTCCATGCATTTCCCAGAAGCCCCATTATGAAAACGAAAAAATGCGCGGTTTGCGTGATCAGTCACGATGGAGTCGGAAGAGGAGAAGTGGGAGCTAGAGGTAGAGATGGAGCTGGGACAACAGAGCCAGGGCAAGAATGCGTTTCTATCTTGGAAATTCAAACAGCATTTCACATTAAAGAAAGAGAAAGGAGAACAAATGTAACTGTTTATAAGTTATTATTTTTTAATAGTTATTAAATATAAGTTTTTTTTATTAGCCAGGGGTAGTCGTCTGCTGTAGTTTTACTGGTCACCTTGCCATTTTATAGTTGTATCAGGTAGGCTACTAGCTACAGGGCTGTAACGATATGCGATATGAAACCGAAATCGCGACACCCAGATCCATGAACCTGTGTCTCGTGTTACGGACGTGACCACTCTGAAAGCGGCACTAAGAGACTGCTTTAAAACTTTCACAGAGACATCAAACAGAT
Source organism: Siphateles boraxobius (assembly GCF_051911475.1). Lineage (NCBI taxonomy): Eukaryota > Metazoa > Chordata > Actinopteri > Cypriniformes > Leuciscidae > Siphateles > Siphateles boraxobius. The sequence goes on along the minus strand of NW_027509197.1, from coordinate 19,553,843 downwards.
GCACAAAGCCTTCCTTTAAAGTGAATTTCGATTTGTATTAATTGTATGTTAATTTTAATCAATGTTTCATCAACCAATTGCCTGGAATTAATAAACAAGTTGTAAATATAGCAGACAATAGATATCACGGCACGGAGGGCGCCGGTGCGTGAACTGGGGCTAGTATCATCGATGAACCGAAACTTAGCGTATAAGGTAGGCTATAGCCTACTTGCCTCACAGACATGTCTACTTTTAAACAGAACAACTCAAAACGAAAGAAAACAGACTGCTCTCTGTTTATGTAATCTGTATGAAATGTGCATTTCTCTCCGCCGCGTTCACTAGGGTGCTGCGAAGATCACGAGTCAGCATCGTCAACTTCATCTTTGCAGCCGACACTAACATATTCAATCATTACTTTTGCCGGTTCTTTGAGACAGCTTTTAGGTGCTTTATTGGCAGCGCCACCTTTACATGTTACATGAACGGGTCACCACCTCATCACCGCACCGGTGACAGCAACATACATAGTCTTTGTTCTTCTATAGCAAATTATAATATATTGCACTTTCAGGGAGACGTGGGCCTAACACATTCAGCCAGTTGGAACAGAAAAACACACCAGAATAGGTCTGTTTAGCAAGCAGGATTTGATGGCCGCATTCCTACACTTATAAAATGCAATTCCATTTGGAAGTAATCCAAGTATTCAGAATACGCTACTCAGATTGAGTAACGTAACGGAATACGTTACAAATTACATTTTTGGGCATGTATTCTGTATTCTGTAACGAAATACGTTTTGAAAGTATCCTTCCCAACACTGCAAATCTGTGAAAAGCCCCTCATCTAGGGGCTGTACACATATAGTTTTATTAGTGTTATTATTTACTTTTCAAAACAATTTTGAATCTCTGGCTCTTTGTTGTTTCGTACTTGGTAATTGGCATTATTATACTGTGAATTAGAAGCATACTCAGTGATATTTTATTTAATATTGGAACACATACAATTTATATAAGACATGATCACTTTTGAACGAAACAGAGAGAGAGAGAGAGAGAGAGAGAGAGAGAGAGAGAGAGAGAGAGAGAGAGAGAGAGAGAGAGCAGAACAAGAGCAGAAAAAGAGAGTACGAAGGGACAGAAGAGCAATGGGTTTGAGGGGAAGAGAGGGGAAATCAAGTTTTCAGTTTAGCCACAATCCATCTAATCAGGCTATTGGTATTCAGGTCTTCTTCCCAGCTGTAGGCCATCTACTATTGGAATATTGTAACATTTAACGGCCGAGCTATGGCTACACATACATCATATCAATAGATCCCAGTTGAGCATCCGATCATTATTATTATTCTTAGTATCAAAACAAACTGCTTGAGAGGTTTTTCTGCTATTACAATATGAGTGGCTATTCACATATTTTACAGAGTTTAGCTTTTTGTTGGTATTATTATTATTATTATTAACTAATAATAATTTATAATGATTTATAATTATAATACTAATAAAATATAGATTGATTTTACATAGAAGGCATGATATTCCATATGCTGTGCTTTTCAGCTTGCAAATTATTAATACTGAACAGAATAATCTATAGGCAAGGCAACATTTATTTCTAAAGCACATTTAAAACCAGCCAGTGGTGACCAAAGTGTTGTAAAAAATCACAGTATAAAACAACATATAATAAAACTCAAACACAGGTTCAACTACATTGATTCATATGCCAAAGAAAATAAATATGTATTTAATGAGGCTTTAAAACTAACCTTCATCTTTGAATGTATTGTTTGACACTGAATATGTATTTACACACAATTGGAAACATCACCTGTGCATATCTCATTTTTCTCTCGGTATCTGATATTGTTACTAGCCTTTATGTCACCATTTCAAATTACTCACAAATTTCTACAAGGAAACAAGAGACAAATGTTTTTTTATCAAAGCCAATAACACAACAGATTCATAAATTGATATTATGCATAAATACGCTCATAAACTGCTACCCATTAGCCAAAACACACAACAAACTATTGCAGCTAAATTCCATGCTGGAAAATTACTGTGTGAGATGCAACTGTAAATGAATGTGAATTTTCATTACTTTTTTGCTGCTATGATTAATAGTCATTTTGTGTTTTTTCTCACTCAGATCTTTTAATGACTTGTCAGGCTGTTATTCCTCTGCTCAGAGAACAGCCCCCCCCACCACCACCACACACGCACACACACACGCACACACACACACACACACACACACACACACACACACACACACACACGCACGCACGCACGCACACACACACACACACACACACACACACACACACACACACACACACACACTACCACCAGCAGCATCTGATAATTAGATAACTGTCAGTCACAGTAATAATTCTAGCCCTGATGTGGACATCAATCTTTGTTTTCTTTCAACCTTCCCTCCAAATATGTCACACATGGTCTGTCATTGTTGCGATAGTGTATGCATATTTGTTCTTAGCTGTCTAAAATGATAGTTGATCTCTGTTTTATGTGTATGAAAATAAAAGATTCAGCATGGAATACTGACTTTTATTATCTCTTAAAGTAATGTCTAATTCCATTGTCAATTAGCTATTAAGCGATGATATGAATAGATAATCATATTATTGTCAGGATTCAGGCTCGGAGACAGAGGTAAGTGATAAACATAAATGTATCTTTATTTAACTCAAAGGTAATTATGCAGGGTTTCGGGAGTTCAACGGTGATCTCGAAGAGGATATATGTGGCAGGAATGCATCCAGGTGAGTGAATCCTCTTCTTAAGGAATAACGTGGCGGCTAACACAGATCAATAACTTGAGTTTTTCTCTCTTTTCAGATCGTTCGTGGATAGGCGTGATTCAGGAAGGATTCCAGGTGAGTAGATCCCTTGAAGTGCACTTGACAATGAGCTCACCAGTTCAGTGATACTTTCTCTTTCTCTTACAGCTCATCCAGTGGGAAACGGGACTCGTGGCGGATTCCAGGAAACGGAGAACATGAGTCATGGAGCGGATCCTGGGAACATCAGAACAAGGACAACAAGGTTAGTTTCTTTCAGGTAAGTATACTTTACGTCCGTTGCTGAAGGATTGCTCAGAGTGAGACAAGTGGTGACTGGTAAGGGTCGTTCCTGTTGGAGGCTTGACAATGACTGGGAGTGAATCGGGTGCTTTTGTGCTGGCTGGGAAGTGAGTGCTGAATGGAAACAGGTGCAGGTGATCAGTAATCTGGGGACAGTGATCTTTGCGTGGTGACATGTGAGGGATCTGATTGGCTCCTGACAATTATCAAGTATGTTGTAAATAAATTATTTACAGCAATCACGATCCAGTGTTCAATTCCTAATGCTTCGTTCCATTTGTGGCAGAGGTCACAATAACAAGTAGGAAGAAGTGGCTCATAACATGTTTTGAATACACATGTATCATTAATTTGCGCATGAAATGAACTTCTTCAGAAGCACAAACCACCAAAGACCATAAATGACTCATTATCACCTTTGTACTATATAGTTCGGAATAGCACCGCATGAGACTCCAAAATGTCCTGATCAGGGAGCTGAATGAGATTTAGGCGCTCTCTGGCAGATGGACCAAGCTGAAGATAAACACCTTCGGGTGTTTGTTCATCAGAAAGCACTCTCGCTCACAGCTGCATCACCCACTCTGCAGCTGCATTAGCATGGTGGCCCCTGAGGATGTGTGGACGATCGCAGACTCTGAGGGCCTTTTAGAAACCACTTTACTTGGATTCAGGTCTGGCTGCTGAGCCAGCAGCTCTATCAGCTTAAAAAGATTCTATGCTGGTGTGTCTGGGGGAAGCTGCTGCTGGGATGTGCTATAGTGATGCATTGAAGAGGAAGAAAGACGAGTCACTCCGTTCTGTGCTCAATCTGAAATTCTGCTGTTTGTTTATTTATTTATCATCCCTCCCTCCTCTAATGGGCTGTTTGGGTTGAGTGGTGGGGCAGAAAATTGTCTTTGTGCTCCCATAGGTCTCTGGGAACTGCAAGGCTGTACCAGGTTGGAGATTAGAAATAATGTGGTAAAAATTAAAACAGATTGTCCACAATTCATTTGTTGTCTTAATATTATGGCATTATGGTGATCGTACAATCAAAAGAATATAGTCTGGGTTTCCCTACAATATATCATCATTTAATCACTCTCACGTTGTTCCAAACTGTATGATTTTTTTTCTTATGTGGAACATAATAGAAGTTACTTTTAAATTGCTTACACACTATAAAAGTGGTACCTGAGGCCCGCTCAGTGAAGCCATTTACTGTAATCTTAAGACCAAGTTAGACACACCACTCAAAACTAACAGCTCTTGCGTTTAATTTTGAAAAAACTGCGAATTAAATGCCACACGCATTTACTGATTACCTAAACCCAGTGATCATGTGTGAAAACATTTATTTCGAATTTGTTCTCTTAGAAATCAAAAACTCATTGTTTTAAAAACATTTTACATTTTTCAACTTCGCATTTCTGTTTAGTTTGTAAAGAGATACTGAATATGCATACAGATCAAGTCCACCCTATTCCTCAAGGTCACCGTGATTTTGCGAAGTAAGAAATGTTCCTGAATCAAAATATTTTGTTAATCCTGGAATAACATTCCTGTCCCAAAATTTAGTCCTTACCCTATCACTAAACCTAACCCCACCCATACATTTTCCCTAAAATCAGAGGGAAATTATAAGTGAATAACACTGATGTTGATGCACCTTAGCCTGGTTCTAAACCTAAACTTGATTTAAACTTTAAACTTGTCCCTCAAATCTGATTAGTGGATCCAGGAACATACTTGGTGAAATCACGTTCACCAGCGCTTTATACAATACAATACAACACAATTGTAACAAATCCAAATTCTCCTGAAAAGAAGCTCAAACAAGCCAAATGTGTCATTATTCAGCTCAATAGCTGTACAATTCATCAATAGTGCAACAATTGTACACACTGTATATAGTGTATTTGTACACATACATGTACATGTGGGTGCTATGACAAACGCCTGTCACTCCACTGCACACTGAACAAGCAAAAGACACAAGATAGTAGAGTGTTACATTTTTGCAAAAACACAAATTTGAAGGGTTCAGAATATCATGACGGTGCATCATAAATAATGACAGGTGTGTGTGTGTGTGTGTGTGTGTGTGTGTGTGTGTGTGTGTGTGTGTGTGTGTGTGTGTGTGTGTGTGTGTTTTTTTGTGATTTGTGAGGACACAAATGTGTATAATGTCATGGGTATTACACTGGTATTACAACTTGAACGTGATTTATGAGGACATTTCCTGAGTCCTCATATTTCAAATGGCTTTAAAAACATACTAAGCAGTGTTTTATTAAAAATGTAAAAATGCAGAATGTCTCCTGTGATGGGTAGGTTTAGGGATAGGGGCAGTGTAAGGGGATAGAATATACAGTTTGTCCAGTATAAAAAGCATTATGCCTATGGAATGTCCTCACAAATCACAAAAACAAAAACAAATGTGTGTGTGTGTGTGTGTGTGTGTGTGTGTGTGTGTGTGTGTGTGTGTGTGTGTGTGTGTGTGTGTGTGTGTGATTGTGTGTGTGCACGTGTGTGTGCACGTGTGAATTTAATGTAAGTAATAATATTGGATTTCAAAATACAGTGTTTAGAAATATAAATGCTTAACTTCACAGAGATTTATGAAAGGAGCCCAAGATAAAAGCATGTAATGAGTGTGACGGGGGAGGCGTGGTTCAGCGAGATCTGCGACGAGAGAGAGAGTGGAGAGATGAGCGGCGGGAAGTAGGTCAAGTGCAAAATGACTGACACCTGTGTCTCGTTGCAGTAATTGGCGTGGGGAGACCGTATAAAAGACAGACTGGAACCAGCGATCGAGGAGAGAGGGCTGAGGTCTCGTGGGAACGTGGGAAGAGGTCTCTGGAGAGGAAAGACGAACCATATCGAGTATTTTGGAACTGTTAAAGGAGATTTATGTTCGACGTGCGCATGTGGCGCAAGAGTGATCTGAGTTTATTGAATAAATTACCCACAAGCCTCAGCCAGCTGACCCCGGTCTCCCTCCTTCTCACACACACACAAAAGGGATAATACCACACTGGTGCCGAAACCCGGGAGGAAGGAGAACGCCGCCGCCAAGATGCAAACCCCGTCAGGAACATCGGGAACGCCATTTGCCGACATCATCACATCGCTCGCGGGACTACATCAGGAGAACCACCAAGCCCTGCTGGACTTGCGGGCGGATCAGGAAGGTCGGTTTCAAGCCATGATGCAAGCCCAGCAGGCGGACCGCGAGCTGTTCCGGAGCTTGCTGGACCGGGAGGTTCAGACGGAGCCGGCTTTCCCCAGCTCCATACCAGCCGCTCACATGTCTCTTAAGAAGATGGGTGTCTCCGATGATCCCGAAGCCTTCTTGGACTTGTTTGAGAAAACGGCCGAGGCATGTGAGTGGCCATCAACAAGCTGGCCGGTTCGGCTAATCCCTCTACTGTCGAGGGAAGCCCAGAAGGCTGCTCAACAACTGCCCGTCCAGAACCTCCTGGTATACGCCGATTTGAAACGAGCCATTCTCCAAAGGGTTGGGCTCAACCCAGAACAACATCGTCAACGCTTACATTCACTGGAACTAGCGGAAGCAGGCCGACCCTTTGTCTTCGCAGCAGCTCCGGGGGCTCGTGCCGCAAATGGCTGTTGGCCGGAGGAAGCGACGCCGAGGCCATCATCGACAAGGTGGTACTGGAACAGTTCGTGTCTAGGTTACCGAAGAGGACTGCCCAGTGGGTCCAGTGCCACCGGCCGGCGTCGCTGGATCTGGCCATCCAACTGGCGGAGGATCAACTGGCGGCGTGCTCCGGGGTCGGCAAACCCCGCCATCCATTTCTCTCTCTCTCTCTCCCCCTGTCTCTCTCTCCTCCCATTCCCCTAAGCCCGTTCCTTTCCCCAGGACCCGCTTCAATGGACCACCGAGGGCACCTCCCCGCTGGAAGGCTGGAGCCGAGGGCCCAGCCGGGTTGCGAGGATCTGTCAGCGGAGGGGGGTCGGGACATCCTGAAGGGCTCGACGCGGTTCCTGCGCTCTCCCCACGCCAATTCATTGACCCGCTTCCTGCCACTAGAGCGGCGGGGAAGCCTGGGCCGGCCTGATGGGCCGGCCTGTTGGACCGCTGCCCGGTCATGGAGGTTGGGACATTGGTCCGGATCCCGGACGTCCCGATGGCCGCCCCCGATCAAGCCGGGTTATACCAGATACCTGTGAGTATTAAGGGGGGTACCTATCAGGCCTTGGTGGATTCAGGTTGTAACCAGACCTCCATCCATCAAAGCCTGATACAATCCGGGGCATTGGATACGGGCCGCATGGTTAAGGTGAGTTGTGTGCACGGGGATATAGTGGAGTACCCCTTAAAAGCCATCACGATTATATTCAGGGGACAAAATCCTTGTGTGGAGGTCGCAGTTAGCCCACGCCTCCGGCATCCGTTAATTTTGGGAACGAATTGTCCAGCTTTTGAACAATTATTGGGATGTTTGACAACGGATGCCTCTGGAAAAAAGAAAAGGCGGGGAAGGGGGGCGAGCGCTCAGGTCGGAGAGGCTGTTCCTGGACCCAGCGGAACTGTTTCAGAGGAACCGAGCGGCTTGGAGAGGTTAAACCTCTCCAGTCGCGATGACTTTCCCCTGGAACAGTCCCAAGATGAGACGCTCAAACATGCGTTTGAACAGGTCCGTTCCATCGATGGGCAGATCCTGCAACAAGACCGCACGCTCTCCTATCCTTATTTTATGCCGTTATTAAAGACAGGTTGTATCGGGTGACCCAAGACACTCAGACAAAGGAAGATACAACCCAATTGTTAGTACCACGGGGCCGTCGGGAAATGCTTTTCCAGACGGCACATTGTAATCCGATGGCGGGGCATCTAGGGATGACAGCTACATTAAATCGTTTAATGACCCGATTCTTCTGGCCGGGCATTCACGAGAACGTGCGCAGGTGGTGCGCATCGTGTCGGGAATGTCAGTTGGTAAACCCACCGGCCGCCCCAAAAGCGCCATAGGGCCCTCTACCTTTTGTGCAGGTCCCCTTCGAGAGAATTGGTATGGACCTCATCGGGCCATTAGAACGATAGACACGGGGACATCGCTTTGCGTTAGTTATAGTAGATTACGCAACGTGACATCCCGAAGCAGTGGCGCTGCACACTATATCAGCTAAGAGTGTGGCAGACGCCCTGTTTTGTTTAATTTCCCGCGTGGGAATCCCGAAAGAGATTCTCACGGATCAAGGCACCGCGTTTATGTCACGCACGTTAAGCGAATTATGTGAATTATTGGGCATTAAATCGGTGCGTACCAGTGTCTATCACCCACAAACGGACGGACTGGTCGAACGATTTAATCGCACGTTGAAAACAATGATTCGTAAATTCGTACAAGAAGACGCGAAAAATTGGGACAGGTGGCTAGAACCCCTCTTATTCCCCGTGCGAGAGGTCCCGCAAGCCTCCACGGGGTTTTCCCCCTTTGAGCTTCTTTTTGGACGTCAGCCCCGTGGGGTGTTAGACGTCCTAAAAGAAACTTGGGAGGACGGACGCTCAGATAGCAAAAATGAAATTCAGTATGTCATGGACCTGAGAGCAAAACTCCATACACTGGGGCGGCTCTCTATGGACAATTTGCTTCCGGCTCAGGACAGACAAAGGCGGCTGTATAACAGGGGAACTAAGCTTCGAGAGTTTGCACCGGGAGATAAAGTGCTCATTTTACTACCAACCTCCGCTCCAAATTGTTAGCGAAGTGGCAAGGACCCTTTGAGGTCACACAGCGGATAGGGGATCTCAATTATGAGGTTGTACGAACAGACAAGGGTTATTCACGGCAAATTTACCATCTCAACCTCCTAAAAAAATGTGAGGAGGAGTCAGTGTTGCTTGCGACGGCAGTGAGTGGAGAGGAGGATCTCGGGCCAGAAGCGATCATCAAAGGGAAATCTCTCGCCCTGGCCTCTGGGGGGGGGGGGGGGGGGGGGGGATCACCTCTCGCCCTCGCAGTTCACTGACATCACAAGGTTACAAAGAGAGTTTTCAGATGTGTTTTCACCCCTGCCTGGTCGTACTAATCTGATCCAGCACCATATTGAGACAGAGCCGGGTGTGGTGGTTCGCGGCCGGCCATACAGATTGCCTGAACACAACTGTAAAAAAGTGGTTCAGACGGAATTAGAGGCAATGCTGGAGATGGGAGTAATTGAGGAGTCCCACAGTGACTGGGCAAGCCCGATAGTTTTAGTTCCTAAAACGGACAGCTCGGTACGGTTTTGTGTGGACTATCGCAGGGTGAATGCAGTGTAGAAATTCGACGCTTATACAATGCCGCGGATTGACGAGCTGCTTTATTGGTTAGGCACGGCTCATTTTTATTCGACGCTGGATTTAACAAAAGGATATTGGCACATCCCCTTGTCTCCCATGTCCAAAGAAAAAACAGCCTTCACCACGCCATTCGGGTTACATCAATTTGTAACACTTCCTTTCGGGTTGTTCGGGGCCCCGGCCACGTTTCAGCGTCTCATGGACCCCATGCTCCATATGCCGCTGCGTACATGGATGATATCATCATCTACAGTAATGACTGGCAGCGGCATGTGGAGCATTTGAGGGCCGTCCTCGGGGCGCTGAGACAGGCGGGGTTAACGGCCAACCCGAAGAAGTGTGCAGTTGGGCGGGTGGAGGTAAGGTACCTGGGCTTCCACTTGGGTCATGGGCAGGTGCGTCCCCAAATTGACAAGACAGCAGCAATTGCAACCTGTCCCAGACCCTAAGTCCAAAAAGGAGGTGAGGCAGTTCCTGGGCCTGGCGTGATATTACAGAAGGTTTATTCCTGATTATTCGGACCTCACCAGCCCGCTGACTGACCTCACTAAAAAGGAGGTACCAGATACGGTCCAGTGGACGGAGCAGTCCCAACAGGCTTTTACCCAGGTTAAGGCTGCTCTGTGTGGCGGACCGCTCCTGCACTCTCCTAATTTCTCTCTCCCTTTTCTTTTGCAGACTGACGCGTCGGACAGGGGGCTGGGCGCTGTCCTGTCCCAGGAGGTGGAGGGAGAGGACCGCCCGGTGCTGTACATTAGTCGTAAGCTCTCAAAGAGAGAGACTAAGTACAGCACCATAGAGAAGGAGTGTTTGGCCATCAGATGGGCGGTCCTCACCCTTCGCTATTACCTCCTGGGGCGGGAGTTCACCCTCTGTTCAGACCACGCGCCCCTGCAGTGGCTCCACCGCATGAATGCGCGGATCACCCGTTGGTATCTAGCTTTACAGCCTTTTAAGTTCAAGGTGATCCACAGGCCAGGGGTGCAGATGGCTGTGGCTGACTTCCTCTCTAGGAATAGGGGGGGGGGGGGGGGCTCCCCGGCCTGAGTCGGGCGGTGGGGGTATGTGGCGGGGGAGGCGTGGTTCAGCGAGGTCTGCGACGAGAGAGAGAGTGGAGAGACGAGCGGCGGTAAGTAGGTCAAGTGCAAAATGACTGACACCTGTGTCTCGTTGCAGTAATTGGCGTGGGGAGACCGTATAGACAGACTGGAACCAGCGATCGAGGAGAGAGGGTCTGAGGTCTCGTGGGAACGTGGGAAGAGGTCTCTGGAGAGGAAAGACGAACCATATAGAGTATTTTGGAACTGTGATTGAGATTTATGTTCGACGTGCGCATGTGGCGCAAGAGTGATCTGAGTTTATTGAATAAATTACCGACGAGCCTCAGCCAGCTGACCCCGGTCTCCTTCCTTCTCACACACACACAAAAGGGGAAATACCACAATGAGATTGAATGCAAAATGGTCATTATAAAAGGCTCTGCATTTACCATTTAGCATAATGTTCCTTTGGTTGGAAACTTTTAGCAGAGTAAGATTACAATAGTCCCTTTCACACATACAGTCTTTACAGGTAAATTATGGGTAAGAGATCATGTGTTAATAGGGCCTTTTCAAAAATACCGATAAATTGGTTGAGACAATTTACCAGTAAGGCAAGTTGTAACATTACCAGAAAATTAATGTGCTCTATGTGAACGCGGAATGAAGATATATGATCACATACGAGGTCAGAACAGGTTGACGTAAGAAGTCTGCTTTGGGCTAATCATAAAGTTCTTATGGAGATGTCGTGATTACTCAGCGCTGTTTACATCAAGCTTTTTAATCGTTTTCTATGTAAAAATGGGATGATCATCTTTGACCGTTGCGCCACGTCCAGTGTTGGGCAGTAACGCGTTACTAGTAATGTGTTACTGTAACGCAGTTACTTTTGACAGTAACTAATACTGTAACGCATTATTTTTTAAATAAATTAACTCCGTTACCGTTACCATATGGTACATGCCTCGACGAAGCTAGAAGCTAACCCGGTGTTGGTGGACACACTCGAAGTGAGTCAAGCCCCTCCAGCCAAACAACCGTGACTAGATTTTAACCGGACTGTTAGCCAGGGACGGATCAACAAAGCTATTGCACGGTATGTTTTTGAAAACATGCAGCCTGTCTCTACTGTGGAGTCGCCGGCTTTCAGGCAGCTCGTTAGCATGATAACATGTTCAGGCGGCACACAGCAAATGGGACGAAAAACTTTTTCCAACTACTTGGATAATGAATATTTAAAAATGGAAAGTGAGCTGAAGACAACATTTGAGGGGCTAGACTAAATCGCGACCACTGCAGACATTTGGTCTGTCCACAACAAAAGCTTCCTAGGCATGACAGCCCACTGGATAAACACCGCTACTCTTCAACGCCAGAAATCTGCGTTGGCCTGTAAAATGATCAAAGGTAGACACACGTATGATGGCATTGCTGCTAAAATCAATCACATTCATTCATTATATGGATTGTCAACGAAAGTTACTGCTACGGTTACTGATAACGTCTCTAACTTTGTAAAAGCCTTCCAAATGTATCAGCCGGAATCGCTCTCTGACGATGATGATGATGATGATGAAGAGGATGAAGAGGTTACCTTCACAAATGTTGGAGATGTGCTTGACACCTCCACAGAGGAGGGGATTGTTTTACCACCACACCTGAGCAGGCTTGTGCACAATTCAGAATTGAATTGAGAATGACTCCTAAATTCCAATTCAATTCTTGAATTTGAATTGATGTCAAAAACAGGATCTAGAATTACAATTCGAATTTGAATTAAAGGAAGCAGAATTGCAATTCAAAACAAATTCTAAGAAAGTCATATAGATATTTTAAGTGAAGTGTTTAACAATGACGCTTTACAGTATATGTCAGATACGATTGCATTACATATTCTATAAATGATATTAGGGTTGAGGAGTGAGTTAACTGTAATGAAATTATGTTATTGAATTACAAAATGAATGTAATTGTATTTAGTTGTATTACTGAGGTAAAATTTGTAATTTAATTAGTTACTAATCAAATTAAAATGAAATTGATTTACATTGATAAAGTAATCCAAATAAAATAATCCAAACCACATTTATAATGGGTAACTTATAACAGTAAGCAATTACATTTCCACAGTAACCTTCCTAACGCTGAATGTATGTGAGATTCAACATTCTTTCTGTTGTGTGACTAGGGTGACCACCCGTCACGCTTTGGGTTGTACCGCACAGCATTTTCACCCCTTGTCCCCCACATCATATATTGAGAAAATGTCCCGTATTTTTAATAGTCTGTTTCTTTTTAATTGTCAATTTTAAATTTAAATTAATTTTTTTTTATTTTTTTTTATTAAATTAAAATTTTAATTTAACATAATTTATCAATTCATTACCTGCTGTAGTTGTTTTAACTCACATCCTTTCTAAAAATATGAAAGTGTTTGGTGTAATATATTCTATGGAAGTAAAATAATGTCAAATGTTTTTGAAATAAAAAGCCTGTTGAATTGCACTACTTGGAAAAAAAATAGGCATTGCATTAACCATGCTTGCATTTTAATGCATTGTATTTTTAGGGTTTGCATTTTTATGGGCTGAAATCCAACATGGTTGAATATTTAAGCTGTGAATATTTCAATTAAAAACATTTCAAACACATTTTCATTATTAAAAATTCAATAATCCATATTCACCCTTCATATTTCACTTCCAAAATATTCTAACTGTTTAAAAATACAACCTATAATATTAAACAGGCAATTTTCGGTCCATTTTATTTCGCTTTGCAAATTCGCTTCTACAAATTCAGTGGTTCAAATTCGACAGTAAATTCAACATTGACGTCCAGGAACTGCAGGAAAAGCAAAAGATTGCCGAGCATACTCTCCATCTGCTGTTAGTCGACCTCACCAGCAGGGGGTGCAAGCACTTGTTGTTGACGAAGACCAGCAAAATTAGAGCAAGTCATTCATTCATAAAACTCATTTACAGCAATGTAAGTTTATTTGTGATTATTATGACGGCTGTTTTTGTTAAATTCAGTGCCTTCACGGTTACTTTTCCTGTGTAGCCTACATGATTATTTCTCTACCGTGAACGAGATCTTAATGTTATTCCCCGATGCGGATATACAGATCCAATGTTACATTTTTGAGGTTGAGATATATTTCTCTTGGTTGTTTAGTTGCCTTAACTTTATACTGTGGCGATGTGCTGCATGCAGGCTATTAGGGTTTCCCTCAATACTTCAGGATTCCCCTGCTGGACCTGTACAACGCTTAACGTAGCTTAATGGACTAGTGATGTAAAAGTCCAAACACACAGGCAAGCAGAAGGACTCAGAATAACGCGCACAGCTGAGCGTTCCCCAGTGATAGACTGGCATAAAGATGGCTTGATGTCGGACATTCGCACATTTAGGGACCGTCTCTGAAGTTTATACGACTTTGGTATACACGTTTCTAACTTCAATAGCATTTGAATAGAACGACTTACAGTCATAAAACCAACTGTAAAGTGTTCATGTAGTGTCAGGCATAATGTGCACCCTTTGGATTTTTGATATTTATTCAAATAAATTTAAGTTTGCTGTTGAAGTTAGAAACGTACATGCCAATGTTGTATGCAACTTTAGAGACGGTCCCTAAATGTGTGAATGTCCAATGTCAAGCAAATTTTACATTTAGTCATTTAGCAGACGCTTTTATCCAAAGCGATTTACAGTTAAACTAACAATATATATATATATATATATATATATATATATATATATATATATATATATACATATATAGAGAGAGAGAGAGAGAGAGAGAGAGAGAGAGAGAGAGAGAGAGGGAATAGAATAGAATAGAAAGTGTTAGTATTAATTGATCAAGTGTTGATTTTATGCCAGTAGCCTATATCACGAAACGCTCAACATGAAACTTTGCGCGTAAAGTTTACAATCTGAGTCCATCTTCTTGCCTGTAGCCTATATAGTAGCCTACAGCCTACATCCCCAATAAGGTGCAAGATTGGTCTTTCATATCACTGTATGTGTTAAGCGTTTTGGCCCAACGGAAAGGGAATCCTTGAGTATGAGGCATTGAGGGAAACCGATTATAATCCTGTTCATGGTAGAGAAAGCTGATGACATGTAGAATACACAGGGAAAGTAACAATGAAGTTATTGAATGAAACATAAACACAGCTTTTGTGTGTTTACCATCTTTTCCGCATATACTGTCACAGATAATCATTTCCATTTTATGAATGAATGTCTTCGTCAACAACAAGCGCTTTTGCACCATCTGATGGTGAGGTCGACTAACAGCAGATGGAGAGTATGCTCGGCAATCTACTGCTTTTCCTAAAGTTCCTGGACGTCAATGTTGAATTTACTGTCGAATTTGAACCACTGAATTTGTGGAAGCGAATTTGCAAAGCGAAATAAAATGGACCGAAAATTGCCTGTTGAATATTATGGGTTGTATTTTTAAACTGTTTGAATATTTTGGAAATGAAATATGAAGGGTGAATATGTATTTTTGAATTTTTTAATAATGAAAATGTGTTTGAAATGTTTTTATTTGAAATATTCACAGCTTAAATATTCAACCATGTTGAATTTCAGCCCATTAAAAATGCAAGCTCTAAAAATGCAATGCATTAAAATGCAAGCATGGTTAATGCAATGTCTATTTTTTTCAAGTAGTGCAATTCAACAGGCTTTTTATTTCAAAAAACATTTGACATTATTTTACTTCCATAATATTCTTAATATATAAGGCCGTCAATAAACTAATTTCATGTTGTTTTATATTTTATTTGTTCACTATTTATTTTGTTGGATTTTAGTTGGACTTAGTCAGAACTGTTTCAAAAATAGTGATCTGCATGATGCCTGCTGCCTTGAATTGAATGAATTGAATGGAGGCCCTTCTGAAATTCTGAATTTTGCACAAGCCTGCACCTGAGGTGTGCCTCTCACACACTTAACTTAATTTCATGCTCTGATGTGGACAAGTGGCTGCTTTCAAATCCTGGGACTAAAGGAAATAAAGAAGTGCAACCGGCAAGTGCACAGCACTGTGGAGTGAGGCTAGCCGGTCGACTTTGGCTTCAGAGTTAGTGGGCGATTTGGTTGGCAAAAAACTGCTTGTGCCATGCTCCACAAGGTGGAATTCATTCAAAAATTTGGGGACATCATTTACGCATATGGAAGTGAGAGGTTTGGTGTGGAAAAAAAGAAATGAAAAAGTACAAGCTACTCCTGGAATGTCTAGACGGCAGCAGAAAATGTAAGGGTTAGTTAGAGAAAAGAGACAGCTGAGGAAGCAATGGAAAAGAGCTGAACAATGTCAGAAGGAGGGACTCAATCTCGTACAAAGGGCAATAAAAGATAAGCTTTCAACATTACGCTGAGCTGAGCGCCTACGGAAACGCTACAAAAAGGAGCGTGCGAGGGCTAATTTCTATAAAGATCCATTCAAATTCGTAAAGAAGTTATTCACCAGTGAGAAGAATGGCACTTTAAAAGCATCTAGGGTTGAGCTAGAGAGATATTTGGAGGAAACGCATACAGATGCAAAGAGTCATGAGCCTATGTCAATTCTGTCAGACATCCCACCTATCAATCCACCAGAATACCAAATGGAGGTCTGTGCACCTAAGTGGAAAGAGATAGAGTAGGCTGTGAGAAAGGCAAGGGCTTCATCATCTCCAGGGCCTGATGGAGTTCCGTACAGAGTGTACAAGAGTGCTTCAGGAGTTCTATGAATTCTGTGGAAATTGATAAGAGTGGCATGGGAAAAGCAAGTTGTACCTAGAGCATGGCGCCGAGCAGGTGGAGTCTTTATACCTAAAGATAAAGATGCTACAAGCATCAGTCAGTTTCGTCCTATTTCACTATTAAACGTTGAAGCTAAGATTTTCTTCAGCATTATTGCTCAGAGATTGTCAACCTACCTATTAAAGAATGGCTTCATTGACACTTCAGTTCAAAAAGCGGGCATTCCAGGGTTCTCAGGATGCTTAGAACACATCAATGTTATCTGGCAACGAATTCAATCAGCTAAAAAGGAGAGGAAGGAGCTCCATGTGACATTCCTGGATTTGGCTAATGCATATGGTTCAGTGCCACATGAGCTTCTTTGGGCAGCATTTGATTTTTTCAGGGTACCGATGTCGATAACAAATTTAGTGAAAGCCTATTTTGGAGATTTGCAATTTAGTTTCTAAACTCCAGAATTCAGCACTACATGGCAATGCTTAGAGGTTCGAATAATGGCAGGATGCACCATTTCTCCACTGGCTTTTACCATGGCAATGGAAGTAATCATTAGGGCATCAAAATGGGTAGTAGGGGGCGAGTGCTTGGCTTCTGGGATGCGACTACCACAAATCAGAGCATATATGGATGACAAAACAACCATGACTACAACGGTAGCCTGCACTAATCGGTTATTGGGTAAGTCAACCGATAACATTGAATGGGCACGGATGCAATTTAAGCCCTCTAAATCAAGGAGCATCTCGATAATTAAAGGCAAGGTAGTAGATAAAACATTCTTCATTAATGGTGAGGCAATAGCAACAGTTTCTGAGAAGCCAGCGAAGAGTCTTGGGAGATGGTACGATGGGGATCTAAAGGACACAGTTTGAGTGGGAGAAGTTAGATGACAAGCAGTGGAAGGGTTGAAGAGCATAAACAGCTGCACTCTATCAGGCAAACTAAAACTCTGATGCTTTCAGTTTGATCTACTGCCGAGGTTGCTGTGGCCACTGACTCTGTACGAGGTTTCTTTGACATAAGCTGGAAGCGTTAATAAGTTCATATATCAGGAAATGGTTGGGAGTTCCACGCTGCCTCAGCAGAGTGGGACTTTATAGTAAAGGAATATTGCAGCTGCCAGTCTCTGCTTTAACCGAGGAGTTTATGTGCGCCAAGGTCAGACTGGAAATGACCTTAGTAGAGTAACGCGACAAATGTGTAAGGGAGGCAGCCCATGTGGTAAAAATTGGTAGAAAGTGGTCAGCAAATAAATCTGTGGAAGAGGCAAAGGCGGCCCTTCAAATTGGTGATATCGTGGGACAGGTACAGCATGGAAGAGGGGGTTTTGGGTTCAGTCTAGCTCCTCCTAAATGGCACAAGGCAGCCCCAGCTCAAAGGAGGAAGCTGGGGGTCAACGAAGTGCGAAAGCAGGAGGAGAGGATGAGGTGTATAAAGGCCATTTCCCAGGCCAAGCAGGGAGAGTGGATGAGATGGGAGAGTGTGGAACAACGGAAGATGGGCTGGCAAGACCTTTGGTCAATTGAAGAGAGTAGGATCAGTTTCCTTATCAGGTCAACATATGATGTTCTCCCATCACCACAGAACCTAAACCTCTGGGTAGGAGAGGATCCCTCTTGTCCTTTGTGTTCATCACCTGCCACATTAAGACACATTTTGACAGGATGTGAGGTGGCTCTTAGCCAGGGTCGGTTTACTTGGCGCCATGACCAAGTGCTGCAATGTTTGGCTTCAGCATTGGAAGATAAGCGTAACATGACCAATAAGTTGCCACCTGTTCTAGAAAAACATTACACACATAAGACAATATTCCTCTGCCCAGGCGAGAAACCACCAAGAAAAGGTGTTAAGACCAATTCTCGTCCAGGACAACTGGAAGCTGCTAGGGACTGGAAAATGCTGACGGATCTTGATCAACGGCTTATTTTTCCACCTGAGATTGCCACCACTAAACTCCGACAGATATTGTTTTGTGGTCTGGATCAGCACGCATTGTTCAACTGATAGAGTTAACAGTGCCATGGGAGGATGCTGTAGATGAGGCATATGAGAGGAAGAAACTGTGGTATGCTCAGCTGGCCACTGAAGCAGAACAGCGAGGATGGAGAGTCGGGGATTATCCAGTGGAAGTGGATTGTCAAGGATTTGTGGCACACTCTACAACCCGGTTCCTCAGAGACATCAGATTCAGTGGCCAAGAGTTGCGTTGCACAGTAAAGAACTTATCTGAAGCAGCAGAGAGGAGCAGCAACTGGCTGTGGTTGAGACGGAAAGATTCTGGCTGGTTGTGTACAGGCCGCCACGCTACGGTTTCGAAGAATTCTTGAAAACTCGAAGAGTCTGTTGGTTTATTTGTATAGTTTGCATTGTAATATTATGTTCCCTTGAATTTTGCATGGATGAGGATTGGTGTCTGGACAGGTAGTATGCCATACGGAACCGTTGCCACTGAACCTGCTTTAATGACGGCAGTGGGGCTCGACAGCCTTAGTCAAACGGGTTGGTGCGTATGGTCGGGTTGCGGAGAGATTGTGAGAGATTGTGGTTAGGTCACAGGTGAACTATGAGGAAGGAGCAACCTCAGCAGCAGGAGGGAGGTAAAGGTCAGTAAGCTGGGCTGAGTTGAGTGGGGGACGGAGGGGAGTGGACGGGGGGGGGGACTCTAGGACGCCAGAGTCACTGTTGAGCCCTCTTGTGGTGTCGTGGGCTAGTCGACGAAACACTGAGGACGGAAGGTGCCCACTTGAAGACCCTAGAGATGTTCCCTACTCAGCTCAATCCAGAGGGTTGTTATGGGGGGACCACACTGTGGTTGCAGCCGTTGTGTGTGCTGACGCGCAAATACACTGCAGCTATTAACACCAGACAGAAGGAGATTCACATCGCCATATGTAAAGAAGCGTAAATGGATGGAGAAGCATAGGTTACTGTAAAGCTACTTCTTAGTTGGTGCTTATCTTGGCTAAAGCTGAGTACAAATCAGCATGAAGTTTTAACATCTACTCTCGTGTAATGGAAATCATTATGATGCTGTGGCAAGAATAGTTGAAATACCCATGACTGACTTGAGTACCATCTCTAATCGTTTAGAGCTAAAATGTATTGGTGAGAGGGAGTTTCAGTTTCTGAGGGAATACTGTGCCATCATGAAGCCTCGCACAGTTGCTCTCGATATCCTGCAAGGAGAAGAAAACTGTTACTATGGCACCCTCCTGCCCACAATAGAAGTTTTGATGTCGAAGCTACTGGAGATAAAAGAAGGCCTGATTATTGCAACTGGCCTACCTGATGCCATAGTTCAGGTAAGAAACATTCATCAATATTCAAAAAAAGTTTACAGATGAAAACATTAATATTTTTAGCTGAGCAAGCACCAATATAGCCTAAGAAATGCAAAGAATGTAAAGTGCACGAGATAATTTCTGATTCTATTCACACACACACACACACACACACACACACACACACACACACACACACACACACACACACACACACACACACACACACACACACACACACAACACAAACACACGCACACACACACACACACACACAAAAACAAACACACACACACACACACACACACACACACACACACACACACACACACACACACACACACACACACACACACACACACACACACTGTACTGCACCTACCCACTGGATGAAAAATGAACAGTAATAATACCACAATTCCTTTTTTGCAAAATAAAGTTTTAGTTTTGTCCAATCAGTTGCACATATATTTTCAGTTTCTTAATGTGTGTGTTTTTGTGATGTTTAAATAAATGATTTTATAACTCATATATATATAGGTCAAAAATCACATAGTGGTGTACAGCTTTCATAGAATGTACATATAGGGAATCTTTCACTCATTCTAATATCTGTGTCACTGTGGGGTTTTTTTTGTTTTGTTGTTGTTGCAGGCAATTTAAAACACGATTTTCATCCGTCTTGGAAAGCAACGATGCAATACTGGCAGCTGTCACACTTCCTATGTTCAAACTGCGATGGTTGAGAGACCAGAGGAAGAAAGAGATGGTCAACGGAATGCTGGCAGTAGAGTGTCACAAGCTCTGGCCCTGTTCAGCAAGCAGCCAAGATGCCTGTGTCTCCGACAACACCAGACTCAAGCTCCTATAATGTGCAGGACTTTTACTGTTTTGAGGAGGCTGATGATACCTTCAGCACTGTGGAAACGGAAGTAAAGACCTACTTGACAACAGCCGAAACAGGGATGGAGATTCTTAAACAATTTCCCACAATAAAGGAAATTTCTCTGAAGAAAAATGCAGCTACTCCATCCAGTGCACCTATTGAGAGACTTTTTAGCCTTGGAAGTCTGGTACTGTCCCCAAAGAGGATCAAGCTGTCTGACCAAAGGTTTGAGAGACTTCTTCTCAAACGGTACAACCACTGGTTTGAAGGGTAAAACTCAACTTAAACGTTCATTCAGGTCCTTGCTAGTAAGCACCTTTTGTTGTTTCAAATAAATAAGCACACATTTGTTATTAAAAATATTTGTTTGTTAAAAATAATGGTTAGTTTAGTAGCCACAGTGACATTTCTGTTATATCTTAGAACACTAATTTTATGCATTATAAAATGCATTACGTTGTAATTGCTAGGAAAAATCCTGTTTTTTTGTTTGTTTGTTTGTTTTTACATTTGTATGGACATATACAACAGCATATTTTGCACTTAGTATACACACAGCTTACTTTTCATAAGTTGGTGACATGCAACTCTTACAGTTTTTTTTATTGCTAAACGACAGTGAGCACAACTGGAGCTACATGTGCACAACTCTAACTACAGTTTGCACAGCAGCAGTTCATGTGGACCAAAGTCTAGTTCGTTTTTCATTGCTTGAACGCAGTTTTCAAAAGTCTACACACTTATTCCATGACTTTAACCACAACCTGCACAACACTGTGGATTTACAGCACTTTGTTCAAATGCTAACACAATGCTGTCAAAACTGTGAACAACACATTCAAAACAGAATAGATTTGAATGTGTCGAGATTTGAATGTAGTCGATTGTCGAGTGCGTGCGCGCGATCATTGGTGTTCAACATCTGATTCGGATGAACTATCCATTTGAGCTGATATTCTCAGAACACATCACAGCACCATCATCGGCTGACAGCTGACAGTCTGAGTCTCCACTGTTGCTTAGTTACCAATGATCGCGCGCGCGCACTCGACAATTGACTACTGTGGACTTCGACCGAAAACAGGAAGTAAATACAGGTATGTGAGCTGGCTAACTAACATCATTTTTATTCATATCTTTCACATCTACTGCAGTCAGATTCACTGTGTTCACTCTGAATAAAATCACTCACATGGCTGTGCACTCGTAATGACACATCAAAAATGTTAAGAGGCTAAAAGCAGCTTTAAAACTTGCCCCATTTAAGTCAACAGGGTGCAAATTTTAAAAAGAGGATAACACGGTGTAGGCAACACCGAGTTTTGTCGTTGTTCTCTGTACTGACAGCACTCCAAATTTACAAAAAATTTAGCTCAATGTTAAAACTGACCGGAGTTCTCCTTTAAAAAAGTAACTAAAAAGTTACTTTTAACAGTAATGCATTACTTTTTGGTGTAAGTAATCAACAAAGCAATTGAGTTACTTTTTGAATGAAGTAACTAGTAACTGTAACCAGTTACTATTTCTTAGTAACTAGCACAACACCGGGCCCACGTCTCACAGCTTTTTTAACGTGTCACGCTCGAGACCCAGCCTTCTTTTCCATTCATCAGCGTTGCGGCTCTGCAGTTGGATACTATTATGCGTGTCTCGTGTTTTTAAGAGCAAAAACGCGTTCTGTTTGATCATCCCCTTTCACAGACATCAACATTTTTTTTTTTCCGAATTGAACAGATAGTGAAACGCCTCGGTTACGACTGTAACCTCGGTTCCCTGAAGAGGTGTGAGTTGAGGACCAGCCTGCCGCATCACAAACGTCTTGAAGAGGAAATCCTGACATTAAGGTTTTAGAGGCCGCCATACTCCTAGTTGAGTGAGACCGAACAGCCATAGGGGAAGGCTGTCCGGTCGACTCATAAGCAAATGAGATAGCCTCGACCACCCACGTGTTCATTGTTTGCTTAGATGCAGGGGACCCCTTGTTAGGGGGTCCAAAACAGACAAATAACTGTTTAGGTTTACGCCACAGAGCAGCTCTGTGAACGTAAGCATCCAATGCCCCTAACCGGGCATTGCAAATTGTGCTTTTCCTGGTCCGCATCCTGAAAAGGGGGAGGACAGAAGGCCTGCAGCACTCGGGCCACATTAGTGGAGACCTTGGGAACATAACCCGGCCTAGGATGAAGGAACGATTTAACCATGCCGGGTGCAAATTCCAAGCACGAGGGAGCAACTTATAGAGCCTGAAGATCTCCTATTCTCTTTAGAGATGTAATAGCGAGGAGGAACAGAGTTTTTAATGTCAGAAAACTAGCTGGAACCTCCTCCAAGGGCTCGAAGGGAGCGTGGGAAAGGCCTTGGAGGACAATCGCCAGGTCCCAAGTTGGAACCCTAGTGAAACGAGATACCAAAGGGTCTTTGCCCACAGACATTCCACCCAAAGGAATGTGGTAAGCACCTATGGCCGCCACATAAACCTTCAGAGTGGACGGGGATAGACATGCAGTGAACCGATCCTGCAGAAACTCCAGCACTGTACCAACCGGGCAGTTAACTGGGTCCAGCTGACGGTCACTACACCATGAAGTGAAAACGTTCCACTTCAGGGCATAAAGCTTCCTCATGGGGGGCGCTCTGGATTGTAGAATGGTCTCCACAACCTCGGTTGAGAGACCTGAACCTATGAGCTGGGCCCCCTCAGAGGCCCATAGGTTCCACAGTTCGGGACGAGGGTGAAATATCGAGCCCTCTGCTTGGGACAGCAGGTCTCTCCTGACGGGAAGCTCCATAGGAGGCCCGTTGAGAAGAGCCCCCTTGATGATTTATATAGGCGACCACCGATGTATTGTCCGTGTGGACCAACACATGGTGGCCCCTGAGGTCTGGGAGGAAATACTTGACAGCAAGAAAAACCCTGGGACAGGAACCAAGGTTTCTTCCACATAACCAGGCATCGCCGCGTAACTTTGATCATGCGAAAGGGGTTGCCCCACGGGGAAAACCCACAGATCTGATCTGATATGCGGCACGATTTGTCTCAAAGTAAATTCATTTTGAATTTTAGTTGCAAGACTGATTCGTTCAGAACTCTTAGATCCAAAATGGGACGCAACCCCCCATCCTTCTTCGGAACAATGAAGTATTGGCTGTAAAACCCGGTGTCCCTGCTGGATGGAGGTACATATTCTATGACCCCTTTGTCCAACAGGTTTTTTACTTCCTGTTCCATTACCAGAACCTGCTCGGAGTCCACCCCATAAACCTGAGCGGGCGAGACCCAAACTGAATTTGATAGCCCTGTTCTATGGTCTGCAGGACCCAACGAGAAATATTTGGCAGTAGCTTCCTCGCTGTCAAAAATTCTACTAGAGGTACCAGCCTCTAGATATTGGTTTCTGGATTTAGTTGTTGTTGAGCAATCAGCTCGTCGCCCTGTGCGGCGAACCAGCAGGGAACGACTGAACTGACTGCTCTAGAACTCTCCTCGGAGGGGGCGGGCATCCCAGGACCACTACGTTTCCGGGTGGACCCTGAGATATGTACTCACCGGAGACCGCTACGCCCTGTAACACACAAGGCGGCAGGGTTAGCATAACGGTCCCCCGAGGGCACCGAAGGGAGACGGGCACCGTATAATGAGATGTTAACCGCTCTGCTTTCGGGGGGAACTGCCCTCGATGGCCTGCGCCCTTTTACGTCAGAACCTTTTCTTCTAAGCCTTCTTGAACATAATAACGGTCCTCAGATCCGTTTTAGGCCTTGAAGGCTGCTGTTGAGCGGGCTTTCCGTGTCCCCAGTTTTTCTGTGGGGGAGCACGGGAAGCCACGCTCTGTTTTTGAGTGACACGGTGTGAGGAGCTGGCTTTTGATGTTTGGGGCTGCTCCTGCTCATGAGCCCCGGAGACATGAATCAACGGGGGAGGAGTTTTTGGAATGCCTGTTTGGTTGACTCCTGAAACCTCTCGACGACCGAATTAGCGGCGTCGCCGAAGAGGCCAGAAGTCGAGATCGGCGCATCCATAAGAACATGTTTGTCTTTTTCTTTTATGTTATTAAATTCAACCAGAGATGTATCTCAGTGGCCACCAGGGCTGCCATAGAACGGCCGATGGATTTAGCCGTCTCCTTGGCAGCCCTGAGAGACAAATCTGTCACCCGACGCAGTTCGCAAACTGCGTTTGGGCCAATTCCCCTGCCTTCACCAAGTTCTCCTAATATCTCTGCCTGGTAGGCCTGCAGCAATGACATAGTATCTAGGCATGCTGCAGCCTGACCAGCAGCAGAGTAAGCCTTACCCACCAAACCAGATGTCACTCTAACTGGCTTGGTGGGTAATACCGGGGCGTTGAGGGAAGATGCAGCTTCAGGGGAGAGATAGCTTGCAAGCATCTCTTCCACCTTTGGCATCTCCCCATAACCATGTTCTTTATATTGTGAAATATTATGAGTAGTGTGATGTTTGTGCACTGTAAACTCTGAATGACACAGGTTTCTCCCATGATCTTGACACCTCAGTGTGAAGATCGGGGAAAAACGGAAGACCCCGGTGTTGAGGTTGTGCGCGAGTGGGCAGGAAGCCTTTGTCGAGCTTGCTTTTCGAACGAACGTCCAGCTTATCTGACGGTCAATTTATATTTAGTCTCTTGACCGCTCTCATGACGACCTTAACGAGCTCCTCATACACGTGAGACTGAGGTGGCGAATCCTCAGACTCACGTGTATCAACACTTATAACATCCAATTCCTCGGAATTGGATAGTTGAATTGTTGGTGCCTGTATCTGGGCGGAAGAAACCGCAGCGCGTGCTTCCGAACCCTGATACAGAGCACTGGCTCTGTCATGTGAGGACAGAGATAAGTCAGAGCCCGTCTCTAACCCCGCTGACAGATCCATTTGCGATCCCCAAGTCTGCAGCCTTCGCTGTGCCTCAGCAGCAGCAGGACCTTAGCCTTGGGGAACGTGAGCCTGGGCGTCCTCGCTAAAGAACGCCAGGCGGGATCAGAGCGTCCGTAGTGGAAGCACATCACAGTGCTCACACCCAGCGCCTTCGAGCGCTGACTGTGCATGCTCCTCTCCCAAACAAACAACACAAAGAACGTGTGTGTCCCCACCCGTTAAATAACGCGGGCAGTGGTGCACACACATTCTCAACTGCTTCTTGCTCGCCATACTGAATATAATATATATATATATATATATATATATATATATATATATATATATATATATATATATATATAGAAACAGACACCACCAAATAACAGGGACAGTTTCACATATAGCGCTTGTGAAGACACTGTGACAGCCCACAAACTGTCGCGGCTGGGTTTGAACAGGCTTATATACTTCCTGGTTCATGACCTCACCCGCCTCTGACGTCCTGTCACGCCATTGGACTGATTTTACATGTGCTTCAATACATCATCACGCAAAGCGTTCCCTTAGTGTCAATCGACGCAACGCGAGTTCCCTTGAAAGGGAACTAAAGCGCCTCTCCTCCTGCGGGCGGATTAAGACAACAGCACAGCGTTTAAAGATCCCTTCCAATGACTGACATCACAAAATGTATTGGTATTTTGAAGCTGATGTACAGTATGAATGGTCTCTTACCAGTAAATGCCAGAACGTCGTTGATTGTGTGAACAGAATATTTGTGAATTTTCCGGTAATTTGCTGGGATTGCTGTAGGAGTGACCCCGAATAGTCAAAGATTCGATGCATCGATAGGAGGATCCTGATACGACTACCAATCTCACGGTCGAATCTTCGCAGAGGTTATAGGCTATAAGGGTGCCCTCAAAGTCTTAGTTCACATAGAACTACCGGTTTTCTGTAAATACGTTAGGAGCCTATTATGATAATGCTGTAAATACAAATGTGCAATGGAAGAAGCTTTTAATAAATATTTTTAACGTGCGTGAATAGGCCTAAATCCAAACACCCCGTGACAGATTTAAGTTTCACCATCGATACTTGACCGAAAGAGGAGCGTTTAGGCGGCAGGGATTTAAATCTTTAAAAATGTCTGGGATAAGAAAATCTAAAGTGTGGATGGACACCATCAGAAAGGATATTCCCCAAGGCTGGATTAAGCATCAGGAAAACCATGATCGCACTTCTGCAGGGCAATGTTAACAAGTACATGAAAAAAGCTTTTAAAACGCTTAAAGGGCACTTTTACGTTGCTTAATGCATGTACACAGTATACCTTATTAAGAAACCATACTATGCGCAGATAAACCCAGAACATGGACGCAACGTGTTCCTCCTATAGAAAGTCACGTAAAGCGTTTCCTGTATAATAACGGTTTTCAATGGGAGCAAAATTAGCGTTTAATTAAACGCGTTGCGTTCATATTCTGGCCTCATCTGCTTTTCTGTAGGCTACAGTATGCTATATTAATAAGGTGTGTACAAAATTTGATCTATTAATATAACTTTCTTAGGACATTAAGCCGTTAAACGTTTTTCAAGTTAAATGTTCTAGAATGCATTTTATCCGCGCACACAATTTGAAAAGACTCAAACGGACACAGAGACACAGACAGAGTGAAAGACTATATTTCTCTCTCGATCAGGTAGGGTAGTGATTTCAAAACATTTCAGCTGGTTCTAATTTGATTTCTGGATGCTGTGAACATGTTTAGCTAAACTGTCACTCGTCTGTTGTTTTTTCTGCAGTTACAAAGACAAGTTGGCAATTCTGGCTATACTTTCGTTATTTTAATTATTTATTTATTTTTATCTAATTTAACTATTTGTGGCTTGTGTTTTGAATAGAGGCCCTATGTTCCCCTGCACTTTTGGCACTTTGCACACATATTTGTTCTGCATCTTGTGACTTAATTCTCACTTATTTCGTTTTGTATTTTTATTTATTAGAAAGGTATATTCTGTTCTAATTTAATTATTTTAATTAATTGTTTATTTTTCGGTGCATCGATGTTGCACCTCTGTACTTAGACCCTGCTTGCAGGCAATTTAGCTGATTTAATTTAATTTAATTAGTCTGCAGTGTGCCCTTTCTGCATTTATGTTATTTCTTAGTTTTAGTGATCCGAAATGTTTTTATACATTTTCTTCTTTCTTTGTGTGATGTTCTGTACAACGCAGGATCAAAATGTTAAAGCCCCGCCCCCTCCCCAACCCCACACACGATTCGACTATTAGTCGACTATAGGGAAGACTTGACGATTCTGATTCGACTATGAAAATCCTTAGTCAGGGACACCCCTAGATTGCTGTGTGAAATGTGGGGCAAGCATGAACACTGTAATACAAAAATATCTCAATATTGAGAGACATTTATACTCGTATAATTTGAGAAAATGTCTCGGTTACGTATGTAACCCTAGTTCCCTGATAGGGAACGAGACGCTGCGTCAAACGCTGTGGGAACGCCCCTGCGTTGTGCGTCATGAAGCACGTATGGAATCAGCCCAATGGAGAGATGGAACGTCATAGGCGGGTGACGTCATCGACCAGGAAACTATAAAGCACCCCATAAACACAAGCGCAACAGCTTCTGATGGGCCTGAAGGAAGCGCTAGCGGGAATGCCAGGAGTATGGTGGAATGACGCAGGGTCTCGTTCCCTATCAGGGAACTAGGGTTACATACGTAACCGAGACGTTCCCTTTCAAGGGAACTCGAGCTGCGTCAAACGCTGTGGGAACGCTAATACCCACGTCGCCATAGGACCAAGTGACCGCCATGTGAGAACTAGCGCACAGAGGACGAGAGCACCTGTGCCCCAGGGGTAGAACTTAAGTCTAGGTCGTAGAACTTAATGAAAGTATGCGGTGAAGACCATCCAGCCGCATCACAAACGTCACTGAGGGAAACTCCTGACAGTAAGGCTTTAGAAGCCGCCATACTCCTGGTAGAGTGGGCTCGTACAGCCAAAGGTGAAGGCTGACCAGCCGACTCATAGGCAAGTGAGATAGCCTCGACCACCCACTTGCTCATTCTCTGTTTAGACGCGGGACACCCCTTCTTGGGTGGCCCAAAGCACACAAATAGTTGTTCTGACTTCCTCCACAGGGCAGTTCTGTGGACATAGGCGTCTAACGCCCTATCAGGGCAGAGTAAATTAAGTTTCTCCTGGTCAGACGACAGAAATGGAGGAGGACAAAAGGCCTGCAGAACTGTAGGTCTAACAACATTAGTAGGGACCTTGGGAACGTAACCTGGTCTAGGATGCAGAAAAGCCATAACCATGCCAGGCGAAAAATTCCAGGCACGAGGGTGAAACCGACAGAGCCTGCAAATCTCCGATTCTCTTTAGTGAGGAGATAGCAAGAAGAAAGATAGTCTTAAACGTGAGAAACTTCTCAGGAACTTCTTCGATAGGTTCAAGAGGAGCTAGGGAAAGACCTTCTAATACGATGGCCAGATCCCAGGCCGGCACCCTCGTACGAACTGCTGGCCTCAGCCTCAGTATGCCACGAAGGAAACGAGTTATAAGCGGGTGTCTCCCAAGAGAAACTCCACTGAAAGGGACGTGGTAAGCAGCCAGTGCCGCCACATACACCTTTAGTGTGGAGGGGGATAGCCCTGTGGAGAAGCGCTCCTGCAGGAATTCCAGCACTGCACCCACTGGGCAGTTAACTGGGTCCTGCAGGTGCTCTCCACACCAAGAAGTGAAGAGTTTCCACTTCAAGGCATAAAGCTTCCTCGTGGATGGAGCTCTGGAGTGAAGAATGGACTCAACAACCTCGGTTGAGAGACCAGAGTTCATGAGCTGGGCCCCCTCAGAGCCCAAGCCCACAATACTGGGCGGGGGTGAAATATCATGCTGCCCGCCTGAGAGAGTAGATCCCTCCTGACTGGGAGCTCCAAGGGAGAGCCGTCCAGGAGAGAAATCAGGTCCGCAAACCATACTCGGGCCGGCCAGAACAGGGCTACTAATAGTAGGCTGACCCCGTCCCGCCGAACCCTCTCCAGAACTCCAGGTAGCAGAGCAATCAGGGGAAAGGCGGACAGACGTGACCTCGGCCACGGCTGCACCATAGCGTCCAACCCCAGAGGGGATGGATGGCTGATTGAAAACCACAGATGACAATGCGTGGTCTCATTGGAAGCAAATAGGTCCACCTCGGCGCGACCGAAACTCAACCAAAGGAGCTCCACCACCTCGGGATGGAGTCTCCAATCCCCGGCCTCGGCCCCTGTCTCGAGAGGGAGTCTGCTACCACATTCAAATACCCAGGAAGATACATTGCTCTCAGAAATAGTAACCTCCCTTGGGACCACAGGAGGATCTGACGGGCCAACTTGTAAAGCCGGCGAAACCGCAGGCCCCCCTGATGATTTATATAAGAGACCACCGACGTGTTGTCTGACTGAACTAACACATGATGACCTCTCAGGTCTGCTAGGAAGTGTTTCAGAGCCTGGAACTCCACCAACATCTCTAGACAATTTATAAGCCGTGATAGATGATGGTCCTGCGACAGCCCTTTGGCTGGACGACCACTCGTGACCGCCCCCCACCCTGTGAGGGAAGCATCAGTTGTTAGCGTTACGCGACGACAAAGAGCCCCCAACACAGGCCCTTTGAATAGGAACCAAGTTTCTTTCCACATGACCAGAGCACGAAGGCAGCGCCGCGTGACTTTGACCATGCGGAGCGGATTTCCCCTCGTGGAGAATCCCTTGGTCCTGAGCCACCACTGTAGCGATCTCATGTACAACAGGCCGCAACGTATAACGTCGGACGCTGCTGCCATCAGACCCGACAGTCTCTAAAACTGTTTTACAGTAAGTAGCTGGCCTAGCTTTACTTGTTTCACAGCTGAGAGAATCGAAACGATTCGGGTCGGAGCGAGTCGCGCCTGCATCGAAACCGAAACCCAAACGACACCCAGAAAAGTGGGCTTCTGAGGAGATAATACACTTTTCTTTGCGTTCAGCCTCAACCCCAACTTCCTGATATGAACGAGAACGACATCTCAATGTCGAACCGCCATCTGCTCTGTCTGAGCTAAAATCAACCAATCGTTGATGTAATTGAGGACACGAACACCCTGAAGCCTCAGGGGCACTAGTGCTGCGTCCATGCATTTCGTGAAAGTGCGGGGAGATAAAGCTAGGCCAAACGGAAGAACCCTGTGCTGGTACACCTCGCCCCCGAAGGCGAATCTCAGGAACTTCCTGTGTTGTGGAAGGATGGAAATGTGGAAGTACGCGTCCCTTAGATCTATCGTGACAGACCAGTCCTCGGATCTGATTTGTGACACGATCTGCTTGATAGAGAGCATCTTGAATTTTGGCTTCCCTACCGAGCGATTCAATAGGCGCAGGTCTAAAATTGGACGCAACCCCCCATCCTATTTTGGAACGATGAAATATCGGCTGTAATAGCCTGACTCCACACTGGGAGGAGGAACCCGTTCTATAGCCTCCTTTTGAAGGAGTGCTTTCACCTCTTGTTCCATAACCAGAGCCTGCTCGGGGCCCACCACTGTAGGCAGAACCCCTCTGAATCTTGGTGGACGACACCTGAATTGGATAGCATAATCCCTTTCTATTGTCTGCAGGACCCAATGAGATATTTTTGGAAGGCTTTTCCACTCTGCCAGAAATTCTACTAAGGGTACCAGTCTCTCGAGACTGGCCTCTGGTATAACTTGAGCAGCAAACGCAGCGCCCTGTAACGGCACACCGGCAGGGAACAACTGGTCTAACCGCTCTGAAACCCTCCTCAGAGGGAGCGAGCGTCCCTCGGGAAATCGCTCGCTGGGACCGTCTGCGCCCCGGCATGAAGGCGGGGTTGGCAGAACGGGCCCCTGAGGGCACCGAGGAAGAATGGGCACCGTAGAAAGAGGTGAACACCTTTCCGCCTCGGTGGGGACCAGCCTCAGTGTCCTGCGCGCCGTGGCGCCAGGACTTCTTCTTAGCCGAAGCCTTCTTAGCTAATATAACTGTCCTCAGATCAGTTCTATTACTGGGAGATTTCGGCTGAGAGTGCCGCGGCTGAGCCCACTGTCCAGCAGGGGGAGCACGAGACGCGACACTTCAGCTTCAGCGCCCTATATGATGAGCTCGCAGACGGCCGGGGCTGCTCCCGCTCAGCAGCCCCAGGGACATGAATTTTTAAAGGGAGAAATTTCTTAAAAGCTGTTGTTTGCTTTTCCTTCTCCTGGAATTTATCGATGACAGAATTTACAGCATCGCCAAAAAAACCCAGGGGGGAGAGAGGAGTGTCTAAAAGGAAAGCTTTTTCTTTTTCTTTTATATTTGTCTGATTTAACCACAGATGTCTTTCTGTGGCCACCAGAGCTGCCATAGATCGACCCACTAGCTTGGCCGACTCTCTGGTTGCGCGCGGGGATAAATCAGCAGCCTGACGCAGTTCGCGAACCACGTCAGCACTGACCTCCTCACTCTCACTCAGGTCCCTTAGCAGGTCAGCCTGGTATGCCTGCATAATAGACATAGTATGCAGACATGACGCAGCTTGACCCGCCGCCGAATACGCTTTACCCACATAAACCGAAATATTTCTAAGAGGCTTGGTGGGTAATGCCGGTGCCTTAACAGATGACGCAGCCTCGAGGGAGAGAAAACTCGCAAGCGTCTCTTCCACGCGAGGCATAGCCGAATAACCATATGATTTTGCCCCCACAATATTAGAATATGTTGAAGTCTGGGGACTAAACACTATATGACACCGTTTTTTTCCACGATTTCGACACCTCAGTGTGGAGATCAGGAAAAAACGCCAAACACCGGCGTGGAGGTTGCACTCGTGACGGCAAAAATCTCTCATCTAATTTTGATTTAGAAACAGACTCCTGTCTAGTCACTGGCCATACAATGCTGAGTTTTTCTACAGCTCTTGTTAATACCTCCACTAGCTCATCACTTTCGGGAGTGTAAGGTGGCGAATCCTCCACATCTCCCTCATTTATAACTGGTGCCTCAGCCCGAGCGGAAGAAACCGCAGCACGTGCTTCCGAACACGGGACTGAGGCACTGAATCTCACAGGTGAAGGGAGAGATAAGGCAGAGCCTGTCTCTAACCCCGCTGAGAGATCCATCTGCGATCCCCACGATACGCGTCGTCGCTCTGCCTCGGCAAGAGTGGGACCCGAACCGCGGGGAGCGCGCACTGAACCGCTCTCCTCGAAGAGCGCCCGGCGGGAGCGGAGCGTCCTTAAAGGCAGACGCTCGCAATACTCACAATCAGCTCCCTCGAGAGCTGACTGGGCATGCTGCACTCCCAAACAAACAACACAAAGAACGTGTGTATCCCCACTCGTAAAATAACGCGAGCAGGGAGGGACACACTTCCTAAACTGCTGTTCGTTCGCCATATCTCTCTTAATATATATATATATTTATATATATATATATATATATATATATATTAGGGGTGGAGCCGAACCCGAATACGGTATTCGGAAAGGCACAAATAACGTGTTTTTTACGAATACTTATTTCGAACAAATACTTTAGAAAATATTTGTATTCGGGAACAAGAAAAACTTTATATCAAAAAGCTGCGTTTCCTCACGAGACCGCAGTGCGCGAGTGAGTGAGTGATGTTCAGGAAGAGGTGACTGACACAGGCTGCTCCACACAGCAACAGAGAGGGCTCGGCTGAGCGAAAAAACACTTAACTGCATTACTATTTTTGTTGAATAGATTTTTGTACCTTAACTGGGTTCCGGAGGCAGTTTATAACTTTCGGGAAGTGGAGTTTGATCGGGAGATTATTTCATTACGCTGAATTATTGACGTCTGCAGCCGGGTGCTCTCATGTTCGCTCTGTTTACGTAGCTCTGTTAGCTCCGTAATTATTTGTTTTTATTACATGGCTTGGTTGAATTCTAATGTAGAATGCGGTCTGTTATTTCCATGGTTATTTCTTAATAACAGACCGCTGCTAAGTATAACACACAGTTGCCACGAAAAACAGAGCGTTGCCATGGATTCTAAACGTAGAGACGGAACGGACTATTTTTTTTAGCGGAAGCAATACAATCGTTTTTAAATCAATAAACTCCTTTTTAAATCAATATTTTGAGTCAAATTATTGATTTATTTGGTAGGTAGCCATGTAGTAAGCGGGATAATGTATAGCGAGGTGGTTGTTATAGCGAATACAAACCCTTCAGGCTGATTCAAGACCCCTCCGCTTCGCGTCAGGCTCATAATCAACCGCCTCGCTATACTGTATCCCTTACTTATTCTGTCTGTTCAGCGTCCTCTAACAAGGACGGGGGGTGGTGGGATTCATAATGTTCACAATGGTATTTTATTAGTTGTTGGTTTAACCATGGATGAGGTAATGGCTGTTATGTTATTTTCTTTTCAATGACGTTCCTTGGTACATGTTCGTTGCTGGATTTATATAATTAAAGAATACTTACACTATAACGTAAATTAGAAGTGTAATGCAAAAAAACTAGATTTTTACGCCTATTTTGGATTTTACTCGAATACAAATACAAATACTTTTCCCCCCTCAACAAATACAAATACAGATACAAATACCGGCTGCTTTGCACACCCCTAATATATATATATATATAAATTGTTTGTGTGGTGCAGAGTATGTAAAGACAGACAATATTCACACAGGGACAGATTCACATATAGCGCGACTGAAGGCACAAAAAGCTGTTGCGCTTGTGTTTATGGGGTGCTTTATAGTTTCCTGGTCGATGACGTCACCCGCCTATGACGTTCCATCTCTCCATTGGGCTGATTCCATACGTGCTTCATGACGCACAACGCAGGGCCGTTCCCACAGCGTTTGACGCAGCTCGAGTTCCCTTGAAAGGGAACTCTCGATTTTTGATTGATTCAATGTCAGTTTTCAACATTTTTTCCCAGTGAATTTCTGATTTTCATCAGATTTCTTGAATCTGCAATGACTTCTGAAACCCATCTGACATATTTGCTACTTTAAGGATGGGATGATGTTAGCAATTTGAAGAAATATAAAGCAAAAACTGGATTTTTAAGGAATTTTGCAAGCCAGTCAAATGTCCAAAGGGGAAAAATGTCAATGGCACATATTGCTAATTTATTACAAAGGTAGAAAATCATATTAAAATGTAATTTATGCTGTCCATTAAGTACAACCCCAAATCAGAAAAAGTTGGGACATTTTGTAAAATGCAATAAAATCTGTTATTTGTTCATTCTTTAAACCTTTTTTTTAACTGGCAAAAGTACAAAGAAAAGTTCTCCAATGTTTTCACTGACCAACATAATTGTATTTTGTAAATATGAACACATTTTGATTTTGATGGCTGCAACACACCCCAAAAAAGTTGGGACAGAGACATGTTTACCACTGTGTCACATCACCTTTCCTTTTAATTACACTTTTTAATCATTTGGGAGTTGAGGATACTAATTGTTGGAGTTTTGCTAGTGGAATATTTGCCCAATCTTGTCTGATACAAGACAGCCGCTCAACAGTCTGTGGTCATCATTGCCTGATTCTCCTTTTCATGATGGGTCATACATTTTCCATAAGAGACATTCTGGACTGCAGTAAACAGGCAGGCACATCCCTTCTATGGTGCAGAGTGTCTAGAAACCACTCAGTTGTAGCACATGCAGAATGAGGCCTTGCCTCAGATGTTTGCTTTTGCACCTGTCGCTTGTGAATGTCTGGTTGGTCCCTTTTGTCTTTGGGACTGAGAACTCGATGTCCATTTTCTCCCAAAAACAAGCTGAAACATGGACTCATCTGACCACAGCAGACATTTCCACTTTCTTCTAGACCATCTGAGATGAGCTCAGGCCCAGAGAACTCACCGTCATCTCCACATAGAACTGATGTAAAGCTTTGTCCTTGCGTAACAGAGATTCAAGTGGCATTTCTTGATGCAGCGTCAGACTTCGTTCAGTGAAAATGGTTTTCCAAAATTACTCCTGAGCACATGTAGCTGTATTTGATAGAGTAGCATGATGGTATCTTGTGCAATGCCAAATGAGGGCTCAAAGGTCACGCACATTCAACAGAGGTCTACTGCCTTAACCAACACAGACTGAGATTTCTCTGGATTCCCTGAATCTTGTGACAATATTATGTATGGAAGATGATGAAAGGCATAAATGCTTTTCAATCTTGCATTGAGAAATATGATTTTTTAATTGTTTGACAATTCTCTCAAGATATTTGGCACAAAGTGATGAGCCATGACCCATCTTTGCTTAAAACGACTGAGAAGCACTTTTACACCCATACATGATACTAGGGCTGCACAATTAATCGAATTTGTAATCGCGATTACAATTATGGATGCCACAATTATGTAATCGTTCAAAGGCACAATTACAAAAAGTCACGGGACCCCCCCCCCCTGAGTTTTCAGCTGGTTTATTTTGATATAAATATATGGCATGCAGTCGCTTCAAACAATGGCATAAAGCTGTTCATTCAATATAAATTGTGATAATAGTAATTAATAGTCGCAAATTCTCGCAATTATAATTTCAAGGCAATAATCGACAATTATGATTTTTGTCATAATCGTGCAGCCCTACATGATACCCTCAACTATTACCAATTCACCTGCTCATTGTAGACTGTTTCAAAATAGTTGGATAATCTAATTTGGATAATCTTTTCACTTTTATTAGGTCTCTGTCGCAACTTTTTTGGGGTGTGTTGCAGCCATCAAAATCAAAATTTGTTCATATTTACAAAATACAATTATGTTGGTCAGTGAAAACATTGGAAAAACGTTTCTTTGTACTTTTGTCAGCTAATACAAGGTTAAATAGAATGAACAAATCACAGATTCTTGATTTTATTGCATTTTACAAAATGTCCCAACTTTTTCTGATTTGGGTTTGTACAAACCAACCTGTCTCAATGACTGACTAACTCCCATCAGATAAATGGATTCCTGTGCATGCGAAGGACTGACAGCAGGCTTCTCTTCTGGCAGTTTGGTGGGTCTGCCATTTCCCAGACTAGGCCTGTCAACCCGAGCCACCCACATAAAATTCACTTAATTGCTTTATCACAGCTCTTGTCTGAGGTCAGAAATGGAGTTTCCCCAAGCCAAGAGAGGGAATTATTAAACAGAAGGAACACAGAAAAAAAAAATTCAATTTGTTCCAGAGCATGTCAGACCTTCTTGTCGACAACTTGTTTTTGGCAGTTTAAACTGATACATTTTAACTAGGGGTGTAACGATTCATCGATGCATCGATGTATCGATTTATATTCCTATGATCCAACTACATCGATCTGTGCTCGGCAAATTGGCATTCCGTACGACATATATCGATCTAATATCGTTTTAAAAGGTAATCAATCGATTGTATCGATACTAGGAAATAACGTATTAGATTTAAGCACGTCAGACTTTATATGGACGTTTTTTCTTAGCACTTTTAATGATAAAGGCGTTAAACATTACTCGATTTAGTCTGCCTATATGTGACGTCATCGCCACGCGCCAGCAGCGGCGCAAAGTCAAAACATAGCATGGCGGAATACAGAGGAGATGCCGACGAGCGAGAAATCATCAAGCCTCCATTGCGGTCCAGTGTGTGGAAACACTTTGGATTTTGCAAAGACGGCGATGTTTTAAATAAGTCGCTCGCTGTTTGTAGAATATGCAAAGGTCAAGTAAAGTACAAAAGTGTTGTCTTGTTTGTTTATATCCATAATTAATTGATACCTGATTCCCTTACAAGAAACAACAGGAATCTAGGAAACTTTACCTGCACTGTCCAGTATCCAGGTATTTATTTCAGTCACACTGGTTGCATTTTTGGCTAAAAAGTTACTGAATCGATTTCAAGTCACTGAATCGTTTCGGATCGTATCGTTCTAAATGAACCAATATCGTCCTTGAATCGTATCGACAACCACGTATCGTGATACGAATCGAATCGTTGTTAAAACGAATCGTTACACCCCTAATTTTAACAGCAAGTTGAAGATAATTTTTTTTTTTTTTTAGGTTTCATAGTAAATTAGTTTTCTTTATTAAATTATCTTAAGGGGGCATTTCACCCAAATATGTATATACTATATTACAAAATGTGTTTTGGAGTATCAGGATGAATGAAAACTTCCTTGAAACATTTTTACAAGAAAAGTGGGGAAATCCTCAACTTTTTCCCCCCACCAAACAGAAGTTTGAAGTTGTACTTCCTCAAAGTTACCAAAGCCTGATAGTACAGACCCTCCAGTAATTTCTTCAGTTCTTACCTTCCTTCCAAAGAGGATTAATCAAAAGAGCTAAAAACAATCCTCAAGAGGAGTTATTAATTGCTGTAAGATAACCAAAATTCCCACTGAGCAGAAGGTGTGACTTTTTAAACGAGACAGACTTGTTTACAGCCCAGGTAATTAAGTGATTATTATCTCAAAGATATGTTTTACCAGCCTTATTGGATTTGCACGTGGTTTAGGGAGTATTGACCAGTTATGCGGTAAAATGTCATGTTAGTTCTAATTAAAAGAAGCCTAGTAGATGCTAGAGAAGAACTCCTCATTAGTAATGCTGTCTTGTTTAATCAGGGATGTCAGTGGCTCTGAGGGTCTGGTGATGGTCCACACACAGAACAATCTTGAGGCTATATGCGATTCATTTTGCAGCTATGCAGATCCTCTCTGTACGAGCTACACGGATATGTTAGATGCTGAGTTTCTGGTGCACAGCATGGTTGCATGTCTCTAAAATAGTACTTTCCAATATAAATGTATACCTTTTTTATGTACACAATTAGACATATAACAAACTATTTGATTTAGAACATCTATTTATCATTTTCCCATCACGTATTTGTTATCAGAAGTCAATCCAGATTAATTATATAGACCAATCACTTACCTTACTATTTTGTTTGTTGCTTCCATTTTACAAATTAATCCCATTCACTTCCTTCATACAGGTTATGTCTCAGTGTAACCCAGATTTATTTTATTTTTTAACGAATTGAGAGACAAATGCAAATTAATTTTTATGGTAATCAACATCAGGATGCCACAAGTTCTGTCGATTGAGCTTAAGTTGTATTGATTAATATTCCTTTAACAAAGTATGTTAAACAATTCTGCTCTAATGAGACTCTTATTTAAAATTATACATTTCCAAAAATGTCTTTCCTCAGCTAAAGATTTGGAATAGGTTTATTTTTAGGTTTAGGGTTGGTGGTTTAAAACTTCAAGAACAAGCTATACTTGATATTTATAATGTGCTTCAGTTTTATACTGAAATTCAGTAACGATACAATTCTGTCACACAAATATCATCATTAATGTGCAAAAATGTTTGGGGTCAGTAAGAAAATAAATTAATAATTTAATTCAGCAAGGAAGCATTAAATTGATCAAAAATATGTTTATTCATTTTTATGAACATAATTATATGAAGACCTTCTATCTGATTTTGAGCATTTATTTATCATTGTCCATTGCATACAGTATTTGTTATGAGAAAGGCAATCCAGATTAAATCTAACAGTTTTGATTTTCTGTTCAGTCCTCTAATAAACAGTCCTGAAAGTTTGTGAGTCATGCCTGACCAAGGACAGCACTTACTTTCCCCTAGGTGTATCCATGGTTACAAAAAAAAAAAATCTGTCTGTCCATCGATTTCTTTTACTTGCCAGCAATAATAATTTATGCCTTTAAATAATGTTTTCTTATTCGCATCATTAATACTGATGATGGCTTTGATTCATTTTAGATAAGAAATTAAGCTTCTCGCCCAAACCCCCCAAATGACTTTCTAGGTGTGCCTTTTTCTTTACAAAAACAACATAAAAAAATGATAGAAAAAAAATAGAAAAAAAAGGAACATAAATGAATGGTATTATTTCAACCTGTTGCTCTGTATCTATTTACTCTGAGAAGGAAAATGTTCCCCACAGGTTCATCTCTCCACAACAGAAGGTGTTTTCAGAGGATGGTCTGTAATAAAAAATGCCCTGCATCCACTTAGCGAGGTTAATAGCCACACACTGCAGTAACCTCAGTGTTATGAATTAGTATAGTCTCTCCCTCAGCTGCAAGCCCAGCTCATATGGAGCTTTGCTATAGAAAGTACCAGAAAATGATGAGATTGGATTTGGCTAGAGCTCAAACGAAGTCCCGCCTAAATCCTCAAGGCCCTGTTGAAGTCTCCTTTGGGTAAGCTGGTGTTGGCAGTCTACCAGTCGCCAAAGGAGGGTCCTCTATATATGTACGGCTCCAGTGACAGATGGTTGTCGTGTTGCTTTTTTTTTTTTTTACCCTCAATGCCTGAGATGACTCTACTAATCATGAGGAGAAAATTTAAAACAATTATTTACAACTGATTTTAATCGAATCAAGGAGATCCATAAAAAAAAACTTATCACTGGATTTTTGTGCGTTATTTTGGTAGTGTCATAATCAACTATTTTCTATAAGTTGATAAGGGCTATTTTTAGTTAAGCTGATGTAACATATATTATTTTTATGAAAATATTGCATTAATGTGTAGATACTGAGAATCTCTGAAATTACCACAAGACAGAAATACTTACTACAGTATAATCCACTGTTGAATAAGTGAGAGTAAAAATCCCAGTTAAACCCGATGTTTGGGCTAAAGGACCCCCATGAAAAATGTAAGAAATTTATAGCAGTAAATTGTTTTATAATGCGGGAAATAGATCTGTTTTGAAGTAATTGTTAACGTTTTCACCTCAAACTAAGGTTCAGTATATTATTCTCCCACACAAACATAGTCATTGATAACATACGCTACCAATCAGGTGAGATGTAAGATTTTTTTAAAGGAAATTAATACTTTTGTTCAGAAAGGATGCATTAAGTTAATTAAAATTGACAGTAAATACATTGATAATATTACAAAAGC
This sequence comes from Siphateles boraxobius, assembly GCF_051911475.1. Taxonomy (NCBI): domain Eukaryota; kingdom Metazoa; phylum Chordata; class Actinopteri; order Cypriniformes; family Leuciscidae; genus Siphateles; species Siphateles boraxobius. Next base: position 19,513,641 of record NW_027509197.1, on the reverse strand, counting down.
TTTCTATTTCAAATCAATTCTGTTATTTTTAAATTTCTGTTCATTAAAAAAAACTGTAATATTTTTGTAGAAATTGTGAACAGCACAACTGTCTTCAAATTTGATAATAATAAGAAAAAAAGTTTATTGAGCAGCAAATCAGCAAAGGAACGGTGGGGGAATTTATGTGTATACCAACCATAGCTGGTGTCATACCTTCGCAATCAGAGACAGCATATGTAATCCTGATCTAGAACTACTGTGTATTACATTGCGGCTATACTATTTACCAACAGAATTTACCAACATTTTCATCTGTGCTGTGTATATTCCACCTAGTGGTAATATTAACAGAGCAGCCAGTCAAATTAAAGACAGTGTTCACAGGCACCTACAAAAAAAAAAAAAAAGCCTGATGCACCTTTATTGAACCTGGGTGATTTTATTTAGTGTGGATTGGAGAGATCCTTACCAGTTTTTTTTTTTCAATATGTCAAGTGTGGTATGAGGAAAAATAATATTCTTGACAAGTGTTATGGTAGTATTAAGGATGCTTATGTAGCCAAGGTCAGACCCACCCCTTGGTAATTCAGACCACAATGCTGTTCACTTGCTCCCTACTTACCGGTCAGTTTTTAAGTCCAGTAAACCAACATCTAAGGATGTAAATGTGTGGTCCAGTGACAGTGTAGAGGAGCTGAAAGGATGTTCCCTTTCGTAGTCACTCCGAGTTATGTCGGATGACGGAGAATGGGGGTTTCGCCTCGAAAGCCAATCATCTTCGAGTATTATAAAACGAGCCAATGGCGATGAAATGCCATGGGTCTGCGGAATTTGCATAGCGTATCTCCGCCCCACCGGGTGGGTATAAAAGGTGGACGCCGGCAACATGCAGATATTTTTTCGCTTCGGAGCCAAGAGCTTTCTTTACTCCACAAGCCAAGATCCTGAGTTTCAGTGACATCATCTTCCATTCGAGACGAGCAAACTCTCCGGTGTTGGTGTGACGGCGGTACCCAGCGAGTTCACATTGCCTGCGATCTGTGCAGTGATCTGCCGGTCTGTGTGTTTCTCCCTGGTCGCCTCAGCATCGCAGAGTTCTCCTCTCTAAAAGAGCTGCACGTGGCACGTCTTTTTAAAGATGTCTCGCCCGTGTTCTTCTGGATGCGGTCGATTTCTGTCTTCCTTTGATGGGCACAATCGCTGCTTCGTGTGTCTGGGCTTAGAGCACACTAAAGCAGCGCTTGTGGATGACTCATTTTCTTTCTGTGGGAACATGACCATCGCAACACTGAGGTCGAGACTCAATGATCTCACTCGAGAGAGAGTCCCCTCATCCACACCCCGATCTACACCCTCCACGAGAGGTGGTACTTCGGCTGGTGGACAGGGTGACTTGAGGGTGACGGTGTGGAAGAATCCGACGATGCGTCCTCGGACCACGCCCCCCCCCTACAGTGTTGCAATCCGCGAGCGCCGCGGTGATTCTACCAGGTCCATCTTCTGATGTCCAAAGTGTTTCATTCGGCGCTCCAGAGGATGATGTAATGTCAATCGCGGCATCACAAGGCGGGCAGGAGTCCCCGGGAAGTGACGATACGGCTGCGTTGCCTCCCTCGGGAGTGCCAGTGTTGCCCATGTCAGATCCCGAGCTGACGGCCTTGCTTTCCCGGGCCGCCGCGAGCATCGGGCTGGAGTGGAACCTTCTGCCCTACCTTGAGCGCTCGCAGTTGGATTATTGGTTTTTGGGTGTGCTGTGGCTTCACGCCCGCAGCCAACCCCAATACCGTTCTTCCCGGAGGTGCATAAGGAACTTTCGAAGTCATGGAAGGCTCCCTTGACCTCCCGTGTACGTTCGTCAGCTTTCTCCGCCTTTCCTCCCCTCGATGGGGCGGTCGCCCATGGGTACACTGGGGTTCCCCCGGTTGAATGCTCTGTTGCGATGCAACTGTGTCCTCAGAGTGCTTCATCTCGTGGTAATCCTAAGCACCCGTCCAAGGCCTGTAGATTTTCGTCTACCCTGGTGGCGAGATCTCACAGAGCTGCAGGACAGGCGGCCGCCGCCATGCATGCGATGAGCACCTTGCAGGTCTACCAGGCCCAGCTTCTCAGACACATGCACGAGGGCGGGACTGACCCCGGGCTCTTTGATGAGCTGCGTGCCGCCACTGACCTCGCTCTCCGAGCGACGAAAGAGGCCGCACGCTCCCTGGGTCAGGTGTTGGCCACCTCTGTGGTCCAGGAGCGTCACTTGCGGCTGAACCTGGCTGATATGCGGGACGCTGAGCGGACTCACCTGCTCGACGCCCCCATATCCCAGGCCGGCCTCTTTTGCGGAGCGGTTGAGGACTTTGCCCACCAGTTCTCGACCGCACAGAAGCAGTCTTAGGCGATTTAACACATTCTGCCCCGACGGCCCGCTGCTGCCTCCACTCTGCCGTCGGTTCAGACGCCTCAGCCTGCTTGGATGTCGTGGAGTCGTGGAGGACGCCGCAGGAAGGCGCCACAGCCCTCTCCAGCCCCGTGCCCCGCTAAACGCCAGGCTAAGCGGCGCTCCTGAGACGGGCTGCTCAGTGATGGCCTCGGTTTTTTCCCAGGAGCCGGTTGCAAGCCCTCTCCTTCCCCCGGTGGCGGGCCGGGGGAGAATCTTTTGTTCTCAACTCCCCGCTGCTCACCCACGGGTGGGCAGTACCCTTTTGTGGTTAATGAAACTCCCATCACTGAGCACACAGAGCCAGGTGACAGTGTGCGACGCCCCCGGGCCTCGCCGCTCTCATCCTTCTCTGTTCCATAGGGCCCGGATATCAGTGCGTGCCGTCTCCGGACCTCACCACTCTCGTCCCCCCCTGTCGCCAGACCCCTGGTAGAGCAGATCCCCGTGGAATGCTGGTCCTTCCCTGGTCTCCTCTGTCAGGCTTCGGAGTGTGACTGTGCCCCCGCAACGGGGCCGCTATGCCACCCACGCCTGGGCCTGTCACTCCGCTTCGCTGCCCCTCCGGGGTGACGCCTGTCGTTTGCATGTCCCCGCTGGTTCAGTTTCTGGGAGCTTGGTTAGAGCTTCCCAACCTGTCCCGCTGGTCGCCGGAACTATCAGGCTCGGCTATGCGTTTCAGTTCGCACGGTCTACTCCCCGCTTCAGGGGAGTCCGCTTCACTATGGTCAGTGGCAATGCCCCGGTCTTGAGGGCGGAGGTTGCCACCTTGCTGGCGAAGGGTGCAATCGAGACTGTCCCTCCAGCCGAGATGAGGTCTGGGTTTTACAGCCCGTACTTCATTGTCCCCAAGAAGACCGGTGGGTAACGGCCAATCCTGGATCTGTGCGTCTTGAACCGCTCCTTTCACAGGCTGCCGTTCAAGATGCTCACGGCCAAACGCATTTTCTAATGTGTGCGGCCACAGGATTGGTTTGCAGCGATAGACCTGAAGGACGCTTACTTTCATATCTCCATCTTACCTTGACACAGACCGTTTCTTCGGTTTGCTTTCGAGGGGCAGGCATACCAGTATGTGGTTCTCCCATTCGGGCTGGCTCTGTCTCCTCGCGTCTTTACGAAGGTCGTCGAGGCACCTATGCCACCCACTGCGCGAACACGGGGTTTGCATCCTGAATTATCTCGACGACTGGCTAATATTAGCTCACTCTCGAGATCAGGTTTGCGAACACAGAGACCTAGTGCTCGGGCACCTAGCCCGTCTAGGCCTTTCGGGTCAACTGGGAGAAGAGCAAACTCTGCCCCGTGCAGAGGATCTCTTTTCTCGGTATGGAGATCGACTCGGTCGCCATGTCCGCGCAGCTTACGAGCCCGCGCACACTCACTGCTGACTTGTCTTCGACAGTTCGAGGGCAAGAGTGCGGTCCCACTGAAATTGTTTCAGAGGCTCCTGGGACATATGGCATCTGCAGCTGTGGCAACGCCGCTCGGATTGCTTCATATGAGACCGCTTCAGCTGTGGCTTCGCGATCGAGTCCCGAGTTGGGCATGGCACCACTGCACGTTCCGAGTTCCAGTGACTCCGACCTGCTGTCAGACCTTCACCCCGTGGAGGAACCTCAGTTTTCTACGGGCCGGAGTTCCCCTAGAACGAGTTTCCAGGCATATTGTTGTCTCCACAGATGCCTCGTCCACGGGCTGGGGCGCCATGTGCAATGGGCATGCTGCCGCGGGCTCCTGGACAGGACCCCAGCGCCTTCTGCATGTCAATTGCCTCGAGTTGCTGGCAGTACGCCTTGACCTGCACCGTTTTCGCACATTGCTCGAGGGTCAACACGTACTAGTCCGTTCAGACAATACCGCGACAGTAGCGTACATCAACCGTCAGGGTGGTCTACGCTCCGGCCGTATGTCGCAACTCGCACGCCACCTCCTCTTATGGAGTCAGAAGCACCTGAGGTCCCTTCGTGCTATTTACATTCCGGGAGATCGGAAATTTGCAGCCGACGAGCTGTCACGGTTTCGGCCCGTCTCCGGCGAATGGCGACTCCATCCCCAGTTGGTCCAGCTGATTTGGGACCAGTTCGGGGACGCACAGGTAGACCTGTTTGGCTCCCACGACTCATCCCATTGCGCCCTGTATTACTCCCTGACCGAGGGCTCGGCACGGATGCACTGGCGCACAGCTGGCCGCGGGGCCTACACAAATATGCATTTCCCTCAGTGAGCCTTCTCGCACGGACCCTGTGCAAGATCAAGGAGGACGAGGAGCAGGTCATTCTGGTTGCGCCGTACTGGGCCACCCGGACCTGGTTCTCTGAACTAGTACTCCTCGCGACAGCACCTCCTTGGCCAATTCCTCTGAGGAAGGATCTCCTTTCTCAGAGACGGGGCACCCTCTGGCACCCTCGACCCGATCTTTGGAGACTCCACGTGTGGCTCCTGGACGGGACGAGGCAGGTTTGAGTACCCTGCCACCTGTGGTGGCGGCTACCATCACTTCCGCTAGAGCGTTGTCCACGAGACATGCCTATGCGTTGAAGTGGAACCTCTTCGTCAACTGGTGCTCTTCTCACCGAGACCTCTCGGTGGTGTTAAATGCCCTGCAGCGGGCTCCCTTTGAGCCTCTGCAATCAGTAGAGCTTAAGTTCCTGTCAATGAAGACAGCGCTCCTGGTAGCATTGGCTTCCATCAAGAGGGTAGGGGACCTGCACGCATTCTCCACTGACGAAGCGTGCCTGGAATTCGGGCCGGGTCACTCTCACGTGATCCTGAGACCCCGGCCTGGATATGTGCAAAAGGTTCCCACCACTCCCTTCCGGGACCAGGTGGTGAACCTGCAAGCGCTGCCCCTGGAGGAGGCAGACCCAGCCTTGGCACTGCTCTGTCCAGTACGCGAACTCCATGCTTACGTAGACAGGACGCAGTGTTTCAGGACCTCAGACCAGCTCTTTGTCTGTTATGGTGGGAGACTGAAGGGAAAGGCTATCTCAGAGCAGAGGTTGTCTCACTGGATTGTGGACGCCATTGCTTTGGCTTACCGACAGCAAGGCCGACCGTGCCCCCTTGGTGTGGCAGCGCACTCCACCCGGAGTGTGGCTTCCTCTTGGGCTCTAGCGCATGGCGTTTCGCTGGCAGACATCTGCAGAGCTGCAGGCTGGGTGACACCCAACACATTCGCCAGATTTTATAATCTCCGAGTGGAGCCTGTGTCCTCTCGTGTGCTCGCTTCAGTGAGCTAGTACTGGACCCGCTCGGGTGTCTTCGCTTGCTCGCCATTCCACTCCACGGACTGGATACGTGCGATATATTCCTCAGGTGAGCCTTCCTCTCTGAAGCCCTGAGTTCCTCCAGCACTGTTGACGCTGGCGCCAGTGTCTATTGCCTGTGCGTCGGCTAGGTGCCTCCGTGTGCATGGTTCCTCCCCTGAGTAACCCCCACATTTGTATTTCCACTGTAAGCCTCCTTGAGCTTGTGTCTTTCCCTCGGCAAGCCACCTTGCCACTCCTGGAGTTGAAAGTTGCCACCCCACGGGCTGGTCACTCCAGTGTTTCTCCATATGAAGCCCCTCCGGCCATATGTGTATTCCTAAGTCCTCCCTACGGGTAGGCATGCTGCGGCATATTTTCTCTGAGATATGCTTCCCAGTGTACCTTGGTATTCCTGTGTTAAGTAGGACTCCTTCGTCCGTGCCAGTATCACAACAGGGGGATCAGACTTTCGCAGGCCACTGGAAGACAGCTGTGAACGTCGCGTGATTACACGGGGACCCCCATTTTCCGTCATCCGACGTAACTCGGAGTGACTACGAAAGGGAACGTCTCGGTTACGTATGTAACCCTCGTTCCCTGAGTTTTTACGTCTCCCTGCCACTTACGCTGTACCGCTGGGTAGACGCCTGAGTTCAGTCTAGGCTCCTCAGCGAAGACATATCTGAATGTTGCCTGCGTCCTCCTTTTATACCCACGCGGTTGGGCGGAGATACGCTATGCAAATTCCGCAGACCCATGGCATTTCATCGCCATTGGCTCGTTTTATAATACTCGAAGATGATTGGCTTTCTAGGCGAAACCCCCATTCTCCGTCATCTGACGTAACGTCTCCGTTCCCTACTCAGGGAAGGAGGGTTACATACGTAACCGAGACGTTTTCTTTCCACGGAATGGGTCATATTTTATCAGGACGTAAATAAAGATATGGATCAATTGCTGCATATATATATATATATATATATATATATTAGTGGTGGGCCGTTATCGGCGTTGACGTGCTGTGTTAACGTGAGACTCTTATCGGGCGATAGAAAAAATATCGCTGTTAATCTATTCTCAAAGTTGGGTTGGGATAATAAAATAGCTTTTTCGAATATCGTTATATTTTCGCGCAATTCCATGTGTAGCCTAGTATATTTGACATAATTGACGCCGCGCCTACTGTCACAGATCGCGCAGCAGACTATTTTCATGCCAGGGACACAAGGTGTATACGTTTACATGTTACTTTGGGCTACGTTCCTCTCGTTACTTTATTTTAATGCAATATCATGTTGTTAAATGAGTTTATTCCAAGCATGCTGTATCTTTTTATGGGCATGAGCGATACTAAATTTACAAATGAATCACTCTTTTGAGTCGATTCTGTTCAAAGACTTCATCAAACAAGTTGCTAGATCTGTCTAAATCGGTTCGCGAATCAGTCTGAATGCAGTTCCTCATGCACTGAATCGTCTGAAGCGCATTCAATCACACTTGACTCGGTTTCGTAACAGGAAGATTTAAGAACATCAAGAGCGTTGGATGAAGTGGCCGTGGTTCTACAGTTTAGTCTAGTGAAAGCAAATCTGCAAATGCATTATATTTTTGCCAGCGATGAATATCTTTATTAGTTGAACATCTTCGTAAGCTGTCTGTGAATGAATGATTCCACAGGAAGATATATTCGATTTCATTTCATTCAGGTAATACATTTTACAACCAAACAGATTATTAAGCCACGATAGCACTACTAAAAAGTATGACATTATCCGTTCTCTTACGAGAGTATCTCTCGTACTGCGTAATATCTTACGCTATGGGGAAAACTGTTTTCCACGAGATATTGAAGCCAAAAATTATCCTTTAATTTTGATTAATGTAAAACGCTGTGCGGCAGCGTGCAGACATAGGCAAGACGGCTCGCGCGCCTATTGGCTGCCCTGCGGCAACAGCAGCAAGCCTATCGAGAGAGGCCCTGCGTAACGTGACATCCAATGGGGGCGCTTCGCGCCCATTTCGTCACGTCCCGCCAGAATAGGCGTGGCCTTGGCCTGTACTGATTTTCATCTCTTCAGCGAAGCACTACTGCATCGCTGGATCCGGAGTGAGAAGCCGCGCCGTCTGATAGTAAGCCTTCTGCCGGACGAGCCTTCGAGCCTGAAGCCGCTGGCCTTCACCTCGCCGCCTTCCGCCGCCGTACCTGCTACGCTTTCCGGCGTTAATATCCTTTTTCACTGCTAGAGTGTGTGTTCGCCGTCGCGACTCACACTCTCTCTCTCTCTCTCTCTTTATCTAAAAGAGCAGCGTCTTTTTGAAGACGCTTCGTTCCTGTGGAACTATTGCCATGGTGACTCTGAGGACTTGCCTGGCATTTTTTCTCCGAGTCTGCACTCCCGCCCGCTGTAGTGCCGCGCCGCAAAGCGCCGTACTCAGCGGGTTCTCGAGCCTTCTCCAGCCCGTGAAAGCTCGCCGGTTCGCCTGCCAGCTTCACCAGCTTCAATCGAGTCGCTCACTGACGGACAGCGGCCGCCGCTCGCCGCCGCTTCCGCCATTAGTGACGACGAGATAGCTGCATCGGTAGAGAAGGCCAGCTATTGCCATGGTGAGTGAGACTCCCGCCCGCTGAAGTGCCGCGCCGCAAAGCGCCGTACTCAGCGGGTCCCCGATCCTTCTCCAGCCGTGAAAGCTCGCCGGTTCGCCCGCCAGCTTCACCAGCTTCAATCGAGTCGCTCACTGACGGACAACGGCCGCCGCGCGCCGCCGCTTCCGCCATTAATGACGACGAGATAGCTGCATCTGTAGAGGAGGCCAGCTGCTCTATCCCCGCGTCGGACAGTCAGGATTGGGCGAGCTCTGTGGACCTCCCCCTTCTGCCCGCGAGTCGTCAGGGAAACGGGCCAGCATCAAAACCGCGGCTAGCTTTCTTTATGTTATAAGAAAGCTACCCCGCCCCCGCCCCCCGTGGGCATGCGTCACCGGCGAAATGAGGAAAGAGTGTATTTTTAGTCCCGCCGAGGCCGGACCAATCTCCATTTCTCAAACATTTCTCAGCTCCTCTTAGTTTGAGCGGCTGAAAATGTCAATATTGCAGCAATGAGCCTGTTGTATAACACGCACGCCTGCAAACAAACGCCAACACACACAAAACTGTGATGACGCTCTATTATGTGGTCGAGCTATTTTAAACTTTTGTCGTTTTCCCCTGTGGCTCAGTGGCGAAACCTAAAGCCATCGCACGGAAGACCCGTGTTCAATCCCAGCGCTCGCAGCAGATAAAATTTAGTCTCGCCGCGGCCAGACTTGCACTGAAACTTTTCGCTCGTTCAGTTCCAAGAAAATGTGACTGTTCCAGTGTATTTTGCAGTAAACAAGCCGGTACCATGGCCCGCTTGCCTGCACACAAATGCCGTTTCCACGGCAACCCAGACAAATCATATAAGCAATGTATTTTCTGGTATTCCGGCCACAGCCGATGGTGTTATGAGTGTAATAAAAATGCCCACAGCCCAGTGTTCATTTCTACACACAAACACAGCCCGCCACAGTGCAGGGCTCGCACATATGAAATCGACTCATGTCAATTGTGCATTAAATGTAGTGAATGTGCCCACAACCCAGTGCCCACAAACACTACACACGGCATGTGCCACGTTTACTGTAAAACGAAACCAACACACATACAGTCAGCTAAGACCCACGGTGTTTAAGTCTCGCCACGGCCAGACTTCACTGAAACCTCTCGCTCGTTCAGTTCCAAACAATGTGACTGTTCCAGTGTATTTCGCAGTAAACAAGCCGGTACCACAGCCCGCTTGCCTGCACATTAACGCCATTTTTACGGCGACCCAGATAAATCCCAAAAAAGAGTGTATTTTCTGGTATTCCGGCCACGGCCGATGGTGTTATGAGTGTTGTAAGAATGCCCACGTCTCAGTGCCCATTCCCACACACAGACACAGCCCGCCACAGTTCAGGGCTAGCACAAATAAAATCGACTCATGCCGATTGTGCAAACGTAGTGAATGTGCCCACGACACAGTGCCCACAAACACTACACGATGCGTGTCCCACGGTTTCTGTAAAAACGAAACCAACACATATTCAGTCAGCGCAAGCCGACGGTGTTTTCAGTGCAGTAAATGTGCCCGCTGTCCCGCGCCCACATTCGCTCACAGACACGCTGAACCCTACGGGGTTTGTCCCGCTCGCTCTCTCTCTACAATCTGTCATAGAGAAATCGAGCGCGACCAGGCTGCCTGCCGTGATCGGCGCGCCCCCCGCCTCGCACACTTTAAACACAGTGTTTATGTCTCAGCACACCGAAGCTCTGCAGCCGCCGCTATGCCGCGGCCAGAGCCCGGATCTCATTCTGCCTCTAGCTATTCACGCTAATGCGTGGGCAAAGCTTCCCGGGGTATCAGAATGGGTGTTGAACACTATAAAAAGAGGCTATTCGCTACAGTTCGCTCGACGTCCCCGCCGTTACACAGCGCGTGTCGAAACCACGGTAGACAACGAAGTATCTCATCTACTTCGAACCGAAATAGCGAAACTACTGAGCAAAGGGGCCATAGAACCTTTATCTCAGGCTCAGAGCGAAGGGGGTGTATACAGCAGATATTTTCTGGTACCGAAAAAAAACGGGAGTCTCAGACCCATTCTAGATCTGCGACAGTTGAACAAAGCGCTTCTGAAACGCAAGTTCAAAATGCTGACAACCAGCAAAATCCTCGCGCAAGTGCGCCAGGGAGACTGGTTCATGTCAATAGATCTGAAAGACGCCTATTTCCAAATACAGATTGTGTCACGTCACAGGCGATTTTTGAGATTCGCCTTCGAGGGCCAGGCATATCAATACACAGTCCTACCGTTCGGCCTGTCCCCAGCACCCCGCATATTCACGAAGTGCATGGACGCGGCTCTCGCACCCCTGAGACTTCAGGGCATGCGAATTTTGAACTACTTGGACGATTGGTTGATTCTAGCTCGATCACGATCAGAGCTCATAGAACACAAGACCACATTACTCGAACATCTCGAGAATCTGGGTCTCACAGTCAATTGGGCGAAGAGTTCGCTGTCTCCCAGCCAGAAAATGTATTTTCTGGGAACAGTGATAGACTCACTGCCTATGACAGCAAGTCTGTCGCCGGAGCGGGGACTGGACATTCAGCGCGCCGTGAAATCCTTCCGCTGCGGCTCTATAGTCCCGCTCAAACGTTTTCAGAAAATGCTGGGTCTCATGGCCTCAGCATCTTCGGTACTTCAGCTGGGCCTGCTTCGCATGCGCCCACTGCAGTTATGGCTGAAAGCGCGAGTTCCGCCCGGGGCATGGGCCGCTGGTCTGTTTCGCCTCAGGGTCGACAGGAAATGCGTCTCGGCTCTGAAACCTTGGAAAAAAGCCGACTGGTACCAGTCAGGCGTGAGTCTGGGGACTCCCTCGAGTGTGATGGTGGTGTCCACGGACGCCTCCACCTCGGGATGGGGAGCGCTGCTCGAGGGCAGACCATTCTTTGGCCAGTGGTCAGAACGGGAGAAGCTCCTACACATAAACTGTCTAGAAATGCTGGCAGTAGACAACGCGCTAAGGCGCTTTTGTCCCCAGATAAAAGGCCGCCACGTCTTAGTCCAGTCGACAACATGTCAGTGGTGGCGTACATAAATCACCAGGGCGGCGTCAGGTCCCGAAGGCTTTATAGGCTGACGAAACGCCTCCTGGACTGGGCTCAGCACAACCTGCTTTCACTGAAAGCAGCGCATGTGCCTGGTCACCTGAATCTGGGACCAGACAGACTGTCCAGAAACAATGTCCCAGCAGGGGAATGGTCGCTGCACCCGCAGACGATCCAACTGCTGTGGGAGACATTCGGCAGAGCGCAGGTGGACCTGTTCGCGTCCCAGGAAAACGCTCACTGTCCGAACTTTTTCTCCAAGAGCAGGGATGCGCCGGCCCACGTATGGCCCCGACGCCCCCTCTATGCTTTTCCCCCCATCTCGCTCCTGCCTCAAGTGCTGGAACGAATCAGGGAAAATGGATGCCCAGTGCTGCTCGTGGCTCCGCTATGGACGAACCAGACTTGGTTCCCAGTCCTATTAACAGCTGACCAGCACTGCCCCGTGGCCGATACCGGTGAGGAGAGACCTCCTCTCTCAGGCAAAGGGCTCGATTTGGCATCCTCACCCGGAATTATGGTCCCTACATGTGTGGGCCATCAACGGGTACCCGCTAACCTCCCGGAGGGAGTGTTAAACACGATCACGCAGGCTAGGGCCCCGTCTACTAGACGGCTCTACTCCTCGAAATGGTCAGTGTTCTCTACCTGGTCTCAAGCTCAGGGCTTTTCACCCGTAGACTGCGGGGTTACGGAAGTGCTCTCCTTCCTTCAGGAGCTGCTGGATAAGGGTAGAACCCCGTCCACGCTCAAAGTATACGTGGCGGCCGTAACGGCGTTTGCAAAACTGACGTCTGGCCAGTCACTGGGGAAAAACGACCTAGTCGTGCGATTCCTCAGGGGAGCTCGGAGGCTGAATCCTCCCAGACCTCCCTCAGTCCCTATGTGGGACCTTTCTATGGTTCTGGAAGCCCTGAAAGGTGCCCCATTTGAGCCAATCCATTTGTCAGACATGAAGCACCTGTCTTTCAAAACGGTATTTCTTGTGGCTCTTGCTTCAATGAAGCGCGTGGGGGACTTACAAGCGCTTTCAGTAAGCACGTCCTGTATGGAGTTTGGGCCTAATGACTCAAAAGTCATACTCAAACCAAGGCACGGGTACGTGCCCAAATCCCTCAACACACCGTTCAAGGCCCAGGTTATTTCCCTGTGCGCCCTCCCGGTGAACAATGAGGAGGTGGATGCTAATCTCCTTTGCCCCGTCAGGGCGCTGAGAGCTTATGTGTCCCGCTCGTCTGTCTTCAGGCAGACCGAGCAGCTCTTTGTTTTGTTTGGCGGACGCTCCAAGGGACTGGCCGTATCAAAACAGAGCCTATCCAGATGGATAGTCGATGCCATAGCGCTGGCTTACACTTCTAAGGGCCTGCAGTGTCCTTTGGGTGTCAGAGCGCACTCCACGAGAGGCGTGGCCTCTTCGTGGGCGTGGTCTGGTGGGATTTCCTTGCATGATATCTGTATGGCGGCGGGCTGGGCCACGCCGTCTACATTTATACGGTTCTGTAACCTAGAGGTTCCCGCCTTACAGGCCAAGCTGCTGTCGGACTAGAATTCAGTACTATCTGTCCCGCTGCGCCGGCGCAGAATGCTGAGTTTTGCTTGAGTATCGCTCACTGATCGATAGAACAGCTCCATGGGTGTTGAATAACCCGTACTTTTGCCCAGTTCAGGCTGAACGCGTTCACCCTGTCTGCAGGAAATACTGTTAACATAACTAGCTCCTGTGGGATGCTATTTCATGGGGAATGATGCTTGTAGCCTCTCTTCTCCGACTCTCTGTGAGTCTACGGTGATTATGCACTATATGAGCCCCGGGCTACTGCCCTTGGGACTTTAGTGTGGGATCCCAGTACGCACGGCGTCTTACATTGTGTTCCCCATAGCGTAAGATATTACGCAGTACGAGAGATACTCTCGTAAGAGAACGTACTCGGTTACTAACGTAACCTCGGCTCTCTCTAGAGAGGGAACGAGTACTGCGTATCTTGCCGTGCATACAACAGCGCTGGTTCGCTTCAGCGATGAAAACCAGTTTGTATCAGCCTGTCGAGTGTATTTACAGGCCAAAGCCACGCCTATTCTGGCGGGACGTGATGAAATGGGCGCGAAGCGCCCCCATTGGATGTCACGTCACGCAGGGCCTCTCTCGATAGGCTTGCTGCTGTTGCCGCAGGGCAGCCAATAGGCGCGCGAGCCGTCTTGCCAATGTCTGCACGCTGCCGCACAGCGTTTTACATTAATCAAAATTAAAGGATAATTTTTGGCTTCAATATCTCGTGGAAAAGAGTTTTCCCCATAGCGTAAGATATTACGCAGTACTCGTTCCCTCTCTAGAGAGAACCGAGGTTACGTTAGTAACCGAGTACGTTTTTTGGACATATACATTAATTTATAGGCTACAAAAAACGCTTCAGAGCGTCGGCGCACTGGCAAAGGTTAACAGGTTAAAAGCTACCATTGTGTACAGTTTATGAAATGAACACCCGCCATCCCGCGGTAATGTGTGTGTATTGCGCAGGGGCATAGTCACACGAATAGTTTACATTGATTGAAAACTAATTTGTTTAAAAAAGAGGAGGCTATTGCCGGTAAAGGCAGGTTCACATAAAATCATTATGACATATGACATTATTTTTTGATCTAACGAACATCTGGTTTTGGTGGTATGCCCACCTCTAATATATATATCAGCACGGACACAATATAAAGAACGGGGTGAACAACATCTGTCAAAATCAGATACAAAAGGACTTGGAACTCAATTCGGGGAATGACTAACATGACCCCAAAAAGGAAAGCAATGTTCATCTGCAATGAATTCAAAAGGGCAAATGAACTGAACAATTTTTATATGAGATTTGAGACCTAATGCTGTGAAATATTAAGCAAAGTAAATTATTATAGTTGTAATGACAAAATACTCATTGATTCAGGGGCTGTTACAAGGGTTACCTTACAGTCACTTTAGACCTACTTCGGCACCGACGAAGAGGAATCTCGCAAGAGAGGCCAATCTACTTCGAGTCAAACTAAACGAGCCAATGTCACGCGGCGCTGGAAAATAGTCAAGGATTCAGATGCGAGTGAAAAGGTATTTATTAAACGAAGAGAAGGACAGAACTCAATAGACCGGCAGCATCCACAGGGATCGCTCAATGAATAATAGTAGACAGTTCACAGACTCAGTGTAGAAGTGGCAGATAATCCTCAGGCATGCTTGGCAACGCAGGGACTCAGTGGACGGAATGCCGATCAGTGAAGAGAAGAAGAACCTCGGGAAAATGTCGAAGAAGCAGGACTGGAACCGGGAACAAGGAACAGACCCAGGAGAACCTCCACAACCATCTGACAGAGACAAGACGAGTGAGCAAACAATATATAGGACATCCTCATTCAGAACAGCTGGCGCTGATCGGCTCATCAGTGGAAAACGAGCCAGCTGATGAGCCGCGCCCATACACTCAACACACATACACATAGCGAGAGAGAGTCAATGAATCCATGAACCGTGACAGTACCCCCCTTCCTAGGAACGCCGCCTGGCGTTCCCAGACACCCTTACCTGTCGATTGTAATCATCGATAAGGGAGTGATCCAGGATGTCCCTGGCAGGAACCCAACTTCTCTCCTCCGGACCGTAACCTTCCCAGTCCACCAAGTACTGGAATCCGCGTCCCCTCCGTCTCGAGTCCAGGATACGGTTAACCGAATAAGTAGGCTCCCCATCTACGAGTCGCGGCGGGGGGGGAACCGGGGTAGGCGGATTAAGAGGCGATCGAAAAACGGGTTTAATCTTGGAGACATGAAATGCGGGATGAATTCTCTTGTACGCTAGAGGCAGGTTAAGGCGGACTGTCACCGGACTAATAATCTTGGTGATAGTGAACGGGCCAATGAATTTAGGAGCTAATTTATTAGAGACGGAACGGAGAGGAATGTTCTTAGTAGAAAGCCACACCTTTTGACCAGCGACGTATACGGGTGGCCTCGACCGGTGGCGATCGGCCTTAGCCTTGGTGCGCGCCCTCACTTGGAGCAGAGTCTCACGGGCTCTGGTCCATGTGCGGTGACACCTCTGGACGAACGCGTGAGCGGAGGGGACCGCGACTTCGGATTCCAGACTGGGAAAGATTGGTGGCTGGTAACCTAAACTACATTCAAACGGAGATAGGCCCGTGGATGACACTGGTAATGCATTGTGGGCGTACTCCACCATAGAGATATGTTGGCTCCAAGAGGAAGGATTCCTGGCGGCCAAACAACGCAACACTCTCTCCAAATCCTGGTTGGCTCTCTCGGTCTGGCCATTGCTCTGGGGGTGAAACCCTGAGGACAGACTAACGGTCGCTCCCAGTGATTTACAAAACTCTTGCCAAAATTTGGACACAAATTGGGGTCCTCTGTCGGAAACCACGTCAATCGGCCCCCGACCCTTCTAACCAATGACGCCATTCTTCCAACGCTAACTTCACTGCCAACAACTCTCTGTTACCAATGTCATAGTTGCGTTCGGCAGGCGATAAACGACGAGACAAAAACGCGCAGGGATGCATCTTGTCGTCCGTGAGAGAACGCTGGGAAAGCACTGCTCCTACCCCCACCTCTGATGCGTCGACCTCCACCACAAACTGACGTGAAGAATCAGGGGCCATCAAGATGGGAGCTGAAACAAAGCAGCTCTTTAGTTTGGCAAACACAGCCTCAGCTGTGTCTGACCACCTGAACGCAGTTCGGGGGGAGGTCAAGGCAGTCAGTGGCGCGGCTAGTTGGCTGAAATTGCGAATGAAACGCCGATAAAAGTTGGCGAACCCCAGAAACCTCTGTAGGGCCTTACGGGAATCTGGACTTGGCCACTCCACCACAGCCTTAACCTTCTCAGGATCCATGCGTACTCCCTCAGACGAAATTATGTACCCTAGGAAAGGAACAGACTGTGCATGAAAAGCGCATTTCTCCGCCTTGACAAAAAGCCCATTTTCTAGCAACCTCTGAAGCACTCGTCTGACGTGTTGAACGTGCTCCTGGAGAGACGAAGAAAAAATCAATATGTCATCCAGGTAAACATATAGAAATTGATCAACCATGTCTCTCAACACATCATTGACGAGTGCCTGGAATACCGCTGGGGAGTTCGATAAACCGAATGGCGTAACCGAATATTCAAAGTGTCCCCTGGGAGTATTGAAAGCGGTCTTCCACTCATCCCCCTTCCTGATGCGAACCAAATGATATGCATTACGTAAATCCAATTTTGTGAAGATAGATGCTCCTTGCAACCTCTCGAAAGCCGAAGACATCAACGGCAAAGGATAAGTATTCTTAACCGTGATGTTGTTCAACCCCCGGTAATCAATACAAGGTCGCAGAGAACCATCCTTCTTCCCCACAAAAAAGAATCCCGCCCCCGCTGGAGAAGAGGAAGGGCGGATGAACCCGGTAGCTAGAGAATCAGAAATATATTTCTCCATAGCCTCCCTTTCTGGAGCAGAAAGTGAATATAACTTGCCCTTAGGCGGAGACGTACCTGGCAGTAAATCTATGGCACAGTCATAGGGAAGATGAGGAGGAAGAGAAGCAGCCCGAGACTTACTGAACACGTCCTTCAGGTCGCGGTACTCCGGTGGCACGTTAGACAGATTCACTGACTCCTCCTGCAACACAGAACGAGAAACAGACGGAACGGCAGACAAAAGACATGAGGCGTAACAACCATTACTCCAAGCAGAGACAGAGTTTTGGCCCCACTCTATCCTAGGTCCGTGCTTCACCAGCCACGGGTGACCCAGGACAACAGGAGCGTGGGGTGACTGAGTGAGGTAGAGTGAAGTGCTTTCAGTGTGGTTTCCCGAAGTTATGAGTGTAATAAGTCCAGTGGAGTGAGTGATACCCGGGAGTTCTTGCCCATTGAGTGCGTTGATGGTGATCGTGTTCTCTAACGCAGTGATGGGGAGGTGAAGCTTGCGTGCCAGTGAGAAGTCCATAAGGTTACCTTCCGCTCCCGAATCCACTAACGCTTGACAGCTGAAGGAGTGTTCCGCCCACTGGAGTCTAACCGGGAGGAGAGTGGCGCTCGAGGGTCCGATCATGGAGAGCCCGCCCGACAGTAGCCGCCGTCCTACCGCCGGGCTTGGCCTTTTAAAGGACAGGAGTTGATGAAATGGCCGGCCTCCCCGCAGTAAAGACATAGACCCCTCGAGCGGCGGTGTTCTCTCTCCTCCCGGGAAAGCCGAGCTCGACCTACCTGCATGGGCTCCGGATCGTTGGGGGGGCTGACCGCGCTCATACTCCGGGCGCTGGAACTCATGGGAAAATCGGCCGTGGGCATCCGGTACGGACGGCTCTCTCTCTGTCGGAGACGAGCATCAACTCGTAATGATAGCTCGATCAGTCCATCTAGTGTCTTGGGCAGCTCCAGGGTATAAATCTCCCTCTGAACGCGGTCAGCCAGCCCATGCAGGAACATATCCCACTGCGCCTCCTCGTTCCACTTGCACTCGGCCGCCAATGTCCGGAACTCTATGGAGTAGTCAGAGACTGACTGTTCGTCCTGGCGAAGGTCGGCGAGTTGGCGGGCCGCCTCGCGTCCAGCGACGGCGCGGTCGAACACTCGTGTCATCTCTAGTTCGAGTGCTTGGAACGAGGAGCAGCACTGATGTTTGTTCTGCCACACCGCTGTTCCCCACTGAGCCGCGCGCCCAGAGAGTAGGGTCATCACCAGGGCTACCTTCGACTCCTCAGAAGCAAATGTCACTGGTTGAAGCGAAAAATAAATAGAGCACTTAGTTAGAAACGTTCTGCAAAGATTGGGCTCGCCCGAATACCTCTCAGGTGCTGGGATGCGCGGTTCTGGTGCGGGGGCACGCGGCTCTGGATGATGGAAAATCCCTTGGGGAACAGGCGGGGGCGGTGCTGGCGCAGTGGGAACTCTCAGGCGTTGGATTTGAGAGGTGAGCTCGGACACCTGCGTTACCAAAGCCTGTATCGCCCGTCCCGAAGCTCCGATCTGCTCGTCCCGAAGCTCCGATCTGCTCGTCCTGGCGATCCATCCGGGCGTGGTTTCCGGCGAGCATCTGCTCAATGCCGTGATCACTCGCAGAATCCATGCGAAGATGGTCAGATGGTTCTGTCACGCGGCGCTGGAAAATAGTCAAGGATTCAGATGCGAGTGAAAAGGTATTTATTAAACGAAGAGAAGGACAGAACTCAATAGACCGGCAGCATCCACAGGGATCGCTCAATGAATAATAGTAGACAGTTCACAGACTCAGTGTAGAAGTGGCAGATAATCCTCAGGCAGGCTTGGCATCGCAGGGACTCAGTGGACGGAATGCCGATCAGTGAAGAGAAGAAGAACCTCGGGAAAATGTCGAAGAAGCAGGACTGGAACCGGGAACAAGGAACAGACCCAGGAGAACCTCCACAACCATCTGACAGAGACAAGACGAGTGAGCAAACAATATATAGGACATCCTCATTCAGAACAGCTGGCGCTGATCGGCTCATCAGTGGAAAACGAGCCAGCTGATGAGCCGCGCCCATACACTCAACACACATACACATAGCGAGAGAGAGTCAATGAATCCATGAACCGTGACAGCCAATGCATATTGGCGTGCAATCATTTGCATCAGCTGTTCAGCCATGCAGCGCTTGTATATAATGAGCAGAAGGTGCGAATGCACTTTAGCATTTTGCTTCGGAGCCGAGCACTTCAATGCCTGTGTTCTCTACAATCAAGAGTGTTACAAGACGAGCGAGCTCTCTACGGGACCTCTCCTCTTTACGATACGGCGCGGCAGCGTGGTTGACTTCTTCTTCTTCTCTCTCTCAAAAAAGCTGTTTTTACAACTGGTAAGGTGCGCCGTGAGAGCGCTAAAAGGCTGTTTTCAGGTCCACATTCCTGTCTGTGTTCGCTGCGACCGCTGCATGCTTCAGCACCAAGGAGAGCAGTCCCTAAAAGAGCTTACACGGCTAGAGCGCTTATTTTTAAAGATGTCACTCTACCTGTGTGTTTCTGAATGCGGTCGTTACCTGGGATCATTGGATGGTCATGAGTGCTGTATCGCGTGTCTGGGCATTGAACACACTGAGGTTTACTTCAGCGCTCCCCATGATGAACAGATATCAATCGCTGCATTGTTTTTGATCAAATAAATTCAACATTGGTGATTTATAAGATAACTTTTCTCAAAAACATTAAAAAAATCTCACCGACCCCTAACTTTTGAATGGTAGTGTAAGAATTATTAATCAACAGTTGACTACCTTTTAGAAGCAGTCTATTGATTTGACCACATTGATTTTGGCTGCGTCTGCCACTGAGGGTGGCAGGGAGCAGAGGAGCTCATCTGCACCCGATCCGCTCTTTAATTAGAGATTCTCTCAGCCAGTGTTCCTCAGCCTGATGCAACAGGATTTCAAGGAGGTTTTGCTAAGGAAGCTGAAAAGCTACTTGTATCCGTGCTCTCACTGTCGGAACTGTCGGCATGAGAAGTGGGGAAAGAGAACCCCAATTCATCTCTTTTATGTATGACAGTCATAAGACAAAGAAAAATTAGGAGAACAGATGCTAAGAGATTTGAGAAACATGCTGAATTTGAGATATCCTACCTGAAGGAATCTCAGGTCCATAGAAATTCTAGAAATTATTTGAATTGTTAAATGTAGAGAAAATGACTGTTATATTGTTGGGTTTTTGGTATAATATTGCTTTAAACCACTGCAGTACTCCATTCAGACAGACATTGTTTCATGTTCTGTGCAGCTACAACTCACATAGAAGCGTGTGAATGAGATACGGATGAGACACCACTTGACTAAGGCAGAAGTGTTTTTTCTAAATTACTCTATGGTTAGTCCCCTGTTCATGTCATTTCTTCAACTCTGACTGTTGAGCAGTTACAGTTTTAATTGACAGAGGTGGAAAGAGTAATAAAATATTCTACTCAAGTAAAAGTACTACTACTTCAATGAAATTTTACTTAAGTACAAGTAAAATTACCAGTCTAAAAATCTACTCAAGTAAAAAGTAGCTCATTTGAAATTTACTCAAGTAAAAGTTACTGAGTTACTTTTTTAACAGTGGGGGGTGGGTCAACAGTGGGTGGGGTGGGGGGACTCTCCCGTGTAGGGTTGTAATGGTATGAGATTTTTACAGTATGATAACGTCTCAGAAAATACCACGGTTTACAGTATTAATCAATTATTAAATAAACGGTATTATTAAATTATGGTTATTATTATTATCATCAGTTAAACTGACTTTTTTTGGGTTAAACAAATGCTTTTATTATAACAAACTTGAAACCATTTGTTTGTTTTGTTTATTAAAATTTCAATAGAACATGTCTAATCAATTAAATTCAATAATTGATAATGAATTAGATTAATAACTCAGTTTTAAAATTAATAATTTTTTAATTTTTTAAGAATAATATAGTCCTATGAAATGTATTTTATTCATAAAATCAATGTTTCTTTTTATGATTTAATCCAAATATATTATCAAAAACGGTGGCAATCAAATGAAAATGTAAACTTGTCCTTTTATTTTTTGGGGAAGAGCTGCAAAAAACAGATTTACTAAATTAAACCATGGACAAAAAAAATATATGCTTTAATTAATGTTTAAATAAATTGTATTATTATTGTTGCTGTTATTATTATTATTTTGAGAAGTACGTTCTATAGTATGCCTACAATAGTAATATATTTCTGTCATAATTTCTGCTAGTTAAACCAAACTTTTATTTTGACGGGTTGTAGTGAAGACCTGTTTCAAAGTGTAAGTCTATTTGACAATGGTTTTTCTCAAATAAAATAATGAAAATGCTCATTAGGCGTTCTCTCAGAGCAGCTCTGGAAATGTTCATGTAGTCATCATGTACTCAAATTGTTTGTGAGACGCTGAACACACCACGCCTACTTGAGTATGTAGTAGACAAAGTGGAGCAGCTCATTCACACCGATTCACAGAAACGCAGAACAAGCAGGTTATACTGTATATTTACATAGCAGTATTTTTGCGCTTAAATATTCACAGACCGCGATTGGAATTATTGCACAGTTCTACTTCCCATGTATTCATCCATCCATCATTTTGCGTGTTTAACGTGACATCTTCTGCGTTATGTAAATTCCATTTTCATGACTGGATTCTCGGATCTATGGCAAGCGGGTTTAACTTTTATTCATTTCCAGGATATGAATTCTTGATATCAAAAATTCAATTTTAAATAGTTAAAATTATAGTTATTGATATCAGGAATTAGATTTATACTAGCAACAATGGCAATTTTTGATATCAGAAATTACATTTCCACTAGTAACAATGCTAATTCTTGATATCAACAATTACATTTTTACTAGTTAAAATGCTCATTCTAGATATCAAGAATTGTATTTCAACTATAATATATATATATATATATTCAAACTATAATTCTTGATATCTGTTATTGTATTTTCACTAGTGAAATGTCACCATAGGCTGCCATTCAAAATCAATTGTTGATATCAATAATTGATTTCTTACTAGTTGTGATTCCACTTTTACATATCAGAAATACAATTCTTACTAGTAAAAACCTTTATTTTTGATATCAATAATTCAATTGTCACTAGTTGAAATGTCTATTCTTGATATCAACAATTGAATTGCTACTAGTAACAATGTTCATTTTTGATATCAATAATTCCATTTTCACTAGTGACTATGTTAATTTCTGATATCATGAATGTGATTGTTACTAGTAAGAAAGCCATTTTAGATATCTGAAATAATATTGATATCAGAAATACATTTTCAGATATCAAAAATGAAAGTTTTTACTAGTAGCAATTAAATTGTTGATATCAAGAATAGACATTTAAACTAGTGACAATTTAATTATTGATATCAGGAATTCACATTCTTACCAGTAACAATGTATTTATTGATATCAAAAATTATATTTCTACTAGTAAGAAATCAATTGTTGATATCAACAATTAATTTTGAATGGCAGCCTATGGTGACATTTCACTAGTGAAAATACAATTGCAGATATCAAGAATTCAATTGTTGATATCAAGAATCTAATTGTTGATATCAAGAATTAAATTGTTGATATCAATAATTCAATTGTTGATATCAAAAATGTGATTGTTGATATCAACAATTGAATTGTTGATATCAAGAATTCATATCCTGGAAATGAATAAAAGTTAAAACGGCTTGCCATAATGCAGTAGTTTCCGGAGTGTGATTTTTTTTTTCTCTCCCTTGTATTATTTTTTACTCAGTAACGGATATGATTTCAAATGTAGCAAAGTACAATACTTCAAACAAAACGTACTTAAGTAAAAGTAAAATTACAGATTTTAAAAACTACTTAAAAAATTAGAAGTATTAATATTGCAGCATGTCAGTTAGAACAGTCAGATTTGCCTTTTCGATTTAGTCCATCAGGGTTCAAATACCTAGGTGTTAACGTGACTCGTTCTTTATCTAGCCTTGCGTCTGCGAATTTCACTCCCCTTATCTCTAGGGTTACATCCAATATTCAAAGATGGGGTAACCTCCCCCTTTCACTAATCGGCAAGATCAATGTTGTTAAAATGAATATTTTACCGAAATTTCTTTTTTTATTCCAATCAATTCCGCTTTTTCTGCCAAAACATTTCTTTGACTCATTCGATAAGATAATTTGTTATTTTATTTGGGGCGGAAAATCACCTGATTCGTAAAACTCTACTGCAGAGATGCAGACTTAATGGAGGACTGGCATTACCTAATTTTTTAACTTACTATCGGGCGGCTCACATCGATAAACTTTGCTACTGGTTAAAATCCCCTGGATCCTCTTGGTGTAAATTAGAACTATTATCCTGTAGGGGATCTTCTATACCTGCTCTACTTTATTCCTCTTTACCTACGAAACCTTCTCTATACACTGATAATCAAGTGGTTCTTAACACACTCAAAATCTGGTATCAATTTAGACGATACTTTAAATTTGTAGATGCATCTTCCTTGGGTCCTATCAATAACAACCATTTATTTCCTCCATCACTTTCGGACTCGACATTTTCACTGTGGTATGACAAGGGTGTTTTGCAATTTAGAGATTTATATGTAGATGGTGTCTTTGATAGCTTTACCAATCTGTCATCTCGCTTTGAACTCCCTGTTACTCATCTGTTTCGCTATTTTCAAACTCGCAACTTTGTGGCTAAGTGTTTCCCTAATTTCCCTTCTTTACCTCCAGTGCATCAGTGGGAAACCATGCTTTCATTTGTCCCTCATCACAGGGGAATCATTTCAAAGCTATATGACATTATCTTAGCTTTTAGCGACCATTCAAATGCCAAACTTAAGGGTACGTGGGAAAGGGAACTGGGAATACAAATACAGGAGGAGTCTTGGGAACAGGCCATAGAGAGGATACGTTCTACCACCTCTTGTGCTCGTCTTGGACTTATTCAATTCAAGGTTTTACATAGGGTACATTTCTCTAAGCTTAGACTCTCTGAAATATTTCCGGAAGTGGAAGACAAATGTGATAAATGCCATGGCTCCCCCTGTCATCTTAGCCATATGTTTATTTTTTTTTTGTCCTGATTTGGTAGATTTCTGGGTGGCTTATTTTAATATTATGTCCTCTGTTCTTGGGGAAAATCTCCAACCTTGTCCTCTGATTGCTATATTTGGGATTCCTGACCCCTCAATGGCACTTAACCGTACACAAAAGGACATCATAGCTTTCACATCCTTACTAGCAAGACGCTCCTTATTGCTACATTGGAAGTCTGCTAAATATCCTTCTATCTCCCGTTGGCTCAGAGACATTATGTATTTTTTAAAACTTGAGAAAATTAAATATACATTGACAGGATGTACAGTCAAATTTTTCCATAAATGGCAACCCTTTATTTCCTTTTTCACAAATTTAAAGGTACTACCCAATTGAATGTGTGCCTGTTATTATTGTACTGTTTGTATTGCATAGTTAACCAGCAATATGTGTGTTGGTCATGGTGAGCTGAGTGGGTGGGGGGTTGTTTATTATTTCTAACACGACAGATCTATGATCTAATTTACTTATTTCTAATGATTCTTAGTAGAGTGTTGTTTTTTTGTTTTTTGTTTTTTTGGGGGGGGGGAAGTGGAAGGAAAAAACAAAAAGGGGGGAAAGGATAAATTGTATCTGTGAATGGAAATTCTGTATTGTTTGTTATTGTTGTATTGTTTTCCCTTTCTCCTTCAATAAAAAAATTTAAAAAAATTAAAAAAATAAATAAATTAGAAGTACACAAAAAATTGACTCAATTACGTAACGCGAGTAAATGTAATTCGTTACTTTCCACCTCTGTTAATTGAAACAATTACCTTGATTCAGTAAAGGAGACCTCTAAACCTTGAGGGCCCTCTCTTCACCAATCAAAATTACAGTCACCAAGACTCAGGGAACAAACAAAGATGTGGATCATATGGATTCCAATTGAAATTACTGGATTTTGACCACAAAATTTCTTAGAGCCACAGTAAATGTAAAAGCACCTTAATAATGTATTGTAACTATTATAACTGTACATACACACACACATATATATATATATATATATATATATATATATATATATATATATATATCATAGACCATAAAAAATATAGACATAGTGTCCGTGACGTCACCCGTAGGTTTCTGAAGAGCATTTTTGATGCCAAAAGTGGGGCAGCCGACAGTCGCCATCTTGGAAGCGCGTCACTCCCGGATAACAGAAAATGGCCAAAGAGGTGGGACGTGGGTGGAGCTTAGATGCCAGGTTGCTGAAACCAAGCCCGCCTAGCTCGACGTGATCGGGTTTGCTCAGGCTTAGGAGCCAATGCTATATGCTACTTGCAGTACCATCGCAAAGACTGTGCCAAGTGTGAAGTGTGCAACCGCACAGGGCCTCGCGCTGAAGTGACAGCTGACTTGATGATGTAAAGCCAATAGTTAAGCCAAAAGTAAAATTTTTTGCCTTTCAAAATACTATAATAGTTAAAAGACATAGCTAAAAGTGAGACTATGTGTATCATGATGCTGTATTATTCTGCTTGTTAAAAATGTATTATGCAGTAACTTACAATATTGCTCTGAGTGTCTGATTCATTGCACGTCAAGTTTGTAGAGAGCTTTATTCAGTCCATTTGAAATTCTGATTCTGGTCGCCTCTCAAATGGGTTGAACGATATTACCTGAGAAGTTCCGGAAAAATGTGCTAGAAATCCATGCTCATTCAAGGATGTGCATTTATTGCATAGATGGAGAAAGCACTGACACCGTAAGGATATCATCTGACGGTACTTTTTATTTAACACTAAAAAGTTAAATAAGCATATATAGTCTATCTGTTCCGTGAGAGCAACGGTACTGCAGAACGAGTGAAGCGTCTATATCATAGACGCTTTTAAATCTGAAAACTCCAAAAAGCAATGAAATTTTCAGACAGTACATGTTCACAGAGATAAACAACTGAAAAAACATCTCTGGTAGTTCTCTTGATACTCAACAACGACGGAATCCAATGGCGTGGGCGATGGTATAATGTGTGTATTAAATTGTATGAAATAATCCCGAAAAAAGCACAAACACGACAAAGATTCCAAGTTCAGCTGCTGGAATTAGTAACATGAACAGACAGCAGTAAAACAGCTAGTAGTGACAGCAGTGGCAATTCCCCTGTCACAGAAGTGGGGACTCCCTTAATTATGCAGAACTTTAAATTTAAACGGATGAGTTATAAAAAATTCACCCTCCTCACAGTTGTCATGAAGGACAAAATTAGCTTTATAGACCAAAACCACTTTTTGCACCAGGCTGTAAACATATTTTTTCCTGCTGTAAAGTTAGGCATTTTAACATGGGGGAGATTCAGATTTGACTTCCTTTTGCATCCAGCCTCTAAGCAGCCAGTCTATGAATTGCCGTTTAAGTCACTTCTGTGTTGGTTTCAAGAGAGAGACAAGGAGGTTGCCGCTCGCTGGGAACTCGCCGGCCACTTTATTAGGTACACCTTGATAGTACCTGGTTGATCCCTTTTTGCCTTCAGAACTGATTTAATTATTCTTGGCATAGATTCAACAAGGTACTGGAAACATTCCTCTGAGATTTTGGTCCACATTGAGATTAGTCGGCTGCACATCCATGATGCAAATCTCTGAATCTCATCTGAAAAAAATGAGACTCCTCAGACCAGGCAACATTTTTTCCAATCATCTATTGCCTAATTTTTGTGAGCCTGTGTGAATTGTAGTTCTTAGCTGACAGGAGTGGCACACGGTGTGTTCGTCTGCTGCTGTAGCCTATTTGGTTCAAAGTTAGACGTGTTTTGCGTGCAGAGAAGCTCTTCTGCATACCTTAGTTGTAAAATGTGGTTATTTGAGTTACTGTTGGCTTTCTATCCGCTCAAACCAGTCTGGCCATTCTCCTCTGACCCCTGGCATTAACAAGTCAGTCATTTTTGCCCACAGAACTGCCACTCACTGGATATTTTCTCTTTTTCTGACCATTCTCTGTAAACCTTAGAGATGGTTGTGCGTGAAAATACCAGTAGATCAACAGATTTGAATACTCAGATTACACTACCAACCATGCCACGTTCAAAGTTCACCTTCGTGTCATTCTGATGTTCACTTTGAACTTCAGCAGATCGTCTTGACTCTTGTATTCATGCCTAAATGCATTGCAATGCATTGAGTACCTGCCATGCGATTGGCTGATTAGACATTTAACTAGCAGGTGAACATGTGTCCCTAATAAAGTAGCCAGTGAGTGTGTGTGTATATACAGGTATGGCCACACTTTAGATTAGGGTCCAATTCTCACTATTAACTAACTATTAACAACAACTTTTTCCTCAATAAACTTCTAATTAGTAAGTTAGTAAGTTAAGTTAAATTAAGATAGTAGTTAAGTTTAGGTATTGGGATTGAGGGATGTAGAGTATTGTCATGCAGAATAAGGCATTAGTATGTGCTTTATACGTACTAATATACAGCCAATATCTGTCACGGGTCGCAGGTTTGTCTGTTCATTCTGTGTGTACTGTTCTGGTCTGATTGCCTATCAGCATCAGCTGTGCTGACAAGCAGATCAGCCACAGGTGTGTCTTGTTTATGAATCCTATATGTAGTCTTGTGTTTGTCATGTTCATTGTCAGATCGTTGTTACTGGTTCCATTGTCTCGCTGTCTGTGCAGTTCATCCATACA
Organism: Siphateles boraxobius; assembly: GCF_051911475.1. NCBI lineage: Eukaryota > Metazoa > Chordata > Actinopteri > Cypriniformes > Leuciscidae > Siphateles > Siphateles boraxobius. The sequence continues at coordinate 19,486,072 of NW_027509197.1, read as the reverse complement.
GTTCCTGTTCTACCTGACTATTCTTGCCATCAGTACCTGAGCTGTGGATCTTTGGCCCAGTTGGGTTCGTCGTTGTTTTATTCAGCGATTCCTGTCTTCTTGGACGATTCAGCCCACTGCAGTCTCTGCGCTGCTAAGCGCCAAACTACCGATCAGAGACTCTCCCATCCTGCCTTGTTTTGTTCTCTTGCTACTTCAAATAAACTTATATTCATTCGCTATTGGATCTTGTGTTTCATACCTGACAATATCATAGTAATATGCATTCTAATAAGCAATTAGTTAATAGTGAGAACTGTATATATATTGTTATGTGTTAGCATTTTTTTTGTTCCCTCCCCTTTTACTGGTTGCTGCGTTTCTCCCCTTTGCTGTTGCTTTCTTGTTTTCCCGCTCTCTCTAAGTTTGTAGGTGCAGCTATTGGTTGGAGACAACCAATCATCGGCTTGTTAAGGATATAATGCACTCTGGAGAACGGAAGAGGAGGAGCTTTGAGCTTGTGTTTGTTGTCTGTGCTACCGTTGGTGTTGTTGGAAAGTACTGACTTTGTAGTGGTTCGCTTGCGTGCTTATTTTATTGATTGCTCACTCACTCAGAGGACTTCTTACCTGATCCAGACTGCACCGGTCCAGAGAGAATGGAAAAGGAAAGTATGTCACGTGACTTACATATCACATACACATAGAATTTCCGCTAAATACACTAGGGAAGGAGCGTATGCAACTATGTCTAAGTTCCCTTTCGAGGGAACTCGAACTGCGTCGAATGAAACTTTGGGGGAACGCCCTTAGCGTAACGCATCTGAAGTATGAATGAAACTAATCCAATCCTGATTGGTGTTGCGTCATGACGTAACATGTGACGGCATACACGGAAGCTACAAAGGCACGCCGGCACACAACAGAGTTAGCTTTTTGCTCTTCAGCAAGCGCTCTGTGTCAAACTGTCTGTCCTCTTTGGTGTTGTTTGTCCCATAAGAATTGTCCTAAATAAAGGTCTGCAAGAAAAAAGAAATTGTAATATAGAATCTATAGTGGCTCGGATCTTGCGTTTGCAGAGCCAGCACGTTGATTACGGGTCTACCCTGCAATAAAGATTCTGTGACTTGGATCGCGCGTTGTCGAGGCAGCGCGTAAATTAAAGGTCTGCATTAAAACACAGAATATATAGTGGCTCGGATCTCGCGTTTGCTGAGGCAGCGCGTTGATTACGGGTCTACTCTGCAATAAAGATTCTGTGACTTGATCTCGCGTTGTTGAGGCAGCGCGTAGAATAAAGTTCGCACATTGCAATAAAGAATCTAGTGGCTCGGATCTCGCGTTTGCCGAGGCAGCGCGTAGATTACGGGTCTACTTTGCAATAAAGAATCTGTGTGTGTGCGAGGCATGAACAGTCAGCTCCTGAGGGTGCTGGCTGTGTTCATTGAGAAATATCTCGACGCGCACAGTCGTGCGTTTTCGGGTGTTCCAGCCTCGCGCCCGTTGATTTTCTTCTCGAGAGATGAAAACCAAATATATTGTGAACGACTCGAATCTCGCGTTTGCTGAGGCAGCGCGCAGAGTGCGGGTCTGCAATGAAAGGGACACACGTGATCTGTGAAATAATACTGTTTGGGGGCGAGGCATTCACAGTCAGTTCCTGAGGGTGCTGGCAGCTGTTCATTGAGAAATATCTTGACGCGTATATCCGTGCGCTGTAGGATGTTTCAGCTTCGCACCTATTGACTTTCTTCTTGAGGGATAAAAGCCAAATATATTGTAACGATTCGAATCTCGCGTTTGCCGAGGCGGCGTGTGGATTACCAGACCGTATAACATAAAACAGTATTGTCTGGTAATTATGGCTGCATTTAATTTTAAGAAATTAAAATTATGAAATTTTATCTGACTTTAAAGAAGTTAGATATTTTAATTCAGCCTACAATTCAGACCGTATTTCACTTATACAGTGTTTAAGGCTGCATTTAATTCTGAGGAATTATAATGATGAGCAGCGAACGCACGCTGCTCTGTCTGCCCCACAGGCCTGCGGCCGTGCAGTGTTCCTTCTGCACATCAAAAATCGTTTTTCGATTTTTCCCTGCTGGTCCTCCGCTTCAGGGTATCGAAAACGAGACAAAAATAACAGGGCTATCCCCCCGTGGAGCGACGAGCCAGAATCGCTCCTCCACGGAGCCCTCAGGAAATTGATGTTTGTATCCTGCGTCGTGCGGTTCGGGACACATCGGTTTCCATCGGAAACGGTTTTCGATTATTCCCTGCCGGTCCTCCTCTTCAGGATGTCGAGAACGAACCCGAAAGAGCCCTCAGGAAGTCGATGTCTGAATCCCGCCATTAAGTACGCTTCAGGACACATCGGTTTCCAGCGAACGCACGCTGCTCTGTCTGCCCCACAGGCTTGCGGCTAGGCAGCAATCGCGTCCACCCATCGAGAATTGTTTTCGGTCGAACCCGATCCGCTTCAGGGGCCCGAGAACCAATCCCGATTGATACCCGAAGCCAGGCTCGAGAGCCTGGTTCCTTTGGTAAAATATTTCGATGCATGGAAAAATCTCACGAAAATTTCTCCCTGGGCCCTGTGCACCATTCAAAAGGGGTACAGGCTGCAGTTCCATTTCCGCCCACCAAGGTTCAACGGGGTGGTCTGGACTGTAGTCGACCCAGTGCAGGGTCGGATATTGGAACAAGAAGTAAACTTCCTGCTGGTAAAGTAAGCTATAGAGCGTATTCCTCCACCATACAGGGAGTCCAGGTTTTACAGCCGCTACTTTATGGTTCCCAAGAAGGATTGGGGTTGCGTCCAATAATAGATCTCAGGCACTTGAATCGTTCTCTGAGGAGATTCAGGTTCAAGATGCTCACTATTCCCATCATCGTGAGTCAAATTCAATCCGAGGATTGGTTTGTCACGATAGATCTAAATCACGCATACTTCCACATATCCATCCTTCCATCTCACAGGAAGTTCCTGAGGTTCGCTTTCGGGGGCGAAGCGGGTTCTTATCGGGTTCTTCCGTTCGGCCTAGCTCTCTCCCCTCGCACATTTACCAAATGTATGGAGGCAGCTCTAGTACCGCTGAGGCTCCAGGGCATTAAGGTGCTCAATTATATCGACGACTGGCTGATTCTGGCCCAGTCACAAGAGGTGGTGGTTCGGCATCGAGATGTTGTCCTTGTCCACATCCAAAGCCTGGGGTTGAGACTCAACACGAAAAAGAGCGAGTTGACACCAGCCCAGAGAACCACATTCCTGGGAGTGGTCTGGGACTCGGTCAAGATGTGGGCACGATTATCTCCTGCACAAATCGAGTCCATTCTGGCCACAGTGTCCAGGGTAAATCTAGGCTAAGCCATCACTGTGAAACATTTTCAGAGAGTGTTAGGGCTCATGGCGGCAGCGTCCAACATTTTTCCATTCGGCCTGCTGCACATGAGGGCCCTCCAGTGGTGGTTGAAAACCAAGGGGTTCCCCCCGAGGGGAAACCCGTTCCGCATGATCATCCTATGGCAGGACCATCATTCCTCCTGGCACATAAACTGCCTGGAGATTTTGGCGGTGTTCCGAGCTCTGAGGAGCTTCCTGACGGACCTCAAGGGTCATCATGTCCTTGTGAGGTCAGACAATATGTCGGTAGTGGCCTATATAAACCATCAGGGGGGTCTGAGGTCTCGCCCTCTATGCAGACTGGCGCATCAGATCCTCCTGACGTCCCAGGGGAAACTGTTATCTCTAAGAGGAACATTCATCCCAGGGAGTCAAAATCAGGGAGCAGACATCCTGTCGAGAGAGGGCTGAGGCCCGGGGAATGGAGACTCCACCCCCAGGTGGTGGAGTCAATATCTCAGAGGTTCAGCCCAGTGGAAGTAGACCTATTCGCGTCTCGAGAGACGACCCACTGTCCACTGTGGTTCTCCTTCTCTCATCCAGCCCCGCTGGGGTTGGATGTCATGGTGCAGACATGGCCGAGGCTGCGTCTGTATGCATTTCCCCGATCGCTCTGCTCCCGGGAGTTCTAGAGAGGTTCTGTTGCGAGGGGATCAGTCTACTGCTGGTAGCCCCATTGTGGCCGGCCCGAGTATGGTTCTCAGACATTATATCTCTCCTAGACGGCCCTCCGTGGGAGATTCCCCTCAGGAGGGACCTGCTGACACAGGCAGAGGGCTCAATATTTCACCCTCGGCCTGAGTTATGGAAACTGTGGGTCTGGCCCCTGAGGGGGCACAGTACCTAGAGGCCGGCCTATCAGCTGGAGTAGAGGAGACCATACTCAGCTCTAGATCTCCCTCCATGAGGAAATTGTACGGCTTAAAGTGGAATTACTTTACCAATTGGTTTAGAGAGCGTGAGGTGGATCCAGTTAACTGCCCAGTGGCTACAGTTCTGGAGTTCCTCCAAGATTGCTTTTCAGCTGGTCCTACCCCGTCCACACTCAAGGTGTACGTGGCTGCCATTACGGCTTTCCACGCTCCTCTGGGTGATGGGCCTCTGGGGAGACAGCAGTTGGTCATACGTTTCCTCCGTGGGCCTTGGAGGATGAGGCCTGCGGCTCGTGCCACGGTTCCCACAAACGGACCTGCCGGTGGTTCTTGAAGGTTTGGCCGAGGCCCCCTTCGAACCACTGGAGTCGGCTGAGGCCAAGAACCTTTACCTAAAGATGTTTTTTCTGTTGTCCATTACTTCTCTGAGGAGGGGAGGAGATCTCCAGGCGTTCTCTACATGGGTGCCTGGAGTTTGCTCCAGGCGACATTAAAGCCATCTTACATCCCAGGCCGGGCTATTTGCCTAAGGTGCCATCTAATGTGGCACGGCCTACGGTTCTTCAGGCTTTTCATCCTCCACCTCACGTGACGTCGGATGAGGAGAGACTTCATCGGCTCTGCCCTGTCAGAGCGCTGGAATTTTATATTCAGAAGTCCTCTTCATGGCGGAAGTCGGACCAGTTGGATTGGACTGGATTGTCCAAGCGATATTCACGGCTTACCAGGTGCGCAATTTGCCTCCACCTTTTGCCCTGAGGGCTCATTCGACCAGAGGCATGGCATCCTCTAGAGCCCTTTTCACGGGGGCATCGATCCAGGAAGTCTGCAATGCAGCTGGATGGGCCACCCCTCATACCTTTATTAGGTTCTATAGCCTAGACATTCCGTCAACACCTGGCACTCTCGTGCTCTCGTCCTAGGTGTGCCTGTGAGCAGCTTCACACTAGGACAGGCAGGGCGCGTTGTGGCATAGTGGGTACTCGTTCCCCCAAAGTGTCATTCGACGCAGTTCGAGTTCCCTCGAAAGGGAACGTCCTCGGGTTACGACTGTAACCCTTGTTCCCTGAGAAAGGGAACGAGAACTGAGTCCTTTCGCCACTTATTTAGCACGTATTTAGCACCGCTCATTTTTCTTTCTCTCAGTCTTATTTCAATTGTGTGTCTATAGCTGTAAATGAGTTTGTCTGTTTATTTTCATTTATGTAAAAACATAATGTTCGTATTGTAAATAAAGCGAACCACCTGCTTGCAGTAATTGGTTGTCTTTGCGTCATTCGCCCACAGTACTCCCCAGAGACCAAAATTATAGGAGTGTGTCACAATTTTTATTATGTACATCTTCCTCATACCTCTATGCCATCAGGGGATGTAACAATATATATATATATATATATATATATATATATATATATATATATATATATATATATATATATATATATATAGATGGTAATACTTTAGATTAGGTTCCAATTCTCACTATTAACTAGTTTTAAAATAAAGCTATGCACAAGTAAATACATCTGTTTTAGATGCTGTCAATATCATGTTGGTGATATTGTAAATCCAATTGTACATTTTTTATTATTTTTTCATAGTGGACAGAGCTACTTGCCAATAATTTTGCAATCTGCATAGAATCTTGAAAAACAAACGCATTCCTGTTGCTTGCCGCTTTTTGTGTTTGCTGCTAGAGGTGGTGAAGTTGCTTTGTTAGCCTATGCAAATGGTTCATCAGAGAGATAGCTTTTATTGCATTTTGCTTTGTTACCTTGCTCTGGGTTAGTACACAGTGTGAGAGAAAAAGAGTGAGGATGAGGATGGCATACAGTGCACCGTCTCTTTCTCTCTCATGGAATCAAGCTGTGAGCAATAACCTGAAGTGGAGGATTACCGAACGGTAATCAAACCCCTTTAAGTAAATACAAATAAACAATGCAAACCAATAAAACATGGCCTATGATACAATGAAGCCACTTTCAGTGCTAATGGGAAACAAACTGATCAAACAATAAGAAGTGTAGCTCATCATTCCTTCCTTTATGTTCAACTGGAACAAAAGAAAGGTAATGATATTGATAAAGCTTAAGTTTCTGTTACCCAGTTATTTTGGTAATTATGAGCACAGAAACTTACACAGTAGTCTCAAATTACACAGGAGTCTAAATAGCACATGTTTGAATGTTATATGTGTAGATTTACAAACTAAAGCCTGTTATGAAAGTCCCTCTGCTGTGCAGTGGTAGGGAAAGGAGCGCTGATAGGTAAATTGTAACACAAAGTTACAACAAAAAGAATCAAACTCTGATGTTGCTTGCAGTTCCATTAATAAGGACAAATCCTGAAAGCAAAAACTATGGTTTTAGACCAACTGTGTCTTAAAGCAATTTGTTGCAGACATGTTACGGCTTAGTAACATATGTCTACATTGCCTACCCTGACACCTCAGCCCAATCTGAACAGATTTTGTTTGAACATCATGCTAAGAGCAGGTCCAGCGGGCATTAATGCTGACGGCTGTGCATTCTGTCCTTGCTGGTGATTCACTGGCTGTTTTACTTCTGGGATTGTGGTGAGGAAATCAGAGCTGACAACACTTGATGTTGTGAACAGAGGAACTAAATAAAGTGCATTGTGTCCATTCATTCAGTTCCTGCCAGTGGCACTTCACCATGTCCTTTCACAGTAATGCTGGCACAGACAGAGTTATCACATCCAATATATTTCCCCAGTTTAACCCTTGAGCACACAGATATTACCCTTTTAGGAATTTAGAATTTAAAATCATTATCTCTTAAATGTTGCTGTGAAAATTAATTATAAAAGATAATAATGTTAGACTGATGATGTAGCAAATTCTAGGAAGTGTTGCTTCCAATTGAGTCTTTATTCAGGTTGTACTTAAAAATAGAAAATTCTGTCATATCATCAGTAGCACATTACATGCTGACCAGTCTGAGAACAAGCTATGGCATAGAGTCATGCACACACAGAAGTTTTATACGGTTATATAGACCAGTGTTCATACGGTTTCTTTCCTTTGTGCTGTATTGCTTTGTGCTTTTTAGATATGGCAAGTAAAAAAAGTAAATCCTTTCCCACAGCCATGCAATTTAAGTGGTTTTCAACTAGGCCTTGCAAACGATCCAGCTTATAATTACATAAACCAGTTTCTGATATAATTACTGTACATGTAAGTGAAAAAAGTGAGTGAAAACATTTCCTCTTATTCCAGTTTAATATGCAGAGACAGGCAGCTATATTGAAAGTTAGTTTGATTCCCTAGAAAATGTAAATACTTACGGACTCTATGGTTCTGTCAAAACTTTGCTCAGGGATGTGTTTCCCGAAAGTATCGTTAGCCAACTATGGCCAAACATTTGCTCCAACAAACATTCACAGCATTGAAAATTTGTGTGGTTGGAACTGTAGCCTAAAACTTTTGAAATGTGGCTAAAAACATAATTATATGACATATAGACTTGAATGTTTACAGAAAAATCTTCTGATGCACAACCTTGGACACATCATCAGTGCTGTTTCCAGGAGTCACTGGGTGTTTTGGGTCTTACAACAGACACCCTCGTCTAGGCGACCCGACCTAGGCTGATCAGGCCCCGGCCTGTGTCCAAGTGGCATTCTACTGCCCCCACTGCTCTCCCCTCTTTAACCAGAGCCATCTGGATGGTTTTTCTGCTGCCTCCACGTTGTTGCCTATGGCTCTTCTTTGATTAGCACCTTTTATGCCCAGCGTACCGTAGGCCTTGCTCAGGGAGTAACTAGCAAATCCCCTACTTCCCACCTCTACTGGCATACACCTGGGGCCTCATTTATAACCGTTGCGTACGCACTAAACAGGCCCTGAAAGATGCGTACGCTACTTCTGACGCATAAGTTGTGATTTATAAAAACAAACTTGACGGGAAAATTTGCGCACCTGCATGCAAACTCTGACCCATGCGTACGAACGTTTTGGAGATGGAGCAGTTTGGCGACACCGATGGTGAGCTGGAGTTAAATATCTTTTTGGTCACTTTTAGACAGAAAATCTAAAGAAAATGATAAATATACAGAAAGATAATACAAACATAATTTCACTCACCAAGCCTTTCACATGAAGCAAACATCCATCCCTTCTTAAATGTCCGCGCCAGCGAGCACGTTGGGCCGTTTAGTGAAACTGATGCAGCCTTTCTAAATTATTATACGTCCTAATCATAAATAGGCCTACAGTGCATGTTCACAATACAGTTTAAATAAATAAAATAATGATTTAAACTATGTTTTACTTCTGATATAAACATTTAGATTAAATATGCCATTCTCATTAATGGTGTTAAACACTTAAACTACATGAAATCATTTCTGAGAAGTTACAACATTTTTATATTCAATAAATATAAATATTTGTTGTGGATGCAATGCTTTTGAACACTTTTCCTCTGGCATGCTGTGTTTTAACGTTTTAACTACAGAGATTAATTGCTTATCATGATAATAGCTGATTGTCTGAGAAAATAGACCTTGTTGTGCATTATTTGCACAAAACTATCTTTTTCCATTAAAAAATATAAATCAATTAAAAATACTATTTGGCCAGTGGAAAAGATTGAGAAAAACTTTCTCTGAAATGTATATTACACTACTTGATTTATTGAAAAACAAGGCAAGGATGGGCTATTAAATCATTTTTACTAATGACATCCGTATTTCATATTTTCGTAATGTCTGGAACCGTTAAACATGTTATCACGTGGATGAATAATCATATGCAAATGATATTCAGATGAGGATATGCATAGTAAAACTAGGCGTTGTAAGCTCCATATATGGTTATTTCGGGGTGGAGACGCATGTGCGCACAATGTTACGATGACTGGGATTTATAAAGTGAATTCAGCTTAGATTCTGGCGTGCGCACTGTTTTATAAGTCTCAATTTTTGTTTGCGTACGCCATTTTCGGCTTTCGGGCGCACATAGACTTTTAGTAAGGATTCTATGCACAGTTTTATAAATGAGGCCCCTGGTCCTCCATCCGTTCCTCCGACAATCCTCTACCAGTTCTTGGTATTTCTCCCTTTTTCTCTCTTGAGCTTCCTCCATCCTCTCCTCCCAGGGCACTGTCAGCTCTAACAAGATTAGATGTTTGGTGGCCTCAGAGACCAAGATGATATCAGGTCTCAATTTTACCCAGCCTTGGGCCGTGGAGAGCAAACCTACAGAGCAGCAATTTTTTGATGTTTTCTCTGGCTTTTGTCCTTCCTTGATGAAGTGAATTGTCTTGGCTGAAGCTTGGGTGTATCGGCTGTCCTTGATGGATTTGAATAAATCATGGTCTTTGGTACAGTAAGCAAGCTGGCATGCAGAACGTTCTTCATTATTCCATTCACACACACACACACACACACACACACACACACACACACACACACACACACACACACACACACACACACACACACACACACACACACACACACACACACACACACACACACACACACACACCTTCATTATAGTTTGAGCAGCCAAACACAGCAACAGTAGGCTACTTTAGCCAATGGTATGAGTTTAGGGTGGGACAATTTATTATTTATTTTTGACCAAGGGAAGATGGGGGAAGTGAAACCTGTCCTAAACTCATAATTTTTGCATTTCCATTTGATGAAGCCAATGGTACTGTCACTTCCCCTTTAGGTTTGCACTTTACCAGCTACTCAAGTGTATGATTACTATCTGTGTTTCTTCTGGGCTTGTTTTAATTTTATTTTCACTCGATTTGCTAAAAGCTCCATACTTAACAATCAATTACAAGTTAAATATCAAACCTTTTAGGCCAGAGATCTTGTAATAATTTATGCTGTTTAAGAGCAAGATGTGATTTATTTATTTAGAAGCTCCTTTTGTAGTCGTATTGTCAGAGGTGAACAAAGTACACAACTTCCTTACTTGAGTGAAAGTACAGATACTACTGGTCAAATATTACTCCGTTACAAGTTAAAGTACAGAAGTACTTGTTTTTAAAAGTACTTAGGTATCAAAAGTAAAAAGTAAATGTCAATGTATTGTTTTATTATTGTTGCATTGTTGTATGCAATACTTACAGGAGACCGGGGACAGTTGCAACACTTTTTGCATTTGGCTCTGTTACGCAGAGACGGTTTGAATTAGACAAACCAATTGTTTATACAATAAACTTGCATCTGTATGATAATAGTCTAAACCATTTAAAGATAATTACAGAATCTACATTTCTACATTTTTCACAATTTGCATTTGAATGTAAGGAGTCAGATTTTGCAACTGACCCCGGGCCCAGGGAAAGTTGCAACATTGATTGGGGATGGTTGCAACATGTTACAAATACAATATATTACAATATATGTCAGTGTTAGCAACAGTTGCGGAGCTAGACTTTTAAAACAGGGGTGGCAAAGGGGTGGCGAGGTATTATTTTGAGGGGTCAATATACAAAGTGTTCAATTACACTAAAATGAGTCCACCCCTCATGATTACTGTTATAAACATGAACCTCGCCTGAAAGGCAAAGGGGGAGGTGTTGCTGTAATTTATAGTAATATTTTCAAAACCACTAAAAAATCTAGTTTAAAATATATTTCTTTTGAAGTGTTGGTGCTTGATGTAAAAATATATAATGTAAACGATAAATCAAGTTTGAGAATTCTGCTGGCAACTGTATACAGGCCACCAGGGCACCATAAAGATTTTATCAAAGAATTTGCTGACTTTTTATCAGAATTAGTATTGACTGCAGATAAAGTCCTAATTGTTGGTGATTTTAATAAACATGTAGATAATGGAAAAGATGCAATGGGATTGGCATTTAAAGACATTCTTAACTCTATTGGAGTTAGACAACACGTGTCAGGACCTACTCATTGTCGTAATCGTACTCTAGATCTAATATTATCACATGGAATCAATGTTGATGCTGTTGAAATTCTGCAGCAGAGCGACGACATCTCAGATCATTATCTAGTCTCATGTAAATTACATTTAGCCAAGGCTGCAAAGCCAACTCCGTGTTACAAGTATGTTAGACCTATCACTTCTGCCACTAAAGATTGCTTTATCAATAATCTTCCTAATCAGTTTCATCGTCTCAGCATCCCAGATAGCTTAGAAGAACTTGATATTGCAACAGAAACTTTTAACTCTCTCCTTTCCAGCACTTTAGATACAGGTGCTCCGTTGCGCTTAAAGAAGATTACAGAAAATAGTCCAACACCGTGGTACAACGAGCACACCCGGGCCCTTATGAGAGCAGCCAGAAAAATGGAGCGCAACTGGAAGAAAACAAAACTAGAGGTATTCCGGATTTCATGGAAGGAGAGCTCGATTGCTTACAGAGAGGCTTTAAAAGCTGCTAGATCTGCTTGTTTTTCAACCCTATTAAAAGAAAATAAACATAATCCAAGGTATTTATTTGAAAAAGTGGCTACACTAACGAAAAAGAAAGCTTCAAGCCCAGAAGTTTCCAAGAAACACAGCATTAATGACTTTATGAACTTCTTCACTTATAACAGTGGTTCTCAACCTTTTTTGGCCCAGCGCCCCCTTTCCAAGATCCAGAACCCTGACCGCCCCCCACCACCACCAAAAAAGGGCTAAATGTCTTTATTGAATGTATGCTGATTATCATTCTGTTATAATAATAATAATAAAAACAATAATAATGTGTATGATTGACGTCCTTATTTTCTTCTTAAAATTATAATTATCATTATTATTATTATGAAATCCGTAACTTTAAGTATTTAAATTGTGAAACATTTATGTATTGAGTCAGTATATCCATTTTCAAAACCGTGCTTTTGTCTTATTCTGAATTACTAAAGTACACCTAATAAGTGTACATAAGGGCCGCATCGTTTTCTCCTTTCCACAAGCGCTTGCGCTCCCGTCTGTTGTTGCTAAGAAAGCATGAACTGCGCTCTCCATGACATGATGACGAGGATTCATTGCATTTGATACAAAGGATTGATTGATTTCTAGCCCTTGCATTAGCTTTACTAGTAGATATATTTATGGAGATGAGAAAAAAAACCCCTGCCCTGTACAGCTATGATCAGCTGTCCGGCCGAGCGTTCGATGTTGTTACGGAAAGGCCGAAGCTGATCAGATGGGTTTTGTCATTATGACTTAATCTTAAACCGCGAAGCTTGTGTACATTTTGATTGGACACATTCTTTCTACCACTCTGCCGGCTGCGGCATTTGTTTTTAAGCGTTGCCATGGAGATAATTTGCCGGTAACTAGCCGGGACAAGTCTGAGTGGGCTACTAGCAACATTTAAATATTAATTAATTAACACAGACATAATTTTATTTTACATTAAAACATGGACGCTATGGAATTATGTCGGACAGAGACGCATTCGGAAGGGCATTTTCAAAAGTGCGAATGACTCATTCATTCTTTTTTTTTTCTTTTGCGCAGGTAATGTTTGAAAGACGATGTCTTGTAACGTTAGCTTACTGATGTAAATAAATAAAAATGTATACAAAGATGTGATGATGTCCTGATTCTCTTTTTTTTTTATTGCATAACAAGAACAATATATAACATACACATACGGAGGATCACATAGTATTATATCTATTACATTCATAATAGCATCAAAGAAACAATAGACAGAAAGAAAGAAAAAACTATAAGGGGAAACATTACAAAAAATTCCAAAAAGAAAGTGATTCAAAAATAGTATACATCCGTTTCGCTTTTTTATTTCTTACATCTTTTAGGGAGACTTTCACTTTCCGTAACGGACTGAAGTGCGCGTCCGAGTGAAGACAACACATTTCAGCGCTAGATCGTCTCTTATTTAACAAACGAATGAAACGAATGCTGCTAGTTAACTGGATATGTTTTATTTGTATTGGTACATCCGTGCCGCGAGATGTTTTAAAAGTGTTTCAAAACCGCCCTGTAGGCTAAATGACGCCTAGGCTACTATTTCATATACCGGTAGGCTACATGTTCTACGATATGATATTTTATATTAATATTCTCATAGGAACCTGAGACTCGCGCTTGGGACTGCACGTGCGTATTGGATCGTCTGGCCTGGTGGGACTCCGAATGAAGGTGGAATGGATTTGAGCAGCAGCGTGGAAATCAATGCTGTACCTAAAACGCCCATGCATTCAAATTAACATTGTATGTGTTGTCAGAGGCTTAAAAAAGTTGTGATAATAACAGTGAGTATATAGTGCCACAGTCAGACATAACGCCCCCCATTTGTGCCTGAGCGCCCCCCTCTCAGCTGCCTCGTTCCCAACGCCCCCCGACACTGTCCAAACGCCCCCAAGGGGGCGGTACCGCCCCCGTTGAGAAACGCTAACTTATAAGATTGATAATATTAGGGACAAAATTATAACTATGCAACCGTCTACTACAGCATCACATCAGGGAGTGCATTATAGTCTCCCCGAGGTAAAATTTGATTCATTTGTTGCCATAGGAGAGGAAGAATTTTGCAAACTCGTTAATTCATCTAAATCGACAACATGTATGTTAGACCCTATACCGACTAAACTACTGAAAGAGATGCTTCCAGAAGTCATAGATCCTCTTCTTAACATCATTAATTCGTCTTTGTCTCTAGGATACGTACCAAAAACCTTTAAGCTGGCTATGATTAAACTGCTTGTTAAAAAAACGCAACTTGATCCTACAGAATTAGTCAATTACAGGCCGATCTCAAATCTACCTTTTCTGTCAAAGATACTAGAAAAGGCAGTATCCTCACAACTGTGTTCCTTTCTTAAAAGAAATGGTATCTGCGAGGATTTCCAGTCAGGATTTAGACCGCACCATAGCACTGAGACAGCTCTCATTAGAGTCACAAATGATTTGCTCTTATCATCCGATCGTGGTTGTATCTCTCTATTAGTGTTACTTGATCTTAGTGCTGCATTTGACACCATTGACCACAACATTCTCTTAAATAGACTAGAAAACTATGTTGGCATTAGTGGAATTTCATTAGCATGGTTTAAATCATATGTATTTGACCGCTATCAGTTTGTAGCAGTAAATGAAGAGATGTCTTATCGATCACAAGTTCAGTATGGCGTACCACAAGGCTCAGTACTAGGACCGCTGCTGTTCACTCTGTACATGCTACCTTTAGGAGATATCATTAGGAAACATGGAATTAGCTTTCACTGTTATGCTGATGATACTCAGCTCTATATTTCTTCCAAACCTAACGAAACTCACCAATTCACAAAATTATCGGAATGCATAGGCCTAGTTGATATCAAAAATTGGATGACTAGTAATTTCCTACTACTAAATTCTGAAAAAACAGAGATTCTAATTATTGGACAAAAAACTTCCACACGTAATAACCTAGAATACCGTCTAACACTTGATGGCTGCTCTGTTAAGTCTTCGTCGTCAGTTAGGAACCTGGGTGTGCTCTTTGATACCAATCTTTCATTTGAAAGTCACGTGTCTAGTGTCTGTAAAACCGCATTTTTCCATCTTAAAAATATATCTAAATTACGTCATATGCTCTCATTGATAAATGCAGAACAACTAGTTCATGCGTTCATGACATCAAGGCTAGATTATTGTAATGCTCTACTGGGTGGTTGCCCTGCACGCTTAATAAACAAACTACAGCTAGTTCAAAACGCAGCCGCTAGAGTTCTTACCAGAACAAGGAAGTACGACCATATTAGCCCAGTTCTGTCAACACTGCATTGGCTCCCTATTAAACATCGTATAAATTTTAAAATATTGCTGATTACTTAAAAAGCACTAAATGGTTTAGCTCCCCAGTACTTGAGCGAGCTCTTAACGCATTATAGTCCTTCACGTCTATTGCGATCTCAAAACTCCGGCCAGTTGATAATACCTAGAATATATAAATCAACTGCTGGCGATAGATCCTTTTCCTATTTAGCACCAACACTTTGGATCAATCTTCCTAACATTGTTCGGGAAGCAGACACAGTCTGTCAGTTCAAAGCTAGACTAAAAACACATCTCTTTGACCTAGCATTCACATAACACTCTATAGCCTTCTATAATTCAATATTAGGCTGCTAAGATTAGGTCAGTCGGAACTGGGAACACTTCCCTTAAATCCTGATGTACTCGTTACATCATAAGAAGAATGGCATCTACGCTAATTTTAGTGTCTTTGTTTATCCCGAGGTTTTCCCGCAGCCTGCTGGATCCAGGCCGTTTCCAGATCTGACGAAGGACCTCTCCCTATGGAGGATCCCTATACCACTCTACAGATAAAGCGTTGTGGAATTTTTCGGTTCGCGTACCTACCCAAATTGATAAGATAAAATAAAAATTCTGCATCAAAATTTATAGACAAGTAGTTTGTTTAGGCATGGTTTGTAAGGAATTACAAACCTGCGCACATATATTCAAACGCACATAACTATAGAATCAATTCTTAATGCGCATGTGAACGCCATCAGCGTCTATCACAGGTTCACGGTTAAAGTCTGTTTAGAGAGAACGGTGTCGTCTTAGCGGCCCCTAATTTAATAACAAATGATCATTTAGACGGAAGCGAAGCAATCAAAACTAACTTTAGCTGGAAAAAACATTTTTCAAGAGCCACTATAAAACCGAACCAATCTCTGTTACCTTAAATTATATGTTTATCTATGTAAAGCTGCTTTGAAACAATCTACATTGTTAAAAGCGCTATATAAATGAGGATGACTTGACTTGACTTGACTAAAAATTAATTATTTTCCAAAAATTGTATAGCAGCTATAGGTTGTTTGGGTTGGTTGGTTGGGGAAAATTGACAGACACAAACACTTAATGGAGTCATGGTGTTCATTTGTTTCTTTTAATGGCTGCAGTGAATATATTAACTGCATTTGATAAATTATTTAAAATTATAATACAATTATTAAAGCATTAACACACAAACCACCGTTTGTGTTATAACATAAAAGCAAGCAGATACTGCGTGCATGGTTTGGCATGACTGCGCGCAGAGTGCGCTCCCTTAATAATTCCTAAAAAGCTGACATCAGTTCATCGCGATCTCACACATGTTATTATCAATAAAGCTGACTGCACAATTAATCTTTCATAATATATACACTTTGTTTGTTATAATTAGAGGATTTGCCAGCATACAGAATTTAGCTCTGAAAAAAAGTCCGTTTTGAGCGGTGAGGGGATTCTATCTTAAATGCTTGTGATTGGCCATTGCGTTCAAGAAATCAACACATATGACTGTGATTGGCTACATCGCTCAACGCTGCAAACATGTTATAAAAAGAAACTCTGGCCTGTAAATCGATTCTATTTTGTTTTAGTTGTTCTTGTCCATATGAATAAAAATCTATTAGTTTTTATATGTTTTATTCATAGATATTTCTAGTTTGCGGGAGTCCCGCGAATCGTTTTATTCTCCCGCAACGCGCACACACACAGAGTGAGTGCATTACCGCCCGCGCTCGCACAAGTGTTTGTTTGTGTGTGAGTGTGCGCGTGTGCGCACTCATTGGGATAATTGTAAACGCGCAAACACAGACAGAAAAGACATGCCATCGTGGAAATAAGATAAATAACATATTACTTATATGTTAATACGGGGCGCCCCCTTATATAATGGTAGGGGAAACACTGTGTTATGTTAAGTGCTAATAAATTGTATGTCTACACAAACTTACTTCAGTACTTCTGTACATCTCTACAGTCACATCTACTATCTCCACGGTGGTTTTATTAAGATTAGTTCAATATGCTGCATTACACGTGCCAATATGAATAAGCATACCTAATGTTTGTGATTGTTGCTGAACATTTGCTAACGACATGTTTTAAGCATCTTCACGCAGGCGTGACAATAATGCTCATTTAAGTATTAATGCTAAGCACTACAGTGCAACGTCTCCCTTACTTCCCGTTAAAACAGTACTTCGTTTAATTTAATACCAATAAAAGCCGTACATACCAGCAAAACGCTCTTCGTCGATCATGTGTGTGCTGCCGCGTTATGTTTTGTTTTGTAGCCGTTTGGAGCACGAAGGAGGAGCTGCGTGTCAGCTTAACCAATGAAAAGTGTAGCAGCAACAGCACGCGCTGCACGCTTGTGCGTGCTGCGTAAGGATGCATTGAGATTTGGGAAATGTTCGTAAAAATCAAACAGTGTAATGTTTTCAGCGGGGTGGCAACAGGGGTGGCAAGGACTTCGTCTGGGGTGGCAATAGCCACCCCAACTAGCCCTCTGGGTCCGCCACTGGTTACCAAAATGATTATTATCAAAAATGTAAGTTATAATAATATTACAGTGTTATTTATTCATCAGCTTTGATTAGATGACAATTATACATTTGTCTAGATGAGTAGGCCTTATGTGCAAATATTCAAATTAACATAAAATACAGTAGGCTTTTAGCAGTGTTGGGAGTAACGCGTTACAAAAGTAACGCAGTAGTGTAAGGCATTACTAATCAATTTTCAGTAATATTTTACTCGGTACATGTTCGGTAAGGCTTGCGTTACAACAGACTTTTAGTTTTAATTGTAAAAAAAAAAAACAGCAAGACCGCCAGACATTAACGAATGAAAGATGCAAGTAGGCTAAATTACCTGTTCGTGGTCAGTCAATAGCCGCGTGTGGTGTCCAAGTCTGTAATTAAAGACTAAATGGCAGCGTCTGATATATTTGTATAGCGATTTATTTTTTACAGGAGTGCCGTGAGGTATGATTTCGGCCTCTGTGCTCACGCTGGCCAGAGGAAAAGCGGCTAATGGTGAAGATGGCATGAAGAAGACTACATTCGTGAGATGGACGTATGCGCATTAGGCTATTCGTTCTGTGTTTTCTTTCTAAACAGTTAGGCTATGTTTATGTGGTATTTTTCATGTTTTCATCATGCAATCATGTTTTTTAAGCCGTGGTGACGCGTTCATGTAAGGGCGGCGGCGCTGCCGATAAAGCACCTAAAAGCTGTCACAAAGAACCGGCAAAAACAATGATTATGATGAATATGTCAAATATAGCAAGGAGACATGTTGATTGTTTATTAATAAAGTCAAGATGAAGTTGACGATGCTGACTCGCGATCTTCGCAGTAGGCTAGTGAATGCACCAGAGAGAAATGCACATTTCATTTCATAAGCAGAGAGCAGTCTGTTTTCTTTCGTTTTGAATTGTTCTGTTTACAAGTAGACATTTCAATATAGATATATTTTTCAGGTCCGTACAATTAATACAAAACGAAATTCACTTTAAAGAAAGGCTTCGTGTCTTCTGTGTAAGGTGTCTGTGAAAGTTTTAAAGCAGTCTTTTAGTGCCGCTTCAGAGCGGTCGCGTCCGTAACGGAGAACTGTCACGTCTGTAACATTGTTTTTTCCTCATAAATGCGAACACGAAAAATAAAATAAAATTAATATTTTATGTTCTGTGGAGAGCCAACCCTTCTTCATTAGATTTGCGCAGTGTAATTCACAGAATTACAACAACAAAAAAATCATTGCCTCCTAAAAGTTAAAGATTTTTTTTTTGTCACACATGACTGTCGATTTCCCTATATTAAAAAACGCATGTGTAGACTGATATTTTTCTAATGTCTGGACTCCTTTCTGCGAGGAGCCTATGGATAAACAGACGTTTCAATATTTTGGTATTAATGCATTTTCTGAGAATTTATATAATTATATAAGTTTTGACTGCAAGTCTGCAAATGTCATGTCCATAACGCTGGAATTCCCAAATTTTAAATAATTTATCCTCAACTAGTTTTGTGGTGTAGGTCTACATATTTTATAATGTTAAGCTAACTTCAAATAATACTAATAGTAATTTAAAGATGTGGTAGCATTGGATCTGGACGGTATGGATAACGCTGGGAGTTGGAAGGGGTGTGTCGCCATTCTGCAGGTTCGTGGATCTGAGTGTCGCGATTTCGGTTTCATATCGCATATCGTTACAGCCCTAGTCATTTTAGAATGTTAAGTTCTACTTCTGTATAGTTATTTTGGTGAAAGTAACTCAAAAGTAATACAGGAGTAATGTAACATTACAATTATGAGACAGTAATATTGTAAGGTAATGAATTACTTTTAAATAACAGTAACAAGTAATGTATAATGTATTACAGTTTGGAAGTAACTTGCACAACACTGGCTTTTAGTGACAGGAAGAATGGAACAATTTGTGAGGCATTTAAGCCTATTTAGCCTATTGTCCTGTAAAACTATTTTTCATTTTAACAATATGTTACGCATGGTCACAGACATCTGCACACGTGCGCGCACGTACACACACACATAAACATAAACCTCCTGTCCTTGCTCCAACTTGATGAACTTATTATATTTAAGTAAACACTTATGAAATCTTTTTAAAAATGCTGCTATGTGGTCTGTTTTTCCCTGTTCCTATCAGCCATGATAAAACCTCATGTGCTAGCTAAACAATTGACCTTGATACATGCTAATCATACTAGCTTAAAGTTAACTGTGGCGAACAGGACGAGGCAGAGAGAGGGGGGGGGGGGGGGGGGGGTGTCAGGCACAGTCTCGGGAGTACCCCCTGGCCTGTGAGGGGCGATGGGGGTATGTGGCGAACAGGACGAGGCCGAGGGACATGAGAGAACGGTGTGAGACCAGTGGTGCGAGTGTTAATGAGCGCCACCTGTGAGCACACCGGTCTCGCATCTCTCACGGAGGAGCGGCAGCATAAAGGAGGAGCGACGACATGGATGATCGAGAGAGGAACAGGCCTCTGTTTTATTTGTTTGATTTTTATCCGTCCGCGAGGGGCTGCTGGCGGTTCCTTTTATGTCGTATTTTGGTAGCCAGCAGTCTTCCGCGAGGGGCTGCTGGCGGTTCTTTTTGGTTTGTGTTTGTTTTATTTTAATAAAGTATTTGAATGTTCGCCGGTTCCCGCCTCCTTCTTCCCTGAACTTTTCTACATTAACATATCACTCATTTAATTCATATAAGTTTGAGCTGACAGTTTGACAAAAACAAAGCTCAAGAAAATAAATACTTTGATACTCTAAAAACAGTTTTTCTTCAATAAATCCTGGAGAAGCTCAGGAATCTCCTTGATTTTTCTCTGCAAGGGGGCATCCAATTGAGCATGTGCAGTGTGAGTGTCATTACTCTAGCTTGTTTCTGGTTGGAGAAAAATTACATGTTGCAACCATCCCTTGTTGCAACTGTCCCTGGTCTCCCCATACCTTATGCCTCTGAAGCAACCTTATAAATACACCTACCAGTATCTGTGGAATTAACAGCTTTTAGAATGTTATAAGTCCTATAGAAATTAAACAACTGAATTGACAAAAAAGTCAGCCATAATCATCTTATTTATTTATTTATTTAACACTCCTACCACTCCTGCCACCATCATGCACCCTGTGGCGGGGGAGGCATGGTTTAGCGAGGTCGGCAACAGGAGAGAGAGCCGGGAGAGATATGAGACCGTTGCGTCGCGCAGGTGACGCTCATTAGTAATCACACCACCGGCCTCGCTCCATTCACCCACGGCCTTCGGCCTCCGTCATGCTCGCCACACACCACAAAAGAAGTACACATCTATGTGTATCCATTCATGCACATTTGAATCAAGGGTTACTTTATTTCGATAGTCCACTTTAGACATTCTACTAACTATAGGTAACTTTTCAACTACATGTCAACTAACTCTCATTAGAGTATTAGTAGGCTGAAGTAGACTGTCAGTATACTGTTAGGTTAGGGTTAAGTGTTAGGGTGAGGATAACAAGTTGACTTAGAAGCCCCTTTCACACAGAGATTCCGGAAAATATACGGATAAAGTGACCCGGGATTTGACCAGGGTTCGTTTGATTTTGGTTCATTCACACTGCCAGTGATTTTCCGGAATCAGAGAGTGCGTTCACACACAACCCGTAAAAATCCCGTGAAGACACGTGACATCGATGTGACATAATATCTCAGTAGCGTTTATAGTTTGCTTATGAGCTGCGATTTCTCTCTCGAGAAACCACGCTTGTGCATTTTTTTCTCTGATTCGATCATAAACTAGCGCATTACGTACCGTTTCACTAGCCTGCTTTCACTTCACTTCAGCGTCATCATTACGACACGGCATTGATTACGGCTTTTGTTCACACAGCGCGCGTTCCGGGACTGATCCCGGCAATGTTACTAGGTCCCCAACCCGGCATCAATCCCGGGTCGTGTTTGTGTTCACACAGAAGGCATTCTGGCAATTTCATGGCAATTTCCCGGGATCAACGCACTGTGTGAAAGGGGCTATAGTTGCCAAGTTACTTCTAGTCAGTAGAATGTCTGTTGGGGGACCAACAAAATAAAGTGTTAAGCAGACAGTCTACTAATCCTCTAATGACAGTTAGTTGACACGTAGCTGCAAATTTACTTATAGTTAGTAGAATGTCTAAAGTGGACTATCGAAATAAAGTGTTACCGAATCAAGTGTCTGTAAAAATCCAACCTTCTTTAAAACTTAGCTACACAGCCATAGCTGTATAACTGCCCAAAAGCAATACTGCTTTAACAAACAACAAAACAGAAAGACCTATTTGCCATGGATGGCACACTGCGCAGATGATCTGTCCTCGTCCATTTTACCACTAGTTGATTACTGTTCAAAGAAAACGATTTTGGTACATACTCGCTTTCAAAGTGATAGTCCACGTGCATCTCAGTGTTTACTTAGTCCTATAAAAAATGGGAATTATCGTTGTGGGAATTGTGCTCAGTGTAACAATACATTTAAAACATCTGTTTTCTGTCATCCAAGAACTGGTAAAAAATATAAAATCAAATCTGTGATCACTTGTTCTACTCATGTTGTTTATTTGATTCGTTGTCCTTGTGGTTTGCGACGTGGGAAAAACGTCACGTCAATTGAAGCAAAGAATTAGTGAACATAAAAGTTTGATCAGAAGAAAAGATACTAATTATCCAGTTGCGTCTCATTTTTTAACCTTTAATCATGATGTTTCCTCTTTACGGTTTTGTGGGATTGAAAAAGTGAGTATGTCACCTAGAGGTGGCGATGTTGAATTACTCCTGCAGAGACGTGAACTCTTTTGGATTTTCACTCTCCAGACTTTATCCCCTAGAGGAGTGAACGACGAAGCATTGTTTAATGTGATGTTATAAATCGTATTGCTTTTTCTGTTTTTCTTTTTCTTTTCTTTTCTTTATTGTTGTTTTCAATGATTGTTGTAATGACATACAATGACGTTGATAATGTGGTGGTAATTATGTGCCCACAATTAGTCGGAGTGGTTACAGGTGTAGCCTTTTTTAGTGGTCATGTGCTTGGTTTTAAATGTGACGAGTTTGAAGATGTATTGAACGTTTTAGAGATGAAAAAAAAATTACAGACGTTACTACTTTATACTCAAGGACCTTGACAGAAATGTAGTGGAGTAAAAAGAAGTTAAAGTAAAAAGTTTCTAGAAAAAATAATACTCAAGTAAAGTACAGATATTCAAAAAGTGTACTTTAGTACAGTACTCAAGTAAATGTACTTTGTTACTGTCCACCTCTGCGTGTCATAAGTCTAGTCTGTGTTTCTGTCTTGTTTCATGTTTAGTAGCTCCCTGTTATGTTTATTAGTCTTCCCAAGTGCTTCCTATTAGCCACACCCTCTTGTTATCTTGTTTACCTTGTTTGCCCTTGTATTTAAGCCTGTGTGTCTAGTTCAGTCTTTGTCAGTCCTTAATGTTGTATGCTGGTTGTTCTGTTCTCTAGTCCTGTTTCCTGAGTCAGTTTACGTTTGTATAGTTTGAGTTTGTGTAAATAAATGCTGCAAATGGATCCTACTTCCTCATCTGCTTCAACCACCCGGGACAGAAGGACTGATCACTGCATAGATCCAGCAGATTGTTGCTTCCGCCTCTGCCAGGATAACCGCCTGATGGAGGAATCTGTGAGGGAATTTTGTGAGTTCTGCCATGGGGTGGACTTTACGGACACGGTCTTAAAGGACATGTTTAGCCAAGGACTTTACAAGTTTCTTTATAACATGACTTTCAAATGAAAGATTGGTATCAAAGAGCACAGCCAGGTTCCTAACCGACGACGAAGACTTAACAGAGCAGCCATCAAGTGTTAGACAGTATTCTAGGTTATTACGTGTGGAAGTTTTTTGTCCAATAATAAGAATCTCTTGGGGGTTTTTTTCAGAATTTAGTAGTAGGAAATTACCAGTCATCAATTTTTTATAGCAACTATGCATTCCGTTAATTTTGTGAATTGGTAAGTTTCGTTAGGTTTTGAAGAAATGTCACAGGACGGGGGGGCCAAGCCAGACTGCACCCACCCCTCAAACCCAGGACCACCTCGATGAGCGTACCAGAGACCAGACAGACAAGTGAAATTGAAATGAACAATCTTTATTGTCTAAAAAGGAATTAAAAAGTCTTTGACGTGAATTTTATGTCTCTTCCCAGGAAAGGGAGCCCGCTTTGGACCCTGGGAAGCGAGGGGTTCGCACCACCGATCCGTGCCACCGGCAACCACCGAGGAGGAAGGATTCGACCGCCGTTCCAGCAAGCAGGTGAGCATCTTGGTAAGCACACCTTTTAAGGCGTCATACAGGCGGACAGACGTCCGAACAGGCCTGGGCCCGAACTGAAGACTAGGAGGGGACTCTTCTCCCGGACAGGTAAGTGGCAGGTACGTATACCTCTCCAAAGGACATGTAAGGCGGAGGAGCTTCACTAGAGGACAGGTAGGTAGTTGGGTACGTATATCTCCTCAGGGCAAGGCGCACTCCCGTGTCGTCGCTGGGAAGCAAGTGCGGGGTCCCTCGTGTCTCTTTCTCCTTCAGCGGGGTTCAGTCGATAGCAGAGGTATCCTCTATTCCAAAGACAGACAGTTTTTATACAAACTCATTTCCCTTTACGATGGGGCAAGGACTTACGGCTGGAGCGGGTGGTTGTGCTGACACAATGTGGCCAAGGCAGGCCTCTGCTTCAGACAGACATCACGCAAGAAGACAGTAACAGAAGAATCATCTATTTAAACAGAGCAATTTATAGAGGTGCAGGCACACGCCTCTGTAAGATGGAGAATCGGCTTACGGCTAGACTGTGTTGCTCCAAGGGGACAGTGCTGAGGCTAGGGTGGATCCCTCATTCAGACGGGCTTCACACAAGACAGTAGCAGAAGAATCATCTATTTAAATGGACAGAACAATTTACACAGGTGCAGGCACACTCCTCTATAAGATGGAGAATCGAGCTTGCGGCTGAATGGTATAGCTCTATGCGGACAGTGCTGAGGCTGGGGTGGATCCCTCCTTCAAACGGGCATCACACAAGAAGACAGTAGCAGAAGAATCATCTATTCAAATAGACAGAACAATTTACCCAGGTGCAGGCACACTCTATAAAATGGAGAATTGAGCTTACTGCTGGATGATGTAGCTCTAAGCGGACAGTGCTGAGGCTGGGGTGGATCCCTCCTTCAAACGAGCATCACGCAAGACAGTAGCAGAAGAATTATCTATTTAAGTAGACAGAGCAATTTACACCGGTGCAGGCACCAAGGGCGTAGATTTGGTTTGAACATTGGGGGGGTTGAAGTTTGGGTATGCCTCCTGATATTGTGATCATGGTATAAATAATGGGGGGGTTGTAATGCATAGATTTAAATATTGGGGGGGGGTTATATCCCCCCCATCCCCCCCACAAATTACGCCCCTGGCAGGCACACTCCTCTTCAGTATCGAAGCGGGGGCTTGTAGCCCGAGCGGGACATGCGCATTCAACACTGAGGCCTTGTTCAGCCAACACTGGGCGAGAATATGAACTGAAGAATACTGGCAGTTAAATATACATCCACACACTGCAACTTCACGTCAAATCCAATACTGTGACACTTCAATTCGGGCACTGCATATCCACTCTCACTCTCAGTGCAATAAGGCCAGCACTCACCCAATAATCAATCCCTCCATTGTTACGCTGAATCAGCACTCAGAAGATGAAGAGATGTAGATGACTTCTCACAGCATGGAAAACAACATCTTCAATACTTGCTCACACTCAGACGAAGATATCAGGATTTTAATGATGACTCAGTTCACCCTCTTAAGTGACAGTTACACTCGTAATCAATATAGTTCACAATTCCTTATTCAGCTTAGTGCAAGACATACATTCACACAGATCCGATATTTCTTTACTTAGCTTTCTCTCAGGAATGATGGCGCTCTCCAGTCTCGACTGTGTCTCCACAATTTCCCTACTTCCCGTTCCAGTTCACGCTTCCAGCTTGTATTCACGCAAATCACCGTTGCACCCGTCATCCAGCCAAATCCTCACAGCCCTCTCCAAAGAACCCAGCGACTTCAAGCTACTGCCAAAGAACGATTTCTCCCGGGGGAGTACCAACGCTCAATTTCCTCTTCCTTTTCCTTTTAACTGCTTCATTCGGCCCCATAGCCCTATCGCTAATCCTCACACTAATCGCCCGCACCTGATACCGTTTGCCTCATCAGCAGCCGCTGCCATAGACACCAACAACAAACGGAACCGGCTCTGTGTTTCACTAATATTGTTCCGGGAGGAACGCACTTCCGGCGGACATTTGTTCCACTTCCTTCGTTACTTGTGACCGAAATATACAGCTGAGTATCATCAGCATAACAGTGAAAGCTAATTCCATGTTTCCATGTCCTAAGGGTAGCATGTACAGAGTGAACAGCAGTGGTGCTAGAACTGAGCCTTGTGGTACGCCATACTGAACTTGTGATCGATAAGTGTGACGCCCCTGTGTGGCTTGACTGTTTATGTTTGTCAGTACTGCAAGGGTGATGTGTTCTTCTGTTTTTGAGGAGCTGATTGCAGAGGTCATCCCAGATTGGGAACACCTGGTCCCAGTGCTCCACAGGAGATAAAAGCTCCACCTCCAAGATCGTCGCGCTCTCTGATCCTTGCTACCAGCAGTCACTTGTTTTTGTTCTGTTACATGTTTGTTTTACTTTAACACTTCAACACTTTACACCACGACCACTCATCCACACTTACACAACTGAGGTTGCTGACTAACCCATCTCATCATTCAGGTATTGTTTTGATTATTTTACATTATAATAAACCTTGTTAAATCATTCGCTGAGTCCTTTCCCAGTTTTTGTCATGGCCCTTTGACCTTGGTCATGACAATAAGACATCTCTTTATTTACTGCTACAAACTGATAACGGTCAGATAAGTATGATTTAAACCATGCTAGTGCAATTCCACTAATGCCAACATAGTTTTCTAGTCTATTTAAATGTTGTGGTCAATGGTGTCAAATGCAGCACTAAGATAAAGTAACACTAATAGAGAGATGCAATCACGATTGGATGATGAGAGCAAATCATTTGTGACTCTAATGAGAGCTGTCTCAGTACTATGATACGGTCTAAATCCGGACTGAAAATCCTCGCAGATATCATTTCTTTCGAGAAAGGAACACCGTTGTGAGGATACTGCTTTTTCTAATGTAGCACTCTATACGTACCAATATCTAGAGTGCCCTACGTTCGTTACCAATGTATTAATAGTTTATGTTAGGAAAACTGAATAGAAATCGGTTAAATCACAAAATGTAAATGTAATAAGGGAAAGATGAATAAAGACTCAATTCCAAATACTCCCTTGGTTTCTCTTTTACTTGACAATCAACAAAAGTTATGGAATGAACCTCCAAAGCAAGTTATGAATCACAGTAAACAACTTTACATTACTCACGATTAACTTGGAGTATATTCAACACTTTCACATTGTTTTACATTTTGTTTCAGTCAGTTAGTAACCTTCACTGGGCCCAGGCTCTTGAAAAAAATATATAGATGTCAAAAATAGTCCCAATAAAGTAAACAAATAAAATGAAATGCAGGCCTGAACGGCGCTTGTGTGCGTTGGGGCGGAAAAAATACAAATCGCCGCTTCACTCTTACTAGAGCCAACAATAGTGGAAAATACTACTCACGATTGTCCTGCTCACATCATCACAGTCCCACGTAAAATGGAGAAACGCAGAGAGTGTCAGGAAGGAGAAAATACCGTGCTGCACCGGGCAAAAAGATCATCACTCGCCATGCGGTCCCGATCAGGGAATCCAACGAGGCCAGGGGAACTTCCAGGCAATCCAGGGTACCTGAAGCGCTACCTGGTATTGAAATCCACCGTGGCCGGAGAAGCTCAGTCTCCGGTTAATTCAAATCACTCGTGAATAACAAGTGCGTCACATTTGCGACTCGCGAGTATAAACTACACACACTCACGATGACTAATGTAGGATATCAATACTTCAACTTCTGTACGAAATTACATAGACTTACTACTATTAGTAAAACAAATGAACACTTAAATCTTAACTGCGTCACACTC
Source organism: Siphateles boraxobius (assembly GCF_051911475.1). NCBI lineage: Eukaryota > Metazoa > Chordata > Actinopteri > Cypriniformes > Leuciscidae > Siphateles > Siphateles boraxobius. Next base: position 19,458,439 of record NW_027509197.1, on the reverse strand, counting down.
AGTGTCGTCGTTGTTGTTAATTTTTCCTTCTATCTCCTCTTCTTCGTTCCCTACCTTCTCACTCTCTCCTCCCGCCCACTCTCGCCTATCATATCGCTCTCCAAACCAAACTGACATGTGAAATACCCAATCAGAGGCCTATAAACTTTATACACTTCCAACAATATGAAATATCGTTTTCAATACACGTGGTGAGTACTCTGTACTCTTCCAGAGTGAGGAAGAGAGCAGGTAAAATCATCACAGACTCCACTCACCCTGGACACCACCTGTTTGAACTGTTACCGTCAAGACGGAGACTTAGATCACTGGCCACAAGAACATCTCGGCACAGGAACAGTTTCTTCCCACAGGTCATTTCCCTTCTGAACAGTTAACATACCTCCCAAGGCATATGCCTTTAAGTGCAATACTCCCACTATTTAGTGCAATATCCTACAACTCAGGTGATACTTATACTTATATTTAGATTTATTTATTATAATATTCAAAACACTGTAAATATGTTCATAATCTGTAAATCTGGAAATGTCTATTCTGACTAAACCCAACTGTGATACTTTTATCCTCATATATTTTTATTTTTATTCTTTATTGTTATAATTTGTAGTATTATGTTTCTTGTTTCTTGTTGTATTTGTATAGTCCACTGGAAGCCTCAGCACCAAAACAAATTCCTTGTGTGTGCAAGCACACTTGGCAATAAAGCTCTTTCTGATTCTGATTCTAATTCTGTGAGTACAGATATACAATATAAATAAAATATATAAACAAAACAATATAAAGATACATTTTGAAGAATAGTAAAATAATATAGATATCCTTTCAACAAATTTCCACAGGGTTACACTAATATCTTGGACAGAAAAGTATCCTAGAGTATCCAAAGATGAATTGATGATATTAAGAAGAAGATCTATGAGATCTGGAAGCATCACTTTCAGTAGCTTAGTCTGTATAGGGTCTAACATACATGTTGTCGATTTAGATGAATTAACGAGTTTGCAAAATTCTTCCTCTCCTATAGCAACAAATGAATCAAATTTTTCCTCAGGGAGACTACAATGCACTGCCTGATGTGATATTGTAGAAGATGGTTGCATAGTTATAATTTTGTCCTTAATATTATCAATCTTATAAGTGAAGAAGTTCATAAAGTCATTACTGCTGTGTTTCTTGGAAACTTCTGGGCTTGAAGCTTTCTTTTTCGTTAGTTTAGCCACTTTTTCAAAACAATACCTAGGATTATGTTTATTTTCTTCTAATAGGGTTGAAAAATAAGCAGATCTAGCAGCTTGTAAAGCCTCTCTGTAAGCAATCGAGCTCTCCTTCCATGAAATCCGAAATACTTCTAGTTTTGTTTTCTTCCAGTTTCGCTCCATTTTTCTGGCTGCTCTCAGCCAAAAAATAGTGTTGGACTATTTTCTTTAAGCGCAACGGAGCAACTGTGTCTAAAGTGCTGGAAAAGAGAGAGTTAAAATTTCTACCAAAAAGACTTAATTGATAAATTGAATAACAAGCGTATATTTATTAACAGCTCAGCAAGCATAAATTTATAAAGTTCTTTGGCATAGGCCCCGTCCTTAGCGAGCAATGCGAGGGTAGCCAAATCAACATGTCCTGCCTGAAGATGAAGGCAGGGGCGCAGCCGACCCCCAAAGAAAGGAGGAGGAATAATTCCTCCAGGACGGAGCCCGCCCCCAAAGAACTGTAAGTATACCCACCAGTCGTAGATCCTGAAACGAGAAAGAAAAGAAATTAAAATAAACGTGATAAAAGGAAATCATTGGATTTTTTTGATTTTTTAAATAGTAAATGGTTAAGATGACCAGCTATATGCACGACCGCAATGGACCATTAGACCGCAATGGGCGTCTACATCTATCAGTGTAATAGATGACAAAGAGACAAGGTCCTATGGAGCACGCATAGAAGCCATAATAGCACAAGATCGAGATGACCCCATAGAGACAAGGCCATGCTGGACCACTTGACCACGATGGGCCGCACATGAAAGCAGTTGAGGCGCCGGTCATGATAAACCACATAAACACAAGGTCAAGCTTGACCACAGGCCATGATAGGCCACATAAACACAAGGTCATGCTTGACCACACGGCCGTAATAGACCACACGTAGGCAGGAGAAAAAGAGGACAAGGCCACGGTAGGCCACACGGCCATGGGAGACCACAAAGACGAGACTGCTTAGGAGCCACAATGGCCGCTAATGCCACACAAAAGACAAGTTTCACGAGACAAGGCCGCTAGGCCGCACGAACCAGGCCACGATGGACCGCGAGGACAAGGATCAAAACAAAGACAAGAGACAGGCTGAAGACAAGCCATGCGGACAGAACTGCAACACAGAGACAAACATAAATATGGCTTATCAGATAATGCGGATTAGATTTGTAATTTGAAGTGTAATTTGAAGTTCTGGGGCGGATTTTAGGATTTTTTAAACATGGATGTGAAGGGACAAAAATTGTTATTGATTTTTAAGTGTTAGAATGACGCCAAAGAAAGTGCTAAAGAAAGAGTAAAGAATTAAGGTGAGAAGCGTAAAAAGAGAAGGAAAGACCACGGCAGGATCGAAATATAAAATTCCTGAATTGGAATCCCCAGGACACATGAAGCCGTAAAAGCAGATAAAACACGGCTTTTAGCAGAATATGGAACCACCGGCTGTGATCAGGATGGGAATAGAGGAATCTGGAAGAAAAGCAAAACGTTATAACAGAGACAAAGCAGAATTATGAGCTTTTAAGATGGAGGGAGCTGTGCCTTCGTGAAGTAAGGTCTAGCTGGATTGAGCAGATCATCTAGTTTAGCATTTATCTGTTAGAGGAAGGCAGGATGATGGATCTGGGTTGGCTGAAGGGCAAAGCCATCTGAAGCCTGAAATTAAAGCACATAGCTAAGGCATTGCAGTGGCCAGGAATGCGCACGACCTTAGTTTTAAAATTAAACTACTGATTGCCAGATAAAAATCTCAGAATGGCATAAACGTCTGACGAGAAGATCTGCCTTAATGATGGCAACGTTGCTTCAATAGCACGAGCAACATAAAATGTTTAGCGACAACATCAAACCTCAAAAGACTATGGCTGTCACGGTTCCTCTGGTTTTCTGGTCCTGTCCCGCACTACATTTCCCAGCATTCCCCTGGATCCTCACCTGCACTCGATTCCCTCATCACCACACCTGATCTCTATCACGTCATAATCATCTCATCACCAGCCTTTATATTCTGTTTGCTCTCACTCCCTCACTGCTGGGTATTATATGTTACACATTATTCTGTTCCCTTGTGCCTTTTAAAGTTCTTGTGCAGGGCTAGTGTCTGTTGTGTTGCTAGCGAGGTGGATCCTTGTGTTATCAATAAGACATTATGAGGATCGTCCGAGAGAGGACTTCACTCTTCTTCTGTGAGTTATATGATGAGTATCGTCCGAGAGAGGACTTCACTCTTCTTCTGTGAGTTATATGATGAGGATCGTCCGAGAGAGGACTTCACTCTTCTTCTGTGAGTTATATGATGAGGATCGTCCGAGAGAGGACATCACTCTTCTTCTGTGAGTTATATGATGAGGATCGTCCGAGAGAGGACTTCACTCTTCTTCTGTGAGTTATATGATGAGGATCGTCCGAGAGAGGACATCACTCTTCTTCTGTGAGTTATATTCAGTGGATCGTTTGAGAGAGGACTTCACTCTTCTTCTGTGAGTTATATGATGAGTATCGTCCTAGAGAGGACTTCACTCTTCTTCTGTGGGTTATATGATGAGGATCGTCCGAGAGAGGACTTCACTCTTCTTCTGTGGGTTATATGATGAGGATCGTCCGAGAGAGGACTTCACTCTTCTTCTGTGAGTTATATGATGAGGATCGTCCGAGAGAGGACTTCACTCTTCTTCTGTGAGTTATATGATGAGGATCGTCCGAGAGAGGACATCACTCTTCTTCTGTGAGTTATATTCAGTGGATCGTTTGAGAGAGGACTTCACTCTACTTCTGTGAGTTATATTCAGTGGATCGTTTGAGAGGACTTCACTCTTCTTCTGTGAATCAATTATCTTCAGTGAGTTATGTTCTGTTGACTGTCCGAGAAAGAGGACCTCTTGTATCTTCTGTGAGTTATCCTTAAGAGACATTTCAAGAATGGACTTCCTGCGTTCTATTATAGTTTAAGGTGATATTTCTGTCTGAAGACTTTTCCTAAGTTCCTGAACTTCTATTAGTCTGTGGAATTGCCTTAAATAAACTCTGTGAATTGTATCCTGGTCTTCAGCCTGGTTATATTGTGACAGAATACCCAGCCACCTCAAGGCAAGCTCCACCCACTTCCTCTACTTGCGCTACCAACGCTTTTCAGTCAATTATGGATACTGCTGCTTCCAACGTGGCACCTCAGTTGATGCAAGACATCGTCACTAGTGTTCTTCCTTCTGCTTACATCAGTCCCATGGCATTACCGGCTACATATTCGGGGGAAGATGATAGCAGGGACTTCCTCTTCTATTGTGAACTTTACTTTGTGGTAAACTCAACTCATTTCACTTCTGACACAAGTAAGATTGCCTTCATTCTCTCCCTTCTTACTGGCCACGCCCAGAGGTGGGCACAAAATCTGTTGGTTTCAGATGCTTCTATTTTCCAGAATTTGAGTTACTTTACCAAAAGTTTCCATGCCGAGTTTGCTCAGTCGCTTAAAGCACAGCCCTTTGAGCAAGAACCCCTAATTCGTCCTGGACTCAGTGCATGGCCCCGAGCACGTAATCTCGTTTCAAATAGTGCCAACATGATGTCCAAGTTATCTGACCCCGCTTTGATGTCCGTCCGTGGAGCTCTCAGGCCTGCACTTCTTGCCAGTCCAGAGCCAGAGACCGTCCATGCTTCTCTGGAAGATACTGTGCTCATTGTGGGGTCCATGGCTGTTTTGTGTGTATGGGCAGCACACACATCCGATACAGCCCATGAACCCAGCTCAAAGCCCACTTCCATGCTGGTTCCGCCCAGTCCAGCCGAGCCTGCCCTGCTGGTTATGTCCAGCCACGTCAGCCACGTCCAGCCAGAGCTTCACGTCAGCCACGTCAAGCCAGAGCCTCACGTCAGCCACGTCCAGCCAGAGCCTCACGTCAGCCACGTCCAGCCAGAGCTTCACGTCAGCCACGTCCAGCCAGAGCTTCACGTCAGCCACGTCCAGCCAGAGCTTCACGTCAGCCACGTCCAGCCAGAGCTTCACGTCAGCCACGTCCAGCCAGAGCTTCACGTCAGCCACGTCCAGCCAGAGCTTCACGTCAGCCACGTCCAGCCAGAGCTTCACGTCAGCCACGTCCAGCCAGAGCTTCACGTCAGCCACGTCCAGCCAGAGACCGTCCGGCCGGGGACCGTCCAGCCAAAGACCTGTTCACCGCTGGTTCCGTCCAGCCCAGCCGAGCCCTCTTCACCGCTGGTTCCGTCCAGCCCAGCCGAGCCCTCTTCACCGCTGGTCCCGCCCATCTCGGAACTCTCTTCGCCACTGGTCCCGCCAAGCTCGGAGCTCTCTTCGCCGTTGGTTCCGCCCACCTCAGGTCCCTCTTCGCCGCTGCTCTCGTCCAGTCCTGAGCCGCCTTCGCCGCTGGTCCAGTCCAGTACAGAGCCCGTCTCCGAGCAAGAGCCAGAGCCCGTCTTCGAACCAGAGCTATTCGTATGCTCAGTCAGTCAAGGTCCAAGCCTAGTCCACATTAAAGTCATCGTCTGCTCCGATGAACCAGCTCAATGTATTAGCCCCGTCGTATCAGTTCAATTCTTTTGCACAGAAGAGCCAGTTCAATTAATTTGCCCAGTCAAGTTGAGTCGTTTGTCTACCCAGTCGAATACGGGTCAAGTCCGACCGAATGCTAAGAGTTGCCCAGACGAGTCTGTGACGACGGTCTACCAAGGCAAACTCGTGCCAACTGTCAGTCCAGTTGAAATCAAACTCAAGACTGTCCTCTGCACAGTTAAACTATTACCTCTCGTCGGCCCAGCCAAGTCGGAGCAAATCTTCTGCCCAGCCAAGTCGGAGCAAATCATCGACCCTGACCAACCCTATTTAGAACCTGCTCCTCCGTGGGCGGTCACTCGGCCTACTCCACCATGGCTGACCACTCGACTCTCTCCGCCCTGGCCTTCCGAAATAGGGTCTCCACCCGAGAGAAAGCCTCCACCCCGGTCACCTGAAAGTCACGTCCGCCCTGGTCGACCACACAATCTACTCCTCTCTGGCTTCTCCCCGGCTCCATCCTGGTTCCACCCTAGTTTTCACTATGACCTCTCCCTGACTCTCCCTGACTCTCTCCTCCCTTCTGTTGTTTAGGCGCGAGGACGCGCCTCCGGGGAGGGGGGAGTTCTGTCACGGTTCCTCTGGTTTTCTGGTCCTGTCCCGCACTACATTTCCCAGCATTCCCCTGGATCCTCACCTGCACTCGATTCCCTCATCACCACACCTGATCTCTATCACGTCATAATCATCTCATCACCAGCCTTTATATTCTGTTTGCTCTCACTCCCTCACTGCTGGGTATTATATGTTACACATTATTCTGTTCCCTTGTGCCTTTTAAAGTTCTTGTGCAGGGCTAGTGTCTGTTGTGTTGCTAGCGAGGTGGATCCTTGTGTTATCAATAAGACATTATGAGGATCGTCCGAGAGAGGACTTCACTCTTCTTCTGTGAGTTATATGATGAGTATCGTCCGAGAGAGGACTTCACTCTTCTTCTGTGAGTTATATGATGAGGATCGTCCGAGAGAGGACTTCACTCTTCTTCTGTGAGTTATATGATGAGGATCGTCCGAGAGAGGACATCACTCTTCTTCTGTGAGTTATATGATGAGGATCGTCCGAGAGAGGACTTCACTCTTCTTCTGTGAGTTATATGATGAGGATCGTCCGAGAGAGGACATCACTCTTCTTCTGTGAGTTATATTCAGTGGATCGTTTGAGAGAGGACTTCACTCTTCTTCTGTGAGTTATATGATGAGTATCGTCCGAGAGAGGACTTCACTCTTCTTCTGTGGGTTATATGATGAGGATCGTCCGAGAGAGGACTTCACTCTTCTTCTGTGGGTTATATGATGAGGATTGTCCGAGAGAGGACTTCACTCTTCTTCTGTGAGTTATATGATGAGGATCGTCCGAGAGAGGACTTCACTCTTCTTCTGTGAGTTATATGATGAGGATCGTCCGAGAGAGGACATCACTCTTCTTCTGTGAGTTATATTCAGTGGATCGTTTGAGAGAGGACTTCACTCTACTTCTGTGAGTTATATTCAGTGGATCGTTTGAGAGGACTTCACTCTTCTTCTGTGAATCAATTATCTTCAGTGAGTTATGTTCTGTTGACTGTCCGAGAAAGAGGACCTCTTGTATCTTCTGTGAGTTATCCTTAAGAGACATTTCAAGAATGGACTTCCTGCGTTCTATTATAGTTTAAGGTGATATTTCTGTCTGAAGACTTTTCCTAAGTTCCTGAACTTCTATTAGTCTGTGGAATTGCCTTAAATAAACTCTGTGAATTGTATCCTGGTCTTCAGCCTGGTTATATTGTGACAATGGCGACGGCTATAGGAAAATTTTCGTGAAGCGCAGATGAAAGGAAATTTGAGTGAACTTGGTAAATACATCTGGTCTTACTGATCCAGGTATCCAAGTCGGAGAGCGGATATGCACCCTTCGTCTAGCTGGATCGGGTCGCTTAAATTAAGCACAGAGTGGGCCAGCGTTAACAGACGAGAGATAAATACCCTGCCTTGAGGAATAATCTTCATAGTGAATTTGGTGAACAAACAGAGAAATTTTATTTTTTATAAACATGTGTCATGGAAATACTTAATACGAATAGAACCAACTAATTTGACTTCTTAATACGATACTTACCTGAAGTAAGGTGACGGCGTCCAGTCAAGAGCTACTACCATTACCTCAGTGATACTTGATGATTTGTTGTCTTTTTAGCGTAGAATCCATTTCTCAGATGCGCAGCATATACCTGACATGGCTCCCAAGGTGCTTTTTGTAGAATGTTTTTTTTCATGGCTGGGAGATCACTGGCCACAACAACCAATTGAGTCTCTTGAATAGAAAGATACATGAACGTGTAAATCATACGACTGAGTAAAACAATGTCACTCGAGTCTTCTTCACTGTGATTAGTTCCAGTGATTGGTTTTGTTATGATAAAACTAATCATATGAATGATAGTTTTACTGTGTGAAGCAATTTTGGCTAATTATATGTGGCCTTTGACTGGAGCATCCATAGTCTGCATTTCTCTGTATATTTAATATGGAAATACCCATCACACAAAATATTTCTATCACACATATCAGTGGATTAAAGTAGTCACCAGGAAAGATCGTTTGTTACAGCGATTTTACACATTTTCTAATATTGTAGATCTAAATTGTAAGTATTAAAGTACCTTAATAATGTGAATTAATATGGTTTAAAATAGTTGTTTTTGAAATTCCAACACTTATGTAAATATGTCATTTACTTCCATTGTAGATAATATACTACAGCACATGCATAACAGCCAATGGCCAACTTGCTCTCTTTTAGCTCAGCGTCTTTCCTTTTTCAGATATGGTCATATTTTTACATGTTAATAATGAAACTTTTTTTTTTTTACATTACCGAACTGTTTTTGTCATAGGTTAGTATTTTCCATTAATTTAGTTGTTTTGTCAACTTTCATAAATTTAATAGTATTGATGCTGTTCTTTTATGTTTAGAGATAGTTATATTTGCAGAACGATCGTGATATTCATAACATAATATGCCCCCTTGTTAAAGTCTGCAATCATAGCAGGATGTCGAGATCTTCCTGCGATCGGGAAGTGATTGGTAAATAGCATATATGTAAAGGCCGAAGCAATAACGAATTCATAGAGGGGCATGTAACGAGTTGAATTAGTTAGGCTACTGCTCCTTTAAGGTGGAACGCACTCTCTCACTGGCGAGTGAGCAGACGTTATGAGGAGCGCGACCAGTGAATATAGCATAAAAAGACAGTTTAATATTCTGTTACTATTAAACTTATTTTATCTCAATTCAGTTACGCAGTTGTTAGTTTGCGAAACTGCTCATGTGAGCGTGGGATCGACAAAGCTGATATTATTTGATTAGCACTGCATTGTGGAATATCAGTAACGCTAATCTTTGCTTACGCTAGTTACAAACATTAAGGTGAGCTATCCGGGCCTGCTGTTAAAAGCATTACAGTATGTTGCGTTGCAGTCTGCAGACCAGCAGTTATTAGGAACACGCCACGTCACCGTAGTCACCAATTTGAACTCTGCCGCTGATGTAGGAAGCAGCAGAGTAGCCAAGTTAAATACTTACCTGAATGAAGCTTAATCATAGGGGACACATTAACATGGCTGGTGGAAGCGCCTACCAAACTTGGAAACCGACTTGAAAGCCTTGGAAGTGGAGTTTGAACTTGAACACGAGTGTGAGAAGATCGCCTCTCGTAAGTTGCAGAGTTGTTGATTCATGTCGGTGGGATCGACGATCTGCGGAAAAAAGGCACCCATGCAGACAGCGAAGTTCTTTTTGCTGGGCAAGTTGAGGATAATTTAGCAGTTCTCTCCCTGGCAGATTATTTTGGCTTTGCTGACGATGTTGAGACTTTTGATGTCGTGGAAATGGAAACTGATGGGTTACCCAGGGTTTTTTGGCCTAGAAGGAGCAGGACTTCTTTTGATTGGCCTTGCTGATCAAACTCTCCGAAGACCGCTGTGCCCACGGGGAGATGCGGCACTGAATGTGCGAACTGTGACGTGCAGCAGGAGAGACTGCGGGACGAATTCGTCGTCATAAACAATACGCCGCATGTCCTGAGACATGTTGGTTGGCAGCTGAACGGGAGCATAATTGGCAGCGTTAGTATCTGCGAACTCAGACAAATGTAAGTACCAGTTTTTTATACTATGAGTGTTAGCTCCTCATTGGTTAGAACCTGACAGAACTTACGCTAAAGCTTTCACTTTCTGTTGCAATATCAAGTTCTTGTACCATCTCGTGGTAGGTGGTATGCCATACGGAACCGTTGCCACTGAAACTGCATATTAACGCACCAGTGGGGCTCGACAGCCTTAGTCAAACGGGTTGGCGCGTATGGTTGGGTTGCGGAGAGATTGTGAGATTGTGGTTAGGTCTCAGCAGCAAGAGGGAAGTAGAGGTCAGTAAGCTAGGCTGAGTTGAGTGGGGGACGGAGACGGGTGACTCTGGGACGCCAGAGTCACTGTCGAGCCCTCTTGAGGTGTCGTGGGCGAGTTGACGAAACACTGAGGACGGAAGGTGCCCACTTGAAGACCCTAGAGATGTTCCCTACTCCGCTCAATCCAGAGGGTTGTTATGGGGGGACCGCACTGTGGTTGCAGCCGTTGTGTGTGCTGATGCGCAATACACTGCAGCTATTAACACCAGACAGAAGGAGATTCACGTCACCAGATGGGAAGAAGCGTAAATGGATGGAGAAGCATAGGTTACTGTAAAGCAACGTCTTAGTTGGTAATTATCTTGGCGAAAGCCGAGTACAAATCAGCATGAAGTTTTAACACCTACTCTCGTGTAATCGAAATCATGAAGATCTGGATACGTCCAGTGACTGCGGTGAATAGTGCTGCTGGCAACAAGGGAATGACCTTGTAACAGCCTGGAGAGACAGCCTACAGGAGGAAAGAGACCCCAATGGGGCTGGTAAAGGTTAGTTACCCTTGTCGGCAGTATCCAGCTCTGTGTTTACAGGATGCTGGAGACACCCGCCCAAGGCTTCTGAAAAATTAAAGAGGAAAATACCCCTAGAGTCTGCGAGAGCAGGGGCAAAAGATGACTCAATGGTGGACAACATGGTTAACGACTTTGGAATGGAAACGGATATGAGTATGGAGAGTACTTTTAAAAGAGTAGTTCAGGTTCTGCAGTTAGCAAAGCCATTGAACTCCAAGCTTGTGTCTGTGGCTGGAGCAAGGCGAACACGGTCAGGGGTTTGAAGATTCATCAAGGGAAAATGAAATGCTTGAGGGAGAAGGGACAAGGGCCTCGCATTGATCAGTACTTCTTACGAAGTCAGTCAAGTCAGTCGAATGAAATCCAGCGACAGGAAGCAAACCACAGTTCGCAGGATATCAGCACCCCTGTCACAGATGAGAGGAGGGTTTGCACAGTTAGTGATGAACACATTGATTCTTGTGAACCCGGTCAGACTAACCAGCATAAGAGAGAAAAGAACCTCAACGGGCATAGGCCTGGAGTTAGATGGCCAAGAGCTTGTGAGAAAACTGCATGGGACACGGTAAACACAGATCTATGCTTTGCATTGGAAATATTAAATGGTACAGTTGAAAAGAAGCTGGATAAATTTGGGGACATCATTTACACATATGGAAGTGAGAGGTTTGGTGTGGAAAAAAGGAAGGAAAAACTACAAACTACTCCTGGATTGTCTAGACGGCAGCAGAACATTGAAGGGTTAGTTAGAGAAAGGAGACAGCTGAGGAAGCAATGGAAAAGAGCGGAACAAAGTCAGAAGGAGGGACTCAATCTCTTACAAAGGGCCATAAAAGATAAGCTTGCAACATTACGCAGAGCTGAGCGCCTACGGAAACGCTACAAAAAGAAGGGGCGTGCGAGGGCTAATTTCTATAAAGATCCATTCAAATTCGTAAAGAAGTTATTCACCAGTGAGAAGAATGGCACTTTAAAAGCATCTAGGGTTGAGCTAGAGAGATATTTGGAGGAAACACATACAGATGCAAAAAGGCATGAGCCTATGTCAATTCCGTCAGACATCCCACCTGTCAATCCACCAGCATACCAAATGGAGGTCTGTGCACCTAAGTGGAAAGAGATCGAGCAGGTTGTGAGAAAGGCAAGGGCTTCATCATCTCCAGGGCCTAATGGAGTTCCGTACAGAGTGTACAAGAGCACAATACACTGCAGCTATTAACACCAGACAGAAGGAGATTCACGTCACCAGATGGAAAGAAGCGTAAATGGATGGAGAAGCATAGGTTACTGTAAAGCTACGTCTTAGTCGGTGATTATCTTGGCGAAAGCCGAGTACAAATCAGCATGAAGTTTTAACACCTACTCTCGTGTAATGGAAATCATTCTTCTAAGGTATCCGGGATGCTGAGATGATGATACTGATTAGGAATATTATTGATAAAGCAATCTTTTGTGGCAGAAGTGATAGGTCTAACATACTTGTAGCACAAAGTCGGCTTTGCAGCCTTAGCTAAATGTAATTTACATGAGACTAGAAAATGATCTGAGACGTCGTCGCTCTGCTGCAGAAATTCAACAGCATCAGCATTGATTCCATGTGATAATATTAGATCTAGAGTATGATTACGACAATGAGTATGTCCTGACACGTGTTGTCTAACTCCAATTGAGTTTACAATGTATTTAAATGCCAATCCCAATGCATCTTTTTCATTATCTACATGTATATTAAAATCACCAACAGTTAGTACTTTATCTGCAGTCAATACTAATTCTGATAGAAAGTCAGCAAATTCTTTGATAAAATCTTTATGTTGCCCTGTTGGCCTGTATAAAGTAGCCAGCAGAATTCTCAAACGTGATTTATCGTTTACATTATATGTTGTTACATTAAGCACCAACACTTCAAAAGAAGTATATTTAAAACTAGATTTCTTAGTGGTTTTGAAAATATTACTATAAATTACAGCAACACCACCCCCTTTGCCTTTCGGACAAGGCTCATGTATATAACAGTAATCTTGGGGGTTGGACTCATTTAAAGTAATGTAATCGTTTGGTTTTAGCCAGGTTTCTGTGAAACAGCACATCTAGGTTATAATCTGAAATCATATCATTAACTATGAGCGCTTTGAAGTAAGGGATAGAATATTCAGCAACCCAAGCTTTATCATTTGCTCATCTGTATTATATCTATTTTTTATTTGTTGAACATCAATTAAATTTTTAACCTTAGATGGGTTTGGGCGTTTATTGGATTTCCAAATTCGGGGAACAGACAGTCTATATATGATGATATCTAGGTGAAAGAGCCTCTATGTGATGGGATTTATCTGACCTTGGTGATGCGAGGCCGCTAGCAGACGCTTGGTTTAGCCAGTTTGTCTGCTTCCTGACCTGAGCCCCAGATTGTCATGTTTTATCTCTAAGACTATGAGCCAAATTACTAGAGAGAAGAGCAGCACCATCCCAGGAGGGATGAATACCATCTCTTTTCAACAGGTCAGGTTTGCACGAAAAACGTTTCCAATTGCCTATGAATTCTATATTATTTTGCGGACACCACTTAGACAGCCAGTCATTGAGTGAACACAGTCTACTAACTATCACTCCTTCGAACAGGAAGGGGGCCAGAGCAAATTACAGTGCCTGAAATCGTACTTGCGTACCTCTTTAATATTAATTTTGGTGATCTCCGACTGGGGGAGTCGAACATCATTAGTGCAGACGTGAAAAACAATCTTAGAGAATTTTACGATTAGCACTAGCCAACACTTTTAAATATGCTTTGATGTCAGGCACTCTGGCTCCCGGCAACATGTGACTATGGTGGCTGGTGTCTCTATTTTCACGTTCTGTGTGATCGAATCACCAATTACCAGGGCACAATCAACAGAATTCTCAGTGGTTGTCTCACTGAGCGGGGCAAATCGATTTGTTATGGTAATTGGAACGGAAGAGTGGTTTTTTGATCCGCGACTAGAGTGATCCCTCACTGTCACCCATTTGCCTTGCTGCACAGGCAATAATTCAGCCGGGACCAAATCATGTAAAGCGTTCACTATGCTAAGCGCATCCAAAATAGTATCTAAAGCTCTAGCACACTTACTATCCTCAATTAAATTTTGAATGCGTGTCTCTAATTCTGAAATCTTCTCCGTCAGCCTGACTGTCTCCTTGCATTTATCACATATAAACCCTATATTGCCGATGGGGAAGGCTATGCTAAACATGTGGCATGAAGTGCAGGTGACAATAACAGGACAAGACATTACTCACCGTGTTTGTTGACTGATTCTTACTCACCTGGGCTTTTTATGAACTCAGAGGCGTGGGTGCGCGAGAGAAAAATAAATAAGTAACTGAGCACACGGTTGGCGCGTTAACAGGCTAGCGAGTTACTAGCGTGTTGTGCTAACAATTACGGAAGCTAGCAATGTCAGGTTAATCTGAGATGTTGGGTAAGCTGTATTTAGTAGCATAAACAACTAGAAAAAATAGTAAATGATGGTTCAAAACAGAAAGAAATATGAAGCTAATACGAGGCTTAGACGGAGCTTACAGCCTCGAAGCAAACAAACTCACAGCAGGCAGCGGGGCAGACAGGAGCAGACTTGTTAGAGCAGACTCTAGTTCAGTCTTTGTCAGTCCTTAATGTTGTATGCTGGTTGTTCTGTTCTCTAGTCCTGTTTCCTAAGTCAGTTTACGTTTGTATAGTTTGAGTTTGCGTAAATAAAGAAATGCTGTAAATGGATCCTACTTCCTCTTCTGCTTCAACAACCCGTGACACTGCGTAGTGTGCTAATCATACTATCGGAGTAAAACATTTTATTTATTTAGAAGCCCATTTCCAGCCATAATCTGCTATTGATAGTGCTAATATTATATTACAATATAATATAATATTATATAATATATTATATTATATTATATTATATTATATTATATTATATTATATTATATTATATTATATTATGTTATATTATGCGAGAAAATGATAGTGTTATAGTGAGCAAGGATGAACCCCATAAATATATTTTTGGACACTCTCTCCAGAAGCAGATACAGCATCTGATGACAATAACAGTTCTCCAGAAAGGTGTAATTTCTTTGTGAGAAAATGAGCAGTGTGTTGTTTTGTTTATGCACCTTGACAACTTGAGTGCTTTCGAAGTTGCGCCACCCGGATCATTCGGCTTGGCTCTCTGTCTCTCCTGACCTTCAGCCAGGCAGAAAAGGGTGTGCTTTGGGGTTCACGAGCAATGGCCAACAACCGAGACATCCCTGGTATTGTACCTGCTCATAGAGCCGTGAAATCGCTTTGCCACTTCTTCTACCTTGTCTTCTGCTCTGTCTCTTCTTCATTCCTCCTTTCTCATATCTTGTATTCTAAATTCCACCAAGCTGACATCAGAATGTGCTCTCTCTCTCTCTCTCTCTCTCTCTCTCTCTCTCTCTCTCTCTCTCTCTCTCTCTCTCTCTCTCTCTCTCTCTCTCTCTCTCTCTCTCTCTCTCTCTCTCTCCTCAGCCCCCCCCCCCTTTATCTCTCTCCTTTCTGTCTGTCTGTGTCATTCTCCTTTATTCTCCACTTCCACTATTTTTCAGCTTCCAAACTTTGTTTTGTTCTGCTGTGTTATTTTTGCCTCAGTATCTCAGCTGGGAGAATCACCCCTGCCGTGTAATGAGAACGAGGTGAAAGGAACTGGGAGTGTAATTATTTTCATTTGGGCGCCTGTGAGGGGCAGCGCTTTGTCTCCCCCTCTCATGTGACAGCATCACTGGGTTCTTGCACTAGTTTCTTCGGCAACAGTAACGAGAAAAAATCTCTTCTTATCTCCTCCAGATAGTTTTAAAAAAGAAGGGGGAAATAAATAAATAAATAAATAAAGAGCCTTTGCTTTATATTTAATAGAACGCATCTATCTATCTATCTATCTATCTATCTATCTATCTATCTATCTATCTATCTATCTATCTATCTATCTATCTATCTATCTATCCATCTATCATTTTTCTAGTCAAAAATTACGGCTAAAAAATTACAGCTCACAGAACTGAATCGCATGTGAATTGTAATTCACAAAAAATTTACTTTAAATTATATTTATGCACTCTGTTTGCTAAACTCTGTTTGCTAAACTCAGTTCTAATTGAGAAAATGAATTTGGATTGGAACTTGGATATGTTACACTTGATGGAGCTGTACATCGGAGCGATCATGGAGTAAGTCTTTTTATTGATGCTTTGGCAATGTTGAATGAAAAACTGGCATGCCAATAAAGTAGGGGTGGAGGAAATGGCTAAAATATCATATCACAATTCTTTTCACAGACACTGGCACAGACATGGACACCCTGGCACGGACACACTGGCACGGACACACCGGCACGGACATGGACACATCGGTATGGACACGTACACACTGGCACAGACACGGACACAATGGCATGGACACAGACACCGGCACGGACACCGGCATAGACACGGACACACCAGCAAGGACACAGACACCGGAACAGACACAGGCACAGGTACCGGCACGGATACCTGCACCGACACGGATACCGGGACTGGCACGACATGGACACCGGCACCGACACGGACTCACGGACACCAGTACGGACACAGACACACTGGAACGGACACCGGAATGGACATCAGAACGGACACGGACACACCGGCACGGACACCGGAACGGACACCGGCATGGACACCGGCACAGACACACTGACAGAGACACACCTGTTAAGGCACGGATAACGGGTAACCAACACCGACACGTCGGCACAAACACAGACACAGCAGCACGAACACTGACACGGACACACAGACACCGGAACGGACACCGGCATGGACACTGGCATGGACACCTGAGAGAGACACACCTCTTAAGGCACGGATAACCGGCACCGACATGAACACGGACACGTTGGCACAAACACAGACACAGCGGCACGGACACTGACATGGACACACAGACACCAGCACGGACACCAGCACAGACATGGACACGCAGACAGTGGTACGGACACCAGAACGGACATCGGCACCGGCACAGAAAACAGCACGGACACAGACAAATCTGCACGGACACAGACACACCGGCACGGACACACTGACACGGACACGACGCGACGCGACAAAAAACGTGAATTTGACTTGGTTACATGAGACTCACCAACAGCGGTTACACAAATAAAACTAGACAAGATTCATGAGGGCTATTTATACACCAAGACTAATGACTAACAAGAAGCATCTGTAAACAATCAAGATCAACCAATAAGAATATGGTGGACGATATGGCAAAAATATAATATCACGATTTTATCACGATTCTTCTGCATGTTGGTTTTACTATTTTGCAAGTGACTGAGCATTACAGCCAAACTAATTTCCCTATTTTAAATACAAAGCACAAATAAAAACAAAATATAAATAAAAAAGAATGGCAGATATTTAGGCCAAAGATGTCTGTCATTATTTTCTTTGTTATTAGAGGATAAGAACAAAGATACACATTACATATAAACAGCATACAATATACAAATGAAATAAGCAGTGCTTTATTTTTTCAGGTGCAGTAGGTGTATTTAACAGAAGCATTCAAGAAAGAAATGAAATGAACAAATATCAAAATAAAACACTACATAGACATCACTGTCTAAATTATACATTGATACTTATTAAAGCTACTATTAAAGTTCTCAGAGCAGTGAGTGATTTTCTCTTTGTTTTTTGTTGTTTTATTAACATTAAAAGGAAAGTTCCCTATCAGTCGGTCACTCTCTGCGTACATAGTGACGACCGGCAAATAGGAATCTCGCTAGAGAGGCCAATCTACTTCGAGGGAAACTAAACGAGCCAATGCACATTGGCATGCAATCATTTGCATCAGCTGTTCAGCCATGCAGCGCTTGAATTTAATGAGCAGAAGGTGCGATTGCACTTCAGCTTTTTGCTTCGGAGCCGAGCACTTCGATGCTGTTTTCTCTACTAAGAGTATTTCTTCAAACGTGTGTGAGCTTTCAACGGGACCTCTCCAGTCTGGTGCGGGCTATACAGTGTGGCAGTGTGAGCAATCTCTCTCTCTCTCTCTCTTTCTGTGTCACGGTTGGTAAATCCTACGTTTTCTTCTTGTCTCGTGTTTCTGTTGTTATATGTCAGCGCGCTGATTAGATGGGCGTTCCGCTCATCAGCGCTCATCACCCATCCACTCATTATCCCTTCACCAGCTGCAGCTTGTCAGATCATGTGTATTTATACTCACCATTTTCTCATCTTCCCTGTCAGATCGTTGTATGTGGTTTCCCGGTGTGTCTGTGTTCCTGTCGCGTTCCAGTCTCTTGCCTTCCTTGTTCCGGTTTTCGTTCTGTGGATTTTTGGACATTATCGCACTATTGGACACTCATCACCGCATCTCTGCTTCTTCACCCATCATCTGAGCATCGGAGTTCCTGCGTCACTTACCTGTTTGCCTGTGTTGGATTCATATTCGTTCTACATTAAATAAAGAATTATACTGCACTTGCTTCCGTCAGTCTATCATGACAGAACGATCTGACCAACAAAGCATGGGAGCAGCAGGAGACTCATCCACATCGTTAGAGGCGTTTCTGAGTAACAGCAGTCAAAGAATGGATATCCAAGAAAAGAATCTCAACGATACGGCTCGTGCTGTTCAGGCTTTAGTGGCGCAGGTGTCCGGGCTCACCCAACAGATTCAACAGCTTCGCATGCCCGCTGCGCCACCCGCACCGCCAATTCCCCCACCACCACCAGCGGACCCATCCCCGTCAGAGCCTCGTCTACCAGTCCCTGAGCCATATGCAGGTGAACCCAATTACTGTCGTGCGTTCTTAACCAGATGTGATATGCACTTTTCTCTGCAACCTAGAACCTTTCAAGAGGAACAGACCAAGGTCGCATTCGTTCTGACGCTTCTGACGGGGAAAGCGGCGCTATGGGGAACGGCGGTGTGGGCTAACCAAGACGACTGCTGTTCCTCGTTCCAGCGGCTCTCCGACGAGATGCGGCGGGTATTCGACCGGGCCGCGACGGGAAGAGAAGCTGCCAGGGTGCTGGCCGAATTACGACAAGGAGAAAGATCCGTATCAGAATTTTCTATCGAATTTCGCACCCTGGCGGCTGAGAGCCAATGGAACGAGGAGGCGCAGTGGGACATGTTCCTGCATGGGCTGGCTGACCGCGTCCAAAGAGAGATTTACGCCATGGACCTGCCTACCGGACTTAATGATCTGATCGCGCTGGCACTAAGAGTTGACACACGTCTATCACGAGGCATCAGACGTTTCCAACCGGACCGTCCCTCTGGAGGTGCCGAGGGAATGCGTTCGGGAGACGGGGGCGCGGTCAGCCCCGTCTACGAGCACGAGCCCATGCAGGTGGGTCGAGCCCGGCTTTCCCGGGAATAGAAGGAGAGGCGGAGATCCCTGGGCCTTTGCCTTTACTGCGGTGGAGCTGGACATTTCGCGTACAATTGTCCGTTAAAAGGCCCAGCCCGACAGTAAGTATGAGGCTACTGTCGGGTGGGATCTCTGCCGAGAAGCCCTCATCTACATCTACCTTCCTCCCGGTAAGACTCCGATGGTCAACTCACCTCCACGACTGTCAGGCACTACTGGACTCAGGGGCGGAAGGTAATTTCATGGATCACTCATTTGCACTTAGATATCAAATTCCCCTCAAACCCCTTTCACACCAGATCAACGTTCACGCCCTCAATGGACAAAGACTCCCCACGATTTCACTGATCACCGAAGACATCACACTCATCACATCCGGCAATCATTCTGAGACTATTTCCTTTTACATTCTGGACACTCCACTAGCACCCATCGTTCTTGGTCACCCATGGCTCACCCGTCACAACCCCAAAATAGACTGGCAGATCAAATCGGTGGCATCATGGAGCAGTTCTTGTCATAAGTCTTGTCTTGTGTCTGCCTGTCCGTCTGTTCCTGTTCATGTGTTACAGGAGGAGACTGTGGATTTATCAAACGTGCCCACGGAGTATCGGGATCTGAAGGAGGTGTTCAGTAAGTCTCGGGCTGATTCTCTTCCTCCGCATCGTCCCTATGACTGTGCTATAGACTTACTGCCAGGTACGTCTCCGCCTAAGGGCAAGTTATATTCACTCTCTGTCCCAGAGATAGAGGTCATGGAGAAATACATTTCTGATTCTCTAGCAACGGGATTCATCCGTCCTTCCTCTTCTCCAGCGGGGGCGGGGTTCTTTTTTGTGGGGAAGAAAGATGGATCATTGCGACCTTGTATTGATTACCGGGGGTTGAACAACATCACGGTAAAGAATACTTATCCTTTGCCGTTGATGTCTTCAGCTTTCGAGAGGTTGCAAGGAGCATCTATCTTCACAAAACTGGATTTAAGGAATGCTTATCATTTGGTCCGCATCAGGGAGGGGGATGAATGGAAGACCGCTTTTAACACCCCTAGGGGGCACTTTGAATATTTGGTTATGCCGTTCGGCCTTTCCAACTCCCCAGCGGTCTTCCAAGCACTTGTCAATGACGTGTTGCGAGACATGATCGATCAGTTCATATATGTCTACCTGGATGATATATTGATTTTTTCTTCGTCTCTCCAGGAACACGTGCAACACGTTCGACAAGTGCTTCAGAGGTTGTTAGAGAATGGGCTTTTTGTTAAGGCGGAGAAATGCGTTTTTCATGCACAGTCTGTTCCTTTTCTAGGTCACATCATCTCGGTTGAGGGAATGCGCATGTATCCTGACAAGGTTAAGGCTGTGGTGAATTGGCCAAGTCCAGATTCCCGTAAGGCCCTACTGAGGTTTCTGGGGTTCGCCAATTTTTACCGGCGGTTTATTCGCAATTTCAGCCGACTAGCCGCGCCTCTGACCGCCTTGACCTCCCCCAGAACGACGTTCAGGTGGTCAGACGCAGCAGAAGCTGCGTTTGCCAAACTGAAGGGTTGCTTCGTTTCAGCCCCTATCCTGATAACCCCTGATCCATCACGTCAGTTCGTGGTGGAGGTCGATGCGTCAGAGGTGGGGGTAGGTGCAGTGTTATCCCAGCGCTCTCCTTCAGACGACAAGATGCACCCTTGTGCGTTTTTTTCACATCGTTTATCCCCTGCCGAAAGCAATTATGACATTGGCAACAGAGAGTTGTTGGCAGTCAAGTTAGCTTTGGAGGAGTGGCGCCACTGGTTAGAAGGGTCAGGGGTACCTTTTATCGTCTGGACCGACCACAAGAATCTGGAATACATTCGTACTGCTAAAAGACTTAATTCCAGGCAGGCTCGGTGGGCTCTTTTTTTCGGACGTTCTGACTTTACTCTTTCGTACCGCCCGGGTTCCAGAAACATCAAACCCGATTCTTTATCGCGCATTTTTGACCGTTCCGATCGCCCGTCTACTCCCGAGTGCATTTTACCAGAGAATCTATTCATCTCTACACTCACATGGGAGGTCGAATCGAAGGTCAAGAAGGCCTTAGAAGGGGTAACGCCTCCGACTCGTTGCCCACCGAACCGTTTGTTTGTGCCGGAGAGTTTACGGTCCAGCGTCATTCAGTGGGGTCATTGTTCCAATGTGGCTTGTCATCCAGGAGTCAATCGTACTATGTTTTTGGTTAAGCAACGATTCTGGTGGCCTCTCATGGCTCGTGACGTTCGCAGTTTTGTAATGGCTTGCTCAGTTTGTGCCACGGGTAAGACTTCCAATCAAACTCCAGATGGGTTACTCCAACCGCTGCCGGTGCCTTCGAGACCCTGGTCCCATATCGCGCTAGATTTTATCACCGCCCTCCCACCCTCCCAGGGTCACACGGTAGTTTTGACCGTGGTGGACCGGTTCTCGAAGGCGGCCCATTTCATTCCCTTGCCCAAATTACCTTCAGCCAAGGAGACAGCGTTGGTTGTCGTTGACCACGTCTTTCGGCTTCATGGCCTCCCGATAGACGTGGTTTCTGACAGAGGACCACAATTTGTGTCCAAATTTTGGCGAGAGTTTTGTAGACTTCTGGGGGCGACTGTCAGTCTGTCCTCTGGGTTCCATCCCCAGAGCAATGGTCAAACTGAGCGAGCCAACCAAGATTTGGAGAGAACGTTGCGATGTTTAGTGTCCAAGAATCCTTCCTCCTGGAGTCAGCAATTGTCTATGGTGGAGTACGCCCACAACACGTTGCCAGTGTCATCCACGGGCCTATCACCATTTGAGTGTAGTGTAGGTTACCAGCCACCAATTTTTCCTAGTCTGGAATCCAAAGTCGCGGTCCCCTCCGCCCACGCCTTCGTCCAGAGGTGTCACCGCACTTGGACTAGAGCCCGTGAGACTCTACTCCAAGTGGGGGCACGCACCAAGGCCAAAGCCGATCGCCACCGGCGGAGGCCTCCCGTATACGTCGTCGGTTCCAAAGTGTGGCTTTCTACCAAGGACATTCCTCTCCGCTCCGTTTCGAATAAGCTCGCACCGAAATTCATTGGCCCGTTCTCTGTCACTAAAATCATTAGTCCAGTGACAGTCCGTCTCAATCTTCCTCCAGTGTACAGGAGGATTCATCCCGTATTTCATGTTTCCAAAATTAAGCCCGTATTTTTTGCTCGCATTAATCCGCCAGTCCCGGTTCCCCCCCCGCCGCGTCTCGTAGACGGGGAGCCTACTTATTCGGTCAATCGTGTTCTGGACTCTAGACGGAGGGGACGCGGATTCCAGTACTTGGTGGACTGGGAAGGTTACGGTCCGGAGGAGAGAAGTTGGGTACCGGCTAGAGACATCCTGGATCACTCCCTTATCGATGATTACAATCGGCAGGTATCGGAGTCTGGGAACGCCAGGAGGCGTTCCTAGGGAAGGGGGTACTGTCACGGTTGGTAAATCCTACGTTTTCTTCTTGTCTCGTGTTTCTGTGTTATATGTCAGCGCGCTGATTAGATGGGCGTTCCGCTCATCAGCGCTCATCACCCATCCACTCATTATCCCTTCACCAGCTGCAGCTTGTCAGATCATGTGTATTTATACTCACCATTTTCTCATCTTCCCTGTCAGATCGTTGTATGTGGTTTCCCGGTGTGTCTGTGTTCCTGTCGCGTTCCAGTCTCTTGCCTTCCTTGTTCCGGTTTTCGTTCTGTGGATTTTTGGACATTATCGCACTATTGGACACTCATCGCCGCATCTCTGCTTCTTCACCCATCATCTGACCATCGGAGTTCCTGCGTCACTTACCTGTTTGCCTGTGTTGGATTCATATTCGTTCTACATTAAATAAAGAGTTATACTGCACTTGCTTCCGTCAGTCTATCATGACATTCTGTCTTTTTTGTTTTCAAATTTGAGTAAAACAAAAAGCTGTTGTTACAGCTGGTAAGATCACCAGCGAGAGAGACAGCACACGACAGGTGCACATTCCTGTCAGTGTTCGCTGTGACCATTCCCCTGCGTGCTTCAGCACCAAGGTGAACAGTCCCTAAAAGAGCTTCCACGGGTAGAGCGCGTCTTTTTAAAGATGTCACACTACCTGTGTGTTTCTGGATGCGGTCGTTACCTGGGATCATGGGATGGTCACGAGCACTGTATCGCGTGTCTGGCCATTGAACACGCTGAGGCAGCGTTCAAGGATGAGTCATGCACCCATTGTGGGAAGATGACTATCTCGGAGCTACGGTCGAGACTCTCGTTCCTGCAAAGGGGCGGAGTCCCTGCGCCTCTGCCACGATCTAACCCTCCACAGAGGGTTACTTCAGGCAATTAGTGTAGGTGACCTGAGGGTTACGGTGAGCGCGCTTCCTTCGGGGAATCAACCCACTAGGAACCCATGCTCCGCAGCCAGTTGAGCCGCCGCCGATGGAACGTGCTGGACCATCCACGGGCTGTGTACCAGTCGTTTCCTTCGGCGCTCCCCATGATGAACAGATGTCAATCGCTGCATCAGAGGGTGGGTCAGACTTCTCTGCGGATGACGATTCGGCACCGCTGCCCCCTTCAGGTGTGACAACGGTGCCTGAGTCGGACCCGGAGATAATGGCCATGCTTTCCCAGGCCACCAACAAGATCGGGCTCATGTGGAACAGTTCACCGTATCCCGAGCCCTCAAGGCTAGACGATTGGTATCTCTGGGTGGCGCGCGCTGGTTCTCAGCAACCCACCCCAGTGCCTTTCTTCCTCGAGTTGCATGAAGAGCTCACGTGGGCGTGGACGGCAACTTTTCCTTCCAGAAACTGTCCCAGTGGCTCCTCCTCCCTCACCACCCTTGATGGCTCAATATCTCTAATGTGACCATACCCACGCACGCAAAAGAGATTTAGATGCATATCGCCCACGTGAAGGAACGCGAACCTGTAAACGCCCTCATGACCTCAAAACAAAGAATCAAACTTCATCATTCCTCTGCTTTTCCTCGAGTTTGAAAGACACGCTGTGAGCTTACATTGGATTTACCTCAGAAGAAGAACTCGATTTGAAGATAAGAAAGATTTGAAGGTAAGAAATGTAGTCTATTCTGAATTATATTAGAGTGTTATTGCTGCATAAACTTCATATTGTAGTTGACCTGTTGCTAGACTAAAATGTATGAAATCGACAGAAACATGTTGAAATATGAACTATAGACAGGTAGGCAATATTTAAATGCTAAATAAATATAGCCTACATGTATGACACAAGAATGTTTGTATGCGCTTTAATATAAAAAATAGCATGAAGAGTATAAGATTTTATTTACACTAACATGATGAATAATAATTATATCGCCTATTATATATAGTTTATGTTTACCATAAAAATACTGTGTTTGTGGATATCTGCTCAAACATAGATGTTTATTATAATGTGGTAACAATAATGTTTCGAGGAGCGACGCAGTGAGTTTGAAAAGCAAAACGCGCCAAACATTAGGATATGTTTGTACTCCAATCTCATTTCATAACGTCTGAAAACATTTGAAGTACAGTAACATGTGATAATCCATACTTTTTCTCTAGTGCAGTATACTGAAGTGTTCCTTTTTAATGATTTATAGTTAATAAATCATACTTTTACAAATGTGTAATTATCTTAAAAACTATTAGTGATTGAGAGGTGCGGTCTTTTTTGCCGTCTTCCTCAGATTTCGCTGACAGTGACAACAAACTTATCCGTCTTGTATACACACTTCCTTGTTGCGCAATACCACTACGTCAAAGGCCAATGAAATCGATGATGTTTGGCAGATTAACGAGCAACAACCAATGGAAAAATTACCGATGGAGGAATCTTTTTCTTACCCAATCAGAGGAAGGTTACCATGAAGTATTCTAGCAAATCGGAGGACTGTAGCCTTGCAAGGGGTGGTTGAGTGGCAGAGATGACAGAAAGCGAATGGACGCGTGGAGTATAAACAAGGCTTTACGGAGCAAGAGTGTCACGGTAGATGTATTCTCTGGTCTCTTCTAGTCTCGTGTTTATGTTGTTGTATGAATGCACGTGCGTGTGGGCGTGAATGATTGGCCTTCCTGATCCGCTCCAGCTGATCACCATCTCATCACCAGCTGTAATCAATCCCACTTCTCCATATATTCTTACCGCTGTTTCCTCATCATTGTCAGATCGTTGTCTCGATGTCCTAGGTGTTGCTGTTCCTGTGTCCTGTTCCGCCAGGTGTTCCTGTTCTTCGTCGTCATCTTCCTCGTTGTCGTGTGGTTTTGGGTTGTCAGTTCTTCATCACCTCTTCATTGCACTTCATTGCACTTCATCACGGATCCTGACCATCAAAGTCCCTGCGTCACTCACCATCGGCTGTACTGTGTTTCCTCAAATCTTTTATTAAAAGAGTAACTCGCTTTTGCTTCCTGTAATTCTTCCAGCAGACATAACAGAACGATCTGACCATCAAATGGAAGCAGCGAGTGTTCCCCAGTCATCTTTGGAGGACTTTATTCATCACAGCATTCGGCGCATGGACGCGCAGGAGAGAGAGATTGGCGACACGGGTCGCGCAGTACAAGCCTTAGTGACGCAGGTGTCCGAGCTCACCCAGCAGATCCAACGCTTGCGTGTTCCCGCTGCGCCGCCCACACCGGCCGTCCCCCCCACTCCACCAGACAACGCTTCCCAGCCTGAACCACGCCTACCAGTACCTGAGGCTTATGGGGGAGATCCCTCCCACTGCAGAGCGTTCATCACCCGCTGCTCTATGCACTTTGCACTGCAACCTCGCACTTTCAACTCCGAGGAAGCCAAGGTAGCCTTCACATTGACCCTGCTGACTGGGAAAGCGGCTTTTTGGGGGACGGCGGTGTGGGAAAACCAAATCCCATGCTGCGCCTCGTTCCAGACCCTCGCCATGGTCAGGCGACGTGGTCAGGCGACGTGGCCACGACCTGGGGACGTGGTCAGCCCCAGCTACAATCCCGAGCCCATGCAGGTGGGTAGAGCTCGGCTTTCCCGGGAGGAGAGGGAGAGGCGGAGGTCCCAGGGCTTTTGTCTTTTTTTTGTGGAGGATCGGGACATTTTGCCTACAACTGCCCAGTAAAAGGCCCAGCCCGGTAGTAAACTTGAGGCTACTATCGGGTGGGATCTCCGTCAGGTAGACCTCATCAGCTGTGACATCTACCTCCACTCTTCTCCCGGTAAGACTAAGAGGGTCAGTCCACCAGCACGATTGTCATGCACCACTGGATTCTGGGGCGGAAGGTAATTTTATGGACTACAGTTTTGCTCAAAAGTTTCAAATTCCTTGCAAACCACTCACTCACAGAATCGCAGATCACGCACTAAATGGACAAGAGATACCCACCATTTCCCTTTCCACTGAAGACATCACTCTCATCACTTCTGGCAACCATTCCGAGACTTTCATTTTATATTCTGGACTCACCCCTAGCACCCGTCGTCCTTGGTCACCCATGGCTTATTCAACACAACCCCCGAGTGGACTTGCATCACAGATCCGTGCTGGAGTGGAGCAAGGAGTGTCATAAGTCTTGTCTCGTGTCTGCCTGTTCGTCTGTGCCTGTGTCTGTGTTTCAGGAGGAAGCAGGGGATCTGTCTAACGTGCCCGCGGAGTACCTGGACCTGAAGGAGGTGTTCAGTAAGTCTCGTGCTGCTTCTCTACCTCCGCATCGTCCCTACGACTCAGCTATAGATTTACTGCCAGGTAAGTCTCCGCCTAAAGGCAAGTCTATTCCAGAGAGATAGACTATGGAGAAATACATTTCTGATTCTCTAGCAACCAAGTTCATTCGCCCTTCCTCTTCTCCAGAGGGGGCGGGGTTCTTTTTTGTGGGGAAGCAGGACGGTTCCCTGCGACCTTGCATTGATTACCGAGGGTTGAACAACATCACGGTAAAGAATACTTATCCTTTGCCGTTGATGTCTTCTGCTTTCGAGAGGTTGCAGGGAGCGTCCATCTTCACAAAATTGGATTTGCGTAATGCTTATCATTTGGTCCGCATTAGGGAGCGGGATGAGTGGACAACTGCTTTTAACACCCCCAGGGGGCACTTTGAATATTTGGTCATGCCGTTCGGACTGTCCAACTCCCCAGCAGTTTTCCAGGCACTGGTCAATGACGTGTTGCGAGATATGATCGATCAGTTCATATATGTCTACTTGGATGACATATTGATTTTTTCTTCTTCTCTCCAGGAACATGTGCAACACGTCCGACGAGTGCTTCAGAGGTTGCTAGAGAATGGGCTTTTTGTCAAGGCGGAGAAATGCGATTTTCATGCACAGTCTGTCCCTTTCTTAGGTTACATTGTGTTGTCTGAAGGAGTGCGAATGGACCCTGAGAAGATTAAGGCTGTGGTAGAGTGGCCAAGTCCAGATTCCCGCAAGGCCCTGCAGAGGTTTCTGGGGTTCGCCAACTTCTACCGGCGTTTTATTCGCAACTTCAGCCAATTAGTCGCACCTCTGACTGCCTTGACCTCCCCCAGAACGACGTTCAGGTGGTCGGACTCGGCCGAAGCCGTGTTCGCCAAACTGAAAGGCCGCTTTGTTTCAGCCCCTATCCTGGTCGCCCCTGATCCTTCACGTCAGTTCGTGATGGAGGTTGACGCGTCAAAGGTGGGAGTAGGTGCAGTGTTGTCCCAACGCACCCCTGCAGATGACAAGATGCATCCTTGCGCGATATTTTTCTCATCGGCTATCTCCCACAGAACGCAATTACGACATTGGTAACAGAGAGTTGTTGGCAGTTAAGCTAGCGTTGGAGGAATGGCGCCACTGGTTAGAAGGGTTGGGGGTACCTTTTATTGTCTGGACCGATCATAAGAATCTCGAATACATTAGTACTGCCAAAAGATTGAACTTCAGGCAGGCTCGGTGGGCTCTATTTTTCGGTCGTTTTGATTTTTCTTTATCTTATCGTCCGGGATCTAAGAACATCAAGCCCGACTCTTTATCTCGTATATTTGACTTTTCCAAGCGCCCGTCTACTCCCGAGTGTATTTTACCCGAGACTCTATTCGTTTCAACACTCACATGGGAGGTCGAATCGAGGGTCGCTAAGGCCCTAGAAGGGGTGATGCCTCCGCCCGGTTTCCCACCGAATCGATTGTTTGTGCCGGAGGGATTACGGTCTGACGTCATTCAGTGGGGCCATAGTTCCAACGTGGCTTGCCATCCAGGAGTTAATCAGACTAGATTTTTAGTTAAGCAACGATTCTGGTGGCCACTTATGGCTCGGGACATTCACAATTTTGTTTTGGCTTGCTCGGTTTGTTCCACTGGTAAGACTTCCAATCGACCTCCAGACGGGTTACTTCAGCCACTGCCGGTGCCTTCAAGACCCTGGTCCCATATCGCTCTAGATTTTATTACCGCCCTCCCACCCTCTCAGGGTAACACAGTGGTTTTAACTGTGGTGGACCGGTTCTCGAAGGCGGCCCATTTTGTTCCCTTACCCAAATTACCTTCAGCTAAGGAGACGGCAGTGGCAGTCGTAGATCATGTCTTTCGGTTACATGGCCTCCCGACAGACGTGGTTTCCGATAGAGGACCCCAGTTTGTGTCCAAATTTTGGCAAGAGTTTTGTAGATTACTGGGGGCGACAGTTAGTTTGTCCTCTGGGTTTCACCCCCAGAGCAATGGTCAAACCGAAAGAGCCAACCAGGATTTGGAGAGAGGGTTGCGATGTTTGGTTTCCAAGAATCCTTCCTCATGGAGCCAACAAATGTCTATGGTAGAGTACGCACACAACACGTTGCCAGTGTCGGCTACGGGCCTATCTCCGTTTGAGTGTAGTGTAGGTTACCAGCCACCTATATTTCCCAGTGTGGAATCCGAGGTTGTGGTTCCCTCCGCTCACGCCTTTGTCCAGAGGTTTCACCACACTTGGACTAGAGCCCGAGAGACTCTACTCCAGGTGGGGGCGCGCACCTAGGCCAAGGCTGATCGCCACAGGTCAAGGCCTCCCGTATACTTCGTTGGTCAAAAAGTGTGGCCTTCAACTAAGAATATTCCTCTCCGCACCGTGTCTAATAAGCTTGCACCCAAATTCATAGGCCCGTTTACTGTCACTAAAATCCTTAGTCCGGTGGCAGTCCGCCTCAAGTTACCTCCCGCGTACAGGAGGGTTAATTCCGTGTTTCATGTATCTAAGATTAAGCCCGTGTTTCATTCACACATTAATCCGCCTGTCCCGGTTCCTCTTCCACCGCGACTCGTAGATGGGGAGACCACATATTCGGTTAATCGTATTCTGGACTTTAGGCGGAGGGGACGCGGATTTCAGTACTTGATGGACTGGGAAGGTTACGGTCTGGAGGAGAGAAGTTGGGTACCTGCTAGAGCCATCCTGGATCACTCCCTTATCGATGATTACAATCGACAGGTAAGGGTGTCTGGGAACGCCAGGAAGCATTCTTAGAGGGAGGGGTACCGTCATGGTAGATGTATTCTCTGGTCTCTTCTAGTCTCGTGTTTATGTTGTTGTATGAATGCACGTGCGTGTGGGCGTGAATGATTGGCATTCCTGATCCGCTCCAGCTGATCACCATCTCATCACCAGCTGTAATCAATCCCACTTCTCCATATATTCTTACCGCTGTTTCCTCATCATTGTCAGATCGTTGTCTCGATGTCCTCGGTGTTGCTGTTCCTGTGTCCTGTTCCGCCTGGTGTTCATGTTCTTCGTCGTCGTCTTCGTCGTTGTCGTGTGGTTTTGGGTCGTCAGTTCTTCGTCACCTCTTCACTGCACTTCATCACGGATCCTGACCATCAAAGTCCCTGCGTCACTCACCATCGGCTGTACTGTGTTTCCTCAAATCTTTTATTAAAAGAGTAACTCGCTTTTGCTTCCTGTAATTCTTCCAGCAGACATGACAGAGAGCGCACAGAAATATGAGAGAGAGTCAGAACAATTATAATATATCGTCGCTGCCCGATGAAACTCACGTGTGTCCAAAACGGTTACTTTTCAGGAAGTGAAAAAAACACCGTAATTTCAAAAGCAGTTGAACATAGCGTTGCATACTTGGTACAGCATCTTAAAATGTAACCATATTTGCCAGTGTAATGATATAATCCACATTTGACCAAAATCGAGTTTAAATGGACATACGTGCATATTTTACAGTAACGGTGGTCGATACGCGTTCTTCCGATCATTAATTAGAATGAAGTCGCGTTTCATATTGACAGATGAATAGGCTACGCTCAGTTTATTAAATAGCCTTCGTCTCAGTTTATTAAATACGCTCAGTTTATTAAATGTCTCTTGCAAACTATGAAGGGAAAATGAATCAATACACTGACATGGCAATGCTACTGACTGATACTTTGTTTGCACAGTCCTACCGTAATTTTGTGAATATATAATAAACTTGAGTAAACAGTTGTCAAAAACAAACGTTTGCTGATACTTTACCTCACAGTGTTATTCGGCTATCCAATGCTGAGCTTCCAGAGACGCTTAAGATGAAACTTCACGAAACCGGCGAGATGCCGCACAGGGTGGGAGATACGCGGCGTGATTGACAGCTGTGACAGCAAATGTATATACGTGATAATCAGATGACATGATTTCACAACTTTTCATTGGTCATTTAGATAATGTGAAGCGTACTGTATACGGAAATGAACCTGGAGATTCTATCCGTCGAAAAATCTCAAAATAGGCAAAATGGACTTACGCGGTTTTCATCGGACAGCGACGATATATATGTATATATATATATATATATACAAATATAGCATTATTTATTGTTTTAGCACTTTTATGATGGCAAGCAGTATTTACGATTTACGGTGGAACAAGCTCTGGAACAATTACTGGAGAGTGACGAGGAGAAAGCATTGCTTAGAAAATTAAGCATTAAGCAACTAAGCATTCCTAAGCAAAATGCCTGGGACTATTTGTAAATAAAGTTAAAATTTTCATTGTTCTTTACACATTTTATTTAACAATTACACATGTCTGTCAAGCAAAGGCTTTGACAAATATATTTTTTGTTCAAAAACTGTTCACTATTGTTGTGTGATGTGTGATTTTCAGAAATAAATGCCAAAAATCTAATTTCCGTTTTTGAGATTCTCCAGTTTATTGTACATTTTCACTCATACTTCCTTTATAAACATATTACATGCGTGCTTATGTTAGCATAGGGTCTTCTGAATCCATAGATACCAAACACATAGTGATTCATCTCCACTACATATAGTTTATAAGCCCAGATGTAAAAATAGAGAAAACGGACCAAAAAGATCTTAGTCCCCACAGGGTTAAATGGTAACTGTTTTAGGAATGGCACAGATGAGTGTGACTGTTCAAGTCTCACTGATTAGACCATTGTCCTCAATAATGTGCTTTTTTGACCTTTGTTGTGTATTTTTGGATTAAGTTCTGTTATAAATAAATCCAAACAATCAAAAAGCCATTCTAAACTCTCCTCATTCTTTGTTCTGGTTCCCTCACAGTCCCCACCCGATAGGGCCATTTTGGGTGGGTCTTTGTCTTTCTCAGGTGTGAAATACATCAATATTCATGATGATTCACGCCTCCTAGCATAGAGGTTTTTTACACAAAACATGTCTTACAAATTTTAAAGCAATATATTGTTTGTGGGCAGGGTTAGGGCAGGATGATTTTGACATAGTTTTGAAGCAAAAATTCTAGGCTACGTGATACAAATTTCAAAAGTCTTTTGAACAAATAATCACGACTACATTTTTTGTTTTTTCACAAACCATGCATAAACATAATTTTCTCAAAACTACAAACTTTTACGTAAATGCTGCATACGTAAATTTACATATTATTGTAGCAGAGTTTGTTCTGAATACAGTGTAATCAGACCTTAGCCATGACAATTTTACAAGTACCAGAAATAAGCACAAATGTCAGAGCATGTCAGAACACCTCCAGGGCCCAGAAAACACCTCAGACCCCAGAGGGTTAACTCCCCCGTGTCCAAGACCGGCCTCTTAGGCGACGCGAGATCATCGCCCAGCAGTTCTCGGCTGTACAAAAGTCCCACACCGCAGTTCTCAATAAAAGAGCAGTTTCTTCCATCTCGGGGTCCGAAGAGGGCCCGGAGAGCAGTGGGAGGAGAGATTCCTTACCACTCTCATCCGCCTCTTCTATCGCCAGCGGGCTGCAGCATGCAGTTCGAGAACGCATTAAAGCCTCCTCCTGCCCCGTGGAACCAGGTAAGTGTTGCACAGCACACTCAGACAGCCTAATTAGCGCTCCCTAGTCCATCTCGCTGGGTTATTCTGACCATCAGGCTCGGCTATGCGATTCAGTTCGTCCGGCGTCCCCCCAAGTTTCGGGCCATCCACTCCACTACAGTGAGAGCAGCCGATGCTGCATGTCTTGGGGGCGGAGATCGCAGTCCTACTGGCGAGGGACGAGATAGAGCCAGTCCCTCCAGCCGATATGAGGTCAGGGAACTACAGTCCCTACTTCATTGTACCCATGAAAGGCGGTGGGTTACGACCGATCTTGGACCTGCGAGTTTTCAATCGGAGTCTCCATAAGCTACCATTCAAAATGCTCACGCAGAAATGCATTTTTGAATGCATCCGTCACCGAGATTGGATTGCAGCGATCGACCCGAAGGACGCGTACTTTCATGTCTCTATTCTTCTTTGACACAGGTTGTTTCTGCGCTTTGCGTTTGAGGAACGAGCATATCAGTACAAGATCCTGCTCTTCGAGCTGTCCTTTCCTCCCAGTGTCTTCAAGAAATTCCCGGAGGGGGCCCTTGTTCCCCTGAGAGAACAGGGCGTTCGCATCCTCAACTATCTCGACGACTGGCTCAAACTAGCACACTCTCGAGATCAATTATGCGAACACAGGGACCTCGTGCTCAGGCATCTCAGCCAGTTGGGTCTTCAGGTCATCTGGAAAAAGAGCAAACTCTCCCCCGTGCAGAGGATATCTTTTCTCAGTATGGAGTTGGATTCGGTCGCACAGACAACGCACCTCACAGAGGAACGCGCTTGGTCGGTGCTGAACTGCCTGAATACGTTCAAAAGCGGGACAGCGATCCCACACAAATTCTTTCAGAGGCTCCTGGTGCATATGGCAGCCGCAGCAGTGGTAACCCCGTTCGGACTGCTCCATATGAGACCGCTTCAGCACTGGCTTCACGGCAGAGTACTGAGATGGGCGTGGCATCACAGCACTCACCGGGTGACAATCACACCGGCGTGCCGCCAGGCCTTCAGCCCGTGGTCAAACCCCTCGTTCCTGAGGGCCCTTGGAACAGGTGTCCAGGCATGCTGTGGTGTTCACTGATGCCTCTGCCACCGGCTGGGCTGCCATGTACAATGGGCATGTAATGTCAGGGGTGTGGACGGGCCCCCAACTGTATTGGCACATCAACTGCCTTGAGTTACTAGCAGTACGTCTCGCCCTGAGCCGCTTAAAAAGGCCGTTACAGGGTAGGGACGTGCTGGTCTGTACGGACAACACTGCGACCATTGCGTACATCAGAATGGCGACTCCACCCCCAGGCGGTTCAGCTGATCTGGAGAGAGTTCGGAGAGGCTCAGGTAGGCCTGTTTGCCTCCTCAGCGAGCTCCCATTGCCAGCTGTTTTACTCCCTGACTGAGGGAACACTCGGCATGGACGCACTGGCACACAGCTAGCCCTGGGGCCTCCGCAAATATGCGTTTCCCCCAGTGAGCCTACTTGCACAGACCCTGCAACTGATAGAATGCACTGCAGCACCATACTACGATATTTCATCAAAAGCAGATTGTGGAGACATTTTAATCGTGGTCAAATTTAAATAGTCAAAAATCGTGATACAATAAAGTGGATACAATAAAAAAATCGCGATAACACCCCAACAAAAAGTACTTTGGAAGTGAAATGCAGATACAAACTCAAACTTTTTTTTTAATCTGGGCAAAATTACTTCCTTGAATTAGATTTCTAAACAACAACTAAAGTTATTTATTTTTCTATTTCCTCTGTGTGTGTGCAGCTGACAACTGGGTGTGTTCTTTTGGACATTTTCTTGAGATAGTGTGTGTATATGTATGAAAAGGTCTTCCTAACACTTTATCATGACATGAATCCTCTCTAAAGCACACTCTAATTTCAAGTCATGCCACAAAGGCCAAAGAGCGGCAATCTCCTCTGATGTTGACAATATTCCACTGCAGTTGTTGTTGTTGTTGTGGCTGAAAAAGGCCTTGGGCAGTTGTTTGATATATTATCCTCCATTTGAGATGAAAAACAAGTGCTTCCACGCTGTCCATTCCTCTTTGCCATATGGACGGGCCTCTTCGTGGTCAAAGGAGCCTCAGGACAATCGGTAATTAAAATTCCAGCAATCCACGTGGCTCACTGCCTAAAGGTTGATGAAAAATTGATGGGCATGATGTTTGGGATTAAAGTGTGTCTTTCCCCTCTTCAGTTCTCCTCTTCTCACTCTTCTCTTGCTCTTTTCTGCTATTTTTTCTCATCAACCTGTTTTCTCTCTCTCTCTCTCTCTCTCTCTCTCTCTCTCTCTCTCTCTCTCTCTCTTTCTGTTGCATGCTGGGAGTTGGGGATAGTGGTGGTGGTGAGAGCTGTTGTGTGAGGGTGAGAACTTTCTTGTTTTCTTTTTTCCTTCCAGAAAATACATGGGTTAGGAAACGAATTGTAAATATATTGGTAGTTGTGTGGCAGGATGGCGTCTCTTGATGAGGTGCCGTCATTATCACTCCGCAATGGTTTTAGGTGTGTTCCTGAGGATAATGCCACAGTTGAGGATGTGTTAATTGCAGTTGGCGATCAAATTGGCCACGAGAACATTGTATCTGCATCACGGATGAATCAGGCTGTCGTAATTTTTTTGAAGGTACAAAATTTAGTGAATCGTTTGATAGTAAATGGCCTTACTGTTAAAGATGCTTTTGTGCAACTTTCTCCAATGTATATATCGACAACAAAGGTAACAATTTCAAATATCCCGCCTTTCATATCCAATGACGTTTTGCAACGTGAGTTAGCGCGTTTTGGAAAAGTTGTCAGTCCCTTTAAAACTGTTGCGCTTGGATGTAAACATCCGGCCCTGAA
This sequence comes from Siphateles boraxobius, assembly GCF_051911475.1. Lineage (NCBI taxonomy): Eukaryota > Metazoa > Chordata > Actinopteri > Cypriniformes > Leuciscidae > Siphateles > Siphateles boraxobius. Next base: position 19,423,184 of record NW_027509197.1, on the reverse strand, counting down.
GCATGTTGCGTCTTTCAGACGGTATGTTTATATGGTGCTAGAATCGCCTGAGAATACACTGGATATTAATTTTCGTGTAAAACACGAGGGAAGATTATTTATGGTGTATGCAACTACCGGCAGCATAAGATGTTTCGAGTGTGGAGACATCGGACACAAGCGCCTGATGTGTCCACATACGAAAACAGGTGCAGAAAACGCGACAGGAGCAGAGGACGAGAGCGAAAACAATAGCGTTGATGCGGCCCAAGATAAGGTTGTTCCACTAGTTGAGGTGAGTGCTGTGAATGTAGATGCTGTGTTACCGGCTGTTGACACGGGAAATGAGGATGTTGTAGCTTTTGTAGCCCCGGAGATGAGCATAACTGATCTAGTTTCTGATGTTAACAAAGAAGTAGCTAGTATCAGTGGTACTAAAACGAGGGAAAGTGCAAATGATAGAATTGAATCGTTTTCAAGCATCTTGAATAATGAGGAAATGGAGGAGGAGCAGTCTGATGATACTGAGTCACAAGTTTCTATGTGTGAAAATGATGGTAGTTCACAGGGAAGTGTATTTAATGCATCTCAGACAGGTTTTTCGGGAATTTACAATAAAGATTTGTTGTATAGTCTGGAAGAAATTAACAATTTTTTGGATGAAACATATGGTAAACAAATCAACATAAATGATTTCTTCTCTGATGTAGACAAGTTTGTTCGCTCTGTAACTTTTTATCAGAAGACTGTTGGAGTTGATGAATTTTGTGAGAAGAAGCTTTTTCGTTTGAAAAAGCTTCTTACCACTATCAGAAAAAGTATAAGCAATGAGTAAGAGAAAGAGAAAATCTAAAAAATTGTAAACCATGTATTACACGGTGTTTTTTCTTTGCTTTTCTATCATGCTTTGTTCTTTATTTCCCATCTTATTTTTGTATATGGAGGCTTTGAGGATAGGCTCTTTAAATATTAATGGTGGGAGGGATAGTGGAAAGCGTGCTACAGTCTATGAAATAATTGAGCAAAAAAAGCTTGATATCGTCTTTCTCCAAGAAACTCATAGTGATTTGATGAATGAAGTTGAGTGAAATTTATGGTGGAAAGGACATAAAATACTCAGTCATGGTACAAATTTAAGTAGAGGTGTGGGCATTTTTTTTTTCTTCAAATATAAGGGTGGATATTATAAGTGTAGAGGAACCAGTGAAGGGTCGATTGTTGGTGGTTAAAGCTCAAGTTCAAGATATGCTTGTTTTTCTGATAAATATTTATGCACCAACTGTGGGACAGGAGCGCCTACAGTTTTTAAATATACTTAGTTAGAGTCTTAAAAAGTGCCTTAGTGAAGGATGTGTTGTTATTGGTGGAGATTTGAATTGCACTATTAATTTTACTATAGATCGTAATACTGAGGAACCTCATATACAGTCCTCAAGTGCATTGTCAAAACTCATTAAAGATTTCCAGCTTTTGGATATGTGGAGAATTAAACACCCAAATGATAGAAGGTATACATGGATTAAGGCTTTTAATAATCGAGTTAGTGCTGCCCGACTAGATAGATTCTATGTGTCAAAATCTTTTAATAGTAGAGTAATTGAGTGTTGCATTTGTCTTGTGGGTTTTTCTGATCATCATTTAATTATTATGACAATGAACATGTCAAATACACCTAGAAAATCTGTTTACTGGCATTTTAATGTGAAATTGCTGCAGGATGCTATGTTTTGTGAAAATTTTGTTTTCTTTTGGGATGATTGGAAAAAGGAAAAGAGTTATTTTGAAAACTTGAAACAGTGGTGGGATGTAGGTAAGACTCAAATAAAAAAATTCTGTCAGCAGTATACAGCCAACTGTAGTAGTAGAATAAAGAATGTGATTGAAACACTTGAAAAGCAAATTAATTTAATGGAATTGCAGTTGGTTGATGCACATAATTCTACATTGTACAATCATTTGCAGATAAAAAAGAGAGAGCTTGGTCTAGTTTTAAATGAGAAGGTTAAAGGAGCCTTGATAAGGTCCCGTTTCATGTCATTAGCAGAAATGGATGCCCCAACTTCTTTCTTCTACAACCTGGAATATAAGGCGGCTCAACAAAAACAAATGCCATGTCTTAAACTCCCTCATGGGAGGATAACGTCTAAGACTGTAGAAATGAGAAACCATGCTGTGGAGTTCTATTCAAGTCTTTATGCTGCAGAGAACTGTGAAAATAGTGACTGTATGACACAGCTTCTTCAGGGTCTTCCTCAGCTGGACTCTGATTATAAAACTGCCTTGGATGCTGGTATAACATTTGAGGAAGTTACTGCCGCTGTGGGACAACTGAATTCAGGACGATCTCCTGGAATAGATGGACTGCCAGCAGACTTTTATAAAAGTTTTTGGAACTGCATTGGGCACGATTATTTTGATGTTTTATGTGAATCTTTAAGAGAAGGTGTTTTACCAACTTCCTGTCAATATGCGGTCTTATCACTGTTACCAAAGAAGGGTGATTTAGCCCTTTTAAAGAACTGGCGTCCTGTTGCCCTTCTTACGACAGAATATAAAATATTTTCAAAATGTCTGGCAAATAGATTGAAACAATTTTTGGGTTCGGTTGTACATAGAGATCAGTCATATTGCATTCCAAAACGGTCCATTATGGATAATTTGTTTTTAGTGCGAGACATCGTGGATATTTGTAATGTTGAATGTTGTGAATGTTGGGTTAATTGCCTTGGATCAAGAAAAGGCTTTTGATCGTGTGGATCACAATTATCTTTTTAATGTATTGAAGGCTTTTGGTTTTGGCGAAACTTTTTTTAAATTTGATACAGATATTATATAATGGTGCATCATGTATGGTTAAGATAGGGGGGACTTTGAGTAGGCCAATTCCTATTTTAAGGGGTATTGGGCAAGGCTGTCCATTGTCTGGTCAACTATACAGTTTAGCAATTGAGCCGCTGCTTTTTAGACTTCGAGATAGACTGTCGGGTTTTAATGCGCCTGGTCTTTCTTTAGACTCAAGAATGTATCTCTCTGCCTATGCTGATGATATTACAGTTTTTGTAAAGAATGCTGGAGTTATTAACTGTCTAACTGAGGTACTCAGTCTTTATGAGAAAGCTTCATCAGCTAAAGTGAACTGGGCAAAAAGTGAAGCATTTTGGGCTGGTAAAGGGGAGTTTGAGAGTCTCCCAAAGTTACCTGGAGA